>NC_080077.1:58641589-59291172 GCF_949987535.1 Balaenoptera acutorostrata | reverse complement strand
CTAGAGCCCTGCTCTGCAACTAGAGAAGCCACCGCAATGAGAAGCCCTCACATTGCAACGAAGAGTAGCCCCCGCTCACTGCAACTAGAGAAAGCTGCTGAACTAGGTCTTCTATCTATAATTAACAGTGTTCCTGGTTACAAGTATATGAACTTATATTTATCTATTTTATCATGTCATATTCAGCTCATCATTCTAAAAATTTGAGCCACAAAGAAGGAGATAAAAGCGACATTCAAACAAGATAAATAAAAAAATACAGCCAGTGCTTTCCCAATATAGACCATAAAACTTGAGACCTGTTACAGCAGGTAACACTTCAACCATCTTGACCTTTCCTAAATTTTACATTCAGCTAAAAGTAGAACATGAATTTTCCTCATGAAAATTTCATCCCTTAAAAAGTAAAAGTAGGAATGAGTAACCTAAAATGGCAGACAATGTGGAAGTAATAAGAACCTTGGGAGAAAATGGCTAGATCACTTTAGAGTATGCAATATGGACATATTCAGATATGTACCTACAAATTAAATACAAAGATACATCTGATCCAAATAACATTCTGACTAAAACCAGTGAGACTAAAAAGAAAAAAGTTCAAAAAAGATGGGAGGTTCAATCATGTCTTTGGAATCACCTTTCTAAGCATAATACCAAAAAAAGATTCCTAAATGAAAAGATGAATAGACTTGCCTATTTGTACACTCAAAACATCACAAAAAAAATCTTTTAATCTCATTATAAATTCTCTTATAAATTATAAAGAGTAATTGAACTTCATCAAATGAAAAATTGGCAATTCTCACTAGAAAGCAGTAAGCAGCCTATAAATATATGGGGAAAAAAATCTTTAACCTCAGTAGTAATAAGAAATGTAATTAAAACAGTGAGATATAATTACCTCCTTAATAAACAGGGTTGGCAAGGATGTAAGTACAAGGATACTCTTATACACTATAGGCAGAAATGTACACTGGTAGATTCTTTCAGGAAAGAATTTTGTCAGTACTTTTGGATGCAAAATTTTCAGTACTAATAATATATTCAAGGGAAAAATATGTATTAGCAAATATTTAGCATAAGAGTTTTTATTGCAATGTTATTTATAATAGGGAAAAGCTAGATTTAACTTAAATCTTCAATAGCAGAGTATTAATTTAATAAACTACGATATGATGATAAATGTATACTATGCAGCCATTAAAAGTTATTATATATTAACCAAATCACCATGTTATATATCTGAAACTAATCACATTGTAAATCAACTATACTTCAACTAAAAAAATATATAATAGATAATATATTGCATGTTTTATTGTCATAAAAACATGCATAGAAGTGTTAAGTAACAAAAAAGCATTACATATACTGTAAGACCCATTTTCTTAAGTATTCATATTTTAAAAAATATATACTCTAAAATATTTGCAGTGGCCATCACTAGATAGTAGTGAGAATCCTACAGATGATTTCGTTCCTACATTTTATGTTCTAAATTTTCTACACTGATACTTTGTTTTAAATTAGAAAAAAAAAGTTGTGCAAAGAACAGTTGGCATTAAAAAATGAAATGGCATAAAAGACTAGAATTTCCACCAAATCCTGAAAAAAACAAGAGAAAAAAATTGGATTTTAATAAAACACTATGGCTACGCAGTAACTATAAACTGAAAAATATTAGAGGGACGTGAGAGACAATATGGTAGCAAAATCACAATAAAAACTAACATAATTACATATATGTTTTTAAAACCTATTATAGTAGTGTCTATAAGGTTAAACCTCTAAAAATATCTAGGCACATAAAAACGAGAGAAATAACAAAGAGTTCTTTTACCAAGCTTGAAGCAAGGAAACAAAACCAGGACATATGTTCTTCCCTGGGGAAGATGGGAGAAGCAAGTCCATTCTCACTTTGCATGCATCTTCTCCTACAGAGAATATTAGCTTAAGACAGGAAAGAGCAGAACAAATACCATAAATATTGAATGCTACCCATGGAGAAATATTGAGTTCTACCTTATGGAGAAAGTAGTAAGGAATCACCTAACTTCTTCAAATAAATAAGTTCAGGTGTTCAGACCTTGATGAATCATATGCCAAGGTTCAAGAACTGCTTACAGAGTTGAGGTCAGAGTCATTGCTATCTCTGAGAAATAACAAAGGAAAACAGAAGTGCCAGATGAAGGCAAAATTCCCCAATTTAAAAAAGAAATGATAAAAATGATGGGTTGTGAAAATTATTTAACCTAAATATCAACACATGGAAATGTAACAGAAGAACAGAATTCACAAGTAAAATCATGGCAAAATAGTCTTAATTCTTTTTCTTATGAGATTATTAGGTTACTTGTTCTTAGATTGGATAAGCAACTGAAAGTTTGATATCTTTGAAGACGAGATGATGAAAGCATTCTACAGGTCAATACTGTTAGATCTATGGAGCACTGAACAACTGTACACAGATTGTGTTGATATAATGGATTAATGTTAATGTAGAGGAAAACTGAAGGAGTTTTACACTTAAAAAAAAAAAGCTAAGGAAGGGAAAAATTTAACTGCCATCACATGTCTAAAACACAGTCATATAAAAGAGTAGACATCTACAACTTTACTGCCCCTGTACAGATACAAGATTAAATGGCAGACATAATAGGAGCAGTTATCAGTCAGCAAAACAAGTAAGTTACATGAGGACTACTCAAGCAAGGGATAAGATGCCTTTTGAAAAAAAGAAACTCTTCATTAGAGTAAGTAGCCCTTATTATATGGGCACCAACTTGGATAGAATGCTAGACACACAAATAATACATTGGGTGGGGGAATTCTATGATTCTAAATATTCTCTAAGTATAATTTTACCCAATGGTAGCTTTCTATTCAGACTCTGGGCAGGGGAAGGGCTCTTCTGATTATTTGGTGGAAAGACGACAGAAAAAGCAGCACATATTTTGTCTTCACAGTTGAAAAGACATTATTTTAATGTCAACCTGGTTAATGTTGGTGTCCTTACATTCTAGCAGGGCTAAGACTACCAGAAAGAATGTACAATACCTAATAGATATAAAACCTTTTCATGAAACATTAATGTTAATCATTCAGCATGATAATATTAGATTTCCTACTCTGGGTACCAAAAACATCACGACAGCCTCCTTATCAAACTGTAGTATATACATTAAATCAGTGATTCTCAAAGTCTGGTCTAGAATCTCCAGGATCCTTTCAGGAGGTCCATGAAGCCAAAACTATTTTCATAATAACACTAAAATAGTATTCGCCTCGTTCATCCTCATCCTCCCACGAGTATAAAGTGAGTGGAGATTTCCAGAGGCTACATAATGTAGAGAATTATGAAGAATGCAGAACAGACTGCATGCAGAAGCACATATGGGAATCTAGCTGTCTTATATTAAGCTAGACATTGAATTGATTTGAAAAAATGTCATACAATGCCATTCTTCATACTATATTTTTTATTTTAGAAAAGTTACTTTTCATAAAAATGGTACTTATATTAATGTAACAGATTTAGTGTTATTAGTATTAATGTAATAGATTTAGTTACTTATATTAATGCAATAGATTTAGTATTATTTTATATATTTAGTATTATTTTAATAAATACAATATTTAATAATATATTAAAATTTTTGTTTTAATTTTTAATACAGTAAATATCAATAGAACATACTGATAAACAACATAAGAAAAACTCTATGAGATCCTCTGTAATTTTTAAGAGCATAAAGGATTTTTGAGAACAAAGTTTGGGAACTACTGTATTAAACCATGCTAATTACTCTACATCAAAATTTCAAAGGATGCTGGAATCATCTATAATGCAAATAAGTACTAAAAAAATAGTCTTCCCTCAGAAGACATTCTAACCAAGTAAGTCCTAATTTTTAGGATCAGGCACATATCTGGAACAGGGCTAGGTTCAGGACTGAATTCACATGGGTCAATAACACCATCTGCATAGAGTCAAGAAATAATGCTAATAGCAAATGTAAAGTTAGAAATGTTATAAAGAATGAACCCCAGCTGTACAACCATGAACTATGATAATATCAATAACTCAAAATTCACTTTTCCAAAGAACTTGTTACACAACTCTATCAATATTTACATCAATATTAATAACTGCTAATAGCATTTAATATTGAAATAATACCAAGAGATATGTATATTCCATCTCTAATATTCCCAAGTATTTTTCTATTAACACCTTTTCTATTTTACCAAAGACTTTTAAAATCAGAACTCACTTCAAAAACTGAATTCAAAAGATTTTCCTTAGAATAGTGAGACTTAAAAAAGCAAAACAGAAAAAAAAAATAGCAGTGAAAATAATAATTCTCTGAATTAAGACCCAGCCTCCAAGCATCATTTTATTAATTACTTGAAACATCTATATATAACAAGGCATAGATAAAAATTTGTTTACTGATCTATCAGGTATACACTCTAATAAAACTTTGATATATGGAAATAGCTAATTCCCTAAATTAATTCTCCTCTGGCGGGGGGGGGGGAAGCTAGATTTTTTTCTACATTCCTGATACTCCATGTGATTTTAAAATTCTTAATTTCAGTAATAACAACAATAACAAAAATAATCACAGCTACCATGTAATGAGTACTTATTAAATGCCACTTATCATCTCACACATGGTATCTCATTTAAGGCTTATACCAATTCTATAATCTACACATTCTTTTTATCCTGAGAGAACCCAGCAAAAAAAGTCTCTAGGGGATTCAATTACCTGAACTCTCACTACCAAAATGTGGGAAAGACTTCTGATTTCAGTCTCTGCCCTTTCTACAACAATATGCCACCTCTCTTAATCCTTCATCAAATATGTTATTCATCCAGTATTAAAACTGGGCTGACATTATTTTAAATTTATATCAGATAATGAATATAATGCCAGTAATTGAGAGCAAAACTGAACTTTTCATGTGACGGTAAGAGTAATTCATCATTTTGAATAACATAACCAAATGGTGGCAGAGAAAGGAATTAAAATAATGTTTCCTGGGGCTTCCCTGGTGGCGCAGTGGTTGAGAGTCTGCCTGCTAATGCAGGGGACACGGGTTCGAGCCCTGGCCTGGGAAGATCCCACATGCCGCAGAGCGGCTGGGCCCGTGAGCCACAACTGCTGAGCCTGCGCGTCTGGAGCCTGTGCTCCGCAACGAGAGAGGCCCGCGCATCGCGATGAAGAGTGGCCCCCGCTTGCCACAGCTGGAGAAAGCCCTCGCACAGAGACGAAGACCCAACACAGCCAAAAATCAATCAATCAAACATACGCATCTGATTCAAGATCCTCATTAAAAAAAAAAAAAAAAAAAAAAAAAAAAAAAATAATGTTTCCTTTGTGTGATATAAAAAACTTATAAAGACACAATTCTTTATTGAACAAGTAGTATAAAACAGTCCAATTACTTCTAGATCAGTCTGTTTTTCAAAGCTTACTCTTTCAATCATAGAAACTAGTCAAAAATATTTTTCTAAATCAGTAAGTCATTCAGTATTTAGATAAAATTTCTAATGTTTTGAAGTTTATTATATTTTCATCAAAGAACTCATAGAAATATATAATGCTATACAAATGTAAACAGTTATTACTAGATTAACCATATAATTTGTCATTCAAACCTATATACTTTTTGAAGAAGAGACACTACTAATTATTACAATGTAACAACAGGTTTAACCAGAACTGTCCCAGTAACCAGGACTTGTGGACACCCTAACTATTGCCCTAGACTCTTCTGCTATTCATTACACCCACAGTCCTCCTACAACTACGTAGTGGAAAGATACGCATGCCTACTATGTAAAACCATTTGGCTACACATTTGACCACTGTAGCACAATATTAAAGAAATACTTTCTTTGCCAGCCACCCATATTTTAAAAGGCTATTTCATTAAGATAATTCACATTAAGATAAAACTGCAATAACTTCAACTATACCTCATCCTGAAGTTCATCACCACTTTTAACTGAAGCAAGCATATCATATAAAGTACAGCAAAGATCTTCTATTCTTGTTGCTTTGGCCATTTCATTTAAAGTTGCATTTAAGTACTTTTCAACTTCACACCACAAAAAGGAGTCGTTTGCTTTTTCCGCAGGCTTGAGGTCCGGGGTGGAATGCTCCTGAAAATGGTCAGTCAGAAACTTCTTGTAATCCAAACTTATAGTTTTCTGGGATTCACCATTTATTGGCAGCTCGTCAAAGTGGTCCAAATCATGCATGTCAAATGAAAATGATAAATTTTTACCAAATAAAACTCTATCACCATATTCATCTGTTGTCATCTGGATAAGAGCAGTAAGACTGTCTTTACAAAAATGAGAAGTAATTCGATTAGTAGCATTACAAGCTGCAGTGGCAGATGATGAGGGAAAGGGACCAAACATCTGTTTGATAGCCTTTGTCTCCTTGTGACCAACAGAGTCCTTCAAGTGAAATGTCTTGAAGAGAAATGCAGCCGCACTTTCAACTGCTTCTTTCCCATTATCCGTTCCAACTATTCAGACAAAGGAAACAGCATTAGCTCAAATGGATCATGGTTGAAGATTCCATTTTCAAAGAACTACTACAAATCTTCCTCTGAGTAAATCCAACAGTGAAAACAGACTGACATTCTGCTATAGATAGATAAAGATAACCAATTCAGGAACAGGAAAATCCCTTTAAGTCCATTCCCAAATTCCCAAAGAATTGTATTAGGTAAATAACCCATTATCAGTGTTATATCAAAGTAATTACCTACAACAACCCCTTACCTCTTTCTAAAAACAATTTGAAGCATTAGCTAAATCTTATTTAAAACCAAATTTTAAAAACTGATTTGATGAGCTAGTTAAATAAGTAAGGTGCAAAAAAAGTCTGAATTATAGACTTTTGGAGCTGGAAGGAAGCCTCACAAATCCATAACTTTCTTTCCACGTACTATACATCTGAGATGGCAAGAAATAAATTTACATAGTTTTCATTCAAAAATATTTAATACGCAAATCAACTACACTTCAATAAAAAATAAAGTTTTAAAAACATTTAATACCTTTTCTACAAGGGTAGAAAGGTCAAGGATGAACATAAAAAGAATCTTTTAAAATAAAGTCAGCCATATTACACATTTTCTTTTAAATTCTGCTCTTGAGAAGAGGCCAGAAGTAAATTCTTACTAAAGTAAGAGGAAGTAAAAAGGAGCATCCCCTAATTTCTTTAAGGCATTAATATCTCATATCTGATTCTCTCAAATAAAAGAAGAACCTGTAACTGTGTCATAGAATTCAAAGAAATTCTAAGAGCAGAAAAAAGGAACTTCAATCTTGAAAAGGCCCCAAAAGTCAATGGGACTTACCTAAAGTAGTATTGGTGAAGTTAGTAATAATATAATTAATTCATCTTCCTGAAACCATGGCTCCAATCACATTAATCACAAATCTTGAGCAGCTTATGATACAGCTCAGAAATTCAACCCAAACTCCTATACTTTGTTTTCAAGTCATGCCAGGAACTGACCCCATTCTTTTTTTCCAGCTTTACTGGCTATTATACATTTCCTGCTCCAGCCAACAAGAATTTCTTAACATCCAAAACCCAGGTCCTGTTCTATTCTATGCCTATTTCCTATGCCTTTATTTTAATCTTCCCCAAGGCCTCTGATTATTCAAATACTACCCATGTTTCAGAATCCAGCTCAATTGCCTCTTTCAAAGAGGATAATACTGTGTACATTGCTGTATTCCCTCACTGTTACCTAGCCAAAAATTGGTGTCTCAGCAGAGATTTAAACTGTTGAATTGAAGTGAATCCAGGCCTCAATGACAGCAAACTAGTGTTACTACATTATACCACATTGCCTGAGTAACTTTTTATTGTTACTTTTTATTGTTTTATTTTATTTGATGTTTACAAATGTGTGTAGAAGACTAAGTTTATGTAAGTGAAGATAAGCAATTTTACAATGTATGTCCATTATTTAATTCTTTAAGTATGAAGTCTACTTTTATGATTATAAAGAATTTATAAAACACGATCTGACATATAATTATTCTTTTAGTATTCAGGAGAATACATGACAAAAATCTTCTAGAAATTAAATAATGCTTTTGAACTAATTAATTGAATAGGATTTGTGTATATTTTATTTATTCAGTCTATATATGAGGTTTGGAAAACTTAGGTTTTGGATAACTTAGGGATTGTGATAACTCTACAGATAATTCAACAGGTTTGGGACTACCGAAGTCTGACGGAAACTGGAATTCACATTTACAAATTCGTTCTTTATCTAACATTGTAAATGTTACTCTTTGGTAAAGAGAGTATCATTTTGCATCTTGGGATTTTCCTTAAACAACTTACTAAAAACTTTTACATTAAATTATCTCAATTCTTCCTAACAAAATTATCTCCATCTTTTAGATGCTAAAATAGAGACTCAGAATTAAATTTGGGAGAGATCAAACAGCTATTTAGTTATTAAACAAGATTCAAAGAAATCTTCTAACTCCTAAAAAAAGTTCTTTCTACTACACTACACTTCTAGAAAGTAGATTTATCTCTAATTCTCATTTAATAAACAAACAAATAATCACCACTGTAGGAAATAAATAAATTTGAGAATAGTAAATTTATTACCAAAAGTGGAATTAACTTAAATACCTATCATTAGGTCACTGGTTAAATTATGTTACAGCCATACATTACATTCATTAAACATAATACAGTGGATCCATATATCTTGCCGTAAAATAACCTCCACAATACATTAAGTGAGAAAAAAAAAGTGAGTTATGAGTTCACTTTTAAAGAAAAAAAATAACTGCAGATTCATAAAACATCTACAAAGATCAAAACCAATTTTCTCAAGGATTCAAATTTTTAATTTGAGCTCTTTTGTAATCTACAAAATTTCAAAAATAACAAATACTTTAAACTCTTAAGCCTAGTTCGGTAAGGGTGGTTCATACATGTTAATATCCTTGCCTAACTACTAATTCTTCTGCACAACCTACTCCACCCCATCTCTGAGTTGGGCTGCTAAGAACGGACACGTGTCCACACCACAAAAGGGTTTCTCAAAACTGAAGCTCTGTAGCGTGCTACTTGAGAGTCTGGGAGTTCCAGTTTTTGAGAAGCATTAGCAAACAGCATTTGTTGCCATGGCTGGCTCTCCAACAAAGAAAGAGACGATCACATTTTGAAACTAACGGCAAAGTGACGACTTCGATGGCGCCGCATAATGGCGATCGCACACGCGTCTTCCAGCCCGGAGCCGAGACATGGTTGCGGCGCGCCGTCCGCACGCGATGACGTATCACCATAGGGGAGCGGCTGTCAGAGGACCCCCGATAAGAAGGCAGCTCAGGATGGAGCAGAGAACTGTGGGCCCAAGGAGGGCAGCGACAAAGGCGAACCCCCTCCCCCAATTTGCTAGTACAGCTCCCCCATCAAGCGGTCTTTTGCTAACTGAAATATGTGAGGGGTGTCTGTAAAACAGAGAAAAGATCTGAAGGGAATGAATGCAATCACATGTCTGACTTGTCAAAGGTCCGGCAGGCCCCACCCTCCTCTCAACAAAATGGAATCAAAAGAGAAATCTACAGGAACCTAAACGCTTCTCTGCTGCTCCCCTTCTCCACAAGCCGGCTGAACCAGCACACGAATTACTGACCACATTGAAAGGGGGGAGGGGGGGCGCTGGGAAAATGTGCGTGGTACACTTCCAGAGTAGAAATTTAGAATAAGTAGCCGTGTTCTTGCTTTCTCACACATTATATCCAAAAATGGAACTTGTTAGATTAACCATGATCTTGTTCACAAATAATCTCTTTCCCCCCACCCATTTCCCTTTACATTTTAAATACAATTTAGTAACAAGTAATCTTTTAAATGATTATTAGGCTGAAACTCTTTGGTCAATTACACCACTGACTGTGCTAATCTTTCTGAGAGGAATAGGGATTTTAGGAAATTAGTTTTGTCCTCAAAATAAAGTCTCAGTAAAGAATAAAATATACACTAAATAATCAATTGACTAAAGTTTGAATGAAACTTAAGATCTCCAAACCTTTATGGAAGCTAGTCTACTTACCTACCACTTGAACATCTAATTTTCTATACATAAAACACTGGTGCTGTAGCCCAGAAAACTGGCTCTATGCACCTAGCACTGCAACTGCAATACATTTAAAGAGATGTGCTTAAAAGGTCACTAGAATACTTTTTATTAATAATAAATTATTATTGCCCTGCCTGCTTTACAGTTATATTGAGAGCAAATGAGATGTATGTGAAATGTAAAAGTGTAAAGATATAATTAGTAACTGATTACTGTAACATAAAACAAATTTGTAAAATTAGAGTTGAGTGATGACAATCAAATCATCCTCAACACACAATTTACTTATATATTTTTCTTTTGATTGCAAAATATTAAGAATTAAAAGGTTGTAAATTATAACTTTTTAGTTGCCTACCTTTATAGTTGAGGAATTCTTTAAAAAGGATGAGTAGGAAATTTTAATTGAAAAATGAATAAAAATATCCATCAACTGTTTACATCCTTAATTGCTAAATATTCAATTAAGAAGTTGTCAACAAATGAGTTCCTTGACTAAGTAATTCTTCAATGTGTAGGAGAACGTATTTTACAAATTTATTTTTTCATGTTATGGCCAAACTTTAAATGTCCATTTTACCCCTGACATTTGATCTGTAACTGTAAATATCAATATATTATAACCCTGCATCACATTATTAACTTAAGCTCATTCCATTTTATAAAATTCCAGCAAGGAAGAAAAGCTATAAAAGAGGAAATTGACAGTAACACAATAATAGTGGGGGACTTTAACACCTCACTTACACCAATGGACAGATCATCCAAAATGAAAATAAATAAGGAAACAGAAGCTTTAAATGACACAATAGACCAGACAGATTTAATTGATATTTACAGGACATTCCATCCCAAAACAGCAGTTTACACGTTCTTCTCAAGTGCGCACGGAACATTCTCCAGGATAGATCACATCTTGGGTCACAAATCAAGCCTCAGTAAATTTAAGAAAATTGAAATCATATCAAGCATCTTTTCTGACCACAACACTATGAGATTCGAAATGAAATACAGGGAAAAAAACGTGAAAAGCACAAACACATGGAGGCTAAACAATACGTTACTAAATAACCAAGAGATCACTGAAGAAATCAAAGAGGAAATCAAAAAATACCTAGAGACAAATGACAATGAAAACACGACGATCCAAAACCTATGGGATGCAGCAAAAGCAGTTCTAAGAGGGAAGTTTATAGCTATACAAGCCTACCTAAAGAAACAAGAAAAATCTCAAGTAAACAATCTAACCTTACACCTGAAGGAACGAGAGAAAGAAGAACAAACAAAACCCAAAGTTAGCAGAAGGAAAGAAATCATAAAGATCAGAGCGGAAATAAATGAAATAGAAACAAAGAAAACAACAGCAAAGATCAATAAAACTAAAAGCTGGTTCTTTGAGAAGATAAACAAAATTGATAAGCCATTAGCCAGACTCATCAAGAAAAAGAGGGAGAGGACTTAAATCAATAAAATTAGAAATGAAAAAGGAGAAGTTACAACAGACACCACAGAAATACAAAGCATCCTAAGAGACTACTAGAAGCAACTCTATGCCAACAAAATGGACAACCTGGAAGAAATGGACAAATTCTTAGAAAGGTATAGCCTTCCAAGACTGAACCAGGAAGAAACAGAAAATATGAACAGACCAATCACAAGTAATGAAATTGAAACTGTGATTAAAAATTTTCCAACAAACAAAAGTCCAGGACCAGATGGCTTCACAGGTGAATTCTATCAAACATTTAGAGAAGAGCTAACACCCATCCTTCTCAAACTCTTCCAAAAAATTGCAGAGGAAGGAACACTCCCAAACTCATTCTATGAGGCCACCATCACCCTGATACCAAAACCAGACAAAGATACTACAAACAAAGAAAATTACAGACCAATATCACTGGTGAATACAGATGCAAAAATCCTCAACAAAATACTAGCAAACAGAATACAACAACACATTAAAAGGATCATACACCACGATCAAGTGGGATTTATCCCAGGGATGCAAGGATTCTTCAATATACGCAAATCAATCAACGTGATACACCATATTAACAAATTGAAGAATAAAAACCATATGATCATCTCAATAGATGCAGAAAAAGCTTTTGACAAAATTCAGCACCCATTTATGATAAAAACTCTCCAGAAAGTGGGCATAGAGGGAACCTACCTCAACATAATAAAGGCCATATATGACAAACCCACAGCAAACATCATTCTCAACGGTGAAAAACTGAAAGCATTTCCTCTGAGATTAGGAATGAGACAAGGATGTCCACTCTCACCGTATTCAACATAGTTTTGGAAGACCTAGCCACGGCAATCAGAGACGAAAAAGAAATAAAAGGAATACAAATTGGAAAAGAAGAAGTAAAACTATCACTGTTTGCAGATGACATGATACTATACATATAGAATCCTAAACATGCCACCAGAAAACTACTAGAGCTAATCAATGATTTGATAAAGTTGCAGGATACAAAATTAATGCACAGAAATCTCTTGCATACCTATACACTAATGATGAAAAATCTGAAAGAGAAATTATGGAAACACTCCCATTTACCAATGCAACAAAAAGAATAAAATACCTAGGAATAAACCTACCTAGGGAGACAAAAGACCTGTATGCAGAAAACTATAAGACACTGATGAAAGAAATTAAAGATGATACCAGCAGATGGAGAGATATACCATGTTCTTGGATTGGAAGAATCAATATTGTGAAAATGACTATACTACCCAAAGCAATCTACAAATTCAATGCAATCCCTATCAAATTACCAATGGCATTTTTTGCGGAACTAGAACAAATCATCTTAAAATTTGTATGGAGACACAAAAGACCCCAAATAGCCAAAGCAGTCTTGAGGGAAAAAAACGGAGCTGGAGGAATCAGACTCCCTGACTTCAGACTATATTACAAAGCTACAGTAATCAAGACAATATGGTACTGGCACAAAAACAGAAACATAGATCAATGGAACAAGATAGAAAGCCCAGAGATAAACCCAGGCACCTATGGTCAACTAATCTATGACAAAGGAGGCAAAGATATACAATGGAGAAAAGACAGTCCCTTCAATAAGTGGTGCTGGGAAAACTGGAAAGCTACAAGTAAAAGAATCAAATTAGAATACTCCCTAACACCATATACAAAAATAAACTCAAAATGGATTAGAGACCTAAATGTAAGACTAGACACTATAAACTCTTAGAGGAAAACATAGGAAGAACACTCTTTGACATAAATCACAGCAAGATCTTTTTTGATCCACCTCCTAGAGTAATGGAAATAAAAACAAAAAAACAAACAAATGGGACCTAATGAAACTTCAAAGCTTTTGCACAGCAAAGGAAACCATAAACAAGACGAAAAGACAACCCTCAGAATGGGAGAAAATATTTGCAAACGAATCAACGGACAAAGGATTAATGTCCAAAATATATAAACAGCTCATTCAGCTCAATATTAAAGAAACAAACAATCCAATCCAAAAATGGGCAGAAGACCTAAATAGACATTTCTCCAAAGAAGACATACAGATAGCCAAGAAGCACATGAAAAGCTGCTCAACATCACTAATTATTAGAGAAATGCAAATCAAAACTACAATGAGGTATCACCTCACACCAGTTAGAATGGGCATCATCAGAAAATCTACAAACAACAAATGCTGGAGAGGGTCTGGAGAAAAGGGAACCCTCTTGCACTGTTGGTGGGAATGTAAATTGATACAGCCAGTATGGAGAACAATATGGAGGTTCCTTAAAAAAACTAAAAATAGAATTACCATATGATCCAGCAATCCCACTACTGGGCATATACCCAGAGAAAACCGTAATTCAAAAAGACACATGCACCCCAATGTTCATTGCAGCACTATTTACAATAGCCAGGTCATGGAAGCAACCTAAATGCCCATTGACAGACGAATGGATAAAGAAGTTGTGGTACATATATACAATGGAATATTACTCAGCCATAAAAAGGAACAAAATTGAGTCATTTGTTGAGACGTGGATGGATCTAGAGACTGTCATACAGAGTGAAGTAAGTCAGAAAGAGAAAAACAAATATCGTATATTAACGCATGTATGTGGAACCTAGAAAAATGGTACAGATGAACCAGTTTGCAGGGCAGAAGTTGAGACACAGATGTAGAGAACAAATGTATGGACACCAAAGGGGGAAAACCGCAGTGGGGTGGGGATGGTGGTGTGCTGAATTGGGCGATTGGGATTGACATGTATACACTGATGTGTATAAAATTGATGAGTGATTAAAAAAAAAATAGTTGTGTTAAAAAAAAAAAAAAGAAACCAGCAAGGCAGGCAAGTGGCTATAAACATTTTATATTTGAATAGAGATTAGCTAACTGATTGTTATGACAATTTATTTTAGAAATATGTAAAATACTTGTACCAGCAACTTTCCTAGGACAGCATTATATATAAAAAAGTACAAAAATGATTCAACTTAAACATAACTATCCCATACTCTCATTTTTTCCCTCTTACATATTTGTGTCTGCTGCCTGTTAATGTACTTTTTTTCTAACAAGTATATCATCTAAAGTTGTCACATGAACCTTACAAGCATTCTCCTCATTTAACAGAGAAACACAGATATAGAAAGGTAAAATAACTGAAATTTATTCCCCCAAAAGGACTTCAAGTAGTGAGACATTCAGCCATGTCTCACTACTTGAAGTCCTTCATGATAAATCAAGTATCCTTAATATCTGTGGGCCAGTTTTTGGACTCTCTTCCATCTGGTTTATTCGTCTATCCTTGGATCAATACTTCACTGTCTAAATTACTGATCTTTATAATAAGTCAATATCCAGAGAGTAAGCTCTCCCTCTTTGTTTCTCAAGGTTGACTTGGCTGTCCTTCACCTTTGAATTTCCATGTAACTTTCAGATTATCTTGTCAATTTCTACATTCAAACACATACCCACAAACACAAACCTGCTGAGATTTTGACTGGGATCACATTGAATCTGTAGATCAATTCGGGTAAAAATGATATCTTTATAGTAGTGAGTGTTTCAATCCTTTGTATATCCCTCCATTTATTTAGGGCATCTTTAATTTCTCTCTATAATATTTTAGTTTTCCAAGAGGAAACCCCGCTCATCTTTTGTTAAATTTACTTCTAGGTATCTGATGATTTTTAATACTTTTGAAAATGGCATTTTTGAAAATTTGCTGCTCGTAAGTAGAAATAAAATTGATTTTTATACTGACCTTGCTAAATTCATTTTCTAACAACACAGTCATATGACTAATGGCAGTTTTTTTCAATCTTTATACTCTTTCTTTCTTTTTCTTGCTTTATTACATTAGCAAGGACCTTTAGTACAGTGAGAAACAGAAATGATGATAGGCATTCTTCTCTAATTCGCTATCTCAAAAGAGAATATTTTTCAACACTGTAACATTAAATATAACGTTTGATCTAGGGTTTTTTATAGATACCCGTTAGCAAATTACGGAAGTTCCTTTCCATTCCTAGTTAGCTAAGTATTTTTTTAAATCGCAATTGGATTTTAGATATTCATAAAATGCTTTTTCTTCATCTACTAAATAATCATATGACTTTTAAACCTTTATTCCTTTACATGAATCACACTATTTTTCCCATTTAATAATTTAATAATCAACATTTTGTGCACTCACATGCACTTGCACCCTCTCTCTCACGTGTATTTCTTTAACTGATCCATTTGACAGTATGTTGCAGTCTTCATGACACTGAGATTTAGGATATCTTACATAGCCACACCACCTATCTCACCTAAGATCTTACCTAATATTACCTAATGATACCCAACACATATTCAAATTTCTACAATGGCCCCAAATATATCTTTATACTTTTTTCTGGTTCAGGATTAAATCAAGGATAGTATATTACATTTGATTATTATGTGCCTGTAACCTCCTTTAATCAACAATACCCTCCTTTTTAAATGACATTAAATGACCTTGCCCAGTAAAGCCAAAAAGGCACATAGATTTCTTTGTCTGAAGGTTTTTAATTACAGATTCAATTTCTTTAATAGTCATATATTCATATTTTCTATTTCCTCTTTTGTCCATTTTAGTCATTTTTGTCATCTTGGTCCTTTGAATCTGTCAAAAGCTTTGCTCATTGTCTCATCTTCTTCTTCTCCATCTGGCCTCCTCTTCCAGAATGGACAGTCACCTTTAGGAAAAAGTGGCCCAAACCAGGGTCATGCTTTCGGGGTTTATTTCTGCTTCTAGATCTTGGCCCCATAATTCTTCAATGCTTTGGTAGTATGCTGATGCAGTCAAACAAATTTTATGTTTTATAGTTTTTCTAGTTATTCTCAGCAGAAGAGTTGTTCCAAATTACCTTGTCTGCCAATCTATGAGAAGTAGAACTCAACTTTTTTGGAATCCACAATTTTCAAGATAGCTATTTTTCACAAATACTTCTGCAAAACCTCCTGCCATATCCCATACACAACAGGCCTTTATTATTCTAAATGCCTACCCTTGCTTCCATAGACAGAATTGCCAGATCCTGCTAATACCTTCTTATACTTCCTTTTTCCAGTCATTACTTTATAAACTGCTTTCCACTCTCAGTTTTGATTCCTCACTTTTTTATAGTAAAATCTTATTTCCTTGACAACTCAAAAAACATAATGAATTCCCAAATTCCCTAAACCACACTTTGTAAGTTACTCCTGTCCTACCTTTTGGTTCATGCTTTTCTCAAAGATAAAGTTATTAAAAGTAAAATGCATAAAAACACCAAAATCCAAATAAAGCAGGGGTTATAAATTAAAGAAGGCAAAACAAACGTGTCTGTGTGTGGCAAAATAACTTGAACACTGAAAAAAAACAAAACTAGTTCAGTTCTGGCTGAGTCCTGATTTGTATTCAGGATTCAGAGTAAAATTACTAGATCATTCTGTTTGGCCTTAGGAGAGAGATTCACTTACAAAGCTGATTAGGGAACTGCTGGGTCTTTCTACTGATCTTTCCACCATTCTTGACCCCCATCCTACTTTCTGTGTACTCTGTGAAAATCTTAGCCTCCTAAAATGATCATTTAAAACTCTAAATAACAGAAATACATGCCTAATACATAATGCATTTTACTGAATGTCATTCTCAATCTTGACCTCTTTATTTTCAAAAATGTTTTTACTTAGAGCACATAAAATATATTGACAAAGTTTCATTACGAGCAGAATATAGGTTAATACGACTATGCTTATCCTTCAAAATCCATGGAGGAGATAGCTATATCTACAATGAGTAATTAAATAAACTAAGATTAAGTGCCAAGAATACTATTTTTAAATAATTTATAGTATTTTCTCCCTCAAGCTAAGTTTTATTATTAAAATACTCTTTGTGGGGAGAATGAAATCGTAAAAAGGTACAAGGATATATCAAATATAAATCTGAGAGGAAAAAGTACTTTAAAATTACAAAAATTTTTAAAAAGCTACCACTTGTAAGACATTGTCAGCATCAGAGGTAGTAGAGACCATGGTTGACTATTAGTTGGATTCTCAATACTTCATTTACTTATTGAACATCTGTGTATCCCTTGCACCACATTAGGCACTGGAGTACGAAGACACTCTGATTCCTAGAATCCCTGTATCATCAAGGCATTCACAGTCCATGAGGGAGAGGACAGAGGTAAATATCAAATAATGAGAAAGTACTCTAAAAAATATAGAATAGATGCCATTCTAATGGAACACTATCTACTAACACTGGAAAGGAATAACAAAGGACATGGATGAAGCCTAAGCCATTTCTTCAGAGATGAGAAGCATTTTACCAGATGATCACAATGGGGAAAGTTATGCTAACACACAATGACAGAGAGACTGCTTAGGAAAGTAAGATAGTAAACATTATATATGTTAGGAACAAAGGTTGCATGTGACAGAATGGCAAGGAGATGAAAAGGTAAATTATTTCAATTCATAAAGGAACTTTTCCTTTCCCATTCTAAGGAATTTGGTCTAAAGAGCAAGCTGGGAATAAAAATGAGCTTTGCTTCTTATAACAATCAGTCTAAAAAAAAAAAAAAAAGATAAGTCTAGTGACTGTGAAGAAGTTGAATAAGAAAGGAAGGGTGAGGCAATAAGCTACTGCAGTAGTTCAGACATGCTAGGGTAAAAGCCTAAACTAGGGCAAATATGCAGAGGGAGTCAATTTGAGAATAGCTGAAAAGTAGACTTTGAGAGAACATGATCTCTAACTACAAGGAAAGGAAAGAATTTAGGATTTCCATCATGTTTCCATTTCAGAATTTTGGTCTAGGCCTACCTGTGCCACAAATCAACCACGGGGTTCACTTAACCTTCAAGGACCCTGTTTCTTCACATACAACGTGAAGGGATTGGACAAGATGCTCCCTGATGTCCCCTCCAGCTTAAAATACCTATTACTCTGACTGGTCAATACACATGTACCTCATACTACTATGCTCAACTGAAATATAAGTGATTGTTCTTTTTACTTTATTCTCTTGCTCCACGTTTTTAACACAATTACACCAAAATTACCTGTGCTAAAAGGATGATATAAGAGGAGACACAAAGACATGTTTTCCATAAGACTAATCATTTCAATGCTGCTAGTTTTAATTACATTTCCAGTATCAGCAGTATTTTCATTCAAACAGAGTGGATGACTACTAGTCAACTACTAGTTTCACTAATAGTTTTTCAACTTAAACACACCATTAAAAAGTATATATAACAGAGCATTTTCCTAAATACAACCCTAAGATTTTATCTGTCATGAAAATATTCTTTTGAGACATGACATCTCAAAATAATCAATTCCTTAAACACATCAGTCAATAGATTAGCTCCTGAGTATGAATCAGATGCTTTGCTAAAAGGCAAAACTCCTAGAATTATGTTTAATGATCGGCTATTTAAAACAAGAAGTTTAGACTTTTCAGAGATATTTGGGGAAAGTAGTCTAAAGAATAACTTATTTTTTAATAACCTTAATTTCCACATCATTTAATAAAGAAAAATTTAGTCATGGTACTGAATAAGCTCAATATTTTATACTGTTTTTGCTAAGTATTCTGAGGTATTTTCATAATAAAATTAAAGGAAGGATATTACAGTTTTTGAAAACTACTTAAGTCAGAACACCCCCCCGACAAATAATTCTAACATCTTAGAAATGAAGACAGTGAAGCCCAGAAGGGTTAAGATCCTACTCAAGGTAATCTAGGTAGATTGGAGACTTTGCATTTTTGCTACTATTTTCTAATGAACCTAACTGCCTCAATATTCTTAAAACATAAAGTCTGAGTCTATGTCAAATGCTGTCACAAATCACATCAGTGTGCTCTATTTTCCCTAGGCTTAGTAAGTAATCTCAATTCTTACCAAAGCCCTTGAACTTCAAAAGATCATCTAACTGCAAAAACATACATGACATTCATTTTGTACTTTCACAACTTAAATTATGAGGGCATTAAATTCAATATTATACTATACTACAAACCAATGATAATTAAATAATACATCAAAGTCAAAATATTTGAATAATAAATTCAAAGATTTGATGATCATAAATAAAAAGTCTTCAAGTATACAAGATATAATAGAAACACCTTCCAAAGTTGGTGAAGGGAAGAAAACTGCCAACCAGCATATGGTGAAGTTAGGATCTAAATTTTCCTTCTACTAAGAAATCACCTGAGAAAACTTTTTCATTTATTTATCAAGTGAAATTTTATTAAGACCCTAAAATATACCAAGCACTATTCTAAGCACTGGGATGGAGTGTGTTGAACAAGAAAAATAAGATTCTATTCTCATGAAACTTACATCCTAGTAGCAAAACACAGGCAATAAACAAACAAGCAAAATATCAGATAATAAATGTTATGGAGAAAATGTTACCACCGAGGGTTACAAGATAAAGAATGACTAGGTAAACACTTGAGATTAGATGATCAGCGAAGGCCTCATTAAGGAAATAATTTTTAGGTGAGCTCAGAATAACAAGAAAGGATCTACCCACTCTAATATTAGGACAGAAGAACATTCTCAGCACAGGAAACAGCATGTACAACAATCCCCAAATAGGCACCAACCTGGTGAGTTTGCAGAAGTAAGAAAAGGCCATGTGTCTGAAGCACAGTTAGTGAAAACAAGGATGACTCAAGGTCAGAGAGAAAGGTGAAGGCCAGATCATACAGAGCCAAAGTTATCAGTCTGAACTTTTCATAGGTAGAAACCTGAATTTGCAGTTAGAACTACAGTAGTGTTAACTATGCTTTTTAATTATCGGAGTCTGGAACGGGACAATGAATTTCCATGAACAAACTCAGATGTTTTACCAAAGAGTCACTTGATTTGTTTTACTCTGTCTTCAATCTTGGGAAAGTAACCTGTGTTAAGCCCAGAGTGTTACAATCTCTAACTACAATCTCCTTCAAATGTAATCAAATGATGTAAATATTAGTGTGCATCAGGAACTGAAGAAAAGTTCAGCTTCAGTACTGGCCCTCACTGTGTGTTAGGTGGGCATCTTAAGGTTCCTTCCAACTACATAAAATTTTTAATTTACCCTAATCCTTATTTCAATAAAGACAGTGGTTTAAACTCTAAATTCCTATAAATCCCTCAAGTTGACTGTATTATAATTACTAGTTTACTTCTGCCTCCCTGAATCCTAAGCTCCTTGATAGATAAGACTGTCTCATAATTATGAATACTTCCCTGGAAATTTTAACCTTTCACTCTATAGTATATAGTTTAAAAGGAATCTATTTTTGAACTTTAGTGGTTTAAAAAAAAATAACAAAACTATACCTATTTGTTTTGCAGCCTGCAATATATCTTTTAAGTCTTCATTTACACTTTGCATTTCACTCTTCTCCAGCTTTTCATTCAAAAATTTTACAATCTTCATCCATGTCAGGTCCAAACCTACAATTTGTTCATGAAGTTTAGACCGCTTCAACTGAAACAGACAGAATAATACAGAAACATACTGATTAAAGGTTTTCTCAAATCTATCATTTATTACATATATTTTGCATTACATTATACAACTTGGCACTACCCACAAGAATTCAAAATTGTATCTACTCACATCCAAATTTACAGCTCCCAGAAGGAGCTTTATTTAAATGTGATTTAAAAGAATCTCATTTGTTTAAAGATATGTTTTAAAAAAGCTTCTTTTTTTTACAGTTTAATCACCATGAATACTCATTATGAAATAATTTCCATACGGCAAAGTAAAAAGCAAAAAGTCCAACATCCAGATAACAATCGGTAACACCCCACATACCTCTTTTCCATTTTCCTGCTCGTTTTTAACATAGCTTAAACCATACTGTATATAAGAACTTTATGTCACGCTTTTTGATGAAAGGCATTTAAAGAAAATAAGACTCCTATGACAGGTTCAATATATTCAAATCAGTATTGCTTTCCTAAGTCTGATCCTAGAACAAGTTAGGCATCCAGGAGATTCTTATCTATACACACACTTTCCTTGAGACTATAAATCTTTCCATTCTCAAGAACTGACACAGAAAGCAATAAAAATTTTACTTCATATCATTGGACTTGATCCATGGATTAAACTTCATGACGTCTTGTGACCAAATGAAAAGTAGCGGGTCTGACAGAAAACTGTAATTTTCCTCTTGGTTCTATTGACAATATTCCTATTACTTTCATAATTCACTATTACTTCCCTGCCTCAGTTTTCTAAACTGATATCGAGCTAATTAATCTGGGTTTAGGGGGAGGAAAACAGGCAAATGTAGAGATGAAATTAGACTGGCCCTAAATTGAATTAAGCTGTTATAATGGGTCATAGGTACACAAAGTTTCATGTTACTTTTCTGTCTCTTTTGTACATGTTGGATATTTCCCAAGATAAAAAATTACATTAAAATGAGGCTCATTATATCTGCCACTTTCTTTCCTCAGAGGGGGAAAAAGTGTTTAAAAGCCTACAAGAAAAAATTAAATGACACGGGATGAGCATGTAGTCCTTATAACTTTAAAATTTTAAAATCTCCTGTTGCATCTCTTATATAAAATAACTTGTAAAGGGCCTTGGTTAGGCGATGAGAGGAAATAATTCAAGTTTAAGATAGCAATATTAATTAACTGTATAGAATATATCCTTATTTTAATTGCTATGAAAATGCAAAATAGCTCCCATCATAAAGAAGGTTAACTGTTTTGCCTGTAGCAAAATTCTGTATCATCATTAGAGGAAAAATCTACCTAAAGACTGTTACAAATCCTTTTTTTCCTAGTATCAATCTTTCAGTGAAGCTATTAATTGTAAAACTGCATAAGGGCTTTAAGCAATAAAATTCCAATCTACTAGGAAACAATGTTAATATTCTACAAGAGTCAAATAAGGAGTCAGAAAAGTGACTGCTGTTTTTTAAAAAACAGCATAGGGCCAGTTCCTTCATATACTATATTAAATGGCTCATTCCTTCATATGCACAGTTCATGGACCTTTAGGCCTATTACATCCACAACCAATTATAAGAACAAGACAGAAGTGAATTATGAGACCAGCTACAGAGTTTAAGAGATTAATATTCACATTTGATAAGAATTTGACCAGAGATCTGAAAACTTACTCAGATGATCTAGAGGTAAATTACTGGATTAAATTACAAAATTAATTGAGGCAGGTATCTTAGGAACAGAAAAGTTAACAAAGGATTCAATATCATAGTTCTGTTTGTCCTCTTTGACAATACACTTATAAGTGCTTAAGATAAGTATTCCCATAGCAAACATCAATATGCCCATTCCCCTTCTTGGTATAACACCAAAAAAGATAAAATTTGCCATTTTTAAAAATGCACACAAGGACTTCGCTGGTGGTCCAGTGGTTAAGAATCAGCCTTCCAATGCAGGAGACGCGGGTTAGATCCCTGGTCGGGGAACTAAGATCCCGCATGCTGCGGGGCAACTAAGCCTGCGCAACACAACTAGAGAGCCCTCGCACCAAACTACTGAGCCTGCGCGCCACGAGAGAAGCCCGCGTGCCAAAACAAAGACCCAATGCAGCCAAAAACAAACCAAAAAAAAGCACACAGAATTGAGAAAAAGAATGCCAGGGCTTCCCTGGTGGCGCAGTGGTTGAGAATCTGCCTGCTAATGCAGGGGGCAGGGGTTCGAGCCCTGGTCTGGGAAGATCCCACATGCCGTGGAGCGGCTAGGCCCGTGAGCCACAACTACTGAGCCTGCGCATCTGGAGCCTGTGCTCCGCAACAAGAGAGGCCACAATGGTGAGAGGCCCGCGCGCCGCGATGAAGAGTGGCCCCCAATTGCCGCAACTAGAGAAAGCCCTCGCACAGAAACGAAGACCCAACTTAGCAATCAATCAATCAATCAATAAAATAAATAAATCTTTAAAAAAAAAAGAATGCCAAATATTTGCCCGTATCTTATGTTTATAATGGTTTTCATCTAAAAAGTTTACCTGTAAGTCAGTCACTTCTTCATTATAATTATCTTGCTTGGTGACATTTGAAAAGGAGCGCAAGGCTCCTGTGAGACGAGGTAAAGCCATCTATTATTCAATCAGTGATCCATACGACAAGAAACCTGAAACTGAAACAAAACAAGATGATATTTATCTGTAGAGAGAGGTGGGAGAGGTAATCAAATTCAACAAATTAGCTTGTATAAGAAAAAAAGAAACCAATTAGTTAAAAAGCAATTGCTACCAATGTTGAAAAATTCTCCTGACACATTTTCTACCCAAGTAGTTTATTTAATAATGCATTGGCTTATAGGTGAGAAAGAAACAGACAAAAAAAACCCCGCTTGTTTGTGGGTACTACCATAACATTCCTTCAAATGAATTCTACTGATTCCTAAGTACAGGCGTCAAATACTGTATTACTACAGCCAATAATATTGAGAGAGATAAAAGCACCTGCCCATCTTTTCTCCAATTTCATTTTACACTCACTGATTTCATTTCACATTATCCCTTACTTTCAGTCTCACTGGCTTTTTCTCTTCTTAAAGTATCAAGCATGTTTCCATCTACTTGCATTTGCATTACTTGGAATGCTCTTCTGATCCTCATACAGCTGACTCCTTGACACAAAAGTCTTGGCTTAAAAGACACCTCCTGAGATGGGGCCTTTCTTGACCACTCAATCTTAGACAGGGCAGCTACCCAGTTACTGTCTATCACAGTACAAAATTTCAATTATTTTTATAGGCACTAATTAATATTTGACATTCTTTTATTTACTTATTTATATATTGTCTTACCCCACAAAGAGTAAGCTTCATGACAAAAAAGACCTTTATTTCACTGATCTCCCCGCTTCATGACAAAAAAGACCTTCATTTCACTGATCTCCCCTAGAAAACAGAACAGTACTAAAATATTTTTGGTACTCAGTAATTATTTGGTTAATAATAAAAGGAAGAAAAATGGAGAAAAGGAGACCATGGTAACAGGGAGACTGAAGAACGAGAAAAGAATTAGAGCAGCTGAGGAAGGGGAGAATTCCCAGGGAAAGAAAGAAGTCAGGTAATCTGATCTAATCTCCTTGTTTATATGCTAACAACTAAACAACTAATCTTTTGGCAAATAGACTAATTATATTTACTATGAGGGGAGTCCTCATCTATGGAATACTCTTAGAGGGTTATCCTGGTTTAAGATAGCTTATTACAACAAAACTACAATGTTTATAAGGCATGGCTCCCTGGAGAATGTCACATAAACTATGTAAGTCCCTAGGACAGTTCTCAAATAGGGATGATTTTGCCCCCGTTGGGACATTTGGCAATATCTGGTGACACTCTGGGACATCACATCTGGGGGGTTGGGAGGGTACTACTGTTTTCTGGTGGGTAGAGGCCAGTGATGCTGCTAAACATACTAGAAGGCACAGGACAGCCTCCTCACAGCAAAGCATTATCTAGCCCCAAATGTCAATAGTGCAGAGCAGATAAAAACCTACTCTAGAGTCTAAAATAGAGATGTTCTATAACCCAAACACTTCTCACAGTGTGAAAAGACCAACAAAACTCAATTAAGAGACCTCACTAATTGTTTGGGCCAAAGAGCATGTGTCCATTGTGAGACTGAAAGAAAGAACAACTAGGGGGACATATCTCAGTGTCTCAGGCCACTCCCTGTTTCTGCTCTTCTTGATTGCATATACCCTTTGAAGTTATTACAAAGCTTAATACTTGGAAAAATCTCTGGCTCCTATATTAGTGTAATTAGATATAAAATAACTGTATGAAATGTTTAACAAAATAAGAGAGAATTTAAAAATAATGAAGAATAATAAAATGACTAGCAAATTTGAAAATATAACTTTTAAAAATAAAAATATATACTTGTTAAATTAAAAACAATCAATATATGAGTTAAACAATAGATTAAATACAGTGAAAAGTGGTGATCTGAAAGAGAGATCTGAAGAAATAACCCAGTATGCTGTTACAACTAGACAAAGTATACATTAAGTAGATCAAAGAGAAACAAGTCCAAATATATCGATACTCACAATAAATGTAAATGAATTAATCTTAACACCCAAAAGATTGACAGACTGAATTACTAAACAGCAATCAAGTAAACACTAGAGCTATACCTAAAATAGGACAGAGAAAGGTTGAAAGTTAAGAGATAGAATAAGAACCTCCTGTAAATAATAACCAAAAGTATCTGGTGGCTATATCAATAGTACCAGATCAGACAAAATAGACTCTAAAAACGAAAGGTATTATTAGGGATGGGGGGAAAAAAACACAAAACACTTCTCTACATAATAATAAAAGATACAGCTCACTAAGAAGGTATAAAACTTTTGAATTTGCATGCCCTGATGGAATAGCCTCAAAATAATTAAAACAAATAGACCTCCAAAAGAAAGTAACAAGTCCAACATCAAAGTGAAAGTTCAATAATTGATCAACTATTGATAGGTCAAATCAACAAAAATTCAACAAAAAATAGGGAACTTGAGCTGTGAAATTAGTAAATTTAACCTAACATATATGAAAATATATATTCTTTTCAAGTACACTTGTAACAATTTTAAATGGTCTATGTATGCGAGGCCATAAAGTAAATCTCAACAAATTTCAAAAAATAAGTATCATATAGATCAGGGGTCAACAAACTTGGCAGAAAGAGAGTAAATACTTAGGTTTGGCAGGCCACACGCAGTCTCTGCTGTATAATCTTTGCTTTTTTTTTTTCTTTAAAAAAACAAAACAAATAAACAAAAAAACACCATTCTTGGGCTCAGTGTGACCAAATTAGTCTGCTGACCCCTGATATAGCTCATATTTTCTGAGCAAAATACAATTAGATTAGAAATCAGAAACACAAAAGATTAAAAAACATAGATGATTGCATTACAAATCTGTAAGGAAATGGTATGAGAATGGCTGGGGCAAAAAAACGGATGGATTATCCACACCACACTGAAGAACTTCAATCAGAAAAGTAAAATGATCCAATTTGCAAATAAACTCCCTAGCTAGCTGACTTTAAATTTCAAGTATCCATTGGGAATGAATTTAGGAGAGCATTTCTGGAAACGAGATGATTCAGAGAACCACATCTGGATTTTTCTAACACTAGATAACACACTTTCTGGAGCATTTGGAAGAAGAAATGAAAGCAGGAGTCAGTGGACAGCAAAGAGACTCTCAAAGTTTAGTGCGCATCAAAGTCACCGGAGGGGGCTTCCCTGGTGGCGCAGTGGTTGAGAATCCGCCTGCCAACGCAGGGTACACGGGTTCGAGCCCTGGTCCGGGAAGACCCCACATGCCGCGGAGCAACTAAGTCCGTGCACCACAACTACTGAGCCTGCGCTCTAGAGCCCGCGAGCCACAACTACTGAGCCCGTGTTCCACAACTACTGAAGCCCGCCTGCCTAGAGCCCATGCTTCGTAACAAGTGAAGCCACCGCAATGAGAAGCCTGCACACCGCAATGAAGAGTAGCCCCCGCTCGCCGCAACTAGAGAAAGCCCGCACACAGCAACAAAGACCCAACGTTGCCAAAAATAAATAAATAAACAAAATTAAAAAAAAAAAAAGTCACCGGAGGGCTTCTCAAATTGCTAAGCCCCACCTCCCTATTCTTCACCTCCAAGTTTCTGATTCAGCAGATCAGATGGCACTGAGATGGGGCACAAAAATTTTATATTTCCAACAAATTCTGCAGTGATGCAGCAGGTCAAGAACCATACTTTGAGAACCAGTTTTAGAGACAGTATCTTTTATTCTGAAGTCACCATTCAATTTTGTCTCAAATCAATAGTAACCAAGGAGTTTCCATCTATATTAAGAATTTGGTGGCTTGAGTTAGGTTGCACAATCTGCTTCTCATCAGTCTTTCTCAACAAGGTCTTACTGAAAGTGAACTGAATGACTTTTTTCTCAATTATTCTACAGATGGAACACAGTTAATATCATCCATTGAGAAGTAAAGCATACAATGTATGCCTTAGGGTACTGGAGTTTAAATTCTCTACCTAGATTGAGAGAATTCTATTCAAAGACAAGAACGCTATTCATGATGACTGACATTAAGTCAGAAGTCTTTAAAGAAAGGTCTTGACACTAAACTGAACAGTATTCTGCCTCAGAACCTACTTTTTAACCACACACGTTAGTGCTTTCAAAATGTAGAATCAGAACAAGAGACATAGGATATATGGACTATTCTGCCTCAGGCAAGGTCTTAAGCATTAACAAGTATTTGGGATCACTACTTTCATCATTTTGACATATCTCACAATAATCTGAATGTCCTGTCCCTCTCTTTAAAAAGCAGGCAGTAAGATCTCATTGATTTTTACTCTAATTCACAAACCTAACAAACCTTAACAAAACAAGATACCACTCACACTGAAACTCTAAGAAGAGTTCTAACAATGGGGTCTGGTAATGAGGTCACACTGTTATACACTGCACTAACAGGAAACTCTAAAGCTTCCTGAGGGCTCATCAAAATAATCAGTATGAATTATACTTGTCAAAAAAATGAAGTAAAGCACATTACTTGGTTTTCTAATTTGGTTTTATCTATTTTCTTCCTCCAGTTAAATGACCAACACTGTAAACTGTAACAGCTCATTTCCTCATAGTCACCTATAAATCATTTATTCACAAATACTTGAGTATCTCCTATCTAGTAGGAACTGTGCTAGGCACTGAGTATAAATAAGGCTTACAGAACTCTATTCTTCAAAACTCACTGTATTCTGTACCAGTAAAAAGATCACCAACATTTAAGGGTACCTGAAATGTATAAAGGTCAAAATGAGAAAGCCAATTTTAAATCTTTGGTTATTCATTTAATCAGCAAATATCTATAGATCACCTACAATATATTAGATACACTGCAAGCATCTAGAGATTAAAAGAAAAACATTTTTGGTATGACTGCAGCTGCCCTAAATAACAAGTTTACAGTATGGTTGAAAAGAAAGAAAAATAGTTGCAATAATTGTGCAGATACAACTGCAGGAAGACAAGGGAGAAAACACCTAAGAGGGTGAGAAGGAAGGTAGATAAGAAGGAAGGAAATTGAGATTTAAAGGACTTGAATGAGCTGGCCTGGTGGGGAAGAAAAGGTTATTCCAAGGTAGACATATAAAGAAGAAAACTAAAATAACAGATTATTGCTTAAAAAATCTCTATATAATAGTGCATTTGGAGACTCATGAAATAAGACTAAAGATGTAAGCAGAGATCCAACAACATGTCTCAATTTAAGCATTTTTTATCCTGATAAAAAAATTTAACATATCGTACAAAAATGACTCAAATTTAAGTGTAGTGAACAGATGAAAGGTGGGGTCAAGTTGAAGACAAGAAAACCAGTTGGAAAGTTTTTTCAAGAAACCAGGTGAGAGACAGAGGATACAACTGAGGCAGGGAAAGGCAGAAAAGGATGGATCTGAGAGATACTTATATTTGGGAGATAGAATAAATTCACGGGGCAGGATGTGAAGATCAAGGGGAAAGGGGCAGGACACCCATATTTCTGGTTCAGGAGAAGCAGAACAGCAGAGTGTATGGGTATAGAGGGCATACTGGAAGACGAAAGATGATTAATTCTGCTTTGGAAAGTTTTGATCATGGGCCATCAAGTGGGATATACAGTTTGGGGTTTCCTATCACAGGTCTGGGCTGGAAGTACAGAATTTAGTGTTATCACTTCAACGTAGTTAAAAGCATGGATGAACATATTCCTTTAAGTCAAATTATTTATATATATAAACCTGTGGACCCTCTCCCTAAGAAAATAGACATATACACATATAAACATTTTGTAATTCATTTCAGAGGCTGCATGAATGCCATGAAACCTATCCATGTACCCCGAAAAACCTCTTGAGAGTAGACAGTACAGGGTCAAGGACAGAGTCCTAAGAGATCAGCAAAGAGCTGTCATATGAAGAAAGTGGTATCACATGAAAAAAGAAAGTTTCAAATGTTATGCTACAGGGTCCAGTGTACTTAGCCACTCTCAAGTCTTAGATGACTTTAGTACACATAGTTTCAAAAAAAATAGAGAAAGAAAATTTCAGTGGGTGAAAGATAAATGGAGGGCTTCCCTGGTGGCACAGTGGTTAAGAATTCGCCTGCCAACGAAGGGGACATGGGTTCGAGCCCTGGTCCGGGAAGATCCCCCATGCTGCAGGGCAACTAAGCCCGTGAGCCACAACTACTGAGCCTGCACTCTAGAGCCCGCGAGCCACAACTACTGAAGCCCGCGCACCTAGAGCCCGTGCTCCACAACAAGAGAAGCCACCACAATGAGAAGCCCGTGCACCACAAGAAGAGTAGCCCCTGCTCGCCACAACTAGAGAAAGCCACGCGCAGCAACAAAGACCCAACGCAGCCAAAAATAAAAATAAAAATAAATAAATTTATTTAAAGAAAAGATAAACAGAAAGGGAGGAAATGGGGAAATAAAATGGGTACTAGCTACTCTTTCAAGGAACTTGGTTGAAAAGAAAAGGAGAGGAGGCAAGAAATAGCAAAATGCATGCGGTTGAGAGTTTTTAGAAATACAGGAGAGAGATGAGCACAATTCTATAATCAGAGGAGAGCCAATAGAGAAAGAGAGAAAGGTTGAATAACCAGAAGAAAGACTGATTTAGGGGAGTAGGCCCCCTGAGAATGCAGGAGAGAGAATCATGGTTCTAGAGATAAGACTTGGATGGAAGGATGAGCATGGAGGGATGGATGAGTCAAAGTGCAAATATGTTTGTAATATGGGAAGCAGAAGGTGAATGGGGGAGAAAAAATATGGTAAAAGAGAGTTCCACCAAAATGACTCCTATTTTCTTTGAGATCTGCCAAGACTATTCAAAAGAAGATGAGATGGAATTTTTAAAGACAGAGGCAAAAGTTTAACCTTACCACCAAAAATGAGAGGAAATTGATTAATAAACCATAAAAAGGATTTTTCAGGTGGCACATGAATGCTCATCTCATACCGGAAACCATAAATTTAGAATGGCAACAATCTGGCAAAGGAATGAAGGTTGGTATTATAGAGGGTTAAGGCTTTATAACACAGGGACAGTAGGAGGACAGTGGAGCCTAAATAATGCGAATGATTAAGTGCTGGATTTGAGATCCAAAGGAAAGGAAAAAACATTCACCTAGGAGGTCTTAAAGATACAACGTCATAATGTTTACGGTTAAAATTTCTTATATGTGAGACACAGTGAATGCTCATCAAGATAAACTGGCCTGCAAAGCAATTGTTACCACAGTAATTTTTATTCCACATTTAGTATGGCCTACTAAATGACAAATGTACACATAAAAAACCCCTCAGAACAAATATAATTGCTAAAAGACTGAAACCCTAAAAGTCAATTTTTTCCTGTTGGCCTGAAGTACCCCCCACTATGGTTATCTGAATGAATCTTTACAGTGTTGATTAGATATATGTACAGATAAAAAGGAACTGTCTCGAAGAAGTTAACTGCCCTTTTTAACATTCAAATAGGGAAGATAAAAATTTGACAGTAATACATTTCCCTTTGTGAAATGATATTAACCAATAATGAGTAAGCTAGAATTCTAGTACACATTATTTTGAAGTATCACATAAAAAATTGTAAGATTTATTCTTCATATTCCAAACCTGTGTTTCTCAACTCTAAAAAGGGTCTAACAGATTGATAGCAACTTTAGGGAAATATAATTACAGTATTTTTAATTATAAAAAATTAACAAAAATTCCAGAAGAGACAAACCATATTTCTTAATGAGTATAAAGCCAAGCAATTACTTGTTGATGATCATGGATACCAGGTAATTATTAGGAAGAAAAAAAAAAGTAAAAGGGATATAATGTAGGTAAGGAATAAAAACACTGAAAAGATGGAGTAGCCTATGAATGGAGTAAAAATTAGAATTTAAAATTTCAATACTTAAAATAGAATTATATGCCCATAAACCATATCGTTAAAAAAAGTAAGCTAAAATATTTATATTTTAATTCACCAGTTTAAAAAATCGAGTCGTGGGCTTCACTGGTGGCGCAGTGGTTGGGAATCCGCCTGCCAATGCAGGGTACGCGGGTTCGAGCCCTGGTCCGGGAAGATCCCACATGCCGCGGAGCAACTAAGCCCGTGCACCACAACTACTGAGCCTGTGCTCTAGAGCCCGCGAGCCACAACTACTGAAGCCCAAGCGCCTACAGCCCGTGCTCTGCAACAAGAGAAGCCGTCACAATGAGAAGCCTGTGCACCGCAACGAAGAGTGGCCCCGCTCGCCACAACTAGAGAAAGCCCGCGTGCAGCAACGAAGACCCAACACAGCCAAAAATAAATAAATAAAATAAATTTATTTTTAAAAAGTTTAAAAAATCAAGTTGTAATATAGTTTACACTGTTTAGATCAGAATTCAGAAAACATCAGCCTTAATAGCCTTAATATATGTAAAACATTATATATATAATCCTCTATTATACCATTTCAAAAGGGGGTGGTTTTTTTCATGGTATATCCTAAAGAAAATTTTAACTTAATTGTATTGAACTTGTATTCCTTACTTTTATTGTACCTTATTGCCACCAATTGGTTAATGTAGTGGATGGAGTCACATTACAGGTGCATTTAATTATTTGAATCAATCAAACACAAGAGGCCAAATATAAGGCATAGACAGACATAAACAGTAATATTAGAGATTCTGCCCACTATTTCATGTACTCAATACATGCTCTAGAGTGAATGGGGTGAGCAACAAGGATATGATGCTCTCTTAATCTGTTTCAATCACTACATGCATATCAAACTGAGAATCTTGCTGCACTGCATGACTCCAATGTTTAAACCTAAGTTCCCTTTTAAAAAAATATACAACATGGCCATTAAACACAAGCCAACTTTTTCATCTGGTGCACTCTCAGAAACTGTGATATGTTCCAAGTTTGGAGGAAAAACGTGGCTGCATACAACATATTGAGAGACAGTATGTTGTGACAACCTGGTGTCCTCCTAAAGAATTTTCAAGGGAAATTTTAACTATTTATAGTTTCCAGCCAACAAGTTCACTTTAGATCCTAACTCATTCTTAAGCAAGAAGCAACTGCTCTTGAATAGTTTCCCATCAAATTAGAAAACACACTCACAGCATGGAGAATAGAGAAAGCAAGGGAAAGATGATTAAGTATATACATATATACTTTTTATATAAATCAAAATCTATAATGGCTTGTTAAGAATAAAATTTATATAAATGAGATTGTTGTTCTCTAACTTTTCCCTCCAATTACTTACTTATATTAACTCCAGGTTTCCCATCCAAAGGTGGGGGAGAAAACCTAGCCAGGCTCATAACTATAAACCAGAGTCTACAGAAGACCCCCACGGTTATATTAATTTTACTTTTAACAAAGGATAAGAAAAGTTTTCTTTTAAATGTTCTTGGGAAAATAAGTGGCTAGAATAACGTATCAGCACAGATGAGAACAAGAACAGTCAGAAAGAACACCCCACAAGGAACAAACAAGCACACAATATGGTAGAGAACACATGGAGAAGACCCACAACATACGAGGCAGTACATATTTTCATTCCACTGAAAAAGGTCTGGGGCCAGATTAGCTGAGAAAGGCAACATTCTCATTCCATCCCCATCTATGGGCCTCTTAAAGACAGACCCAAGGAATTTGTGCCTGTCCCCTAATAAGCCCTGAAAAGATTACTTTGAATTGAAACCTCTCAGGAGGTACCCTCATACACCAAACCAAAACTCAAGTGATGCTCTGGAGCAAGCCTTAGCTGTTTAGAGAAAGAATTATCATGACCTTGTACACTTACTTGTTCCTCTGTACCACAATTATACGGAACACCACTACATTCCCGAATATGAGCTCTGGTGACCTTTTAGAAATCTGATGCAAGTTTTTATACTCAAACAACTAGGATTATACACTCCAAATCCAAAAAAGCATTTATCAAAGGATATGATGGCTTTGATCTTTACTTACCGTTTTATGCAGAGTAGAGGAAATTCTTTTTTTTTTTAACATCTTTATTGGAGTATAATAGCTTTACAATGGTGTGTTAGTTTCTGCTGTATAACAAAGTGAATCAGCTATATGTATACATATATCCCCATATCCCCTCCCTGTTGCGACTCCCTCCCACACTTCCTATCCCACCCCTCTAGGTGGTCACAAAACACCGAGCTGATCTCCCTGTGCTATGCAGCTGCTTCCCACTAGCTATCTATTTTACATTTGGTAGTGTATATATGTCCATGCAACTCTCTCATTTCAACCCAGTTTACCCTTCCCCCTCCCCATGTCCTCAAGTCCATTCTCTGTCTCTGTCTTTATTCCTGTCCTGTCCCTAGGTTCTTCAGAACTACTTTTTTTTTTGGATTCTATATATATGTATTAGCATACAGTAAATGTTTTTCTCTGTCTGACTTACTTCACTCTGTATGACAGACTCTAGGTTCGTCCACCTCACTACAAATAACTCAATTTCATTTCTACTTATGGCTGAGTAATATTCCATTGTATATATGTGCCACATCTTCTTTATCCATTCATCACTCGATGGACACTTAGGTTGCTTCCATGTCCTGGCTATTTTAAATGGTGCTGCAATGAACATTGTGGTACATGACCCTTCTTGAATTATGGTTTTCTCAGGGTATATGCCCAGTACTGGGATTGCTGGGTCGTATGGTAGCTCTATTTTTAGTTTTTTAAGGAACCTCCATACTGTTCTCCATAGTGGCTGTATCAATTTACATTCCCACCAACTGTGCGAGAGGGTTTCCTTTTCTCCACACTCTCTCCAGCATTTACTGTTTGTAGACTTTCTGATGATGGCCATTCTGACCAGTGTGAGGTGATACCTCACTGTAGTTTTGATTTGCACTTCTCTAATGATTAGTGATGTTGAGTATCCTTTCATGTGTTTGATGGCAATCTGTATATCTTCTTTGGAGAAATGTCTATTTAGTCTTCTGCCCATTTTTGGATTGGTTTTTTTTTTTTTTGATATTGAGCTGCATGAGCTGCTTGTATATTTTGGAGATTAATCCTTTGTCAGTTGCTTCATTTACAAATATTTTCTCCCATTCTGAGGGTTGTCTTTTCGTCTTCTTTATGGTTTCCTTTGCTGTGCAAAAGCTTTTAAATTTCATTAGGTCTCATTTGTTTATTTTTGTTTTCATTTCCCTCTCTCTAGGAGGTGGGTGAAAAAGGATCTTGCTGTGATTTATATCATGAGTATTCTGCCTATGTTTTCCTCTAAGAGTTTGATAGTGTCTGGCCTTACATTTAGGTCTTTAATCCATTTTGAGTTTATTTTTGTGTATGGTGTTAGGGAGTGTACTAATTTCATTCTTTTACATGTAGCTGTCCAGTTTTCCCAGCACCACTTATTGAAAAGGCTTTCTTTTCTGCATTGTTTATTCTTGACTCCTTTATCAAAGATGAGGTAACCATAGGTGCATGGGTTTATCTCTGAGCTTTCTATCCTGTTCCATTGATCTATATTTCTGTTTTCGTGCCAGTACCATACTGTCTTGATTACCATACCTTTGTAGTATAGTCTGAAGTCAGGGAGCCTGATTCCTCCAGCTCCGTTTTTCTTTCTCAAGGTTGCTTTGGCTATTGGGGGTCTTTTGTATCTCCATACAAATTGTGAAATTTTTTTTTCTACTTCTGTGAAAAATGCCATTGGTAGTTTGATAGGGATTACACTGAATCTGTCAATTGCTTTGGGTAGTACAGTCATTTTCACAATGTTGATTTTTCCAATCCAAGAACATGGTATATCTCTCCATCTGTTTGTATCGTCTTTAATTTCTTTCATCAGTGTCTTATAGTTTTCTGCATACAGGTCTTTTGTCTCCTTAGGTAGGTTTATTCCTAGGTATTTTATTCTCTTTGTTGCAATGGTAAATGGGAGTGTTTCCTTAATTTCTCTTTCAGATTTGTTATCATTAGTATATGGGAATGCAAGAGTTTTCTGTGCATTACTTTTGTATCCTGCTACTTTACCAAATTCATTGATTAGCTCTAGTAGTTTTCTGGTAGCATCTTTAGGATTCTCTATGTATAGTATCATGTGATCTGCAAACAGTGACAGTTTTATTTCTTCTTTTCCGATTTGGATTTATATCTTTTTCATCTCTGATTGCTGTGGCTAAAACTTCCAAAACGATGTTGAATAACAGTGGTGAGAGTGGGCAACCTTGTCTTGCTCCTGATCTTAGTGAAAATGGTGTCAGTTTTTCACCACTGAGAAGGATGTTGGCTGTGGGTTTGCCATATGTGGCCTTTGTTATGTTGAGGTAAGTTCCCTCTATGACTACTTTCTGGAGGGTTTTTATCATAAATGGGTGTTGAATTTTGTTGAAAGCTTTTCAACAAAAGCTTTGGTTAACTTACTGTGTTTGGGGTCTCCTTTTCACAGGCTGTAGGTTCATAGTTCCCGTTTTTTTTGGTGTCTGCCCCCAATGGCTAAGGTTGGTTCAGTGTGTTGTTTAGGCTTCCTGGTGGAGGGGACTGGTGCCAGTGTTCTGGTGGATGAGGCTGGATCTTGTCTTTCTGGTGGGCAGGGCCGTATATGGTGTTGTGTTTTGGGGTGTCTGTGACCGTATTATGATTTTAGGCAACCTCTCTGCTAAAGGGTGGGGTTGTGTTCCTGACTTGCTAGTTGTTTGCAATGGGGTGTCCAGCACTGGAGCTTGCTGGTCATTGAGTGGAGCTGGGTCTTAGTGTTGAGAGGGAGATCTCTAGGAGAGCTCTCGCTGATTGATATTACGAGGGGTTGGGAGATGTCTGGTGGACCAATGTCTTGAACTCGGCTCTCCCACCTCAGAGGCTCAGGGCTGACACCCAGCCGGAGCACCAAGACCCTGTCCGCCACATGGCTCAGAAGAAGAGGGAGAAAAGAAAAAAAAAGAAAGAAAGAAAAAATTTTTAAAAAGTAAAGTTATTAAAATTAAAAAATATATTATTAAAATAAAATAATAAAGTAATTAATTAAAAAAAAGAAGAGAGCAACCAAACCAATAAACAAATCCACCATGATAACAAGCACTAAAAACTATACTAAAAAAAAAAAGACAGACAGAACCCTAGGACAAATGGTTAAAGCAAACCTATACAGACCAAATCACACAAAGAAGCATACACATACACACTCACAAAGAGAAAAAGGAAAAAAAATATATATATATACATATAAAAGGAAGAGAGCAACCAAATCAATAAACAAATCCACCAATGATAATGAGCTCTAAATAGTAAACTAAGATAAACGTAAAACTAGAAACAAATTAGACACAGAAAGCAAACCCCAAGTCTACAGTTGCTCTTGAAGTCCACCGCCTCAGTTTTGGGATGATTCACTGTCTATTGAGATATTCCACAGGTGAAGGGTACATCAAGTTGATTGTGGAGATTTAATCCACTGCTCCTGAGGTTGCACAGATAGATTTCCCTTTTCTCTTCTTTGTTTGCACAGCTCCTGGGGTTCAGCTTTGGATGTGGCCCTATGTCTGCATGTGAGTCGCCCTCTGGCTTCTGTTCTTCACCTAGACAGGCGGGGGTTAAAAAGCAGCTCATTCGGGGGCTCTGGCTCACTCAGGCTGGGAGGAGGGAGGGGTATGGAATGCAGGGTGAGCCTGCGGCAGCAGAGGCCAGCATGACGTTGCATCAGCCTGAGGCGTGCCGTGTGTTCTCCTGGGGAAGTTGTCCCTGGATCACACGACCCTGGCAGTGGCGGGCTGCACAGGCTCCTGGGAGGGGAGGTGTGGAGAGTGACCTGTGTTTGCACACAGGCTTCTTGGTGGCGGCGGCAGCAGCAGCCTTAGCGTCTCATGCCCGTCTCTGGGGTCCGCCCTGACAGCCACGGCTCACACCCGTCTCTGGAGCTCCTTTAGGCGGTGCTCTGAATCCCCTCTCCTTGCACGCCCTAAAACAATGGTCTCTTGACTCTTATGCAGGTCCAGACTTTTTCCTGGACTCCCTCCCGGCTAGCTGTGGTGCACTAGCCCCCTTCCAGCTGTGTTCACACAGCCAACCCCAGTCCTCTCACTGGGATCCGACCTTCAAAGCCCAAGCCTCAGCTCCCAGCCCCCGCCCGCCCCGGTGGGTGAGCAGACAAGCCTCTCGGGCTGGTGAGTGCTGGTCGGCACCGATCATCTGTGTAGGAATCTCTCCGCTTTGCCCTCTGCACCCCTTTTGCTGCGCTCTCCTCCGTGGCTCCTAAGCTTCCACCCCCCGCCACTCCCCATCTCTGCCAGTGAAGGGGCTTCCTAGTGTGTGGAAACATTTCCTCCTTCACAGCTCCCTCCCAGATGTGTGGGTCCCGTCCCTATTCTTTTGTCTGTTTCTTCTTTTTTCTTTTGCCCTACCCAGGTACGTGGGGAGTTTCTTGTCTTTTGGGAAGTCTGAGGTCTTCTGCCAGCATTTAGTAGGTGTTCTGTAGGAGTTGTTCCACATGTTGATGTATTTTTGATGTATTTGTGGGGAGGAAGGTGATCTCCACGTCTTACTCCTCCGCCATCTTGAAGGTCGGTGTAGAGGAAATTCTTAAATCACCCTAACACTGACACTGTGTAAAAGAAGTTGGCACATACCTCGTAATAGCAGAATGAAATCTCTACCCCTCTCTCTCAAGTAGAGAAAAACTAGACACTAAAATCAGGACTCAGATGAATTTATGTGGTAAACAAGAAATATAAAAACAGAAAAGTAAATTACTAACTCATTAGGCATTATGAATTAGAACAAACACATGGTAAGAATTTTATTGTGCTAATATATTACATGTCATGTATACTTTATTAATCTTTCTGAAAGAATGTATTGCCATGACCATTATTTAACATTCTGGTCTGAACTGTTTGTTTCAATCTTTATGAATAAAAACGTAATTACTTACAAAAACAGGGTACTTTCTTTCACTTTGTATTAGTCAGAAATGTGCCCTGGCAAATATAGTCCATAAGAATGTTTTCTCTGTGCCTTGTTCTGAGCTGAACTCTCACTTCCCTATCGACTCCATCCTCTGCTATTCACAGTTTCCTAAACTGAAAGATGTCTGAAAGGGTCAGACCCATATCTCTCATTCTTTCTTACATTCTAACTTCTAAGCCATTTTTCTTACCAACATATTATATATACTACAGTTCAGAGAAAAAACAGATTTTGTCAATGATACCTCCCACCTTTTTTAGAATGTAATTACTGAAAGAAACACCATGCTTCAAAAAGCATCAAAACATGAAGAACATTTTTTAAAAATTCATTTTCTCTGATGTCTTAAATATTTCAGGATGTGTGCCCTTAACAAATTTTTAAATAGTAATATAGTCATTCCTCTAAAGATTGCTGGTTAACCATTTTTACAGTAAAGACATTAGGAAAATCATGATTGTTGTTCATTTTTTTTAGAAATAACATCTGTATAGGTTGAACATTGATTTTTTCAATGTTTTATAAAAATTTCCATTTAAGTATAGACCATAAAATAATTAGGTCACTAAGTACTACATGTTGCTTTCTGATCTTAAAAGTACTTTAAAAAAATTATCTGTACTGCCTAATGTCAATAAGTTATCAAAGTTAAGTACTCTTTTCACATGAGTGACTTCTAGATAGTTGAAGGAATCTGTAATCCTACTTTAAGTTTTCTCTTCACCAAGCTAATCAATCCCATTTCTTTCCATCAATCTCCCTCATTAAGCCTTGGTTTATATCCTGACACACAGAAATATGTAGAAACATGCATGAGAACTATATACACCAGCTTCAAGGTAATGGATTGAGAGGCAGCAGAGAAGTGACAAAAGAGGGGAAAAAAATTAGCAATACTTTTCAAAAGAGAAGAACTGAAGCAAATAAGGCAAAAATTACTACTTGTTAAATCTGCATGGCAAGTATAGGAGTGTATTACATTATTTTCTGATAATTTTCCATATTCTTGAAATACTCCACAATTAAAAGTTTTAATTAAGTTTTAAATAAACACAGAAGCCTAATAAGAGAGATAAGAGTTGTGAAAGCATCAAACTGAATGTCTGCCAAATCGCAGGTTCTGAAAGCACTACTGAAAATGCTCAGGCTTATGAGAGACTGAACGTTGAACATCTGGGTGCTCTTTTAATATTGCTACCCATAATGTGCTTCAATTCCATTTAACCCAAATCAATTCTGCCATTTTCAATCCAGAGTCCATTCTCCATTCTCCTCAGCGTAAAAGAAAGAAGAGATCAAGTAGTTAATGAAATCTATATTCTCTTTTAACATCCTAGTAACTGCCCCAACAAACACACTGTTGAATGTAGCTTAAAAACTGTTTTTGCTAACCTTAATGTTTCTTCAAGGATACACATCACAGGTCCCACAAACTCTCTTTTCTTTAATTCATTCTTAGTTCGTGTACTCCTTCTCCACGTTCAATTTATATTTTTTAAAAATATTCAGGCACAGCAACATCAGTTTCTTGAGATATCTCTCTCTTCTTGATCATCATAGTTATGTATGAATACACCATCAGGATTACATTTTCCAGAGACCCAGACTCTGAAGATCTACCTTTGTGTTTATACTCTCAGACTAAGAATCATACAAACCTTTTTTCTAAATTACAGTTGCCAGATTAGCATATAAAAATATAAAGTCAGAGTTAAATTTGAATTTCAATTAATTTTTTAGTATAATATGTCCCATGCAATATTTGGGATATACTTATACTAAAAAAATTACTTGTTGTTACCTGAAATTCGAATTTAACTCTGCATCTTGTATTTTATTTAGCAACCCTACTCTGAACATTCAAAAATCTGTATTCCTTCACTCTTCTGGCAAATATTGTATCTTCTTAAGTCAAAAATAATAGTTAACAAGAGGTCTCAAAATTTTTGAAATAGGTACCAACTCTTTAAAAGTTCAAATGAGAAAAATGAACAAAAAGTAAAAGATTAGACAAGTCTGTAGTGGTGACACACTTTAATAGATCATTTGTGAGGGCAGCTGCAAAGACCTGAGAAACACCAGGTTCACCAGGGTGAAAAAGTAAACTTCAAGATGGTAATCTAACCAAAGAAGACTGAAACCTAAAAATTCCCACAACGATCGGGAAGAAGAGGTGTTAACTGAAGTGTTCTTTATTCCACTTTTTATTCAGCATTGATTAAAAAAAATTATACTGCATCTGGTGAAAATACTTCTACCCATCCATTAATTCATTCATTCAAGAAAAACATTCAGTGGGGACACAGTGATAAAGTTGCTGAAGTGAAAGTCCCCTCTCTCCTTGTTAGTAATATTTTCTTCTCTATTGGATGATTTCCAAAACCCCAAAATATGCTGTAGCTGCTCCCATATTTAAAAACTCCACAGCCCTTTTCAATTAACACCCCACTTTTTTGATCGCTATCTACAGCAGACACTCCAGTCCTATCAGGCTTTTACCTCTACTATTCCACCAAAAGAGCTATAAAGGTCACAAATAAGCTCAAAGTTGCCAAATTCAATGTTACTTCTCAGTCCTTGTTTGATCCTTGTCAGGAGATTTTGACCCAGCCCTTCTGGATAGTTGCTTCACTTGGCATCTAGGACACCAATATGTCTTGTTTTTTCTCCTACATTATCTCTTGGCTCTTTCCACTCTTGTTGGTTCCTCCTCATCCTCCTATCCTTTAACACTGCTATGCCCCTAAGCTCAGAGTTCAGACCTTTTCTTTAGCTACAGTCATTCCCCAGGTGATCCCATTCAGTCTCAAGGCTTTAAGTATCATTTATATTCTAACACCAAATTCTTATCTCTATCCTGCGCATTTCACCTATACTCCAGATTTGTCTACCCATGCCTCTTCCACATCTCCACTTAGATGTCTAATGGTTAGCTCAAACTTAAAAATGTCAAAATTGGGGGTTTCCCTGGTGGCGCAGTGGTTGAGAATCTGCCTGCCAATGCAGGGGACACGGGTTCGAGCCCTGGTCTGGGAAGATTCCACATGCCGCGGAGCAACTGGGCCCGTGAGCCACAACTACTGAGCCTGCTCGTCTGGAGCTTGTGCTCCACAGCAAGGGAGGCCACGACAGTGAGAGGCCCACGCACCGCGATGAAGAGTGGCCCCCGCCTGCCACAACTAGAGAAAGCCCTCGCACAGAAACGAAGACCCAACACAGCCAAAAATAAATAAATAAATAAATAAATTTAAGAACAGTTTAAAAAAAAATGGTTAAAATGTAACTTTAAAAAAAAAATGTCGGGCTTCCCTGGTGGCGCAGTGGTTGAGAATCTGCCTGCTAATGCAGGGGACACGGGTTCGAGCCCTGGTCTGGGAAGATCCCACATGCCACGGAGCAGCTGGGCCCGTGAGCCACAATTGCTGAGCCTGCGCGTCTGGAGCCTGTGCCCCGCGACGGGAGGGGCCGCGATAGAGAAAGGCCCGCGCACCGCGATGAAGGGCGGTCCCCGCACCGCGATGAAGAGTGGCCCCCGCTTGCCGCAACTGGAGAAAGCCCTCGCACGAACCGAAGACCCAACACAGCCAAAAATAAATAAATAAATAAATAAATAAGAAAATCCTTAAAAAAAAAAAAAAAAAAAAAAATGTCAAAATTGATCTCCCATGCAAACCTCCTCTTGTGGTCTACCTCACTTTAATAAATCACAACTCCACTCTGCCTGCTGCTCAGGCCAAAAAACTTGGAGTTATGCTTTACTCCATCCACTTTATCAGTAAAGTCTCCCAACTCTACCTTCAAAATATATCCAGAATCTGACCACTTCTCATCATTACCATCTCTTCCCCAGTTTACTGCAATGGCCTGTCTAGTCTCCCTGTTTTCACCCTTACTCCCTAACAATCTAATTTCCACATATAAATAAGAATGATTCTTTTCTAAAACAAATAACATTGTGGTTCTCCTCTGCTCAAAACCCCCCAAAGGTTTCCCATATCTCTAAGTAAACGTCAAAACTCCCAAGGCATCTCGCTTTCTCCTACTTTTTGATTTGATCCCCTGTAACTCTCCTCCTTGCTCATTTTGGGGCATCCACACTGGCCTTGGTGCAGTGATATAACCATACCAAGAAGATTCCTCTGGATGAGCACTCTTCCCCCAGATGCCACAAAGGTAGGTCCCTCATTTCCTTCAGGTTGCTGCTCAAACATCTCTTTACCAGAGAGCCTTCCCGGACCACCCTATCTAAAACAGCACCCTTTCCTTCATCCTTCTCGTGCACCCAACCCACTTTACTTCAAGGCACTTATCACTGTGCATGTTGTCAGCTTCATCAAACACAGTAAGATCCCCACAAGGGTGGGGACTTTGCTTTGTTCACTGCAGTATCCAAAGCACCTAAACAGTGCCTGGGGCCTTGTGCAGTCTCGGTAAATATTTGTATAATGGCTGGATGGATGGACTGACAGGAAGAATAAAGGGAGGCCAAAGCTGCCACAAAAAAAGAGGCAGAATTTACAGGTCTGGATTCCTATACATTTATTTTTTGAAGCTTATATCATCTTTATTTCAAGACCTCAAAAATATAGTTTCACAGAAATTAGCTTAATTATTTGATTAATTTATTTCAGTCCCTAAGAAAAGAGGTCTCACAAACAAGGAAGTTTACTCAAACACAAAAGAAATCAAAAGCTAATGTGATTTATTCAACTCATGATGCCATTCTTTTCAAAGAACTTATATATGCAGAAATTTAATTCTAATTTTTGGGGTAAGTTTTTTTCAAAATCTCAAGCCAATAAAGTAGAAAAGCAAAAGCAAGGGTAAAAGGATAGTCAACAGTTGCTAGAAACTCTAGGGTAGGAGTGGGCTCAGCAGGAAAATCTTGGTAGAAGAATGCAGGAACAACTTTCACTCAATTGATATTTCTTAACTAGTATTTCCACTACATGCTGAACACCACGCTGGGGGAACCACAGTGAGCAAAATCAATCTGCTACCTGCCCTTGCAGAAGCTCACAGCCTGGGGGGAGGACAACCCAATTAAATAAGCTATCTCAATACAAACTAAGACTGCTATCTATAAAAGGGGGCAGTAATGAATGTTATCGGAACACAAAGCAGGTGCAATCTAGCCTAGCAAGAAAGGAGGTTGGGAAGGAAAAGCAGCTTTCTTACTTGAGACTTCAAGGATGAAGAGTTAGGTAAAAAGGGCAACATATTCCAGATGAGGGGTGAGAACATTTCACACTCAAGGAACTGAAAAGATGACCAGAGCATAGTGGTCAAAGAGTATGTAATGTGGCAAGAGATGGAGCTGGAGATAGGTAGGAACGAGGTCATGAAGGGCCTCATAAGTTATGTTGTTTAGAAATTGTTCTAATAGTAAAAGAAATCTTCAGAAGAGTTTTTGACTTGAGCTGTGTTTAATAGACATTACTATGACTGCAGTGAAGGAAATGGACCACAGGAAGGCAAGACCTGAAGCAGAAAGATACTAGGAGGTTGCTACAGTAATCCAGATGAAGAGATGAAGATGAGGAGATGATGGGTTCCTGAAACGAAGTAGTGGTAGTGATTTAGAGAAAAGTGGAGGAATCAGGTAATTCAATTAAATTTATTTGGCTTACTCTGATTATTTCTATCTGTGGTGGGGAAGGAGGCGAGGACCTCAGCTGACCTCCACATTTATAGATCAGGTTGATGACAGAATTCACTGAATTAGGGCTCAGAGTTTTTCTTGGGTGGGGGGGGGGCAGTTAGGAATATCATGAGTTCAATCTCAGATGAGTTGAGTCTGAGATGTCTGTATGACATTCAAGTAGAAACGGTCAGTAGGGACTGAATATTCAGATGTGAAGTTCAGGAGAGAGGTCTGGATACAAACATGAGAATCATAAGGAGTATCATGGGAAGAGATAAAAATCACCCATGGATTTGTGTGAAGACTAAGAAGACAAGACAGCAGAAGCTGGAGAAACACGAGACTTTACAGAATAAATGGGTAGAAAGGTCTATAAAGGAGATTCTGAACAACAGGAGGCCAAATAAGGCCAGGGTGGTGTCTCTGAAACCAAGGAAAGGATAAGTTTTAAGGAAGAGGTATGGTCAACCATGTCAAACGCTGTCAAGACATGTGGTAAAATGTCCACTGGATATAGAATTTTAGCTGTGTTTTTCCAGCGTTCTGTTTCTAATAAATACAAACAGAGGAGTTTTCAAAACTTGGTGTTAAGCCAAGCCACCATTCAAACTCTCTAAAACACACTCATTTTTTTCCAAGCTGATGGCCAAAATCAGTGACTTAGGATACAAGCTTTTTCACTTTTTTAATCAGTGACAAAGCCTCTACTTTGCTAACTTCAGGTTGGCTAAAAGGGCATTCAATGGCCATGCATTAGTATCTTTCCTTGCCTTAAGGAATTTCGTTGAACAGTCTCCCAAAGCCAACATCTTGACTATAACCTCCAAGAGTGCAAAAGTGATATATGTCTTCTTTTCCCTAGTACCCTGTATGGTTCTTGGTCTGTGCCAAGGAACTCAATAAATATTTGTTCAATGATGTGTACTCAGAGTATTACTGTGAAGCTTTCCAGAATTGATTTTTAGGGTATTCCTTACCACACCAATCTCCAAAGTAAAAGCATTGCTAATATTTTTGCAAAGCTTCCTTCATTCCTTAAAGAATGCTCAAAAAGAACGTTTAGTGAGCATCCCTGGTGTTAGAGGTACTACTTAAAGCAGGTCTCATTTTAGAAAATATATGTGCACTGGGAAAAGATGCACTGAAATTATTTTTGCAGATTGTGTACTGTCATTAATTTATTCTTATAAATCATTTATGTAGACTTTTATAATTAAGTTTCTTAAATCAAGATTAAGACATATATCTATCAATATTTATAAATAAGAGTAGAATTTATCATTTTTACGTTGTTCTATTTGATTGGCTTGTTGGACATTTTATTCACTTTCAAGAATTTTTCTACAAGGACAAGTTGTCTCATCGGTAAGCAAGGATTTCCTCACTTGGAATGGAATATAAGTTTTCCTTTATCAAATTCATATGCCATGTGTCTTAGCTACACACAACTGAGTAACTTGCTAGTTACTGACTTCGTTTGAAAATGATCTAGCAAGTCTTTGAAAATGCTGGAAAACATTAGCAACTGCCTCCCTGACTACTCCATAATCCTGAGATAAACTACCTTCCTTCTTTTGAAGTTCTGGTGTAATAGAATAGATATTATCCAAAATTAAGAGGCTCTTGAATTCATATGCTTTAATGTAGAAGTTCTTCAACAATATGAATTGGTGGCACTGGAATCACTGGGGAGTTGCTTGAAAATAGACATTTCTAGACACCCCCCCCCCAAGATTATGATTCAGCAGTTTGACAATCTTTGGTTTAGTCATTAAATAACTAGGTATGAACTTTCTTTTCTTCAACTATAAATATTTCTTGCCAATTATCTTATTAAAACATATCCTGAGAATGCTTACTGTTACCAGTAAATGTCTTACATATTATATCTTTAAATCATGTACCTCTCAAAATTGCACCCTAATTTTCCATGTCAGTTCAAACCTTTGATAATGAATGCAATTCCTAAGAATTCTGTTTAAAGAGGGAATCACAGAAGTGGAGGAAAACTAGCGAAAAACTCCAAAACCAGGAAGATAAAATGGGAATCTATCTTAATTTGCAAAGGTCTCCAAGAGTTATTCTATTCAAATAACAATGAGGAGAGACAGACTGTAGTAGGAAGAAGTAGAATAAAAATAAAAAGACATTAGTTCAGATGCCAATTTTTGTTTGATGGTAGAAAATCAGCTAACTTCTCAGGATATCAATTTTCTGATCAATAAAATGAAGAGGAATTACAAAATGATTTTTTATGCCGCTTTCAGGCTGAATGATCTGATTAAAATCAGAATACTCAAACATGAGTTGAATTGCATTAACTCTGAATCACAGAGACAGTTTCAGAAATAAATTAGGACAACCTATAAGACATTATCACAGGGACTTCCCTGGTGGTGCAGTGGTTGGGAATCTGCCTGCCAATGCAGGGGACACGGGTTCGAGCCCTGGTCTGGGAAGATCCCACATGCCGCGGAGCAACTAGGCCCGTGAGCCACAACTACTGAGCCTGCGCGTCTGGAGCCTGTGCTCCGCAACAAGAGAGGCCGCGATACTGAGAGGCCCGCGCACCGCGATGAAGAGTGGCCCCCGCTTGCCACAACTGGAGAAAGCCCTCGCACAGAAACGAAGACCCAACACAGCCAAAAATAAATAAATAAAATATTAAAAAAAAAATGAAAATCATTAAAATATAAACACATGGTGTTAAAAAAAAAAAGACTATCACAGCCAATGCAGAGCTGGAAAATGAACAAACAATAGACAAACTCACTCAAACATACTTGCTCATCTACATGCAAAATACTCAAATGAGATGGTACATATTGATTTAATGAACATCTATATGGGTCTGTCAACTATGTGCTAAGTATACCAGGCAAAAGAAATGAGAAATAAGATCCAGTCCCTACTTTAAGTAACTTTAGAGTATAACACATAATGCCTCCCTTTGGATGATTACTAAACACATATTAGATACCTTACTCTCTCCTCCTTGGTAATTATGCACTTTTTCTTTCCATAAATGTCTTTGCTGTAATTTCAGTTTCAGGTAGATATCTGCTCAAAGTTGAAAACTGTGCCACGTTACATCAAGATTATTCTGTACTAAAAGGGCTCATGTTAACTACCTCCCCATGGAAGGTACTATGGGGCAATAAATTTACTTCATTCAACAAGTACTATACATTTTCCTGATGAATATGCTTTGTGCATAGAATGCTTATGAATTACAAGTTCTTAACACATAGATCACTCAGACCAATGTAAAAACTGGAAAAATAAAGTATTATTTTTCAGGTAGAAACTGATTTCCAATTGTGAATTTTACAACTAAGCCAACTTTGCAAAAAGAAAACTTACTCCTCTTAACTGGCAAAACACTAGCATGCATACCATCTTTTTGATCAAAGGCAAAATCAAGTCATGCTGTGCAAGTAAAACAATCTGCTCCTCTTGCAATGCCACTTACATATAAACACTGACAATAACTTATTCTTGCAAAAAGCCTTGCTTAGGTCAACTAGAGATCCATGACACGAGGAGGAGCCCTAGTCCAGATTCTCTACTAAAAGGGCGCTGGACTACAGAAAGTTCCATAAGTACCGACATCCTATGTCTCTTGATTTCCTAGGCCTAGCATAGTGCCTGGTACATATGAAGACATAAATAAGTGAATGACGAATGAACAAAAACTACAACTATTCAGCAGGGATCACAACTTAAGCCATGAAAAATTAATTCACTTAAATAATATTATTTAGCTTACACTTAACTGGTATCTCTAAGGAGCATCTTTCTTAGGCAAGAATATTATTATAATCATCATTAAAAATGAAAGATACATGAAGAGAAGCACGATCCAGAGTGGAATCAAAAGCTGAATTCTCAACTTCTGAGAACACTCTGAAAATCAGAAAAGTGATTTCAATCTATGAAACATGAAATCTGGTGATGGTGACCGCTCTTCAATCTAATCTTACTTAGGGAAAGAAAGACAGAAAATACGATTACTAGTTTGAACTACACGTGTGATACCATTCACATAAAATTTTTAGCTACCGCTAAAATGTTTCTTTTAAACTAAAGAGTAAAATACACGAACACACTGCAGTCGATGAATGAGTTAATGTGTGATAAGAAGCCTATTTAAAAGAACTGCCCACGTACCCACAACACCTCAGCACGCTCGGACATACAACACTTATTTCGAAGTAACATTCTAGACTCCTCGATTGCTAAATTCACCATGGTCCACTCCCCACCCACTTTATTTACTTTTCAGTGTGGAGGTAAAAAAATACAAGGAAGCTGATTTCTCTCCCAAGTCCACGTGAAGAAAACGAAAAAGTTACTACATTTTTGTAACGGGAAAACAAACAAACAAAAAACCTAATGAAAACAAATTACCCACGCACAGGAAAAATAAAACAAAAATTACCCACGTTAATTGGGTTGTAGCCTAACACCTTGGCCACATGTGACTCGTTTCATTTTTTGATTCCCACCCCCACCCTACAAATTCCAAGAGCAGGACGAGACTATCCGAGACCACAGACAAGTCTCCGGCCCAGAGAGGGATGACAGGTCCGGGCTTGCCTCCGGTGCCGAACGGGAATCGTCCAAGGGGCACCCTGGCCCCGCCTCCTACCGGCTTCTCAGGGCCGCAGCGCCCCTTCTCCTCCTCCCACTTCCTTCTCCTCACCTCTCGGCCCCGGTTCATGCGCTTCCCATCACTCCGCCAGCTCCTGCCTCCGCGCCTCCCTCCATTTCGGTTTGATCTTTACTTCCCACGCCGGGTGAGGGGCGGAGGGCAGTGCAGAGGATGCCAGGGGCAGCTGCCCCGCCGCGTCCTCGTCCGCACCCCACGCCGGGCTTGTCGGGTCCCGCCCAGCCAAGGGACAGGGTACGCGAAGACAACCCGACAGCCGGACAGACCCACAGACCCGGAGAGGAGGGAGGGGGCGGAGCAAGCGCGGGCCTACACGTCACCCGCCCGCAGCGGCGCCAACGTCTGCACGTCGGCTTCCCCAGCCCCACCCCCCCGCGTGCGCGCGCCGCCGCCCCGCCTGCCGCCCGCCCAGCGCTGAGTAGGACCGGGCCTGCGGCGAGGTCGCGTCCCCGGGCGGGCGTGGGCGCGGGCGCGCGCGTTCCCGGGACTCAGGGTCTGTGGGGTGCCCTCGCGAGGCCGGGCCTGCCACCTCCAGGTCGCTACCTGAGCATCTTTCCCTGCAGTTCCTTGAGTCGGCTCCATCTTCTCCCCGCCCGCCCTTCTCTGTAAGGTGAAGACCTGGAGGAGGTAATTCCTATTACAGGTAAAGGAGAGAGGAGCCCTGAGTACAGAAATCCTGGCTTCTGGTCACTTTATATACGGTTCCCTCCTCTCAAGTCCCGCCTTCCTTAAGCTTTCTGGATTCTCAGTTTAGTTCTCTTAAAGTTACCTCTTCTAGTCGGTCCTTTTGTCGGACGAACCCCACCAAAAACAAAATGCCTGAAGATTCCCTGGCTCAATTGAATCAGGAAGATGACATTAAGGAAAATTAACCTCAAGAATGTGCTGTATGTGTGTACAGTTCTAGGCTAAAAGCCGGGCATGCAAAGGCGGTATGAGTTAATAATGTGTCGTGGCTCCTTTTTTCGCTTCCATACCCCTCTCGTAAGGAATGTGTCTTGACACCTCATAGAACCGTGTTTTATAGAGAGGCAGCCAATAGTGATCCAATTATACACTTCTCTGCCCAAACTACTTCTGTAGTTCTGCGTTCAGTTCTAGATCAAGCACTTTAAGAAGACCTCAAAGAAGTTGGAATTATTTCAAAGAGCAAAATGATGAAGAGTGCTCAAAAGCATGACAAATGAAGAAGTACTCTTTGAACTTGGGAAGATTCTCACAGAAGAGAGAAAGCTACTGGGACTGTCTCCAAGTATGTAAAAACTCATCACGTAACATAGATTTGCTTCATGTGGTCTCAAGAGGTGCAGACTTGAGAGAAACAGATTTCAGATCCTGAAAAGAAGATCCCCTTCTAGCACTCGCCAGAGAAGGTGTCTGCTTTAGGTTACATGGATGCCTTGACCCCTGGATTTGACTTTAAGTAGATTCTGAAGTCTTACTTAATAGGAACTAGGTGCAGGGGAACCAGGCGTCAAGAGAAGAATTAGTTGATGGTTTTGTTAAAGGTGTTTACAACCTTGAGAGTCAATCAGTTCATGGTTCCAGCCTTAGAATTTACAGGTTAGCTATGAGACAAGTCAAATGCATCAAAAGGTAAAAAATGCAGGGAGGTCGGGGCTTCCCTGGTGGCGCAGTGGTTGAGAATCCGCCTGCCAATGCAGGGGACACGGGTTCGAGCCCTGGTCTGGGAAGATCCCACATGCCGCGGAGCAACTGGGCCCGTGAGCCACAATTACTGAGCCTGCGCGTCTGGAGCCTGTGCTCCGCAACAAGAGGGGCTGCGATAGTGAGAGGCCCGCGCACCGCGATGAAGAGTGGCCCCCGCTTGCCGCAACTAGAGAAAGCCCACGCACAGAAACGAAGACCCAACACAGCCTAAAATAAATAAATAAATAAATAAATAAATAAATAAATAAATAAATAAATAAATAAATAAATAAATAAATAAATAAAAGAGGCAAAAAAAAGAAATTAAAAAAAAATGCAGGGAGGCTATATGATGAGAGGTACTAACAATAAGTTCTAGGAGTTTACATGACAGATTGTTCTCATCACAGTTTCAGAGACTTAGGGGACAAGAAGGAAATCGAAAATAGACTGCTTAGAACTGCCCTGTCCAGTAGGGTAGCCACTAGCCAAATATGAATATTTATACTTGAAATGTGGCTGGTCCAAATTGAGACATGCAGTAAGTGTGAAATACACACCAGATTTCAAAGACTTAGTACAAAGAAAAAATGTAAAATAGCTTAATTCTTATATTGATGACATGTTGAAATATTTGGTAGATATTGGGTTAGTATATTAAAATTAATTTCACTTATTTTCACTTTTTTAATTTGGCTACTAGAAAAATTTTAAATTACATAGGTCGCTTGTATCTTGTTCTATTAGATAATCCTGACCTACAAGGAAATATACTTCATTGAACTCTGAGAACTATCTTTGTACCCTTTGTAGTCCTTGGGGGATTTTCCAAAACGTTAATGGAAGGACAGTCTGATGACAAGATTCCTCATGAAGAGAAGGAAGACTGTCCATAAAATATGCCATGAGCAAAGACAAGGAAACAAGACTGCAGATGCATTCTGTGGTGAGTAACCTGTTTGTCTATAGTGGAAGGTTCTTATTAGAAGGTACTGACAAGTCAAAATTGGCTAGAAACTGGTCTGTAAGGAGAGACTCAATTTTGAATTTAGTTCTATAGGCAATCGGGATTTGGCAGTTACCAACTGGGATTGTAAGATTATCTTGGCAATACTGAGTATAGTGGGTTGAAATTAATGGGTGGTTGGGCAACCAACTAAAACTCATTGTACTTAAAAATGTATTATACCAAAAAATGTTCCAGGGAGGGTTGATTTAAATAAATTATAGCACATCTGTAAAGTGGAATCAATTGATGTGGAAACATATCAAGATATACAATTGAGTAAATAGTTTACAAAACAATATATATACAATATGACCCCATATATGAAAAATTATATATGTATGTGTATGTAACTAGATCATTTGACTAAAATTACCTTAATTATTCCAAAATTGTCTCAAAAACAAAATCTCAGGGTGGGGTATTTTCAGTGGCTCAACAAAGTCATCCATGTTTTTGGCTCTTTCATGTCTGTGTTCCATCATATTAGCAAATTAGCCTTTCAGTCTCAGCCTTTGTCACCTCATGGGTTGTTGGGATGGGTTAATAAGCTCCAGACTCATTTCCAGCCCATCAGTCTCTTAGTATCTCAGTATGTAAGACCCCTAGGTCTGCCCAGCTCATTAGTGTCCCACAGCCTTAGCTTATAGGCCTTTTTTGGTTTTACCTATTCTCAGTGCAATGTCCTGCCGTCTTCCCTACCCCTGCTTGCAACATTGGGTCTTAAAAGTCCATCTTTGATGGACCCCAGTGCAGTTCCTTACCTGGAGCTGACACTTAACTGCTGGGGGATACCAAATAATAAAAGACTCAATTCTAAAATAAGCCTCCCTAAACTTTTTAATGAACTGAGTTGGGAAGGAAAAAAAGATCACTACCATGGCAGACTGTTGGTTGCCTACCCAACCACCATTTTTGTCCTCTTCCTCACTTAATAAAATGAATTTGTTAGAGTTCCAAAGAACTAAAGAAATGTGAGCTCCTCCCATTACCCTGGTAGTAATTCTATCTCCCTTTGAATAAGAATGTTGTAGAGGTGGTCACAAATCCAAGGGATAGTCAGCTAGGGAGGATTCTGCAATATGTTTTATTCAAATGGCAAAATATATGCTTATAAAATATAGAGAGTTGTTCTTGGGTTTCTGTTCAAGATGGTGAACTTGGCATATCATCTGCCAACTACTCTTTCCTAGACACTACTGAAATAAAAATGTAGAAGTAGAAAAACCAAAGAGTAAATAAAAGAATAAAGATATGTGTGTTTTTATGTATGTGCTTATGTTAAGGAGAGGACAGTAGGTAGAGAAGGGGAGAAAAGTAAATGAAATTTCAACAATTTCCTGGATAACAAAGCTAATAGTAGTGATTTGACTAGTAATAACACCCAAAACCAATGCCCAAAAAAATATAGTGAAGACGCTACAAAAGAGTTGGTTGGGAGCATGGCAGAGGGCAGAAGTGAGAATAAGGGCTGAAAATGGAGATAACATTCTAAATATGGTACAAGTGAATCAGTCACAATACACATTTCCTTCTCTCATCCATGCACACTGAGAGCAGACAAAGACACATCAGCCACCAGACAAAAACAGAAACCAAAAAGACCCCAAAGTCTCCTCCAAGTTAATTGCACAAATAGTAGAGAAGAAGTGAAAACTTTTATGTTGACAACACAGAGCAAAACCACTATTGTTCTGGCATTCAGAGCCAGCATTCAGAGAGCCAGCTAGCTACTTGCCTACCCATCCTAAAGTGAAACCTGATATTTGGCATTTCTCGCCCTGCCCTGGCCATTTATTCACAATTTCCACACAGGAGAAAGAACTGGAAGACATCCTACTTACTAAAAGCAAAGGAAAACCACATCAATGACCAGCTCTTTTTATGTAGGAACATACAATGAAGAATCAACAGGCAAATCAGGAAAATCACCATTCTGAAAGAGAAAGACAAAGAAAAACAGAGTAACTAACTGCAAAGGAAGCCATTAAAATTCATTAAATAAAAAAGGACATTTTTTAAAATCACTCCAATTTATATACTCCAGTATTCAGAATATATTGGATTTATAAGATACAAACCAAATATTCTGAAAAAAGAGCAACCAAAGAATAAAATAGAGTTCCGAGACACTAAAAACATGATTACTTAAATAAAAAATTCATTGGAAGTATTGGAGATAAAAATCAAGGAAATCTAGAACATAAGATATAAAGACATAAACAGAAAATATGAAAAAAGATCAAAGTCATGGCGAGCCAATCCAACCAGCCAATTCAATCAGTAGAAGAGAAAGAGATTTTTTTTAAGTGAGGAAAAAAAAGATCAAGAATAAAAACTATGAATAATAATAATAATAAACCTGCAAATTTTCCAAACATAAAAAAACGTTTTACCAACAAAGGAATAAAAATAAGACCTACTCAGCAGCACTGGATCTAGAAGACAATTACAGAATATTTTCAAAGTTTTAATGGTAGATATTTTTCAGTCTAGAGTTCTGTACTCATTCAAATTATCAATTAGCTACAAGAGCAAAGTAAAGATATTTTCAGTCAGCAAGGATGGAGAACCACAGAACACTTTCCTCCGGTATGATCTTTTAGAAAGTTACTTGACCATATACTCCAGCAAAATAAGGGCAAAAACCAAGAGGAAACCATGGAATTCTGGAAAAGGTGTATCAATCCTAGAAAAAGGCAAAGAAAAAAATCATGGAAGAGGGCTGTGCATCGTCTAGAGAGGAAGCAGTGTAGATGGGAGCACAAAGCTGAAGGGTTCAAGGAGCAAGTCTTAGAGGAGGAAATGCTGGGGCGGGGGCAGGGATGGGTAGAGGGGGCATTCAGTAGAATAGATGGTAAGGCAGGGGATTTGAAAAAAATGAAGTTGTAGTAAATCAAACGGTGCAAGGATAAAATGTAGACAGGGGTAGTTCCTTAAAAGAAATTCAGAAAAGGTATTATCAGGAAAAGGATCAAAACAAACTGTATCCATTATACCTAGGATTGGGAGGAAGAAAGAGAGCTAGAAAAGGAGAAGAGTGATCAAAGAGATAAGTGATAGGCAAAGATATATAGAATTTTTTTTTTTTTTAAAGTCATCAACAAGGTTAATTCCTGCTCAAAGTCAAGGAGAGTAGAGACTGAATAAATGTCCTTGGAGATTTAGGTGACTGATGAATTGGAATCACTTTTAGTTACCTGATAAAGATGGAATCATATGGAAATGTAAGCGAGTAAATGACAAGTGGGAAAATGAAAACACTGATGATAATCATTTTTGTCTAGAAAAGCAAGGCAATACATGAAGAAGTATTAGGGTCTGAGAGAGACTTTTGTCTGTGTGTGTTTTTAAGATAGAAGAGGAGGGGCAAGGATTGATAAAGGGAAAGAACCTATAAGAAATAGATTAGCTAAGTAAGGAAATAAGGAGGTAAAGGCAGACAAGGATGCACTGAAGACCATGGGTGAGGTTTTTCTTTATTTTGGTAGAAGGACGTTTTTCTGTGAGATAGGAGAGAAGAAGTAGAAGATGCTTGAATATACAAGAGTAAGCTCAAGGTATTGAGGTATGTATAGCTATAATAATTTCCAAGTTGAACATACGAAATGGAAGTTATGCATCTTTTAGCAGCCTTGAAATTATGAATTGTTCAGTGGATGAATATTTTTAACTATTTCTTATAAGATAATAAAATATATTAAATTTTCATAAAATATTACAAAATACAGACAAAAGCCAATTTCAAGGATGCAGTCAAGGTTAGGTATTAAAAAGCAACACCACTCAAAGTCAATATAAAATATGCAATGAAAACTACTATTCACCCAGTTCTTATTGGCTGTTTTAACTTGATATCCAATTGGTTGCCCAAATGCCAGGTGATACCCCGTGGTCAGTGTGAGAATGCATTTGAGTATATGTTTGTGTGGGTGGATGGGACCTTGGGGAAAAAAGATCAGAGGCAGTTAGCTTCAAAACTAATTTTTAACTAGTCTTTTGATAGCAGAAGCTAGGTCTGGTTGTCTTATACAAGCAAATGATCCACCCAAAGTTTGGGGCTGAAACATGTTTATTCCTTAAAGTACTGTGTGGGAAGGGAAGAATCATTCTGTGCTAACTGTTGCCATTCTATGATTACCCCCATGGATAAGGTGGGAAATTGGTTAAGCTATATATAATGAGACCCAGAATAACAGTAGCTTAAACAATAGACATCTAATATACAGGATGCATGGGTGATCCTAGAATGTTGTACTTTCTTTTTCGATTTATTCATCCAGGGACACATGCACCTTCTCGTTGCTCTGCCGTTTCTAGGATGTTGTCCTCATTTAATAGTCCAAGATGACTCACAGTCATGACCATATTCCAAGTAGCAGTCCTAAGGAAGAGGAGGAACCAAAGTGCATCCCTTGGGAAACTGAAAGTATACCTTTCACTTACAGTCACATGGCCATACTGAGTTGCAAGGGAAGCTGGGAAATGTAGTATTTATTTCAGGCAACCCTGTACTAAGTTAAATAATCAGGAGGTAGGAAATATTTGGAGACAAATGTTTCACCCAGAATGCTTTTCCTTCTCAATTAAAGCAAATATACTGGTATTAAACAGATAAGAATAGCCTCTCTCCCTGGTGGCGCAGTGGTTGAGAATCTGCCTGCCAACGCAGGGCACACGGATTCGAGCCCTGGTCTGGGAAGATCCCACATGCCGCGGAGCAACTAGGCCCGTGAGCCACAATTACTGAGCCTGCGCGTCTGGAGCCTGTGCTCCGCAACAAGTGAGGCCGCGATAGTGAGAGGCCCGCGCACCGTGATGAAGAGTGGCCCCCACTTGCCGCAATTAGAGAAAGCCCTCGCACAGAAACGAAGACCCAACACAGCCATAAATAAAAATAAATTAAAAAAAAAAAAAAAGAATAGCCTCTCTTCCCTTCTTATCAGAACTGAGCCAAAAGGAACAGAAGAAAATGTCAAGAATAACTTTTATCTCTTTCTAACACATAAAAAGTGAGCTAGTAAAAAATGGCAAAATGAAATCCTGAATAGTAATTACTTTAAGGATTAATTTTTCTTGAAGTGTAACCTATTCTTAAGCATGTTCAATGTGGTCAAAGTGAAGTTTTCATTCATTCTACCCACAAGAAATTAAGCATATACCACAAAGTCCACACTTTGCTAAGCAGTGTGAAACATTCCAAAGAAAAACGTGATATGATCTCTAGTCTCAGGGAACTTAGAGGAATTTACAGTTTGGGTAGAAGACAAATTTAACACTCAAGACTCTTCAAGAACAATTAAGTGTGGAGTTTCGTGATACTTTATGAGTGCAAAAGGAATTCAAAGTAAAGGTAGGCCACCTCTGGATACAAGACATTAAAAACCTTTGTGGAAATAGTGAAAACTGAACTGGGCATATAAGAATAGGTAGAACAAAATGTTTCATATGCAAAATTATAAAAGGTTTATTTGTAGGATTAATCCTAGAGAATAAACCCATACTGAATTTTAAAGTGCAAGCTGTTGCTGATGGTAGCCTAAAGGCTAAGAATGACTATTTGGTCATCTATTAACAAGTGCCATTTCTGTTTTTTGCTTTATGTTGTATCCACAAGTACTAACAGAATGCCTGACACATATTAGACCCCAAGTATCTGTTAAATAAATACAATTTTTCTTTTACCCTCAGTGTTTCTTTTATTATGTGACAAAGGACACATATTAGACACCAAGTATCTATTAAATAAATACAATTTTTCTTTTACCCTCAGTGTTTCTTTTATTATGTGACAAAGGACTTCACATTTTTCTATTGAGGTAAAGCTTTTTTGAAAAATTGAAATGTACCGGTGTACAAATCTTAACTGTACAGTGCCATATACCACCTCATGTAACTACTACCCAAATCAAGTTATAGAACATTTCTAACTCTCCCAGATATTCTTATGACCCTCCCAGTCAGCACTCAAATCCCCTGACCCCACCGCAGCCACCCCAAAGAAGCCACTATTCTGATATCAACATAGATTATATTCCTAGTTTTAAAATTCATATAAATAATACATCACGCAACATTTTTTCAGGTTTTTGCTACCTTGGTCTTAATTTGTGAGGCTTGTTGGTACTTGAAAGAGAGATTTCCACCCTCCATTTTAAAGTCTTTTCTTATGGGAAAACCCTGGAAAAGTATGGAAAAGGTGTTTATTAGGTAGTAATATACATTAGAGTTGTCATTGGTCTTTGAACTTCAAAGACAGGTTGTGCTTACTTTAAGTGTAGGCAAGGCCAGCGTAACTCCATCCTGCACTATTATAGTACAGCTTGGTAGTTCCAAAATGACAGTCAAGTTAACTTGCTGTGACTTTTTTATTCAGACAAATCTGGAAATCCCCTATGAGAAGTTTAGGTCAACTACAAAGTTAGAGGCACCACAAAACCACCCTCACTTCTGACACCAACTGCAAGTTTGCAGGGGTATGGGTGGGGGGGTCCCCAAACTACCTCAGTTTCAATAATTTGCTAGAAAGACTCATAAAACTCACTGAAAGCTGTTATACTCATGGTTGTGTTTTATTAAAGGGAAAGGATACAGATTAAGATTAGTCAAAAGCAGACACACATAGAGCAGAGTCCAGGAGGGTTTCAAATGCAGAGTTTCAGTTGTCTTCTAGCCATGGAGTCAGGACATGGTACTGTTCCAACACTGATGTGTGACAACATGCACAGTGTACTGCCAATCAGGGAGGCTCACCTGAGGTTGGTGTCCAGAGGTTCTGGGGGGGGCCTTATTATGTAGGCTTGATTGATCGCCCAGTTGTTTAATCCCAGTTTCCAGGTCTATGGATACTTTGTGACTCAAAGCCCCCACCCTAACTCACACAGTTGGACCTTTGGAAGGGCCAGCCCCCAACCTAAGACTGTATGGGTGTGGCCAGTCCCCACCCTAGATCATATTGTTAGACAACCCAGTAGGACCCAAGGCCCTCAGGCAAACGGCAGATACTGTAAGGCTGAGGGCAAAGGCCAGGCCTTCTCTTTGGGCGAACCCCAATTCTTTACTACGTAACCCCTAAATCTTCACTTCTCTCACTGGAGAATTTGTTGTTTCTGAAACCTAAAGTTAAATTGGTTCTTCAGAATATTTTTTCTCAATGATTAATTTCATGAGTTTGTATTTTTAAGGATTCTGAATTATTATGAAGCATCTCAGCATATTTGACAAGAGAGTTAAGATTGGAGCAAGAGCACTAACATTTTCTTCCTCCTTAATTGTCCTATATATATAAATACGAGGATTCTACCAAGATTACGGACTTGTACTTTTGAAAGTTGGGCAACAGCTACACAATAAAACTGAGAGTTTTCCAGGAGCAATAATACCAGAACTGACAATACTAAAACACAAGGCTGAGTTAGCAACATTTCAGTGATTTTGAGGCTTGGGGATTGGGTAAGACTTCCCTAGAAAGAGTGTAAACTCCCAAAAACCTCCATAAAGAAGGGTGAAATTGTCTAAAATCGTCCCTATGTTTTGAACATTTTTTCTTTACATGAATGTGTTGAGGAATTGTCTCTGAGGAACTAATGCCATTATGGCTTAAAATGAAATTAAAAGATTTAAAGAGTTAAGGTGCCACTTATTGTTGATGTCAAATTTCTGTTTAAAATAATTTTTATTACTATTTTGATAGGTTTAGCTCTCTTCCTAGTTTAAGATGAGTTGTGATTTTTTTGTTCTTGTTAAGATATAGTAAGATACAAAACAAACTGAAACAGGCTGAAAACTGAAACACCACCTTAGCAGGACCAGAACAGTTAAAGTCAATCAAATCACAGGTCGGGCAGGCAGATATTATAGAGTCATTGGTCAGGAAGGGCAAGGTTCAAGTCATGCATAAGATTCCGATTTCAAAGGCTCAAGAGGCTCAGACTAAAAGCTATGTTTAGCTAACTCTATAGGTTGATTCAAAGGTTCATTCAGCCTTTCATTCAAGTGATATATTGTGTATTGAATACCTACTATGGGTCAGCAGACACAATAGTAGAGAAGACAAACACTTGGCTTTTAGGGATGACAGCTAACATTCATTGCCCACCTATCTGCTCTTTTGCCAGGCATTGTGCTAATAAGCACTTCTTCCAGAACTCTATTATTCTCACTTTTATTATCTAGATTTCACAGGTAAGGAAATTGAGTCTCTAAGAGGTTGACAATCTGACTGAAAGAATGTGCCTAAAGGCCTCTTGGTGCATCCTCCAAAGCTGAACTTTCTTGCTAGCAAAAGGCCCTCGTGGGTTGCATAGCCTTCTCTTCTCTATCACTTTCAGTTTCTGTGCTGGATACAAGAGCCCCATCTTTTGGCAAGATGTGGAATTTCATAAAGGAGGACTTGACCTGGGGACCGATGACAAAGGTGTCAGGGGTTACCTCATTCCCTTCTTTATTGAATGGTTTATCATCTAGAATCCTAGTATTTTCTAGACCAGAAGAAGGGACTCATTTTGGTTACAGCTCTGTCTGTTGGTGTTTATGTTGCTATTATGCAGAAGAAAGATAGAAAAATAGGGACAGATAATTAATTTTAGTATTAGTACTTAAAATATATATCGAAGGTTGCTTAAAAATAAGTTCTTCATTTAAAATGTGATATGGATTTCATCAATTGAGTCATTTGAAAATTTAAAATCTAGGTACAATCAATGTACAATGATAAAAATTGTCTGCTTGAACATAAAGCCTCAGATTTACACATCTCTGAACAGACCTGGTTATTTAACAACCCCTAAAGTGAATTTTACAAAATAAATTCTGACATATACGCTCTATGGGAGAATTTCTCTTGTTAAGCTTTCACAGAGACACAGCAAGAAATTATAAATACATATATAAGCAAAACAATTATAAACAACAATTTTTTATTAAGTGTGTAGCACCAATTATAGTGTTTCCTTTTATAAAAGCACAAAGAGTAAAATATCCTCTTATAGTTTGAAACTCTGGAAATAGACAACCATATCCTAAGTGTGTTGAGACCACGTCCTGCAGACATGAATGGGGGTTACTAATGCCCACAACTGACACAAGTGCCAGAAGCCATCTTTTTCTGTTTAGCCATCTTCTAACCTAAATGAACCAATTCAACTTCCCACACTCCTCTGAGGAAGCCAACATCTAAGGTATTATTTTTATTTATTTAGTTATGTTTTTAAAGTGTTAACGCAGAAATTTATTGAAACCCATTTATATAAAATTCATTTATGTGTTTTAAAGACCAAAAAATGTACATAGTCCTCAATATTCAGGCAATCAAATCCATTCTCAGAAGTGCTTTGCAAGAAGATGGACTTCGTTGCCCAGCCCCGCAAAAGATCCTTTTGTTTATACTCCTGAAGATGAGATCTCAAAACCGCTGCAAAGAGTGAAGAGATAATTAGCAAAGAACTCCTCCAGAATGTGATGCCTCATCATAGAGGTGCAGCGCAAGTGAGGCTTCAGAGGCGTGTGCGTGGAGGGCGGTGAGAAGAGCCAGGGGCCCAACGGGATGGCCCCACCTGCAATGCACAGCCAGCATGGCCTCCAGGGCCCCTTCCTCCTCTTCGCCTTCTGAGGCCGGCATCGCTTCTGGAGGTTCAGGCTCTGGAAGGGCATCTGTCACTTTACTAGATTCTTGACCTGAGGGGTGACGAGCAATATTTACTAGAATTCTAATTTAATCTGCATACTGGAGCAAGCATAGCTTTTGACATAGCCAAAATGAAACGTTTTTTTCTTTCACAGTTCGTTTAAATTTTATTGGAATGGATTACTTGTTCCCGGAGGAAAACTCCCATGAGATTATAGTTTTATTGTTGTTGTTGTTGCTTACTTTTAGATAATGTAACTTTCCACTGTCATTTTAGATCACAAACGCTATTGTGATTCAGTAGACTATTTAATACTAGACTATTCACTAGAGTATAAAAATGAAAGTGAAGAATTGGATTTAGTGTAAATTCTTCTCCCTTCCACCAGCTTATTTAAACCTACTTGGAGCCGAAGGCCTGAACTGAAGAAGTGGGGTGGGCCTTCTCTCTCCTTTCTCCGTATGGCAACATTCTCCCACCGCACTTAGCGCTGTCATTTCCAAGGACACACACATTCCTTACAAGTTGGGGGCTGAAAGGAGGTCAGGAGATGGAGGAAATTTCTTGCTTGGCTACAGAGCCTGGTGGTTTCCCTCTCTGATTTTAAAAGCAGGGACCCTGGCAGGTCCTGATTAAAGGCAAATGATTAAAGCCGGCTCTTTCTGTTGGGGGGCACTTTTGAGGACTCTGAAGGTTCTCAACTAGATGCTCCCAACTCCTGCAGTCCCCTGACTGATGCATCTTTCCTTCCTCAGGCCCTGGGAAGCCTGCTGTGCACCTATACTTTCATTTTGAGGGGAACCTCTTTCTCCTCCAGATGGCTTTATTGGACAGACCCCAAGATGACCCACTCTAGCTCTCTTCTCCCTGGCTTACGCCCCTTGCCCTGATAAGTTTTGGGAGTGAAGGCCAGTCCTAAAGCAGCGGCACTCTTCTGGCTCCACCAAGTAGTCAGTCATGCTCTTAGCCTCTAAATTTCCTGGGGTGGAAGTGGAATCACATCTCAGTGTACAGTACACTTAAGCATTTGGGGACATCAGTACACTAGTTCTTTGCATTTTCCAAGTGCAGAAAACACATTTCAAAGCTCTCCTCTGGTCCCCTGTCAGTAACCCCACTAGACGTGAGATTGGAAGGTCATACTCTATTCCCTGCGGGGGGGTAGGTGCCTACAACATAGTTGGCAGTTCTCTGAAGAAGCTTCTTTACTTTCTGTGACACTTCTTTATATCCTAAATCTGGTGAAGGCTCAGAGAATCATGTAACAGTTTCTTTTTTTGTTTTTTTAACAAGTATTTATTAGGAGAAAAAAGTACAGTACATGTGGATAGATACACGGGCAGACTCAGAGAGAGAGTCCCATGTAATAGTTTCTTGAACACATTTCCTTTGTAAACCTGCCTATGGAGAGGAGACGGTATCTCATACTCACTTGGGTATCCTGTCATCTGTTGGTGCTTCAGTAGAAACTATGCCAGAAAGAATCCCATTTTGAGATCCTCTTAGAAATAGAAGCACAAAGAATAAGGACACGTTATAGAACCTAGGTGTGAGCAGCATTAGTACACATCAGACCAGGGTCTGAATATTTCTTAAATTTGTGTTGTTTTTTCCTCATCTCTATTACCACCATCTCTGTTCAAAACTTGATAATCTCTTACTAGTACTGTTGCAGTCACTTGTCTCTGCCTTGGGTTTTACCCCTGTCAAATCTCTTCTTCATAATACCACCAGATTGTTTGACCTAAAATGCAAGTATTACCTTGTCACTGATCTGCATTAAATCTTTCAAAATCTTCCAGTAGCCTTGCCCTAGAAGCATGCTTCTCAAATATTAGAGTGCATACAAATGATCTGTGGATCTTGTTAAAATGCAGATTCTAATTGAGTAGGTTTGGAATGTGGCCCCCACTTCTGCATTTTTAAAAAGCTCTGAGGTAATGCTGCTGCTTCTCCAAAAACCACACTTTGAGTACCAAGGCCTTAGAGTTTTGGCTTCTTAGTTGTGCCATTCAAAGACCTAACTGAACGTACCTGATTTTATTTCTTATCTCTCCGTATGGCCACCATTTATATTTCTCAGAAAAAATTGTTGTTTCCTGTCTGATGGCTGCTGTAACAAATTACCACAAACTGGGTGACTTAAAACAACAGATATTTTTTTCTCTCACAGTTCTGTGGGCCAGAAATCTGAAATCAAGCTGTCAACAGGGCTCTGCTCCCTCCAAAGGCTTTGAGGGAAAATCAGTTCCTTGTCTCTTCCACCTGCTGGTGGCTCCAGGAGTTCCTTGGCTTGCAGCCTCATGGCTCCAATCTCATTGCCTCCCCCTCTTAGGTCTCAAAACCCTCTCTGCCTCATATCTATAGGAATGCATGTGATTGCATTTAGGGCCCATGCAGATATTTTATGCATGAGCCCTAAATCCTTAATTTAATCACATCTTTTGCCATATAAGACAGTATCCTCAGGCTCTGAGGGTTAGGATGTGGACATGTCTCTTTGGGGAGTCTCTGTTCAACCTACTACATGCCTCTTTATGAGCACATGTCACCCCGTGAATCATAGCTGTATTGGAGGTTTGTTATGTGTCAGACTAGTAGCATTTTACTTATGTAATAAAAATATGACTATACCCTTTGAGCAGCCTTTTCTCTTGCACCCAGCCCACTCTGAGAACAGACTCAACTTCTGGCATTCCCTGCAAAAGCAAGTCCAACTTCAAAAACATTGGCTAGTAATGTAAATGTTATGAAGTTTTCTTTGGGAAATGTACCTTGCACACAACAGAGCAAACTTTAAGCAATCTTCTTAATTAGATATCTCTGTTCATCTCTCATTTCAAAATCTCATTCTTCATCCATACAGACTCTAGATCTTGTCTTCATCTCTCCCTTTGCCTACACTGATTCCCAAGTCCCTTTATTGTAATGGGACATTTTGTTACAGTACCCCTCAGTAAAACAGAATTATTAAAGCTATAAGCTTTAATTCATTTCTTTAGACTTAAATTCCTTCATTTATTATAATCATCAACAACAACCCTAGGAGGTAAGATTTTATAGAGATATAATAATAACTTACCTAATGTCATATAGTAGTAAGTAGTAGTACTAGATTCCAATCCAGATTTTCTGGTGCCAAAGTCTATGATTTTAACCATTATTTAAAATAATGGTTAATTTTGACATCGTATTGAGATATCTATTCTGTGCTTGGCTTCTAGACAAATGTTTCCAAAGAGAAATCTCTCACTCTGGATCCCCTAGAAGAACTAATGAATCAGAACCTCTGGGAACTGGGCCAAGTCCTACATTTTTAACAACCTCTCGGGCAGTTCTTATGCAGTCACTTAAAGAGTAAAGCCTGTGGTTGATTTCTCTTTGTGGTTATTTATCTTGTCATCAGTAACTTGCATAGTGCCAAGTTCAGGGCAAGTATAAAAGTAAGTGTGTTGAGTTAAACCAAATTGACTTGGGGCTCTTCCTAACACTGTTCAGTGAAAACTGCTTTCAGTACCTGAGGTGGAAATGAACTTCCAAGTGAAGGTTAAGTGCATAAGCTGTACGATTTTGAAGGAATCAAGACAGAAAACTTACAGGTTGTGAGGTACTTGGAAATCTTGAAATGTATCGTGCTTGTATGGTATTAAATCTAAGTGAAACTTCAGTTAATCTCAGAGTTTGGACCTCAGTGCTAGTTGCATTTTTGAATGACCTTCACTCCAAAAGAGGCTATATCCAAAGGGCACTCACTCTCTTTTCCCATATCTTTTCTCATTAGCAAATTACCGTCAGGGAGGTGGGTCTGCAGAAGAGCTCTGCTCACATGATCTGGATAAGGAAACAATATTTTTCAATAAATTACTCCCTCCACAGGAGAAAAATAAGCACTAAATTCACAGTGTGAGGCCTCCTAAATTGTGGACTATAGGTCATAACTCAAGAAATAACACATTTCATTAAGAAAGAACCTGATGAAACAGCTGAGTGAAGCATCACAGGTTCAAACTTTTCCCACCTCCGCATTCCTTCCTCCACCAACCTGAAAACCAGATCTAATTATATTTCCTCCTTTGGGGTTCAGAAATAGTATGGGCAGACCATCACACCTTCCCATACAGTAATATACCAGTAAGGTACATGGATGTCATATTTTCTGAACCCTTGAATTTCTTTTTTTTTTGACCCTTTAAAAAATATTTTAGGGCTTCCCTGGTGGTGCAGTGGTTGAGAGTCTGCCTGCCAATGCTGGGGACACGGGTTCGAGCCCTGGTCTGGGAAGATCCCACATGCCACGGAGCAACTGGGCCCGTGAGCCACAACTACTGAGCCTGCGCGTCTGGAGCCTGTGCCCCGCAACGGGAGGGGCCGCGATAGTGAAAGGCCCGCGCACCGCGATGAAGAGCGGCCCCCGCACCACGATGAAGAGTGGCCCCCACTTGCCGCAACTAGAGAAAGCCCTCGCACGAAAACTAAGAGACCCAACACAGTCATAAATAAATAAATAAAATAAATAAATAAAGTATTAAAAAAAAAATTTTATTTTTTAAGAACAATTTTAGGTTTACAACAAAATTAAGAGGAAGCTATGGAGATTTCCCATAGACCTCCTGACCCCACGCATTCATAGCCTTCCTCATGATCAACATCACTCATGAGAAAGTAAAATTTTTTTACCAAGAATGAACCTCCACTGACACATCACAATCACCCAAAGTCCATAGTTTACCTTAGAGTTCACTCTTGGTGTACATTCTACAGGTTTGGACAATAGTATAGTGATGTATATCTATCATGATAATATCATACAGAGTATTTTCACTGCCCTAACAATCCTCTGTGCTCTACCTATTCATCTCTCTTCCTGCTATGCCCTTACAACCACTGATCTTTTTTACTGTCTCCATAGTTTTGCCTTTTCCAGAGTGTCACGTGGTCGGAATCATAGTATATAGGCTTTTCAGATTGGCTTATTTAGTAATATGCATTCAAGTTTCTTTCATGTCTTTTCATGAGCTTGATAGCTCATTTCTTTTTTATAACATTTTTATTTTTTAATTAATTAATTTATTTTTTATATTTATTTTTGGCTGTGTTGGGTCTTCATTTCTGTGTGAGGGCTTTCTCTAGTTGCGGCAAGTGGGGGCCACTCTTCATCGCGGTGCACGGGCCTCTCACTATCACGGCCTCTCTTGTTGCGGAACACAGGCTCCAGACGCGCAGGCTCAGTAGTTGTGGCTCATGGGCCTAGTTGCTCCGTGGCATGTGGGATCCTCCCAGATCAGGGCTTGAACCCGTGTCCCCTGCATTGGCAGGCAGATTCTCAACCACTGTGCCACCAGGGAAGCCCTCATTTCTTTTTAATGCTGAATAATATTCTATTGTCTGGATGTACCATAGTTTATTTATTCATTTACCTACTGAAGGACATCTTGGTTGCTTCCAAATTTTGGCAATTATGAATAAAGCTGCTATAAAAACCCTGCATATCAGGTTCTTGTGTGGACATAAGTTTTCAATTCCTTTGGGTAAATACCAAGGAGCGAGATTGTCAGATCATGTGGTAAGAGTGTATTTAGTTTTGTAAGAAACCACCAAACTGTCTTCCAAAGTGGCTGTACCACTTTGCATTCCCACCAGTAACGTTACCAGAGTTCCTGTTGCTCCACATCCTCACCAGCCTTTGTTGTCAGTGTTCAGGAGTTTGGCCATTCTAATAGGTGTGTAATGGTATCCCATTGTTGTTTCAATTTGCATTTCCCTGATGACATGCTGTGGAGCAACTTTTCACACGCTTATTTACCATCTGTGTATCTTCTTTGGTGAGATGTCTATTAAGATTTCTGGCCCATTTTTTAATCAAGTTGTTTGTTTTTTTACTGTTGAGTTTTAACAGTTCTTTGTATATTTTGGGTAACAGTCCTTTACCAGATGTGTCTTTTGCAAATATTTCCTCCCAGTCTGTGACTTCTCATTCTCTTGACATTGTCTTTCACAGAAGTCTTTAATTTTAGTGAAGTCCAGCTTGTTAATTATTTCTTTCATGAGTTGTCTTTGGTGTTGTATCTAAAAAGGCATCACCACACCCAGCATCATGTAGATTTCCTCCTTTGTTATCTTCTAGGAGTTTTATAGTTTTGCATTTTACATTTAGGTCTGTGATCCATTTTGAGCTAACTTTTGTGATGGTGTAAGGTCTGAGCCGAGGTTCATTTTTTCATGTGTGGATGTTCAGTTGTTCCAGCTCCATCTGTTGAAACACTATCTTTGTCCCATTGTATTGCCTTTGCTCCTTTGTCAAAGATCAGTTGACTGCATTTATGGGGGTCTATTTCTGGGCTATTTGACCATGGTTTTTATGAAAGAAACAGAATTACAGTCTTAACTGCTCAGCCTCCCATAGCTTCCATTGTCCATTGCCTTGGACAGTTGCTGAACAGTCAAACCTGAAAGTGGGTACCAATTCACTTTTCATGTCTGCAAGATTCTGTAAAACTCATCATTCCAGTCAAGTTTAACGGAAGCCTGGGTAGCTTCTTCAGCGTCTAATTATGCACAAGAGAATCAAAGGGCAACAACCAGTCATTGTTTAGGAGGAAGGAAAGGGAAAAAGAATTGTTGCTGCTGCTTTTTGTACTGGCAAAACTTCTATCTTTAGTTGACTCAAGACTGGTGGGCCCAGCTGTGGGTGCCTAATACTACGGGCTTTTGGTCCAACTCAGAGTTTAGTCGCAGACTGAAATTAGGAATACTGTGCTGAGCCCCCAGGTTGCCAGTTCAGTGCCTCTTCTCCCTGTGCACTCTGCATCCCCCTGCTACATTCATGGACTGCCTTTGCTGACTCACCTGCTTCTCGTGCTAGACTGTGGGGAGCTCTTTGTTGCTGAGTCTGTCTTTTTCTCTGTATCCCCATGACTAGCATTACAACTAGTACATAATACACAATTCAGGTTTTTAAAAGTTGAATACTTTCTTTTAACTGCTGAACAACTTCTAGTGCCTTTCACTGACGTTAGGAGCTGTGAATATAGAAAAATATAGTACCATCTGTAGTGGAGGAAGCCTATCTTGGTGGTTAAGAGAATGACCTCCAGTGCCATACTGCCTGGGTTCATACCCAAATCTGCCTCCTATTAATCATGGCACCTTGAGCAAGTTCCTCAAGTGCTCTGTGCCTCAGTTTCTCACCTGTAAAATGGGGATAACAACAGTATCCATCTCATAGAGTTGTTGTGAGAATTAAATGAGTTAATATATATATGTAAAGTGCTTGGAGCAATGCCTGGCACATTAATAAGTGTTATCTGTTATTATCGTGATTATTATGATTATTATTGTTATTATTATTGAAATAAATTGGTGGAGAGCAAACCCTTGAATTTCTAAGATGTTTTTTAGTTGCTTTCAAATGAAAGACAACATTCCCAGGTTTTAAAGTCTTTGGTTTAAAAAAAAAAGGTTTGTTTACTCAAAACTTAAAATGTTTCCTGTCTTCTAACATTTATTGTTTAGTAGAGGAAACTGGAGCAATCCAATTGCCCCTCTCATGCAAAGAAAGCATTTTTCCTCATACATTTTTGCCCATTTTAATTAGATTATAAAGGAATTTTCCTTTAATACATTTTTTCTATAATAAATCTATGTGGAGATTTCTTTTGGATTTTTTTCTAGGGAAGCTCTGAGCATTTCTCATCCATGTACTCACATCTTTACTTAAGGGATTCTTTCTTCAGCTATGTCTTTAATTATTATTCAAATTATTCTAATTTCTTAATTGAAAAATATCTAAAGTTCTTATATTGCATTTTTATTCTGTCTCATATTTATCAACTTCTGCTTTACAGTTTTTAAAAAAATCTATCCATCTATCTATTTATATGTGCATATATATGTATATAACTGGAAGAGGTTAGACATTCAGTAGTTCCTTTTCTGCTCTGTACTGTGCATGTTAATGCTTCTGTTATATTATTTATTCCTTTGCATTATTTCTTTATTTTACCCATTTCATCTTATTCTCTTCTTGTTTTAATGTCACACTGTTTTCTCCTAATGGTCTACTCTTCTTTGATATAGGTCAGGGACTTGTCAGACTGAGTGTGTCTACTGCTTTTCTAAAATCATTCAGTTTTCTTGATGAAGGTGCCAAGAAAATTCAATAGGAAAGAGTCTTTTCAGCAAATAATGCTAGGACAATTGAATATCCACATGCAAAAAATGACACAACTCCTATGTCACACTATACACAAAAATGAACTTAAAATGGATCACAGACCTCACCTAAATGTAAAAACTAATATTATGAAACTCTTAGAAGAAAGCATAGGGGAAAATCTTTGTGATTCTTGGATGTGACAGAAAAATACAAGGGATAAAAGAAAAATTGATAAATTGGACTTAAAACTAAAAACTTCTACATTTCAAAAGATGCCATCAAGAAAGTAATTCATAGAATGGGATTCAAGCAATTCATAGAATGGGAGAAAATATTTGCAAATCATATATCCAATAAGAGATTTATATCCAGAATAGATAAAGAACTCTTACAAATCAATACTAAAAAGATAGATAATCTAATTAAAATGGGCAAAGGATCAGAATAGATATTTCTCCAAAGAAGGTGCACAAATGGCCAATAAACACATGAAAAAAATCATTAGCTATCAGGGAAATGCAAATCAAAATGACAATGAGATGTCATTTCTCGTCCACTAGAATGGCCGCAACAAAAAAGTAAGATAATAACAAGTATTGGAAGATGTGGAGAAATTGGAACCTTCATACACTGCTAGTGGGAATGTAAAATGGTGCAGCTGCTTTGGAAACAGTTTGGCAGTTCCTCAAAAAGTTAAGCATTGCTTTAACATATGATCCAAGAATTCCACTCCTAGATATCTACCTGAGAGAAATGAAAAGTAAAAATGTCCACATAAAGACTTGTACATGAACGTTCATAACAGCATTATTCACAATAGCCAAAAAATGGAAGCAACTCAAATGTTCATCAACTGGTAAATGTGTAAACAAAATACAATGGAATACTCTTCAGTAGTAACAGGCAATAAAAAGAACAAAGATGTGCTGATACATGATACAACATGCTTGCCCAGGGCTGGGGGCAGAGGGATGGGCTTAGGAAATGACTGTATATGGGCATGTGATTTTTTTAATAATGATGGAAATGTTCTAAAATTAGATTGTAGTGATGGTTGTATATGTAAACGTAAAACATTTATTCATTCAATTATTTCAATCAATTAATTTTATGATATATAAATTGTATTTTAACAAAACTATTAAAATCACCCAATTCTTTTGTATATAATAAATAATTTTCAGTGATCCGCTTTTTTGTTTTTTTTAATATATTTTAAAAAATTAACTCATGTATTTATTTATTTTTGGTGCGTTGGGTTTTTGTTGCTGCACGCGGGCTTCCTGTAGTTGTGGTGAGCCGGGGCTACTCTTCATTGCGGTGCGCGGGCTTCTCGTTGCGGTGGCTTCTCTTGTTGCGGAGCACGGGCTCTAGGCGCGTGGGCTCCAGTAGTTGTGGCTCACGGGCTGTAGAGCGCAGGCTCAGTAGTTGTGGCGCACGGGCTTAGTTGCCCCACGGCATGTGGGATCTTCCCAGACCAGGGCTCGAACCCGTGTCCCCTGCACTCGCAGGCGGATTCTTAACCACTGTGCCACCAGGGAAGTCCCAGTGATCCACTTTTGTTGAATTTCATGGTTTTTTTTTTTAATTTCTTGAAGTCCCTCTCATAGATACTATGTTGATTTTTTTTACCTTCATCTTCAAACAAGGAGAGTTCTACTCAACAGACAATGGTAAGACTTGCTATTCACGCTGTATCTAGTTAAGGGCTAGTCAAATTTTCTTTTCAGTTTATTCCTAGATATCAGGTTGATATATACAACTTCTAGTAAAACATTCAAGAGAAGATGTGTAGCGAACATGCTGTTGCCCTGCTCAGAACTTCTTTCTTGGGTGGGTATATCCATCCCAGCTACTGTGAGTTTTGGATGCTAAGCACTCACAACTGCAGCCTTTGGAGAATGGCCCCCACTTAAGTGGAGTTGCCATACCTGGGAGGTTACACCTACTCACCACCCCCCCAACCCCAGGCATGGCCAGTGGTCACTTTGTACTAAAATATTCTTGCTCAGGTCTTCCAGCTGACACCATGTGGAGCAGAGATGAGCCTTCCCCACAGAGCCCTGCCCAAATTGCAGATTGATTGTCACTTTAAACCACTGAGTGTTGGAGTGGTTTCTTATGCATCAATAGATAACTGGAATAGGATCTTAAATGGGGAAGGGATAGGAAGTAAATGATGACTTTCACTTAGAGCTCTGTGTAAAAACAGGAGAAGCCAATCATGACTTTTTTAAGTTAGAAGTTTATATTTTATTAACTTGGTAACGTTCATTTACTATCCAGCATTCTTGGGCTTTAGGTCATGGAAATCTAATTCAAACTATATTAGGAGAATATGGGAATTACTGGTTCTTGTAATTAATGGTTTTGTTGAATGACCAAACCATCCAATAGACATGAAGGAAATGGCCTCAAGAACAATGAGAACTAGGGAACTGAATGGTGTTGGGACTCCCTCTTACTTCTTCTTTTCTCTCTGCTTCTACTTTCCTCTCACCCACTGTTTCTAGTTTCATACACATGGCTTGGAGCATAACTTCTTGACCCTTATAGACTGTGATCTCTGACTCCTACCACATAAGAGAGACTGATTCTCTTAGTTCTAGTTTGAAAAATCCTTCAAAAAGACTTTGAGTGGCTGACTTTGGTCAGATGCTCTTTCCTGGAATGATCATTTATGGCAGGTGGTAGAGGGCTAGGCCATCATGTCTGTATGTATGTGTCAATCAGTCAATCACCTATTAATCAATTTTCTATGCCTACACTCTCTAGGTGGGGGAATCTCATGCCTCTAACCATCATTTTCATGTTGGTGGTTCCCAAACTTTCCTAGACCTGACCCGATCCCAACTCCAAAATCTTATATCCAAATGTCTATTTAGCATTTTCACTTGCGTGTCTAATAGTGACTTAGTCATGACAGGCGAGGTAGCAGTCAACCCCCAAATTTCAGTGGATTAACATAACAAATGTTTATTTGCTCATACAAAGTCTGCTGTGTGTCTGGGCAATTCTCCAGGGCAAATGTTCTTCATGTGACAACTCAATAATCCAGAATGATGGAGCCTCCACCATCCTGCAGCTGCACCACTTGAAACATGCAGCCTCCTTGAGCAGTGAGACAGGAGAACAGAATGCTTCACGTGGGGTGTGATAATATCACTTCAGTTTACAACTGTTGACCCGGAACAAATAGGCTGCCAGATATTTCTCCAGCAAAAATGGGTTTATTCGGGATTAGCAGAGAATTGCAATTCAAGATCTGCAACCACAGAGAGCCATGCTCAAGTTCCCGGATACACGGCAAGGGAAGGAGGACACTTTTATATAGAGGAAAAGGAAGTTGGGAGGGCTACAGTAAACAGAGTTTGACCTTTCATTGGCTAAATCCATGCTAGAAAAGGAGAGAGGTCTTTCTTCTTCCTGTTGGGCTCTGCTATCATCACAGGGCATGAGAGTCCCAACTCTAATTGAGGTTTCTGTTTATTAATTTTTTACACAACCTATTAGAACTGATCATGTAGCCCCAGGTAGGTGTAAGGTGGTGGGGAAGTAAAATCCTGCAGTGTGTCCAGGAGAGGAGAATAAGACATGAGTGAGAACTCTAAGTCTCTTTCACAAAGAGGCACCTCCTTAGTGGTTTCTATTCCTACCACCTGCCCCCCTCCATCTTTGTTGTATTGGTTATCACAATAAATGACATTTATTCAGTTTCTCAAGCTAAAAATTTGGGGGTCATCCTCAGCTTCCTCAAAGCCCACATCAAATCCATCTGTATAAATGTTCAGCCCTGTCAGTTGACTCTACGTTAAAGATATATTCATAAGAGACAGAGTTTGCTGAAATGTTCCATATTAAAGGAGCCTAAAGAGACATGGCAACTAAAGGTAATACTGGATCCGGTACTGGAAGGGAACAGTGCTATAAAGGACATTACTAAGTCAACTTACAAGACTGGAATACAAATGGTAAATTAGATAAAATTAGATACTGTGTCAATGTTAAATTTACTGAAGTTGAATTTGTGAAATGCACATGGAAGAATTTAGAAGTAAAGGACCATGATATATGATGAGTATAACTTAGTTCAGAGGAACTATTTGAATGAGGCCTGGGAGAAAGAGAGAGAGACTGAGAGAGAGACACACACACACACACAGAGAGAGAGAGAGAAATGATAAAGCACATGGGATATAATATTAGCAACAGGTGAACCTGGTAATGGGTATATCTGTAGGTTTCTGTATCTCCAAAATCTAACCACACCTTACCACACAGTACAAAAACAAGCTACCTCAAAGCCACCGTCCTCATTACCGTAATTCTACTCTTGCTCATTCCACAGTCTACTCACCACACAGTAGCCTGAGTGAGCCTTTGACTTCTCAAAGTCAAAGTCATTCAAAGTTAAAGGTCATGTCACTATGCTGTTCAATGCAGTGGCTTCCCACTGCATGTATAATAATATCTAAAGACCTCGATGGCCCAATGTCTTGCTCTTTAGTTACCTTTTTGATGTTACCTTCTACATTCACCTTCTTCTTCCCTCCCTTTGCTTCAGTCATCCTGCCTCCTTGCTATTGTTGAATATTCTAAGCAAGTTCCTGCCTCAGAATCACCACTCCAAATTTATATTAATTAATGCTCAGATTGTTTTGTAGTATGGTTGATATAAAAATCTTCAATGTTATTTAAAAGAAACTTTCAGTATTTTTTATTTTGCCTTAAGATTTTAAAAATAAAGCAAATGAAAAATATAAGCAAATGAAAACTAGGTCACAGCTAGCAGCCAAAACAATATAGTGGCAATAAATCTAAAGATACAAACAATAAAAAATAACCATTTTCATATTAGAATCTTCTTTCATTTAAGCTGCCACAAATTTTAATACTATTATAAAAATTCATTTTACTTCATCTTTTTAGCACTGATATTTAAGAAGTTCTTTTGGGAAAAGACCATATTTTTAATATTTCCTCGCAATGAAAAAGGTCTATCCATGCATTCAGTCTTATGTTATTGTATTTTATTGAAGTTATTTGTTGGAAGAATAAACGATTTCTCAAAGGAAACAAATTATGTATTATGAATAGTAAAATAATCATATTTGAATGTTTCCACTGAATGTGTATTAATTTAATAAAATTGCCCATGTAAGCAGGCCTTTATCAGCCTGCCACTATGAACTCAGGGGAAGGAAAACTACATTTAAGGAATAAAAGGTAAGTGAATGCATAATCAGAGTTTAATTTTGTGCAGGATTTAAGTGCTTCAAATTAGAAACCAAAAATGGCATATCAAAAAGCAGAAGGGCAAAGTCTTTTAGCATTCTGCGTGAGAACACTGAGGATTAGAGAAAAATTTCAAATCACAAATGAAAACTGCAGGAGGATGGGGAGGGATAGAGTTAGGGGATGGAGGTGATTAGGAGGTCACAGATAGAGATTTCCCTGGAACACACTCTATTCTAAGCTATGTTGAATGACACTCTATTCTAAGCTGTGTTGAAAGACACCTTCCTTTATCATGTCTAGCATGGAAAGACTTTTTATTTTTTTTAGATACATGAAGTTACAGCTCCATTTCCCAAAGATACTAGATTCTTTGAATTGCTTTGTTTTAGATGTATCACAATGGAACAGCTGAGCATTTTTAGGGCAGTGGTTCTGTGAAACTATATGTTATGTAAGCTCATGAACTCATCTCAATTAATTAAAAGTTAAATATAAAAAAAATAGGTGAAGGATATACATTTCATTTTAAGAAATATGATTAATTGCCCAAACAATATTATAACACCAAAAAATAAAATATAATTCATTATTAGTCTTTCTTTCTGCCTCTCTATAAAACCACATTTTTGTTTTTTCAGTATTCTCTTATCATTTTTGCCCACGTATAAAACTTTTATCTAGTTGTAGTTATGGATTCAGATTTTAATTTTTTAAATATAAGCATTTGTGTACTTGGTTTCTTGGCATTCTAAAGTATCATTTCAGTCAGTGCATAATATTTCATCAAGAGAAAGCACAATAATTAACCCTTTCATCATTTGTGAATATTTAAGAGGCATGTATACCCTTAATTTTTTTGTAGTGTAATGATTTTTAATTTAATTTAATTTTATTTTATTGGCTGCGCCACACGGCATGTGGGATCTTAGTTCCCTGACCAGGGATCGAACCTGCACCCCCGGCAGTGGAAGCGCAGCGTCCTAACCACTGGACCACCAGGGAATTCCCAGTGTGGAGAATTTTTAAAAACATAAATCTAATCTGTGAGTTTGAATTAATTGCAATTTTCAGTTTGGTGAATAAAGAGTTGGTTAAAACAAGGTTAGGGATTCTACAGAGGACTGTTGACACGAAGAGGGAAAAAATCAATTGGATATTATATTTTTTTCATAGTGAAATACAAAATATTCAATTATTTTAAAAATTCACAACAAGAAAAATAAACATTACTTAATAATTAAGACAAATACTCCAAAGTGTACTTTGGTTACTTAAAACCTTTGAACATTGAGGAGAAAGGAATAAAGGGAGGCAGACAAGAGTGAAGTGGAGATGGGTGCACTGTAATCTCTGCTGTTTTTCCTGTCTCTTCTTAGCTGGAAGATTGTATCCATCACCCATAGAATTCAACCTATATAACTGCTTGGTACATTTCTGCCTTTTGGGAAGAGAGAATGGGAAGGCCCTAAGTCAAGTCAGCTGCTGTCACTTTAACTTTGCAGCCTCCTTCTTGCCCCTGATGTGTTGTCTGGTTCCCCTGTGCATGAGTCTCAGCCTTGTGTCCTAAGACAGGTATGCTAGCTCCTATGGGGCTGGGCTTCTTCCCGGTTTTTTTGTTGATTCAGTTCTACCCATAAGAGTAGATTTCTATTATTAGCTTCAGGATCTTTTGGATGATGGGTAGATCTCTGGATCTTTTGTTATTATATTCTGTACATGTACTGGAGTTCCCATCTACTGTTGAATTTTCCAGTACTATAACTGACATTAACCTTTCCTGACCATTTCGGGCTGCTCAGGTCTAGCAGCTCACCTGCCTTGCCTGTGGATGGATATTTATTGAGTCTTCAGATGCGGGTCATCTCAGTCTAATCCATCTCACTGCCTGCCAAAACCTAGGGACAGCTCAACAAAGCTCAGTATAGAGTGGTGCTTAAAACCATGTTAATTATCTGTTTGTTTGTTTGTTTTTTAATTTTTATTTATTTATTTATTTATGGCTGCATTGGGTCTTCGTTTCTGTGCGAGGGCTTTCTCTTGTTGCGGCACGTGGGGGCCACTCTTCATCGCGGTGCGCGGGCCTCTCACTATCGTGGCCTCCCTTGTTGTGGAGCACAGGCTCCAGATGCGCAGGCTCAGTAGTTGTGGCTCACGGGCCCAGCTGCTCCGCGGCATGTGGGATCTTCCCAGACCAGGGCTCGAACCCGTGTCCCCTGCATTGGCAGGCAGATTCTCAACCACTGCACCACCAGGGAAGCCCAATTATCTGTTTTAAACATTTAAAAACTATTCAACAGGCAAACTTTTGGAACCCCTTTTAACAATAGTTTGCATAATTAACCATATTATTAAGCAGAAAGCTGCAAAAGCTCTAGTACTGGACAGGATAGTTTAATAACTCATTTTAAATGATATGCAAAAGGTTATCATCCAAGTGTTAAGAGTCAAGGGAAGATGAGAGTAAGTCATGTATGAGAAAAGGACACAGGATTTAAAATCTGAAGGACTCCCTCCTTGTTCACTATGACAGTGGGCTAGATAATTAACAACCACGAGCCTCAGTTTCCTCATCAGCAAATTGGTGATAATAGCCATCTGAAGGGCTGAGGGAGGATTAAGCTAAATAATGTAATGGGCTTTTTGATAGTTTATTGCATATAAGTAATATTTTTCCTATGTACAAGCCCTGTGAAAAGGTCCTAAGCATACCCAGGGCACATTCTGAACTTGGCAGGCTGTGACCTAGGGAGCCATTCATTTATGCCCTAAATATTTTTCAGCTTTTCAAAAATATACTCCCCATAGTCAAGTGGCTCACCATCTGGTGAACCTGGGTTGGGGGAAAATCCTTATAAATCGGACTAGAAGGCAAATACGAACCATCCCCCTGAATGATGTAACTTGTGAATGCTTAGTGTATTGTTTTGGATCAGATGACAAATTAGATTCAAAAAGTTGATATTATCTATATGGTTTTATTTGCTCTGGGCATTAAAGCATGCAGAGATATAAAAAGGAAGGAAAGAAGAAAGATCCAAGCTGACAGGTATTGATTGCTCTGATTGTGGAGGGAAAAAGGACTGCTGGAAGGAGGAATTTTCTGCACCTAATTTGAAAGTCTAAAAGGCCAAAGAGATACCTCTCTCTGTGTCTTTATTCACTCAGGAAACATTTCTGAATCCCTGTTCTCTGCTCTGTCTTCTGTTAGGTTCCAGGAATTCAGAAGCATAGTCTCAGCCCTCCTGTGTCTGACTGAGAGGCACATAAGGAAATCATCACAATACAAGGTGTCAGTCAAGGTATGTACAAAGACTGTGGAAGCACGGAAGGAAAACAGTCAATTTTATTTACTGGGGTCATGAAGGCACTTTGGGTCTTAAAAAATGATTTAGATGTCACCAGAAATCTAAGAATTTTCCAGACAGATGAGACTTAAGTAAAAACATGGGATGTGAAGAAATTATGTGACATATGTAGGAACAGTGTAAGATGCGGGAGAGGGAGGAGGGGAGGATTAGAGTCAGAGATATAATTTGAAGTAGTCTAAGTGAGTGGTCAGCAAACTATGGCCCATGGGCTAGCCCACCAATTGTTTTAGTAAATAAAGTTTTATTGGAACACAGCCACACTCACTAGTTTAGGTATCATTTTCAGCTGCTTTCAAGCTATTACAACAGAACTGAGTAGATGTGAATGAGAACATATAGTCTGCACGCCAAAGTATTTACTATATGGCCCGTAACAGGAAACGTTTGCTGAATCCTGGTTTAGTTAATAAACGGTAAAGACTAAACTAAGGAAGTAGCATGCAATGGAGAGAAAAAGGCAGATTTGTGAAGCATTTTAGAGAGGAAGATTTTTTTTCCCCAAAGAATATATTTATTTTTGTTGCTCTTTTTGCTTTTTATTACTACATACCCCTATAAAAGTAATAGATATTTATTGTAAACAATTTAAATAATGCAGTGTGTATAAAATAGTAGAAAAATTCAAACAATAGAAAACAGTAAAAAGAAAGTGAATGTCCTTAGGGGCAACAATTGCTAACAGTTTGAGTTATATTTTTTTTCCAAGGCTGTTTCATGCATATATATTTATTCATATTCGTTTGTTTACTTTTATAAGTGGGGTCATTTTATACAGACTATTCTATAATCTGCTTTTATCACTTAACAGTATATCACAGATCTCTTTCCATGTCATGGTATATACGTCTGTCTCATGCCCATTAACAGTCTTATATTTTAAACATTCTTTTGTAGAAAAGTCCAATTTAATTAATTCATTCTAAAGATATTTATTGAGAAATGTAGTGTGTATCTATGCAATTGTCTTCCTAGTGTTCCCGTCCATGGATCTTCTGAGAACTACTCCCTTTGTCTCCAGTTGTATACCATGACAGCTGTCATATTAGTAGTTGTTAATCCAGTTTCTTGGCCTCCATTCTTTGGTTCAAGTGCGTGCATTTAACACAAGACAGCTATGGCAGAAATAGCTAATTGTCACTAAAATTTGGGTTTCCATTTTCACAATATGGTTGGAGAAACTGAAGCACAGGTCAAATAATGTCCAGATACTAGAATGTGTTTTGCAGAGAATGCCAGCTCTCCACCAAAAGCTGCTCTCCCTTTCTTACTGGGTATATAGATAGACTATATTTCCTAGACTCTTTTGGTTATATGTGGTCGAAGTAACTAAATGAAATGTGAGTGAAAGGAATGCACTCCATTATATTAGTTATGTCTTGCTGTGTAACAAATTATAGCCTAAAAGAACAATAAACATTTCATAAGGGAAAACATGCATAAGGGAAAACACTCTGCCATGTGAACACTGCTGTCACTGGTGGTTTGTTAGCACCAAGACCTGGCCCTACCCAACAGCCTAGAGGTGCCAGTGCTGGGATGTCTCAGGCCAGACAACTAACTGGGGGGCGGGGGTTGGGGGACATAGCCCCACCCATCAGCAGACTGGCTGCCTAAAGACTAAAGAGCCCACAGCCACCTCTGGACACGCCCCTAGACACAGCCCTGCCCACCAGAGGGCCAAGACCCAGCTCCACCCACCAGTGGGCAGGCACTGGCCTCTCACACCAGGAAGCCTCCACAGGCCTCCAGACCAGCCTCACCACCAGAGGGCAGACACCAGACACAGGCCAGACCCTACCCTGGGGCCAGCAGGGCCCTGGCCCTGCCTACTAGACCAATGCAACCTTCGGGAGGCTCCCGACCCTATACCCAACTGTGTCAGGGACCGGGCCCTTCCCACTAACGATCTGAAATGAGCTCTGGGATCCCTGGGCCCTGCAGCTAGCCTCCAGGAACCAGCTCTGCTGTCAGTAGTCCAGCACTAACCCCAGGATCTGTCTTCACCCGCCAGTGAGTAGGCAACAGCCCCAGAGTCTTCAGGACCCTGATTCTGTCCACCAGTGAGCCAGCGACCAGCCGCCTCGTGACCAGGCCCCAGTAAACAGCAGCCAGCAGCATCTGTACAAGATGGGGCCTGGCAACCAACCAGACTGGGGGCCAACCAAGCCCACCAGACTGCCCACCTTTTGGTGAAGGTGTTTAGAAAATGGAATTCTCATACACCGTTCCCGGGTTTATAAAAATGGTACAACCACTTTTAACGACAGCTTGCCAGTTCTGAAGAAAGTAAATATACACTTTCTGTATGATCCAGTAATTTCATTTCTAGGAATTTACCAAAAGAAATTAAAACAGGTTTCCACACAAAGACATGTACACAAGTGTTCATAGCAATATTATTCGCAATAGCTAAAACTTGGATACTGCTCAAATGCCTATCAAAAGGTGAATGAATAAATAAATTATGGAATATCTTACAGTAGAATACTCCTCAGCAATACACTTGGAATTACACTTGGTGATATCTGCTTCTCCAGCAGGGGTAAACATAGAAGACAGTAGTGTAGAAGACAATTCAAAACAAAACAAAACAAAACAAAAAACAACAAAACCTTTTGAAAGCAGCTTATGCCAAAGAAGGTTGTTAGCAGTCACAGGAGAATGATTACTTCAGCGGAGAGTGCGAGGGGAGGGCCGTGTAACTGAGGCTGGGACATGCTGTCTAGCATATTTTCACACAAAACAATGTGTGACACTGAGATGTGCTCATTTGCAAGCGTTTGATCTACTGTCATATGTCTGTTGAATATTATCTGTGTTATTGGCTTTCCTTTTATTTTAATAATAATCTCATGTTTCTATATTGTGTCCATTGAACTTAGATGTGAGGAATTGGTGGGGAGTTGAGACTTTAGTTTTTCAAGGAAGAGCTTTAAAAGACTGATGCCCTTTTTAAGTAATTTGAGTCTCCCATGGTGGAAGTGAATTGGAAATAAATAATTTTCTGTCACATTCTACTATTTACCTGAACTATAGGATTTTAAGTAAATGATCAAATATCTCTGCCCTTTGAAATTGTGAGTATCTAATTAACCACTATTAGTCATGCTTCAACTGTTCTGATCTTTAAATCTCAAAAATACAACTCCATTCTGAATGGGGTATGCTAGCAGGAAATACCAGAAAACCTTCTTTGGATGTAATATGTTCCCACTCAGGTAATATAAAAACCAAACGCAGACTTTGGCTTATGTGCTGTAGTTTCCTTACCTTGAGTTGGAGAATGCTGTTTATAAAATAAACTCCTTTATAGAGTAGTACATATAACATTTTTTGACTCCTTCCTGTCAAACCAATTAGACACTTTTCTTGTAAATACAAAAGATAAAAACTCCAGGCAGCCTAGACTTGCCTCATATTGACCACATTCAATGATTTTGCTATTAACTTTCTACAAAGTTAGGAAATAAGGATAAGAAATTGGCTTAATAATAGTAACCTGTAGTATTCCTTGTACTTCTTTGTCAATATTTGTGCTTGACTTTTGACCACCTGCCTTGTTGCTGGCTTTCTAACCGTCTGTGTTCCTAGACCTATTTGTTAGTATAGTCTAATATAAATCTCTTGGTCTCAGGTATATCTCTTTCTCTGAAAAAAACCCTAAGTCATGGTCATAATTCTAATTCAGAGACCTCTGTTTGTTCAGGTTATGAGGAAAACAGAGCAGAGAAAAAAAAATTATGGGCAAACATTTCAAAAATATATACCATTAGTCACAGAGAGTATTTGGAGAGGTTGCATGTAATTCTGTGTAAACTATCAGCACTAAAGGAAAGCAAATAAAAGTAATGTCCTGCTAAGTTTAGGTCCATTGACCTCTTCCTGACAGGAAATTCAAAGGCAATTCCAGGAGCTTTCAGCAGAAGGTTATCTAACTATGTATGTGGATAAAACTTAAATGCCGGATTCAGATAATAGCACTTCTGATCAAGTAAATTTAAAGAAAAACGTGCTGAACATCTACCATAAGAAAGGACCTGGAGAGGTAAAAATAATATATATAAGATTTCTGTCTCATGTAGTTTGTACAGTTATAGTAACAGCTGGTATCAGAGTTCCTTTTGAATCTACTGAGGAAATGCTTAGATAAAAATCACTTGACCTGGAAAATGAGATCCTAAGGGCATGGATTATCAGGAGTCAAACAAAGGGGAAAGCTTAACTTCTATTTATGATATACAATAATTTGAGAAAAGGGGGAAGAGTACAACAGAGAGGGAGAGAAAAAATTATAGGTGAGTATTTTAAAAGCAGAGATGTCTAATATTCCTTATTCTGAAATGTGAACTCCCTGCTCAAGCTCCCCAAATCTGCAGAAAATTTCGGGAGTCCTGTTTTACAAATTGAGAGAAGGGACTGATTTCCTCAACTGGGTTTGTGTTAGTTTCTTATTGCTGCTATGACAGATTAATGTAAGTTTAGTGGCTTAAAATAACACAAATTTATTATCTTATAGTTCTGGAGGTCAGAAGTCCAAAAATGGGCCCCATAGGGCTAAAACAAAGGTACCAGTAGGGCTGGTTTCTTCTGGAGGCTCTAGGGGAAAATCTGTTCCATCTTTTCCAGGTTGTAGAGGCTTCCCATATTCTTTGGCTCGTGGCCCTTTCCTCCCCCTTCCAGGATAACAGCATCACATCTTCAAATTTCTCCCTCTGATCTTGGCTTGTGTTGTCACCTCTTCTCTGACTCTGACTCTGACTCTCTTGTCCTCTTATTATAAGGACCCTTGTGACCACATTAGCCCCACCTACATAATTCAGGTTTACCTCTCCATCTCAAGATTCTCTCTTTTTAAAAAATTTCTTATATGATGTTTTGGTTTTCTTTTCTTTCCTTTCTTCTTTTTTTTTTTTTTTTGGCCGCACCATGTGGCATGTGGGATCTTAGTTCCCTGACCAGGGATCAAACCCTTGCCTGGGAGCATGCATAGGAAGCATGGAGTCTTAAGCACTGGACTGCCAGGGAAGTCCCCATCTCAAGATTCTTAATCTCTCACACACACACACACACACACACACACACACACACACACACTGTCTCACAAAGATCCTTAATCACAATTGCAAAGTCGCTTTTGCCACGCAAGCTAATATATTCACAGGTTCTGGGAATTAGTATGTGTACATTTTGGGGGGTCTATTACTCTGCCCTGGGGGGAAGAACAGAAAGTACAGGTAGAACAGTGTCATGATCTGTAAAATGCACCAATCCAGTGGAAGCAAGGGGCTTGAAAGCCAGAGGGAATCCTGAGACTGTGCCTTTCATAGTTTTTGAGCACGGCAATAACATGACCATAATATCTGTGCTTTAGGAAGATAATTTTGTGACAGTATAAAAGAGAGACTGTAGCATCAAGATAAATAACAGAATAGTTAAGTAACAGTTCAAGAGAACAATAGGTTTGTCACAAAGCAGTACATGATTAATTACCAAATGGATTCTACAGACAATAATTACTATTGGAATTTTTAAAACATAAATTTGGATAATGGTGATTCGTGAAACTGTTCTAATAAGGCCAAGGACATGAATTTGATTTCTTTGTGGGTCAGAATGTTCTATGGCTGAGTTAAACACTTAATCATGACCATCTTGCAACTGGGGGGTGGAAGAGGCATAAATAAAATCAAGTAAGAAAACAAGTTAGAGTAGTACTAATATTTCATTTCTACTGAGAAAAATCCCAGTCTTTATGTCCTTCTGATGATAGGTTAGCACTTTATCTATTAAAGATGGTAGGTTACGAATATAATTAGAAAAAATGGGTTTTGTAAGATTTACCTCTGTAAATCTAAATACATTTTATCATAGACATGCTTGTAAAGATTTTGATCATAGACATGCTTCTAAAGATTTGTGTAAATAAAATTTATGTAAATTCCCTAATATTTCAAATCTATTTCTGACATGAATTTTATGAATAATCAGTATGCAATTTTTTCCCTGAAGAGAAAATTTATATAAGCATAAATATTATGAAGTTTGCTTGATGAACATAAATTTAGAGCAAATTTGGAAAGGCCAATGATTTAATGTATAGAATATGGGCTATGAAATGTAACAGTGGATGTTTCGATTAGTTGTATGGTTTTATGTAATTTAACTTCCCTGAGTCTCTGGTTCTGTTTTATAAAATACAGGTAATAATGTCTATTTTTAGGGTTGTTTTGAGGATCAGAGATTGTATGTGTATTGTAGGTAGAAGATATTTTTATCAGCTATTATCCTGATTCAAATGTTCAATATCAGTAGCCATCTCCATAACAAGGACACACCTGCTATTAGACCCAGGTGGTTTACATTTAAAATATGACTTCAAACAATCTCATGATGGTATCTTCTCTCATCACTTTGAAAATATTTTCCTTATGTTTTCTGTCTTCCATTGTTGCTGTTGTCAGCTGTCCGTCCAGTTGTCTTTCCTTTGTTGGTAACCCTGTGATAAGGGTAAATCACAAATATTACATGGGTAATGTGAACAGTTACAAGTGTTGTGGTTTTAACATGGTGACAATGAACTAGTTGCTCCTAAAGGTAAAGAAAACTCTTGCTGATACTAGGGAGATTTTTTTCCTTTGAGACTTTGTAAAAAAACATGTAATGAACAAAAATTCTCGATATTTTCTTCCCTAACTACCTTAAAATAGGCCCTCATCCTCCATTACTATATTCCCTTATTCTCATGTAATTTTTTTCATAGGACTGATTGCTTCTTTTTTTATATATATATTTTATTTTATTTACTTTTATATTTTTGAACTTTATTTTTGGCTGCGTTGGGTCTTCATTGCTGTGCACGGGCTTTCTCTAGTTACGCCGAGCGGGGGCTACTCTTCATTGCAGTGCACAGGGTTCTCATTGTGGTGGCCTCTCGTTGCGGAGCACGGGCTCTAGGTGCACGGGCTTCAGTAGTTGTGGCATGTAGGCTCAGTAGCTGTGGCCCACGAGCATAGTTGCTCTGGCATGTGGGATCTTCCCAGACCAGGGATCGAACCCGTGTCCCCTGCATTGGCAGGCGGATTCCCAACCACTGCGCCACCAGGGAAGTCCCAGACTGATTGCTTCTTGACACTGAGTTTTATTCGTTTGTATTTTCTTTCCCTCTACCTCCCACCCCTGCCCCAGAATGTTAGCTGCTCTATCACACCAACTAACTTGAGTCTTTGGTGGCTCTGTTCAAAATAAGGTTTCTGAGTATATTCGTTTGCTAGGGCTGTCATAACAAAATACTACAGGCTGGGTGGCTTAAACAGAAGAAATTTATTTTCTCAGTATTCTGGAGGCTAGAAGTCCAAGATCAAGGTGTCGACAGGTTTAGTTTCTCCTGAGGCCTCTCCCCTTGGCTTGCGAGTGGCCACCTTCTGGCTGTGTCCGCACATGGCCTTTTCTCTGTGCATGTGCACCCCTGGAGTACCTTTCTTTTATAAAAGCACCAGTTGTATCAGATTAGGATCCCATCCTCATGGTCTCATTTTAACTTAATTACCTCTTTAAAGACCCTGTTTCCATATAGAATCATTCTGAGGAACTGGCAGTTAGGGCTTCAACATATGAACTTGGTGGTGGTGGAAGCAGGGGACACAATTCAGTCCATAACACTGAGAAAGGGAGTCTCACTGGCTTAGTTTAGGCTCACAGTCACAGAAGTCAAAATAGTGAGGAAAGTGGAATCAATACCCAGCAGAAGATAGGAGAAAAAGTGTTAGTTATTTAAAAACCTGATAGCTGATATGTCTTCCCTAAGGAACTCGAAAGACAGCTATTCTATGTCGCTAGTGAATTGCAGAGACACAAGCTCTAGTTTCAGCTATTTTTTAAATTGTGGTAAAAAATACATAACATAAAATTTACTTTTTTACCATATTTAGGTGTACAGTGTAGTATTGTTATCTGTATGCATGTTGTTGAACAAGCGACCTCTAGAAAAATTTTTATCTTGCAAAACTGAAACTCTATTCCCATCGAACAACAATCCCCTTTCTCCCTCCCCCCAGCCCCTGGCACCACAATTCTATTGATACTTTCTAAGAGTTTAACAATTTTAGATACCTGACATAAGTGGATTCATGCCGTATTTGTCCTTCTGTGACTGGCTTATTTCACTTAGCATAATGTCCTCAAGCTTCTCTTGTGTGTAGCATAGGTTTTGTCCAAGGCTGAATAATTAGTTTCAGTGATTTTTTAAAAGGCAACAATAAATTTTACCAAAATATTTTATCACCTTTACTTCAAATTTCTCTCGCAACATCTTTTGAATTTCTCTCCTCTTATTTAAGTATCCAAAATTGTTTTTAATGTAGGTCTTTATGTAGCAAATACTGTTCAACTACATAGGACATAGTGTCTCTGTGTTTTCATAAAATTCAGGACTGAGTTTACTTTTGGATTTTCTTTCTTTCTTCCTCTCTCATTTCCTTTTGTCCTCCCTCCCACTGTTCCTTCCTTTCTTTATTGTGTATTCATTAAGTGCCTACCTTGTGTCAGCCATTGTGGTAAGAATTGAGAATTCAAGAAAAATTCTATTGCAGCAAAGCTTCCGAGGTCTTATAGATCTGAGAATACCTTATCATGCCTTCACATTTTAATGGCTACATAGAAAACTCTAGATTCTAAATTCTTGTTCTTTAATACTTTGGAGACTTTTCTACATTGTCTTCTTTCATCCAGTGTTGCTACTGAAAAATCTGAAGTCAATCTAATTCTTATTCCTTTGTATATTCTCTGTTCTTTCTCTTTGTAACCTTTATTTTTTAAAATTACTTAATTTATTTATTTTTATTTATTTTTTTGGCCGCATTGGGTCTTCGTTGCTGCGTGCAGGCTTTCTCTAGTTGCAGCAAGCAGGGGCTACTCTTTGTTGCGGTGAATGGGCTTCTCATTGCGGTGGCTTCTCTTGTTGTGGAGCACGGGCTCTGGGTGCACGGGCTCAGTAGTTGTGACTCACGAGCTCTACAGCACAGGCTCAGTAGTTGTGGCACACGGGCTTAGTTGCTCCGCGGCATGTGGGATCTTCCTGGACCAGGGCTTGAACCTGTGTCCCCTGCATTGGCAGGCAGATTCTTAACCACTGAGCCACCAGGGAAGCCCCTCTTTGTAAGCTTTTAAAATGTTCTCTTTGTCTTTGAGGCTCATAAACATCACTCTGGTGTGTCTCAAGGTGGATTTTCCCTGTTTCTTCTCTTTGACACTTTAAGGACCTTTTCAATCTGAAGTATTTCACCTTTAAAAAAAAATTCTGGAAAATATAACTTCATTATTTCTTCAGATATTCCTTTCTAGTCAAAGGCTTTGAGAAGCAGCCAAGGAAATACTGAGAATCCTTTTGACTCATGCTCTTGGAATATTTATTTACAAGGTTCAGTTTTGTAGATTAGATTTCTTTCTCTAAATCCAATCATGAAACGTCATTCTGTAATGAATGATAATGGAAATGCTTTCTATTGGTTTTCAGTTTTCAGAATCAACATATAGACAAAGTGAAAAAATTTATCTTAGAGAATAAGATGCAAATTCTATAGACCTTGACAGTAAAATAATGGTATATCTGACTGAGTTTTGGAGAAGTGGAATGAGCTACAGAAGTACTAATATTTTTCATATTTATAGCAAGGAGTTAAGGAATGTAAATTAAAGAATGAGACGTTTAAGCAGATTACTTAAAATTTTCAAGTAAACCTACTAAAATAAAAATATAGGGGCTTCCCTGGTGGCGCAGTGGTTGAGAATCTGCCTGCCAATGCAGGGCACACGGGTTCGAGCCCTGGTCTGGGAAGATCCCACATACCACGGAGCAACTGGGCCCGTGAGCCACAATTACTGAGCCTGCGCGTCTGGAGCCTGTGCTCCGCAACAAGAGAGGCTGTGATAGTGAGAAGCCTGCGCACCGCGATGAAGAGATGGCCCCCACTTGCCACAACTGGAGAAAGCCCTCGCACAGAAACGAAGACCCAACACAGCCATAAATAAATAAATAAATAAATAAAGACTTTCTAAAAAAAAAAAAAAATAATAAAGACTGAATGGGGAGGGGGAGGTGCAGAAAACATGAGCTAATTTCTCATTTTTTCTGCTAGAGACAACAATCAATAAAAGAAATAGAGGTGTAGTGGTATCAGCAATATTGTTATATGCTTATATAGATAACCTCGAGAAGATAACCTAGAATCTAGATAATCCTTGTTATTAAGGGGATAACGAAGGTAATCTATAGAAGAACTAAAGCCAGAAATTGTATAAAAAATTGTCATCTATGGGGAATGGAATTGGGAGTGGGAGGCAGGAAGAAAGACTTGCTTTTCATTTTAAACCCCTCTGTATTTTTAAAATTTTTGTTTCTATGTACACCTATTACTCTTACAATAAGAGCAAAATAAAAGCCTTTTTACTTAGAAAGGAATATCTGCCATTCTGGGGAAGGATAAATATTATCTTCAGAATTTTTGCCACATTGTATTTTTATGGTTACGTTTTTAAACAAAGTATTATTGGATTGTCTTCAGATTACCCCATCTCCTGATCATGACAGAAGGCCTATTGCTATTTTAAAAAAATGAATGCTAGAATTCATTTTCTCAATTAGGTTAGCGATTTGTGGACATTTGTGCTTTCTGTCCAAACTACAGTTCTTAATTTAAATTTTCCATCTGAATTGTCCTGGACTGTTACCGTGGGGGCAGTTATAGAAGTTCAAAAATAAAACTTAATAGATGTTTATATTCTGAAACCTCCAATAGTGGTGAGGATTTATTTTCAAGTGCCTTCTGTTAGGATATTTACTTATACCTTGGCTTCTTTTGCAATTTATCTTTTTTCATAGTTACTATTCAGTGCATTTATTTCTCGTAGCAGCACTCATCTAGACATATTTAAAACTAATTGCCTGAGTCTGGAGGTGAACAGTTTTTCTATTCTATTTGTCCTTGTTCCAGTGAATGAATGTTAGATTTGTTGTTTTTTAAGATAATCCCTAGTCAGCAGGTTAATGTGCTTAGGATACTACTGAGCCGTGTGTTTTCTTGGATTGATAATAAAATAGAATACATTTTTCAAATAAGATTTTTGTCATTAAAAGCTTAAGCAAGCTACATAAAGAAAGAAAATAACACAGGATTGTAAAATTCAAATAATTAATCATATGTATACATAGTTATTTCCTTTTTAATCCTGGATTTAATTCCTTATTGTTTCCTGGTAGTGTTTACAATGATTTATGTTCACTCTTATATTTAGGGCAAAGGCACTTAAATTCAATCACCAAAGAAAGAGAATAAACATTTGAAGAAAGACCATTGCCATCGTATCTCAAATCTCAAATTATCCTAGTGCTATAAGTCAAATTCAGTGAAGTCTTTGAGTATCAAAAGCCTACTCTGTGTCTGGTATTGTACAAAGTATTATGGAAAGTGAAAAAGAAATAGTAGTTCCTGTCCTTGAAATGTTAGCCATTTAGCCGTGGAGATGGAATTTAGATAAATGAAACAAATGTAAGGTAAGAACTTGCAATATAATACCTATCCTTCAGAGTTACAAATGTAAATATTCAAACAATTTAGAAATGGCAAATATGAAGGGGAGCCACGGTAGTGAAACCTAGTGATGGGAAAAGCATTTTTATCTCAGGTTTAAAGGGATTTTAAGATTTAGATGTATCGTTGACAAGGAAATGGCCATCTAAGAAAAAATAAGACTCTGGACATTTGGAAAGAGCATGGCTTATTTGCTTACTAGAGGACACAGTGGTGTAGGGGAGATAGAATTGTGTGATTAACAGCCCTCCCCCCACCCCCACCCCCTTTTTGTGGTGTAAATCTATCGGCACTACTTTTGTGTGATTTACTCAAATGATGGTCATGGGGGGTTGTATGTTTCCTTGTTTCCTTTCTGTTATCCCTGATCCTTCACTAAAGACATGTCACAAATTTCAATTTCCCATGTAATGAAGTGTTGATGGTGTGCTATGGGGAATTAAAGAGAAGTACCTGGTCAACATTTATGACAAAGTAGACAATGAATGGGCAGATTTCTTTCTCTGAGGCCAAATGATGATAGTGGAGGTGGCCACTGGATGAGGGCAGCTATAACCAATGGTAAAGCAATCTTAGGAGGGTCATCAGCCTCAAAGTAGCAGTGCTGGCCTGAGGGAGCAGCTGATGATAGGACATGAGAGCACATGGGAGGTAGCACACTGGAAAATTGTCTGAAATCACTCAGGCACAGTTTGAAAGGGAGATGATTTCTAGCAATAAAACTAGCAGAAGCTCATTCCGACATATTTTGGGCCACATTTTTCACCATCATTTATTATTGTTCTGGTCGCCTTTGCATCCCTTTATGTCTTTTACCACAACAAATAGGAAGGGTAACTGATGTCCCAAGTCTCAATGAAATTCTGAGTAGTGGTAGGCACTTTGAATCTGGAGATAGAAAATAGTAACTAGCTAGTATTAGTAGATTTTTAAACATGGGGATTGTAGTAAGGTCTCAGATGCTCGATCTATAAAGTGAGAAGGTTGAACAAAACAATCTCTATTTATTTTTCTTATAAAAAGCTATTAGTCAACCCATTACCTAGCGATACGTTTTCTGTCCATCCCGCAATGTCAAAGGAAAGATCATTGATTCACTCTACTTTCTGCCCTCCACTCTCAAACTCAGCCTTAAAAATGTATTCACATAAGGGACTTCCCTGGTGGCACAGTGGTTAAGAATCCGCCTGCCAATGCAGGGGACACGGGTTCGAACCCTGGTCCAGAAGGATCCCATATGCCGCAGAGCAACTTAAGCCCGTGCGCCACAACTACTGAACCTGTGCTCTAGAGCCCACGAGCCACAACTACTGATGCCCACGCGCCTAGAGCCCGTGCTGTGCAGCAGTAGAAGCCAGCGCAATGAGAAGCCCACGCACCGTAATGAAGAGTAGCCCCTGCTCACCACAGCAATGAAGACGCAACGCACCAAAAATAAATAAATGAATGAATTAAAAAAAAAAAACTATAGTTGGCCTTCAATAAATATTAAAAAAAATGTATTCACATAAAACTTTGAAAATTGTCACTTGATTTAGCTTTCTTGAAGAACGTGCTGATTGAGTTTATTATTCTTAATCTGTGTTTTAAAAAGATTAACACAAAGCCAGATCTGTATTTCAACTTCATTGTCCCCTGTGATAAATCAGTACCTGAAAACCGACACTTGAATGATTGCTCTACAACCTAAAATAAATGAAAGAAAACAATCTTTTTTCTATATAAAGGAAATACATGTTTATTGTACAAAACATTGTAACGTATAAGGGAGACAAAGTTATCCACAATCTAAAAATATATATATATCCAGAAACCTATATTTTATAAATGACAAGAGATAACATCTTTCTGCCTTTCAGTGCTGATGGTTTCCTATGCTGAATGTATGTTTGACTATGTATATAATTATTTCCTTAGTTTCCCTACACAAAAGGGAACATATGGGTCAAAAAATATGAACACACTTAAAACTCTAGAATAAATAGCATCAAAATTTCCTTCTAGAAAAGTTTTACCAGTTTACATTCCTACAAAAGTATGAATGTTTGTCCTCACATTTTCTTGCAAGTACGGAACAAGTAATTTGTCATTTTGATAGGTGAAAATATTATTTTATTGTAATTGTATTCTGTACTTCTTTGGTTATAGTTTTATATGTTTTCCCTATTTTTAAAAATGGGGTTGCTTTTTTTTTTTTATTAAGTTTTGAGAGTTCCTTATATATTCTGAATCCAGATCCTTTATCAAGTATGTGATTTGTAAGTGTTTTCTCAGTTTGTAGCTTTTCTTTACATTTTCTTAACAGTATCTTTTGAAGAGCCTTATTACTATGCTAATATTTGATGCCTTTGTATCACTTTAGTTAAAATTAAAAGCAGAAAGAGAGAAGAGGGAGAAGGAGAGAGAAGAGAGACGAGAGAGAAGAAAACTGGTTGCTTTAGGTTATGTGCTCAACTGTTGTCTAGGGAAAGATGACATTTTGATATTTTCACCAAGATTGCACATAATGGACAAGGTTGCCCACTCTCACCACTATTATTCAACATAGTTTTGGAAGTTTTAGCCACAGCAATCAGAGAAGAAAAAGAAATAAAAGGAATCCAAATCGGAAAAGAGGAAGTAAAGCTGTCACTGTTTGCAGATGACATGATACTATACATACAGAATCCTAAAGATGCTACCAGAAAACTCCTAGAGCTAATCAATGAATTTGGTAAAGTAGCAGGATACAAAATAAATGCACAGAAATCTCTTGTATTCCTATACACTAATGATGAAAAATCTGAAAGTGAAATTAAGAAAACACTCCCATTTACCATTGCAACAAAAAGAATAAAATAACTAGGAATAAACCTACCTAAGGAGACAAAAGACCTGTATGCAGAAAATTATAAGACACTGATGAAAGAAATTAAAGATGATCCAAATAGATGGAGAGATATACCATGTTCTTGGATTGGAAGAATCAACATTGTGAAAATGACTCTACTACTCAAAGCAATCTACAGATTCAATGTAATCCCTATCAAACTACCACTGGCATTTTTCACAGAACTAGAACAAAAAATTTCACAATTTGTATGGAAACACAAAGACCTCGAATAGCCAAAGCAATCCTGAGAAAGAGAAACGGAGCTGGAGGAAGCAGGCTCCCTGACTTCAGACTATACTACAAAGCTACAGTAATCAAGACAGTATGGTACTGGCACAAAAACAGAAATATAGATCAATGGAACAGGATAGAAAGCCCAGAGATAAACCCACGCACATATGGTCACCTTATCTTTGATACAGGAGGCAAGAATATACAGTGGAGAAAAGACAGCCTCTTCAAAAAGTGGTGCTGGGAAATCTGGACAGCTACATGTAAAAGAATGAAATTAGAACACTCCCTAACCCCATACACAAAAATAAACTCAAAATGGATTAAAGACCTAAATGTAAGGCTAGACACTATAAAACTGTTAGAGGAAAACATAGGCAGAACACTCTATGACATACCACAGCAAGATCCTTTCTGACCCACCTCCTAGAGAAATGGAAATAAAAACAAAAACAAATGGGACCTAATGAAACCTCAAAGCTTTTGCACAGCAAAGGAAACCATAAACAAGACGAAAAGACAGCCCTCAGAATAGGAGAAAATATTTGCAAATGAAGCAACTGACAAAGGATTAATCTCCAAAATATACAGGCAGCTCATGCAGCTCAATATCAAAAAAACAAACAACCCAATCCAAAAATGGGCAGAAGACCTAAATAGACATTTCTCCAAAGAAGATATACAGATTGCCAACAAAAACATGAAAGAATGCTCAACATCATTAATCATTAGAGAAATGCAAATCAAAACTACAATGAGATATCAACTCACACCAGTCAGAATGGCCATCATCAAAAAATCTACAAACAATAAATGCTGGAGAGGGTGTGGAGAAAAAGGAACCCTCTTGCACTGTTGGTGGGAATGTAAATTGATACAGCTACTATGGAGAACAGTATGGAAGTTCCGTAAAAAAAACTGAAAATAGAACTACCATACGACCCAGCAATCCCAGTACTGGGCATATACCCTGAGAAAACCATAATTCAAAAAGAGTCATGTACCAAAACATTCATTGCAGCTCTATTTACAATAGCCAGGACATGGAAGCAACCTAAATGTCCATCAACAGATGAATGGATAAAGAAGATGTCGTGCATATATACAATGGAATATTACTCAGCCATAAAAGGAAACGAATTGAGTTATTTGTAGTGAGGTGGGTGGACCTAGAGTCTGTCATACAGAGTGAAGTAAGTCAGAAAGAGAAAAACAAATACCGTATGCTAACATATATATATGGAATCTAAAAAAAAAAATAAAAAAAGTCATGAAGAACCTAGGGGAATGACGAGAATAAAGACACAGACCTACTAGAGAATGGACTTGAGGATACAGGGAGGGGGAAGGGTAAGCTGGGACAAAGTGAGAGAGTGGCATGGGCATATATACACTACCAAACGTAGAATAGATAGCTAGTGGGAAGCAGCCGCATAGTACAGGGAGATCAGCCCGGTGCTTTGTGACCACCTAGGGAGGTGGGATAGGGAGGGTGGGAGGGAGGGAGACGCAAGAGGGAAGAGATATGGGGACATATGTATATGTACAAGTGATTCACCTTTTTATAAAGCAGAAACTAACACACCATTGTAAAGGAATTATACTCCAATAAAGATGTTTAAAAAAAAAAAAGATTGCACATAATGGGTATTCATCAAAAGGAACAAGAAAAGGGTAATGGTTGTTATATGATTTCATTTGAGGAAAGATATGGACCCTTTTGGTGGAAAATGCACAAATGCAGTGAATGATGCATTTTGCATACAGTTACTTAAGAAGACTCTGAATTGCACAGGAACCCAGAAAGATTTAGAAAAGCAGTGGCATTGCTAAATTAAAACCTCTCTTGATAGTCTTTTTTTTCACATCTCTCAGAATTTCTATGGTTATCATATCATAGCTGCCCAGCTAAATTAAACTTTGGCTTTCGAGTATTTTTTTTTGTTTGTTTAAATCAAGCCTTGATTGAAAATCACTACATGATGCCAGGCTCTTTGTGGGCAAAAAATTGTAGTGATATTGGCAGAATTATTGGGGATGAACTCATCAAGGCTCAGATTTCATAATATCCTAAGCTTTCATGATATCCTTTAAAACCAGAAGCTAAAAAAGGCAAGTCAATAGTTGAAAGTCAAGTAGACAAAGAATATTGGTCATACCTTATAATGATCTTTGTGATACTCCAATTCTTCTAGTCAAAGAAATCAGTGAGTGAAGATATAGACTTGTTTAGGAACTTAAGCCCAAATAAACATATTATCTCTGCTTCCCTGTGGTACCAAACCCCAATACTACTTTATGTTCAGTGCCAACATTATAAGCATGTGTTCTGCTTTTCTTTAGATTGAAAAAGTCAACCCCTGCCCGCCCCCAAAAAAACTGGAAGTTCAACAATTTATTGGGAAGTTATGCCTTGGGGATTTATTGAGGCACCCTCCTATTTTCCACAGCTTCTTAGTTAGGACCTTCAGTACTGTAAATTTTTCTTATCTAATATGTGGGTGACCTTTTGCTATGTTTTCAAGATGAGGTGGGCTTAAAGATTAGCTTCTGTATACTTACTATTTTAACTTTTAAAGGTTATATCATTTCCAAAGAAAAATTACAATTTCCTCAGAACAGAGTCCATTGTCCAGAATATAATTTATTCTAAGGAGAGTAAACTTTTCATGCTTGACAGATTACAAGCCATTGAAAACTTTCCTAGACAGATTACTAAGAGACAATTAACAGATTTTCTGGTTTTCACTGGCTACTGCGAGTCACATGTCTGTATAACTTGTGTAGTCCTTGGTAACTGAAACCCTTTCCTGAGAATCTAAATATTAGCAGCTGTTTTGTGACTTCTTCAAAAGCCTTATATTCTGGGTCTTCTGAACTACAAAACTTTCTACCTATTTCTACATCAATGCCCTGGGATACTCTCTTAATGTTCTGATGCAAACCCATGGGAACCATCACAGACCAAGTGTTTATTTCAGCCTTTTCCTAGACCCATATCTCCTCGTCTAAGCAGCAGCAGCCAAACAAGTAGAACATTATACTGACTTGGTTTCAGGATCTTCCTTAAACATGATGGTATCTCATACTGTGTAATCTTTACTACTTGCTGAAAATAGATGACATTATTCAGCAAGCGGGCTTACTTCCAATGAAATTTTATTGCTTTTCCTTCCACATTGTATTCATCATTGTAGTATTTTAAGTTCTACTAATCTTCTTTATTACCCCAAAAAGGGAATCCCATGGCTGTCTAGAGTCTGTTCAAGAACTGACTATGCCTTGAACGGATTTGTTATAAACATCCATAGAAAATCCTGGCTTAGTATTGTTTGTTGATGAGTCAACTCTTACTTCTGAAACTGGGAAATATTAGGCAAGATATGTCATGACATATCTCATTTCACGCTTAGGATATGACCCTTTATCCGAAGTAAATTTAGCCCAGATAGTCAAATGTTTTTGTACTTGCCAGAACTTGCCAATTGATGAGACAAGAGTTAATATATACACTTATAGAAGGTAGGCTGTTGGAGTGGTCCATGATTTTGGAATGCTTTGGAAACAAAGGAGATTTTTAAAAATTATGGTTATGTATCTATGTAGACACACATATATATCTTAGTCCATTTGGGCTGCTATAACAAAAATACCATAGACTGGGTGGCTTAAACAACAAACATTTATTTCTCACAGTTCTGGAGGCTGGGAAGTCCAAGTTCAAGGTGCCTATAACCATCACCATGATCTATTTCCAGGACGTTTTCATCATCCCAAACAGAAATTATATCCCCATTAAACAGTGACTCCTCACTGCCCACTCTTCTCAGCCCTGGTAACCTCTGTTCTACTTTCTGTCTCTATGAATTTTCGTATTCTAGGTACCTCATATAAGCAGAATCATAGAATGTTTTTTTCTTTTGTGTCTGGCTTACCTCACTTAGCATAACATAACATTAAGGTAAATATATTAATATAAACATAAATCATTTTCCACAGTGGCTGCAACACCTTACATTCCTGCTAGTAATGCATGAGGGTTCCAATTTCTTCACATCCTTGCTAGCACTTGTTATTTTCCATATTTTTAATAATATCCATCCTAAGGAGTGTGAAGTATTAACAATAAAGGTTTTTCACCTTAGCAGTTAACTCAGTTAAAAATGATTAACAGATAAAGTAACTTTTAAATGCTCTAGTACTTCCTAAGGAGTTGGCTGTCATAAAGGTTGAAGCCATGCAAAAAACAGCATGGAGGAACAAAAAAAAAGCCTAGATAATCAATATGGCAGGCAGGCCTCACTAAGGTTCTGGCTCCCATGATGGTCCTAGAAGCCAATTCTTTTGAGAGGTTGAAGGAAGCTTTTATGGAATGGCAGTGATTGGCCAGAATATGGAGAGTTATTGGAAAAATTCCAATTGTAAATTACATGAAGATAATCTCTGACACTTCAAAGTGGATACTCGGTGTCACTCGAGGACTTTAACTAGAACCTTGCCAAAAATTTCACATAAAATTACCTACCATAAGAAGTACAAATTGACTACTATAGTCAGTCAACATTTATGGGGAAATTTTTACTAAGATTGTACGTGTGTGTAAGGATGGACATGGACAAGAGCCCAGGCTTCTAGGTCCCCATGGACATTTTTGAAGGAGTTCAAATAACTGCCTCCTTCTATGGGTTTTTAATATGTCCTTCTGATCATTGTTTGCTTATTCTTAGAGTGGATGAAACATTTCCTTCCTGGAGAGCTATGTTCTGACAGTAGCAAACACATAGTTGATTTTATGTTCCCAACCTGGGGAGGTCCAATCAGTGTCTCCAGTGATAGAGGCACTCATTTTAATGGGACTGTTAGAAAATTTTAAAGCCTTGAACTTATTCAGAAACTTCATTGTTCTCATCTCCTCGAACCTCAAGAAAATGAGACAGAATTAATGATATTTTAAAACTGAAACTAGCAAAACTGACACTTTTGGGCTTCCTCTGACTCTCAAGATCCTGAGGTTCACACCCTCTGGCACTCATCAATTCTTACCACGTGAACTTGTTACAAGTTACCCTATGACATTGCTTCCCTGATTTTGGACTCTACTTCAGACATACATGGCAAATTACTGCAAACCATTCATGCTATATATTCATTCTTATTGCAACAGATTCAAGTTGTCTTTCCTTTACATCCTCCTAAGCAACTCTATATGGGCTAAAACCTGGAGACTTCCTCTTCAGGAAAAAGACAGAAGAGGGGAAAACAAAACTGTTAGGAGGCATGTTGGAGAGAACTTTATCAGATACTTCCAGCCACTCTAACGGCAGTTAAACTCTACAGTCTAGATCCCTAGATTTATGTCTTCTAGTTAAAAAGACACAGGATTTCACCCTCTGTATTAGTTATCTATCACTGAGGAACAAATTATTCAACAAATGACCCCCAGATTTGGTGGCTTAAAACAGTAAACATTTGTTATTCCACATAATTTCTGAGGGTCAAGAATTGAGAATGACATAGCTGGTGATTTTGGATCAGGGTCTCTCATGAGGTTCCAGTCAAGCTATCAGCTGGGGCTGCAATCATCTGAAGTCCTGACTGGACTAGACTATCCATTTCCAAGATTATTCACATGACTATTGGCTAGGAACCCTCAGTATCTCATCAGTGGACCTCTCTATATGGTTGCATGTGACATGGCAACTGGCTTTCTCCAGAGCAAAAATGATCGGAGACAAGAGAGAAAGAGAGGAAGAGAGAGACAGAAGAAGAGAGAGAGAGAGGAAGAAAGGAAGAGAGAGAGAACACAACCAAGAAGGAAGCCAGTGTGTTTTATCATTTAATCTCATAGGTGACATACTATCACTTCTGCCATAGTCTATTAATCACACAGACCAAACTTGGTACAATGTGGGACTACACAAGGGTGTGAATACCAAGAAGTGGTAGGCAACAATACCCACTGATACCTGAAGTGCCATTCTAATGTCTATTATAAAACTGAGGTTTCTTAGAATCCTTAGCAGCAGATGGTCTTTGAAAGGAGACAGCTTCCACCAAGAGTTTTGAATGAAGAAGACGGCTGCATGACATGGATAGCTTCTACTTCAGAGCTATGGAACAGATTCTAAAGGACTAGAGCCACAGACTGTCATTCTTTAATCTGCATGCTTTTGTTATTTAATTTTTTAGCCATTTCCCCCTTTTTTTTCTGGTTAAAAATCTGAATTTTAAAGAAACACACTTGTTATTTTTTAACTATGTTACTTATGAGTTCTCTGTGATCAGCATTGCTTTCTTCCATCTTATTCACACCTAAATATAAGTCCAATATCTGGATGCAATTTGTTCATGATTTGGATTTGGGTAAAACATACAATTGAACCAATGGCTGAACTTGTAACCATTTTCTCCATGTCAACTAGCTCCCTTTAGTTCCAGTTCCTTACAATAAAAAAATGTGGTTTCATCAATCATATGACTCAATTACTAATGTGTGGTTTTTGTTGTTGTTTGTTTTTTGGGGAGGATAGCACATCAAGCAGATAACCAAAAACTAAAACACCCTGTTATGTCATACCTAGAAAGATAGAAAGGGAGGATTATGTAATACCCAGGTATCACTTGTAGGAGCACATCTCTGTATAACTGAACTTTTACAGAGGGAAGACTCAGAAAGGGAACCTGTATCATTTATTTAACACCTGTCTCATGTTTATAGCCCTTCCAAACAAGGTTTACCATGTAGGAAATCTTTGGATTGCCTATAAGCAGAACATTTCATCTATTTCATGACATCTTTACTATATATTCTCCCACCTAGTACCTAAGACTTTTGAATACTGCTGAAACTATATGACTTGGCATCCACCCATGGGTATTTTGCCTAAGAACTTGCCATTGGGCAGCCCCCTACCATAGGTATTGAATTTGTGACACAAAAGCCTACTGACTACTACCAACAAATCAGACAGCTACTTCTTATCTTAGTGAATTGATGCCTGTTTCAGGGCAGTCAGGAGTCTACAATACTACTGAGGCTACATTTTGGTCCACTGTTTGACACTCTCAGGAAAGGAGATAATTACATAGCTTGTTTCAAGCAGGAGAAAAAAAACCTGAACTTCTCTTGAGATCTGAAAGCTTAACTACTCAAGGGAAATTAGGGATGATTTTCTTCTGTCCTTAAGCCTCTTTATATCACTCTACTAGAGGCATGGATGGTGAAGAAAATCTTAACATGCCATTATTCAGAGATTGAAAGGAGAGTTAGATAATGTCAGAAATCCATAGAACTCCTTCTCAGTTCAAAAAATAAGAAGCCCTAGGGAATTCCCTGTGGGTCCACTGGTTAAGACTTCGTGCTTCCACAGCAGGGGGCTCGGGTTTGATCCCTGGTCGGAGAAGTAAGATTCCACATGCTGTGCGATGCAGCCAAAAAAAGGAAAAAAAAAGAAGCCCTAGACATAACTGAACTGCAGAGGTATTACAAATACCACTTTAGGAAAAGAATACTGCATTTCCATTCCTATAGATACTTCTGAGAATTTTAATATTACTAAGAAGGTCCAGGAAACAAATAAAAAAAATTATGAGATTAGGCAGTTTGGCTAATATACCCATATCTAGTCTGAGGTTTTTTTTATGGATGCAATCTGTTCTTTCGGTTTAATTAGACCACCCTTAGCTTCTGGCTTAGATGTGGACTATAGAATCTGATCATACTATTCTAAGTATTTGTGTTATAATGTTCAAATATGTAACCCTTAGAATCTTAAGTGCCTTTCATAGGCACTGTTCCATCAAACGATAATCCAACAGAAAACAAGAAAACCTGATGTGTGTAATTGTTGAAATGACGAACAACAGACCCTGATATTTAATGATGGCTCTACAAACATCTCTTTAATCATTTCCCCTTATGATAACCATCTATACTCCAGGTCAGGTTAAAGGATGATCAAAAGGAAAGACTGAGAACGACCATCTGTATCAACAGGACTTCAGTAAGATTTTAGACCAACGTTGTCAACCTGACTTAGTTGTTTGTTCCAAGAAAATTTTGCCTGGGAGAGATACAGCTATAAACCAATAAACAACTTCAGTGTTTGCTTCAGGAGTTTCCTATAGATCAATTTATTGGAAACAATATAATCTGCTCACCTGGGCAAACTGCTCACTTTTCAAACAGAGGTTTACTTTCCAAGAGTCTCTTCAAGACCCTCACTTTGCTATGTCTACCAATCCTAAGCTATTGTATCACAAATTTTTACTGAATCTTAATTAATTCCCTGCCTTGAAAGACTCATCTTTAACCACTTAAGCTCAAACTCCAAAGTCTTATAAATATTTCACTCTGACATCCTTCTTCTGAGATACTGCTAACACTCTGTTGAGGTGGTATTCTCCCTTAGTGCAGTGAGTCCAAATGAACTTGGTTTGGCTTTATTAACAGGTTGTTGGGTGATATTTTGGGGGATTCAGCAAGACATTACACAAATACCTTTTGACAAAAATAGGATTCCTGTTTCTTGTAAAGTTTTAATTTCATGCTTCTGTTGAGGTGATTAGGAGTTTAGAATACTAATTTTTTAGAGATTGAAAGAAATTATTATTGACTTAAATTTTTTTTCTTTTAAAATTTGCCTCAAATCTAAGTATATTATGGACGTCTAATAAACCAGAACTGTTGGTCTATGAGGGTTAATTAGTATTCTTTTCAGGAGGTAAGACGTTATTTCTGTACATTAAAATTGTTTTGAAAGATGTAATTGAGGTGAAAAAGGAATCAATTCCTGCTCCTTCTTCAATGGCAAAAATTTCCAAATTGAAAATAAGAGAAAATAGACAAGCTATTGTTGACAGTGTGAAGAGAGAGGTGTTGAGAGTGAAATGAAAATAACTTTAAAACACTAAGTAATATAGGGCATTTAAAATAAAGATAACATCTGGAAAAAGGTTTGATTGAAATAGTTTGTTAAAATTAGTCCTGTATCTATCAGATTGAGTATTGATTTTGTGTATTTATATATTGTGCTGACAGAAAATGAATTGATGAAACTCAGAGATTTGGAAACTAGAATGGGGGAAAAAAGAGGACAGTTGGGTGACCTAAATTGCAGTTAAAAATCACTGCCTGCAAGTTATGAAAGGACTGTTTAGATTTCAAGAGAAAAATAAGAAATTCAGCTCTTTGAAGTAATACTGTAACTGACTTTCATTCCAAAGAATATGGATTAGTTGCATTGTACTTTTCCTTATTTGAAGTGGGAGTTTTATAAAGTTACTGTTTTTACTCTATGTTGGGTCATTCCAAATGTTTCAACTATGTTGGAAAAGAAAATGATTCAGAAGAACTCTGATTAAAGAAGCCTTATGACTAGTGTTCTGGGTGTTTTAGAAACTAGAACACATTAACAAAACTTATTTATTAAAAAAGAATATAAATTTGGCTTAGTAGTGATTTTTGTTTTAGTGCAATTATGCTTGTATTCTTCCTAAAAGCTTATTGTGCATCACCACAACATCCTGCTTTTATAGACAATGACTCTCAAACTATCTCTGTGAGACAGAGGGACAAAAGCATTGTATTTCCCTTTTAATGAAGTGATAATCATTGAAGTCAAGTAGATTGGTCAGTATCATACACAGTAGAAATGTTTTGCAAATCTTCATTCTTGATATATGTTATCAATGAGAATATTATACAACCAGAACACAAAACTCCTGTTTATAGATGTCACATTTTAAAGACTGTGAATAGAATCACAAATCAGTGATATTACAAGCTGACAGCCTTTCTTCAGTAGAAAGCATCTCTATTTCCCACGAGTATGAAGAATCACACTTTTCATGTTTCAATACTTAAGAATACTTGTGAAGAATATAAGCTTCACTATGGCCAATGTGAGAAAGCATCCCTTCCCACAACAGAATTGAGCCCTCCTTTGAACCACTCAGACCAGTGGATACCATTTACTGATTAGTTTAGGCCTGGATAATCTGGACCAGTGACGTGGATAAAAAAATGGATTTGCCCTGATTGCCTGGGGCCCGGTTCGTTCCTGGAATTGGGTACATTATCTTCTAACCTACAGGCAAGAATGGATGTTGGAAGGACAATCACAGTATAGTACTGCCTGTCTCCAAGCTTATGTTTATGCTGCTTTTCTGGAGTTAAATGAATTCTTCCCTTCTTTCTGCTTATTGAAATACTTCTCATCTTGGAGGATAAGGTAAAGAAAGTCTTACTTGCTACAAAATATCATCCTTGACTATTGCATCCCCATTCTTGTCCTTCTCTGTTAGATGTCTATTTTGTATCCCCACAGTATGTAGCTGGATTATATACTGCTATTTGAAGTTGACCAGATATTTTTTTAATGGGTTGGGAGTATAAATAAATAACAAAACATACCCTCATTTACCAGTCTGCGCTTGTTTCATGTAGGTTCCTTTTGTTTTCCAAGCCAGATTGTACACTCTTACTGGCAGGAATTTTGCCCTGTATTTCTCCTGTACCTCAGAGAATTGGGCTCAGAGTATAAACAGCAGATTAGTATTGTCTAATTCTTAATGATCCAAAACATAGCATTGTTTATTATTGTTAAGTTCTTGGTTATTAACGTTTTAAAACTTACTTTTAGAGATTGTATTTGGCTTTATCTTAAAATGGTATCAATTTTAGTAAAAAAACCCAAACCCCCAAACTTTAAAAATTTCAATATAATCCCACAGTAGTTTTAGCTTCTTATGTCTCATGTTAAGGAAACATATGATATAACAGAAGGAAGGCTATATACAAAAATTATTTTAACTGGAAAGAGATTCTCAGCTGTTACTCAAGCTCTCTTGAGTGCTTAATAAATATTTGGTCTTATTACTCTCTAGTTCATGTTTGCTTATTCATTGGAAAGTTAAATACCCTTATTTTCATAATGATTTTATCGTATATCAATCTTCTTTGTAACTCCTCTGAGAAAGGATGGTCAATGAGGCATTCTGAAAAGGAAGGTTAAAGGTTTTTTGACTTTAATCTGCATATCAGACTCATAATTCCAAATGCTAATGGTTTTCTCAAGCTCCTTCTAATGGTTGTATTGTTTTATTTACTTTGCTTAATGCAGTTACTAAATAAATTATGAGTTACTATCAGCCTTCTCTGAAATATGATTATTTGAATCATAGAAAAATGATTGATATGCTGTGAATTAGATAGTTCTTTAGAGTGTGTATCCTGGAGCGACAGTCTGTTTTTGATTCTTAACCGAATGACCTCAAATACTAGTTGAATGACATTGGACAAGTTGCATAACTTCTCTGTGCCTCAGTTTTCTCATTTGTAAAGTGGTGATTCTAATAGTACCTATATTATAGGATCCTTATGAGGTTTAACTTCATTTCTGCGTATGGGTTGTATACAAAATGTCATCACAGAATTACAGACGTTGAGATGGTAAAATCTATTTATTCCTTATTGAAAGATGATTGCTTTTAGATACCCCTTAAATTAGTATAAGTAAAATATCTAATTATTATAAATATACAAGGACATCTTTTTAGAACCCAAAGGAGCTTATGCAGCTGTCAGTCACTTGGTCTGGAAGCAGGATCAGGAAAGTAGCAGAAGTCAAGGCAGTGTCTCTATCTCTCTTTTTCTCTTTCTGTCTTGTGGGCTGTAAGGGCTCTCTGCTAAGATCTCTGTGTATGTGTCTGCTTTATGAGTCCGTTTGCAGACAGACTTCCTCTGCTCCATTTGCTCATAACTAACATAGCTACCCTCACCTTGGTATTGCACCCTGTATCGGATCAAGTGCCCAACAGAGACTGACAAGAATTCTTGAGTCATTGAACCTATTTTTAAAAATATTTATTTATTTATTTGGTTGCACTGGGTCTTAGTTGCGTCAGGCGGGCTCCTTAGTTGTGGCTTTCAGATTCCTTAGTTGTGGCACGTGGGCCCCTTAGTTGTGGCATGCGAACTCTTAGTTGCGGCACGCATGTGGGATCTAGTTCCCTGACCAGGGATGGAACCCGCACCCCCTGCATTGGGAGCATGGAGTCTTAACCACTGCTCCACCAGGGAAGTCTCTCCTTGAACCTATTTTTGAAAGAAATCCCAACTGGTTCAGCTCAAGTCAGGTGATCATCCTCATTCATTCAGCTAGGCCAAGGGGAAGGGTCAGAGGGCCCCCTGCCCACTCAGTAGGGGCTGTGGGGCCCCCATTTCTTAGAACAGGCATTCACTGGCAGGGAAATTGATTAGCAAGTGCCTGGTCGATCTGTTTTGGAGATGGGCTTGAAAATTTGACAGAAGCATTGTAAAATCAAAGCAGAGAATATCAATTAAGCAATCTCCTAATCAATTTAGTTTTAAAATTTGAATGACATACATTTCCACTGATCACAATTTATAATGACAAAAGTTTTTTCTCAAATCATTATAGAAACTTCGAACATAAATTTAAGACTATGTTTTTATCATCACGATTATGACCTTATACTAATCTTGTGTTTCACTCTGGAGAGCTTTACAAAATGATAGACTTAGAAAATATTTCATCCAACTCTGGGTGAGTAGGAACATTGAAAAATGCCATAACAAATTAAACCCACATAGGTAGTTTAATTAGATACTATCAATTACCTAAATGGGGGTTAGCCAACACTCTGAAAAGGAAATAAATTCAAGACAATGAGAATATGCTATAATTTACCCTTGCTTTTCTGTGATCTGAAACAAGATTATCATGGCATTAGAACAGGAATTTCCTTAGAGATGTGAAAGAGCCCACCAGTAAAATAGAAGGTTCAAGGAATAGAGGAAAAAACATAAAGGACAATTAATTCTTGAAATCACTTATCCCTTTTAGTTGTTGTTATGTGAAATTGAATGATATATGCTTGGATTTGCTTGGCTTATTCAAGAATGTAGGAGAAAACTAAATCTTTAAAAAAAGAAGAAAAAGAAGCATTGCTTCTCAGTGGGCCTTTCTGTATGTCCGCTCAGCTTTACTTCTTTTTTTTTTTTAATTAATTAATTTATTTATTATTTATTTTTGGCTGCATTGGGTTTTTGTTGCTGTGTGCGGCTTTCTCTACTTGCGGTGAGCGGGAGCTACTCTTCGTTTCAGTGTGCAGGCTTCTCATTGCAGTGGCTTCTCTTATTGTGGAGCACAGGCTCTAGGCATGCGGGCTTCAGTAGTTGTGGCACGTGGGCTCAGTAGTTGTGGCTCGCGAGCTCTAGAGTGCAGCCTCCGTAGTTGTGGTGCATGGGCTTAGTTGTTCCACTGCATGTGGGATCTTCCTGGACCAGGGCTCGAACCTGTGTCTGCTGCATTGGCAGGCGGATTCTTAACCACTGTGCCACCAGGGAAGGCCCCCTTAGCTTTACTTCTGGCACATGACTTGGAGGATGATGTCAGTCCTTCCTGCCCCTAACATCACGTGGCCCTGGCAAGAGTGAAAATGGAGGCCAAATACCTAAATATTTAAATTTACAGATCAAGTCAACAAACTGTTATATAAAATGATTCCTAGCCTCTTCCTTTGACAAATGGACCTTCATACTGATTTGGAAAGCTAAATTTAAAGTTAGAAATTTCAGATTCCGGGAAGTTCTGCACTGCAATGAGATGACCCACCTTCTTCTCTTCTTACCTTTGACTCTGTGAGGGACTTACACCCACACCTGTGGTCAACTTGACCCATCGTCCAAGCTCTTAGCACACCTCCTACAATCAGCCAACCCTTGGCTACTTCTCAGTGTATTATGTGCACAACTGCAGGACAATCTACCCTCAGGAGGATGGAGCTGGGAAAGAGACATTTGCAGGTTTCAGATCAGTGGCCCTTCTTCCCTGTGCCTAAAGACAGTCCTGGGTGGTAAAAGGAAGCGTGTATATCTATAGGTTATGATTCCAGGCATCACTGAGATTTAATCACTGAATGATGATAAGGGTATTTTTATGAAGGAGGTTTATGTCATTAATCAAGAAAGGCCAGAAAAAATTAATTGTAAAACAAAGGAGGTCATACTTTTCATTTAATAATGGCAAAATGTGAGAAAATATTCAGAAATATATATATATATATATGTTCCAAGAACTCTGTTAAGGGAATGAATGGCAAAGAGAAAAAAACTTTCCAGGTATAAAGATGCTAAAACACCCACAAAGAAACCTCTAAGAAACTCACTCTGTGGAAAGAAAGAGGGAAAGGTGTGAGGAGTCAGGTCCAGAGAAAGCTATTTCTTAAAGAAGTCTAAAGCACATGAAGTGCAGCAATTGTATTTAATGATATCAATGTTAAAGAAAGAATTTAATAAGTGGGAAGATGTAAGATGTTGACCAGTGTTTCATCTTTAAATAACAAGTAACTTATTCAAATTTTATATATGTGAAAATCCACTTAAGAATTTAGAAGATGAATGACAAGATTGAAATGGTAAATATTGCTTACTGATAGTAGTTGTCTTTCTAAAACTAAAGAAAGAAAAAAGTAAACACATGTTATACCTGTGTTTATGATTTGGTGATAACAACTACAAACACAATAAACGTAAGCCCTAATATTTCTATATTGCTTTAAATATTGAAAATATGTTTATAATCTATGGAACCAGTTTACTGAACCAGCACATTCAATTGGGTATGCATTAGAACTGGTCCTTTTTTTTTTTCCAATCCCTCTCTTTATACTAGATTTCCCTTTCCTGATACCTGACGCTGTCATTAGCAGATTCCAAAGGTTTCCGGTCCAATGTAGTCCAAATAAAAACTTTAATTTCACATCCTATTCAAAATGTTTCTTTTTTTTTTTAGCCCAGGCCTGATTGTTCGGTAGAGATTCTGCAGTGGTGGGCAGGGGCGGCAGGAAGGATGGTTTGTTCTTTCACTCTTCTTCCTCCACCTTCTCCTCTTCCTACTCTTGTTCCTTCAGTGAGAGAAGAGCAGATAAGTGGAAAATCGTCAAATTTCTTACATCCCTAGGACTGTTGCAGTCAGGTTGTGAACGTCCTCTGCATGGTAAGCAACGAAACATGGGCATTTTCATTGTTCATTTGTGTGTGTTGTGGATGAGGCATATTTGATTGCATCTGCTACAGACAAATGTTTGTGTCCTCTCCAAATTCATATGTTAAAATCCTAATGCCCAGTGTAATGGTATTAGGAGGTGAGGCTTTTGGGAGGTGATTAGGTCATGAGTGGAGCTCTCATGAATGGGATTAGTGCCTTTATAAAAGAGACCAGAGACCTTCCTCATTTCTTCTACTATGTGTGGACATGGTGAAAAGATGTCCATGTGTGAACCAGGAAGTAGGCAAATACCAGACTCTGAATCTGTTTGCACCTTGATCTTGGACTTCTAACCTCCAGAATTGTGAAAAATATATTTCTGTTGTTTATAAGCCACTCAGTCAATGTTTTTTGGTTTTTTGTTTTGTTTTTTTGGGGGGGGGGTTTGTTTTTGTTATAGCAGGCTGAATGGACTAAGGCAGTATCATTCTCTGAAGCTGAGATGAATTCCCTAGCTGACCTTTTGTGAAGCATTTTCTTGACCCCAAGCTCCAGCCTTGGACAGTACTCCACAGTGCCTTAATCCTGGCCACCCTCTTGGGAGGGTGTCACTTAGAGAACGGTTAAGTCTGAAAACCTTTGTGGTGTTCACTTTGTTTACAGGAAGCTGCCCATAGTGGCTTTCTTTCTTGCCTTGACATTATGGTACTCCAGCCAGACTTTTGTATCCACAGTTTTCCAAGCAGGAAGCAGGCACCTGTCTCTGTGTTTAACTATGTCCCAGTCTCTTGGGGGACTATTGCCAAGTTCTTTCAGTATCAGCCTGTGATGGTTAATTTTATGTGTCAACTTGGATGGGCTGCAGATTCCCAGATTAAACATTGTTTCTGGGTGCGTCTATAAGGGTGTTTCCAGATGCGATTAGCATTTGACTTGGTGGACTCAGTAAAGCAGGTAGCCCTCTCCAGTGTAAGTGAACACCCTCCCAACTTGAGGGCCTGACTGGACAAAAAGGCGGAGGAAGGAGGAATTTGTCCCTTTTTCTCTGTTTCACTGATTGAGCTAGGACATCTCGTCTCATCTTCTCCTGCCCTTAGACTGAGATTTACACCACTGGCTTTCCTGGGTCTTTAGCTTGCAGATGGCAGATCATGGGATTCTCAGCCTCCATAATTGTGTGAGCCAATTCCTCATAATAAATCTCCCTTTATGTATATAAAGGTAGATAGATAGATAGATAGATAGATGGATTGATGGATAGATAGATAGATGGATAGATCTATTGGTTCTGTTTTTCTGGAGAAGCCTGACTAATACACAGCCTCATCATTCTTCACTCAGCGGGCAGCCCAGTAGTGGGCATACAAGCCTCTGCAAGTCAGCAAATGCTTAGCTAGTGAATGAGACGCTAGAAACAGGAAAGATCACTTTCAACAGCCTATTCCTTCTGTTATCTAATTTCATTTTCACAATGAGTATTGAGCTGGATGGTATTATTTTCTCCACTTTACAAATGAGTAAATGAACTCTCATAAGTTAAGGAACCAACACCAATCTATATATACAGTTAAAGGATGATTTTGGAGCAGAGCCCTTTCTTTTGATCTATTTCCAGATTTAAGACTCAGCTCATTATACCAAATTACAAAACTTGAAAGTCTATTCTCTTCTGGAATCAATGAGCCTGTATATTTCCTGAATATTTAAGATTTCGACCAGTACAAGAAAAATCAAATCTGAATAAGTGATTATTTAGTTTTTTTAATTTTTAAAAGTCCTTTTCAAAAAGTTGCTAGGGAGAAAAAAACATAACCTAATTTAATACCTATTTTTGTATGCTTCCTACTTACTTTTCAGAGTTTTGACAGAGCTGTCTTTTTCATTGTGACATAAACACTCTCTCCCCAGTCGCTAAGAAATTAAGAAAACCTCATTTATTTTTCCAGGGTCCATTAACAAGTCCATATTTTATTTGTCTTCCATCTTCATTTTCAGCTGTGCTTTGCTAATAAGAAAAAGCTAACATTTTGTTCTAGCAATCAAAATCCATTCACAATACTTATTTCCGATTATTTAAAGAATGAATTGCACTTTGCAATTTTGGCTGGTTTAAAAAGTGGATTCAGTAAATATCTTGCCTGGAAAAAGAGATAATAGGTTCATCATGGATATTGTCCCTTAAGTTGGAGTTACACAACAGGAGTTTGTTTAATCCTTTCCTTTCCCTTGCCCCTGGTAATGACATTTCATTAACATTTTAACTTCTTTGGAAAAAAAGATATTTCAGTTTAGAGCTTTAATAATCTACCTAGGGTATGTTTTACGTGAGCCTGCATTTAAAAAAAGGAAGCCTCTAACAGGTTCTAGTATTAGTTTTAATTCTGAATTCTTAGCAGTGTCTACTGACCCAAAAAAATTTCCGTTTTCTTTTTCCAATAAAATTTTCAGTACTGAGTTTGAGCCATATTTATGCTATGAAGAAAGACCAAACCCTAACTGCATGGACTCAGGGTTCAAATGAAGCAGATTGGTGTGTCAGGTTTTACTCTACTTGGGTAGTGAAGGATATCCTTCAAACTCAATCTTGATCACGGACATCCCTCAAACCACCCTTATTTAGGGAATTTGCCATGTAACACTCCCATTTCCTCTCTGCTGGGTAGGGAGGGTACATGTCTCTGTCATGTAGAGGCTTACTGGACATCAGCCCTCCACAATTTGGTAATTTAAAAAATATAAACTAGTGATCTTTTGGAAATCTTTTTGGAGACTTACTAATTTTCTTTAAAATTAGCTTTAAAAATGAAGTATTAACTGAATTTATGAAATAGCTGCATAGACTTTCTCTGAGCTCTCTGGCTTCCTCTCTGTGCTGCTTATCTGAGCCCAGAGGTCACATCCTCTGCGGCCACTGGCCTGTAAGGAAAGGGCTTGTATCACCTGTTTCATAAAGGGGGTGTTCTTATTTAGTTTTTCACCATTACTTCACCTTCCCAGTGTGGTTTAGGTAGGGATGTATATCAGTCAGCAGCAGATGGTCACATCACTCTGGACACTAGTCCAGTCATTACATTATCCGTAGTCATTGAGCTATATTTTCCTCCTTCTTCTTGTCTAAATGACAGGAAGAACTATTTTCTCCCTTTAAAAAACTAAAAATTTTGTAGAGAAGAATCTGGTTGGCAAGAAACTCCCTTGAACCAAAAGAATACTTTATAATGCTTTCTGGCTTCTTCCTATCATGTTTTCATTGTAGCTATGAAGTGGATTAAGGCGTTATCTTACTTATTGCCCACCTCATGCAAATTGCTTAAGACCTGGAATTATTGAAGGCTTTCTGTAAGGTTTCATGTGTGTGAAACTCAAATTAAATTTAAATAAAAGCATCAATGACCAGTAATGACCATAAGGAGTTTGATTCATTCATTCATTCATTCAGTGAAGATGTATTAAGGGATTTTTATGTACTATTTTAGATGCTGAGTATACAGCAGTAAATAAAATAGATAAACTCTTTGCCTTCCTGTAGTACATGCTAGGCAGGGGGGAACAGGCAATAAATAAGTTAGTATACAATGTAATGTCAAGTGGTGAAAATATGTGGTAGAAGAAATTAAGATTTTGTCTTAATCAAAAATAATATATTGAGGTCAGAATTTCTTTTCGCAAGTTGACCATATAATACTTTCTCTATGGGCTTTTCCTAAGAAGTGAACGTTGTTTTGTCATGATTTGTAATGGAATTTTTAGAGCGTAAACTTTGTGCTAAAGTATAACATACAGAGGAAGAGTGCCCACATCATAAGTGTACAGCTCAGTGAACTTTTTTCTTTAGTGGGTACACTACTACTACTCAGGTCAAGAAACAGGATGTTACCAACAGCCCAGAATCCTCTCTCATACTCTTTCCAGTCCCTAACATCCCTCCCAAAGGCAACTGCTGTCCTGACATCTTTGCCACCAACTAATTCTATATGTGTTTAAACTTTAAATAAATGAAGTTGCATAGTCTGTATTCCCTTGTATCTGCTTTCTTTCCTTCATTAAGATGATCAGTGTTGCTGTGTGTATTTCATTCTTATTGCTATAACTATTAATATTACAGTATTTCATTCTTATTCTTATTTAATATCCCCTTGTCTGAATATACTATGATTTATTAATCAGTTCTACTGTTAGAAGGCCTTTGTGTTGTTTCCTGTTTGGGAGTATTACAAATAGTGTTACAATGAATGTTATCATGAGTGTCATTTGATGAACATATTTTTGCATCTCTATAGTGTGTATACATAGGAGTAGAAGTGCTTGGTCATGTTATGAATATATTTAATGTTAGCATATATTGCCAAACAGTGGATGCACCAATTCCCATTTTTAGAACAGTGTGTAAGAGTTTGAGTTATTCACAATCTCATAAACAATTGGTGCTATTCTTTTAAAATATTATTAGCCATTATTGTGTTACTGTAGTTTTACTTTGCATTTCCATGATAAGTAATGATTTTGATACATATTCGTGTTTATTGTCCATTTGATATCATCTTGCTATCGGGTGCCTGTGTAAGTCTTTTGTTCATTTTTTCAGTTGGGTTGTCTATTTTTTTCTTACTGATTTGTAGGAGCTGTTTATATTTTCTAGATACAAGTCCTTTGTTGAATATATGAATTGAAAATAATTTCTTTTACCCTGTGACTTACCTTTTTCACTCTGTTAAAGGTGTCTTTTGAAAAAAACAGAAGTTCTTAATTTTAATGTAGTCTAACTGATTAATCTTTTCTTTTATAGTTAGTGCCTTTGAGGTGCTTAAAATTTTTTTTTCCATCCTTAATATAGTTTCCTATGTTATCTTTTAGAAGCTTTTAGTTTTAAATTTTACATTTAAACCTAAAATACATCTGGAAGGGATTTTTTAAATGGTATGACATAAAATAAAGGTCAAGATTCTCTCTCTCTCTTGTTTTTTTCTTGTGTAGGTTTGCTACAGTCCCAGTATCATTTATTAAACATTATCCTTTCCTCAATACAAGTTCTTGGTCCCTCAAGTCCTGGCTTCCTTGTCAGGCAGGAACTCAGTTTTATTCCCCCAGCTTCTTACAGCCACACAAAGTGCTACTTACCAGCTAATTTCTACTTCTTTACTGACCAGCCTCATGTTTCTTGCTCCAGAGTCCTAAAGATTTGAAAAATACCCCAAAGGGGAAAACTGGCACACAGGTGTCGAGCTCATTCCAATAAGCGTCTTGTTTCTTTGAGTGCTTGACTCCTCAAATTCTGGCGGCTTTGAAGCTCTCCAGTACCTCCAAAATCTTTTTGTTTTGTTTTGTACTTTCTTCAGCTTTTCTGGTTGTTTTTGGTGTGAGTTTTGACCTGCTAGTGGTTACTTTGTCATAGCTAAAAGTGGGAGTTTTAATGGCATTTCCTTCTATGTAAAGAATGATCTAATGACAGATGATTATTTATCTAGTGCTTTAAAAACACCAGAGTAGCAACTTAATTAAATCTTAGACCAGAAAGGAGGACTGGGCAGCCTAAGAAAGACTGAGATATTAAGCTAAGGAAAGAGTACTACAGGCCATAATTCATCAAAAATAAGAGGGACATGAAATTACCATTATCTACCAATATTAGAATATTAGACTGCTATCAAACAAAACATTAATGAAAAGAGTCTGAGTAGGTTATATTAATAACCCAATGAGATTTAACAGACACTTTTCAATGCCTTTTGTAAGAAACACTTCCTTGCTCTTGAATAGGAGCTACCCATTATGGCCCTTCGTCCTATTTCACCTGTTTCCAATGAGAAAAATCACAACTTTTTCTGTAGCGAGTTCTCATGGGAATGCTTGCTTATACTCTGCTACCTCTGCAAGAAAAGCAAGAAAGTCCTGACTGCAGAATGTCCTGACGCCAGTTTCGGCGACATGCTTTTTCAGACCTGTGAAAAACAGATAGAAATAAAATCACAACCTCAATGGAGAGCAATGTAAGTTTGAGAGAAACTTGAGTAAGGCCAGCTGTTACAGCTTATATATAATGGGAGATTACAGGTTACATAATAGAAAAACAGAAAATAAAAAAGAGTAATGCACACCAGGGCCAGCCTTCATCCCACCCAGATGATTTTGCCTTCTGCTGACTGTAGGTCCCCTTGTGGCTGCGTGCCCTGTAGAATTTGGGACTCAGATTGGGCTACGCATTCTGGGGAGGGAGATGCCAACACGTCACCTAATTACAGTCTTTCTCTACATAGTCTTTTTTAGTATCTTTAAAAACTGCTTTGTAGAAGCAGGGACCGAGATGCTAAGATATCTAAAACTGATAGGACGTTACCATCTAACACGTATGTAAAAACAGAGAGATTTTTCTTCAGTCTGGTAGGTGACTTAAGGAAATAATAGCTTGTGGACAATGGAGGGCAAACTCATCCTGAGAAGTTTAGGGAAGTCATTTTCAAATGAATAGAAAATGGAGCATAATTTTCTAACCTACAATATCAGTTGAGGCCTGTTCAAGAAGCACCTATTATATATCAGATATTATATTGGCTGCTGAATACAAAGATTAATAATATATAGTTGGTCTTGCCTTACAGAAGGGTTCTCAACCTCAACACTATTGACATTTTGGGCTGGATGTTTCTTTCTAGTGGGAGGCTGTCCTGTGCATGTTAAATGTTTAGCAGCATCACAGGCCTTTACTCACTAAATGCCAGTAGAACCCCTCCGCCAATAGGGACAAGCAAAAGTGTCCCCAGACATTGCCAAGTGTGCCCTGGGGGGCAGAATCACTTCCAGCTTAAAACCATTGCCTTAAAGAAATTTAAATCTAGCGGGAGACACTGAGAAATTAATAGATAATTTAAATAATGCAAAGATGGTGAATAGGGAATGAAAATGTGCTTTCGGAAAACAAAGAGGGATACTTAGCTGAGTTTTAGATCCAGAATGGGGTGCAGATAGGGTTATTGGTTGAGTCTGAATTGATTTTGAACTGTAAGTGGTTTTAGCTCCCTCACAAGTGAGAGTCAGTATATGCATCAAGAACGGCATGAAATCTGAAATTAGGCTGTCTGGGTTCAAACCCCAGCTCCACCATTACTAGCAGGGTGAGATTGGATAATTTACTTTTCTCCCTAATATTCCCTCAGGGGAAAATCAGAGTACCTCCTTCAAAAATTGTTGTACAAATAGAGTTAGGGAACCATGTGACATGCTTAGCTTGATGCCTGCATGTAATAAGCATTCAAGAGATATTGGATAGGGACTTCCCTGGTCATCCAGTGGGTAAGATTCTGCGCTCCCAATGCAGGGGGCCCAGGTTCAATCCCTGGTTGGGGAACTAGATCCCACACGCATGCCGCAACTAAGAGTTCGCATGCCGCAACTGAAAATCCCGCATGCCACAACTAAGACCCGGCACAGCCAAAATAAATAAATAAATATTTAAAAAAAGAGAGATTGGATATCAGTACTGTTGTTGTCATTGTGGTTAATAGCCTTGCAGAAATTCCCTCAATAGGTTTATTCTAAAAGGATATCAAGTCCCCAGCTCAGAGTTACATAGTTCTATTTGGGGGTGTGCTCAGGTTTTCAGCTGCCTGAGTTTTCCAACAGGGAAGTCATTTAGAATGGAGTGTTTGCCACAGACTCCAGCTGAGAATCTTGGCTACAGGAAAGAATCCTGTGAGAGTCACAGGAGAGGTTTCAGATGTCCATTAAAAAAATATACTCTGTTTTGTTTTTTTACACACTCCTAAAATAGACAGATTCCAGAAGCAAGGAATCTGAAAGTGACTAAAGAAGGCCTGAAAGTTAAACTGAAACGAGAAATTCAGAGACTAAGTATGTTTGCCAGGTGAGACTCAACCATATGAGGTCTTCAGGACCTTCTAATCACTGAGCCAGACAAAATCTACCTTGTACTCCCCCCAAACAAGCCTTCTGAGTATTTCTGGTTTTATGGCTTTTAGCTGAAATGTGGCCAAATACTGTTTAAAAGGCCAAAGGAGGCCTATTTCCCTTATGTGACTCAAATCTATGAATTACATTGTTTTTATACTATGCAAAATATGTGGGAAAACTAGGTATTTTATGTCACTGAGTAACATGAAAAATCTATAATCATAAACAAGTGACATGGTTTCCTACATGTATAAGGTCTAGATATACATACCAGCATGCCCTATGGGACTAGTGGGCTTTCCCAACAAGCAGTTTTATACCCAGGAGCTACTCCATTTCATTGTCTATTTATAGTTTGTAGATAGACTACTGTTTTGCTGCTGTCTGTAGTAGTAAAGTAGATGGATTATTTCTAGTAAACGGCATGGCTTTATTAAATATGATTGATCTGTTATGGAAATGATCTTTATCAGTTTGCATATGATTCTCATTGCTGACATCTGGCAGTCAATGACTCTGAAGGATTGAACATTCTTGTAGTGGGTCGCTCCTATTTATCTGATGGTCTAATTAAGCTTTTGGAAGAGGTACGTTATTTTAATGACAGGAGGCAGACACATTAATTAAATATTTTGGATATTAACAATATCATTCTGTGGTGTGACAAACAGAATTGTCCAAAATTAACCCTGGAGGATCACAAGGGGCTGCACCCAAACTCAGCTTCTTTGGTTACTTTCCTAAGGGAATGATGACTTCCTATCTCCAGCTAGAGGGGCTGCAACTTCTTATTAGCTCAAGGTCCCGAGATGCTGGCTTTCCTAGACGACTCTTATACATAGCTGGCAAAGCCAGACTCCCTAGCTTTAGGCCTGTGCTGTTCCCTGCAGTAGCCACCAGCCACATATGGCTGTAAAGCACTTGAAATGAGGCAAGTCTGAATTGAGATTGCTGAAAGCATAAAATACACACTGTATTTCAAAGTCTTTGCATGAAAAAAATGTAAAGTATCTCAATAATAATTTATTTTCCACTAGTTACTCACTGAAATGATAATATTTTAGATATATCAATTTAAATAAAATAGACATTAAAATTAATCTTATCCATCTTTAAAAATGTGGCTACTTGACAATTTAAATTATCTATGTAGCATGCATTAAATTCTAGTGGGCAAGAATTACCGTATGACCCAGCAATCCCACTAGTGGGCATATACCCAGAGAAAACCGTAATTCAAAAAGACACATGCACCCCAATGTTTATTGCAGCACTATTTACAATAGCCAGGTCATGGAAGCAACCTAAATGCCCATCAACAGACGAATGGATAAAGAAGATATGGTACATATATACAATGGAATATTACTCAGCCATAAAAAGGAGCGAAATTGTATTATTTGTAGAGACGTGGATGAATCTAGAGACTGTCATACAGAGTGAAGTAAGTCAGAAAGAGAAAAACAAATATTGCATATTAATGCATATATGTGGAACCTATAAAAATGGTACAGATGAACCGGTTTGCAGGGCAGAAACTGAGACACAGATATAGAGAACAAACGTATGGACACCAAGACGGGAGAGCGGCGGGGGGGGTGGGGGTGGTGGTGTGATGAATTGGGCGATTGGGATTGACATGTATACACTGATGTGTATAAAATTGATGACTAATAAGAACCTGCTGTATAAAAAAAGAAAATTAAAAAAAAATTCTATTGGACAGTGGTGCTCTAAGCAATCTCTTTATTCTTCCTTTCCCACCAGTAGTATTGCTCTTACCTTGTTCTAGAAGAAGGACCCACAGTGCATGTCCAGCAGAGGGCCTTAGTGTTGCCATGACTGAGTGGGATTCATGCCTTCTCTTCTCTTCTTTTTTTTTTTTTTAACATTTTTATTGGAGTATAATTGCTTCACAGTGGTGTGTTAGTTTCTGCTGTATAACAAAGTGAATCAGCTATACACATATATCCCCATATCTCCTCCCTTTTGAGCCTCCCACCCACCCTCCCTATCCCACCCCTCTAGGTGGTCACAGAGCACCATGCTGATCTCCCTGTGCTATGCGGCTGCTTCCCACTAGCTATCTATTTTACATTTGGTAGTGTATACATGTCCATGCCACTTTCTCACTTCGTCCCAGCTTACCCTTCCCCCTCCCTGTGTCCTCAGGTCCATTCTGTACATCTGCGTCTTTATTCCTGTCCTGCCCCTAGGTTCTTCAGAACCATTTTTTTTTTTTTTTTAGATTCCATATATATGTGTTAGCATACGGTATTTGTTTTTCTTTCTGACTTACTTCACTCTGTATGACAGTCTCTAGGTCCATCCACCTTGCTACAAATAACTCAATTTCGTTTCTTTTTATGTATGCCTTCTCTTCTTGTGTTGAGCTTTGTGGATCAACTTGATTCTTTCAAGGTTTCCTCTCCTCTCCTCCCCCCATTTTTTTCATCTTTTTTTAAAAAAAGAGAGTAGATAAAGTAGCCTTTATTCTAGGGTCAGTTTAGCTCTATTACTGAGACATGTCCCATCTGGGATCTTACTGAATGCTTTGGATATTTAAAAAACTTATTCTGGGACTTCCCTGGTGGTCCAGTGGTTAAGACTCCATGTTTCCACTGCAAGGGCACAGGTTGATCCCTGGTTGGGGAACTAAGATCCCACATGCCCTGCAGTGTGGCCAAAAATAAATGAATGAATAAAAGCTTCTTCACACTGACTGGTTGGAATTAGAATGTCTCCTAGTCCTACATGAGCCTTAGGATTGTTCAGATAGATCTTGATAGCTTTTTGCCTGTCCTTGTCGAGTCTATCCACGCGCAGCTTATTGTTAGCAGCTGACTCAAGAGATCCCTATGCAGATCTGGGTCTCTTTTTCTGCATATCTTCCTTCTTAATGGTAGTTTGTCCCACAAATTGCAGCCACTTCAGTCTCTGCACGCTCTGTTTTCTAGTTCCTTAAGTCAGCAAGACATCCATGCTCTGTTTGGTTAAACCCTTCCTGTGTTGTATTCTTGAAAATAACTCCATCTGGAAAGCCTTGGCAGTAGTAGGTCCTACCTCGCTTGTTTTGCTTTTCTTTGGGATCACAGTCATCTGCTGCCTTTATTCCAGTGTCTTAAAACAGCCGTTTCCTATCATTTGTCCAGTTTTCTAGTTGATTATGGTGGTAGGACAAGTTCCTTACCTAATCCGTTATGGTAGAATCAGAAATTCAATTAAGAATTTTAATTTACAAAACCATGAGATATCACCTCACATCTGTTAAGATGGCTGTCTTCGAAAAGAACACAAATAAATGCTGGTGAGAATGTGGAGAAAAGGGAACCCTCATACGTTGTTGGTGGGAATGCAAATTGGTGCAGCCACTGTGGAAAACAGTATGGAGGTTTCTCCAAAGCCTATAAATAGAACTACCATATGATCCAGCAATTCCATTCCTGGGTGTATAATCCAAAAAAGCCCCAAAACACTAATTCGAAAAGATACGTGTACCCCCAAGTTCATAGCATCATTATTTACAATTGCCAAGATATGGAAGCAACGTAAGTGTCCATCAGCAGATGAATGGATCAAGAAGCTGTGGTATATATACAGTGAAATACTACTTAGCCATCTAAAGGAATGAAATTTTGCTGTTTGCAGCAACATGGATGGACTTGGAGAGCATTATGCTAAGTGAAATTGTCAAAGAAAGACAAATACTGTTTGATATCACTTATATATGGGATCTAAAAAATACAACAAACTAGTGAATATAACAACAAAGAAACAGAATCACAGAGAACAAACTAGTGGTTACCAATGAGTAGAGGTAGGGTAGTGGGAGGTACAAATTATTGGGTGTAAGATAGGCTACAAGGATGTATTATACAGCACAGGGAATATAGCCAATATTTTGTTATAACTGTAAGTAGAGCATAACCTTTAAAAATTGTATAAAAATTTTTAAATTTTTTAAAAAAGAATTTGAATTTCATATTTCCTTGTCAATTGTTAGTTATCTATCCTTTTATTTTTCTTTAGTAGTTACCACACATCCTATGACATGCATCCTTGACTTATAAAGTGTTGTGTAAATGTATTGTTTTATTACTTCTTGGGCAATGCAAGAAATTTAGAACATTTTATTTATATTTAGCCTCCCTCAAACTTTTGTGCTGTTTTTTTCCTCTGTTTTTTTATCCTCTCTCTCTCTCTACGTATATATGTATATAGAGAGAGTTGACCTCAAGACATAATTTTTGTTTAAAACAATCAATTTTTATTCAGTTTTACCTATATACTTATCCTTTCCATTAGTCCTCATTCCTTTTTTCCTTTTGTCATTTCCATGCTTCCACCTATGATTATTATTCTTCTGTCTGAAAATCCAATGTTGGTATCTTTTTAGTATAAATCTACTGGAGTGTAAGTCCCTCAGCTTTTATTTATTTGAACATATGTTTATTTCACCTTTATTTTTGAGTAAATATTTGGCTGGATATAGAATTCTAGTTTGGCAGTTCTTTTCTTTCAATATTTTGAAGTATATTTTGGCTTCTACTTTTTTTGTTGAGAAGTCAGCTTTCAATCTTATTGTTGATTCTTTGGAGGTAATGTGTCCTGTTCTCTCTTGCTGTTTTTAAGATTGGATATATGTCTTTTATTTTCTACCATTTTGCTATGATACAATATGTCTAGATGTGCCTTTCATTTATTCTGCTTGGGAATTACAGTGCATCTTATATCTGTGGCTTAGTATTTTTTCATTAGTTTTAGAAAGTTATTGATCATTAGCTGTTGAAATGGGACCTTTTGCTCCCTTTCTCACTCCTTTTGTGCTGAAACTTCAAGATAAGTTAGCCAAGGTTTTACCAAACCACAAATGTTTCTTAAGCAGTGTTCTATATTTTCCATATTTGTTTCCTTTTTCTTCTTTTTTTAAAATTTATTTATTCATTTATTTTTATCTGCATTGGGCTTTTGTTGCTGCTCACAGACTTCCTCTAGTTGTGGCGAGTGAGGGCTAACTCTTCGTTGCGGTGTGCAGGCTTCTCATTGCGGTGGCTTCTCTTGTTGTGGAGCATGGGCTCTAGGCACGCTGGCTTCAGTAGTTGTGGCATGCAGGCTCAGTATTTGTGGCTTGTGGGCTCTAGAGTGCAGGCTCAGTAGTTGTGGCACACGGGCTTAGTTGTTCCGCGGCATGTGGGATCTTCCTGGACCAGAGTTCGAACCCGTGTCCCCTGCATTGGCAGGTGGATTCTTAACCACTGCACTACAAGGGAAGTCCTCTTCCTTTTTCTTCTTTAGTCTGGTGTTTTCTTCTGACCTTTAGTGCCTTCCATTGTGAATTACCATTTGTAGAGATAATTTGAGGCTTGGAATGATGATCTCTTCCTCCTGAGGGAATTTGCTTTTGTTTCTGTTGCATGGTTATGGTACGGTGGACCACTTTTATCTAAATAGAGATTGAGCTGATTTGAAGCTGGGATTTAGCCTTTGTGCATACTCACTTCAGACATAGGTTGTAGTCTTTTGGTTTTCTCAAATGAAGACCTTCAGTGTTTTAAACTGTTCCTTCTCCTTGGTACACCCTGGACATCATTTTTGTCACCCAAACTCTGTAAAACTGCTGACTGCCCTGCTAAGCTTCTCAAGCTTTCAGCTGAAGCTTCCAAGCTGACTAATGCCTTCAGGTGAAGAGAGGTTCCCAACATTTGCTCCGCCTCTCCAAGCTTCCCTTATTTTTGGAATTGCATTCCCTTAGATGTTTACTTTGGTAGCTCTCCAGTGTCTTCAGAGAGATGATTTTCATGCTTCTTCCTGCTCTTCAGGTTATTCTCAATGGTGTATCCGTCCTGAATAACTAGTTCATCATTTGCTGGAAAAGGTGATTCCTCATGGTTTGGAATTAGAAGGGTAAAGTATAGAGCATGTCTTTCTTACCAACTAAAAATTATGCTCCACGAGGGGGTGTCTCCTGCATTTCAGTTCTGCTGTATCATTAACAATTGTTCAGATTGGCTGTACTTTCTCCTGCCTCAGAGCCATTGCATTTGCTGTTTCCTCTACCTAGAATACTCTGTTGCCTCTCTTCATTTAACTCACTCACACCCATTTTGCAGGTCTTAACTTAAGCTATATTTCACAGAGAAGCCTTCCTTAACCTCCCAGGCAAGGTTAGATTTCCCTGCATTTTTCTTACAGTAATTTGCACACTCAGAATTTTTAAATTAATTATAACTTAATGTCTGTCTTACCCAGACAGAAATTAGGTCTGCTTCCTTAGACTGTGCTAGCACAATGCCTGTCACGTAGTAGACGCTCTCAAAATAAATGAAATCTACGCTGGCATGCTTTAAGGTAGGTTAATATTTCCCAAAATGTGTTCCAGGAAAAAGTGTTCCAAGGTCAAGTAACTTTTGGCAGCATGTCATAGTATATCTGCCTTTAAGAAAATCACAATCGGCACTGATGTATTAAAAAATCTTAGAAATTTCATAGGAAATAAAGCTGTTCAACTTTGCTTATTCCTGAGTTTAACACTTTTTTAAAAAACCTGAATATTTACTCTGCAGAATGCTCTTCAAAAATAATCTGGTTAGATTCTTTCTAGAAATGAAAAAGAGAGTTTTTAGGTTTTAGGGAAAAAAAACTTCATCCAGAATGATTAAATGTATTACAAATTCTGGATGAGTGATATCAAAGTCAAAGAGGTTCAAAGGGCAACTCCATTATAGCAATATTTACAGGACTGGAGTTGGGCTGGCATGGACAAAAGATTTCTTGCTTCCAGTTTACTACAGTCTATCTACATAACTCCACAAGTGGCGTGAAAAAGGAAGGTTTCAAACACTGATCTCAAGAACTTGTCGTCATGAGCTAAAAAATATATATTGAACTGACTGTTTCAGTCCCACATGATTCTTTGGCAGTCAGGCAGCCCCAGCCAATATGTGGCATTTCCCAGATTTGTGTGGACAATTAACTAGTTCTTGCATCAAAGACTAATGATATGAGAAGTAAAATCAGATGCAAATGGCATTTCAGCTGGTAAATAAAACAATTTTTTTTCAGAGAATTCCCAGTGGCTAATTGTAAATTGAAAATTTTTTCTTTCATCATTAAGCAAGTAATAACTAATTTACATTTATTCCTATTGGCTTTCCCTCTTCTCTTGCTCTTCTCCTGGCTCCTTCCTTTATTTAATACATTTGGAAATTTTCACTAGAAGTATACCATAATACTCCACATCTGTATAACTGCTCCGTTTGGTATATACTAAATATACCATTATACTCCATATCTGTATAACTGCTCCTTCCCCCAATGCTTGCGGGCTATTGACTTGACCAGACTTTATTTCTATCACAGAGTTTGAGATTCAGGGATCCACACTGGATGGATCCCATTATCACCTGTGGATGAATCTCAAGTCTACATGTCTTTATTCATGACAACTGGACTTCAATCTCAACTATCTTTTGGACATGTTCTAATGATTATTCTAATAGCATCTCAAATTCATTATGTTCAAACCTTAACTGAATATCCATAATACTTCTGGCTTAGTACTTAGTATATGATAGACTCTCACAAAAAATTCCGGTTCTCTTTCTTGAATCAAACATGCTTATTCTCATGATTCTCTCTATGTTTTTTGTGTGTGTGTGTGAATGAGACTATATTGTGAATCAGCTACACTTTTAACAAGCCAGCATCTTTCCTCTAGTTTCTATTTTTCTCCCCATTTTTTTCCTTCAACAACTATTCAACTAACTCCTATGTTTTTTTTTTTTAAGTTTAATTTTTATTTATTTATTTATTTATTTATGGCTGTGTTGGGTCTTCGTTTCTGTGCAAGGGCTTTCTCTAGTTGTGGCAAGTGGGGGCCACTCTTCATCGCGGTGCGCGGTCCTCATTATCGAGGCCTCTCTTGTTGCGGAGCACAGGCTCCAGACGCGCAGGCTCAGGAGTTGTGGCTCACGGGCCTAGTTGCTCCGCGGCATGTGGGATCTTCCCAGACCAGGGCTCGAACCCGTGTCCCCTGCATTGGCAGGCAGATTCTCAACCACTGTGCCACCAGGGAAGCCCCTAACTCCTATGTTTTTAGGAAACTATGTTGTGGTATAATAATTAGGAGGACACAGTTAAGCTCATCATAAATTTTCAGTCTGGTAGAAAGTCAGGGAGAGAAACGAGTAATAAAGTGACAAATACAGAGGTGAGTGTAGGGTAGGAGGAGCACAGACAAGGACACTAACCCAGCTAGGGGGAGTCACAGAAGATTCTCCAGAGGAGAGGACAAGCATGCTGGGTTATGAAACACAATAAAGATTATCCCAGAGAAAAGCAAGGGAGGTGAATGGTGACAGGAAGAATTTTTCAGGAATTGGAAGTAAATGTTATGTGAACATGCCCCACTCTGCTTTAGGAAGGGCAGAGGTTGGGGATATAAACAAGGTGGTTCATAGGTCAAGATGGTCCTTGAGTACCAAGTTAAAGGGTACATCTTGAGAGTAGAGTACCAGTGATGGTTGGCATTGGGCAGGGCTGGGTGACTGGTTCTGGCCAGTGGGCTGTAAAGGAGGGTGACAGTGAGAAGCCATTGACTGTGCTGCTTTCCAGTCTTTGTTTCCCTGTCACATCAAGTGAAGAAATGGGCTCTTTCAGATGGTGCAGTTAGGAAAGTGGAGACCCCACTAGCCTGTGTTGTTGAATCACTGTAAAAATATCAGTTACCCTGGAGGGTTGTTCTGACTTGGAGCAGAGATTTCTCAACCCTGCTGAGATTTTGGGGTCATTTCTTACCCCCGAAGAATATTGGCTATCTTGGTGGATATTCATTCATAGAACATCTTTCTTTCTATGCAATCTAAAGTTGCTCCTCCCTTCTCAACCATCATCACATAATATATAGCAATTATCACCACATGAAACTATCTTTCATTTGTTTATTGCATATATTTCTTTTCCAGAATATGAACTGTGCAAAGCAATGACCTGTTTCTCTCATTCACCGGTCAATGTCTAGTACATAACACGAAAAATACTATTATTTTAAACTGAGGATGATGGTTTTGTAGAAAAAGTGAGCAAAGGGCACAAGACTCATTCAATCATTTTGTGAACTGCTTAGAGAAAGAGAGATTTGGTTTTATTTCTTACGTATTATGCACATTAAAGGAGAGAGTGGAAAGTATTATACAGATGATTTCAGTCAGAGAAAGAGGCCTGAGCACCTATTGGGGTGTGAAGATAACAATAAGAGAGCTCAGAATTCAATTAACTTGAATCATTGCTGTTGTCATTACTGATTTCACACCTTGTGATGGTAATAACTTATGATGGCTGATTTGGGGACTTCCGGTATTTTATGGTTTGTGTGTGTGTCTTGCAGGTAGCCCTTTTGTTATTTGTTTCACACAAGTACATTTTGATTCCTGATCTCTGTTACTGCCAGAACTTCTGCCCCTATTGCTCCTATTGATTTTCCTAAATTAAGATATAAAGTTACCATGACAGATAGCAATGCCTGATATCTGGAGACTAGATGATGCTAAATAAAAAAATGTCCTAGTTTCTGACTTGTGAACCATGAATTTTTGAGCAAAATATGAGGTCACTATGCAAAACAAATTACTGGCATGCCGATGACCACTAAGACAATATGATGAATGGATAGACATTGAAACAATAAGTCTATAAGAAATGTTAAGATTTAGCTATTCAAGTCTAACAAACTTAGAGTTCTCTTACAGGTATACTTGCAGGGTTTACAAAGTATCTTGCTAGCTTTCCCTGCTGAACTTGAATTCTTGCTGGTAGTAAATTACTGAGTCATATAGAATTTGGTTTGAGGTTTGTCTCTTTCACTTATCTGGATAACCTTGGTCAAGTTTCTGAACTTTATCATGGTCCATAGTTGTAAAATAAAGACTAACAAATTGTTACACTAGGTTGTGGTAATAATTAAATAATCTGAAGTAGTAAAGGGCTTACCAAAGACCTGGACCAACTGATATTAGCAATTGCTTTGGGGATATTATATTTGAAATATTACCCAATTTTTTTTTCTTCTCAATAATTTAGTGGGATTCTTCCATGGGACAGTAAATGGGAGGGTCAATGTTACATGATTTGTTCTCTTTCTGTCTCTTTCTGGCAGAAAGAGGAAATAGAGAACTTTTCTGGTGCTGGAAGGAGGAGTATAGTCTATTAGATTATTGTTCACATATATTCACATACCTTTTCCTCACCACCATGGATGGAGTTTACATCACTACCTCATTCATGTTGGATTTGGTCATGTGACTTGATTTGGCCTCACAGTAGGTGGAAAGTACTTTGACTGATGCAAAGGCCAACCGATATGGCATAAGCACAACTTGAACTGTGTTCCTGTGGTTGGGCTTGAGCTCTTGCAACCTCTGGTCATGAGAATAATGTGACCTGAGTAGTCTACTGGGCCAATGAGGATGAGAAACAGGAGATGGTGATTTGGATCTAATCTTCAGCTTGGAGCTAAGCCAACCAAGCCTGCCTAGGTTCAGCAATCCCCAACTCTTAGCCCACAGATGCATGAATGAAAACATATGGTGGTTGTTTTAAGCCACTTAGTTATTGAAATGATTTGTTCACAGCATTACTGTGGCAATAGATGACTGATAAAAAGAGCCAAAGAGAAAGAAGTCATAAGAAGAGCAAGGATAAGAGGCAAGGTCTTGACCATTCTTTTCTCTGGGAGAGAAACCCTGGGAATGGGGAGAGGCAGGTAAAAAATGCCAGGTATATTTGTGTGAATCCCAAAATTTAGACTAATGCTTCACTTTCTCATGTGTATCCTAGGAAGTTTGCAAGCCTTCAGAGAAATTTTCTTTCTAGTGTAGTGTAGCATCCAACATAGTGCAGGAGCAATAAAGTAGCATCAGTGGAAGGAGGTGCAAGTTAGATGGTTCTAAGATTGCTATTTAAGCCATCCTGAGATTGAATGTGACATGTAGGGTATCCAGAATTTCCATATGTTCCAGGATAGAACTGGTGGACATGAAGATGCCTAGGGCAAGAATAAAAAATTTCAGAATGACAGGAGAATATGACAGAAACCATAGATTTCAGGCTTCAGTACAATGGCTCCCCAAGCCAGAAGGGGTTACCCACGTATCAGTAGATGGTTACTGTGGACACCTGGAATCCAGACAGGAATGGGGACGCCTTCACATAGGCCAGTGAGAATTGGGAGAAGAGCACAAGAAGCAGCAGCTCCCTACCCTGCTGCCCTGTGTATTCTTATGCTCAACTGTATCCCCACACATAACCTTAGGAAAGTGAAGAAAACTGTGAATCTTTTTGAAAGAGGTTAAGAACCTGACAGAAGATATTTCTATTAAACTGGAAGAAACTATGTTCTCTACTGCCGTCATCAAGATTTGAGCTCTAGAGCAAGATAAGTTCAAATTATAGTAAACAAACACTTTCTTTTTTTCACACCTTAATGATAGCATATATTTTGGCTTCAGTATAATATTGTTAATTATCATCATCATCATCATCATTATTTCTTTTGGAAAGATCATCTGGTCTAATTCTTCCAATAATGCTTGAATCCTCTTAAACACCATCAGAGACAGAGCATTTACTCTCTCATTCCATTTCTGAATAGCTACAAATACTAGAATGGTTGTCCTTATATAGAGCTAAAATTGATCTTCCTGTAGCTCATAGTCAGAGTCTTGTTTCTATCCCATGAAGTCATGTAGACATTTCTATTCCCTCATCCACATGACAGTTGGACTTACCTCATAGCTAGTAAAGGGAAAAAAAGAACTGACTATAAAGTTTTTAATGTATCCCTAGATTTAGCCATGCTTCTCATATTTATAGTTCACACATTTTCAATGAAAGCATCAAAATTGAGAACTGCCACATACTGGAACAGAAGGTTAAAAAATTGTGTACCAAATAAAGGATTGGGGGACATTAGCTTGGCAGAAGTTTTTGTAAAAAAAAAAAAAATGACCTGGGGATTTAATTGGTTAAAAGATTAGCATGATATTGAAAGAGCAATCATGCTGCTTTAATGGAAGGGCAGTATCCCACATGATAAATAGTAATTGTTTCAGTGTTTTCTGTGTTGGTAGTGTCATACATAAATCATCTCAATATCCAGTCTTCCTCCTCAACTCTTTCCTTTCCTTCAACCTCTACATCCAATCAAATACCAAGTTGTATTACGTCTACCTCCTTAAGAACACTTGAATCAGTTCCTTCTCTCCACCCCTACTGCTGCTACCTGAGTTTGCACTACCAGTATCTTTCTATGTGTAGTCCTGTAATAGTCTTCCTGCTGGTCTCTTTCTTCTCAATTGTTTTCCACATTGAAACAATAATCTTTCTCAAATGCCAATACGATCTCATCTCTTTCATGTTTATTCCAAGGCACGTTGGATCTACTCTTACTACAACTAATCTTAATTTCTTCACACCTCTCATGCTGTGAGTTTCTTGCTGTGCTTAATGTAATTTTAGTGACTAAGGTATGTATTTTTTATACATGACTTTTTAAACACAAGCCCAATATTCCACCAGGCTCAATCAAAAAGAGTGGTATTCTTCACTGCTGGGGGAATATCTGGCTGAGCTGGACTTACTAAATTACAAATTAAATGGCGGTCTCAAGTGGGGGCTCGGATGGATTTTTAAGGGCAATTTTGACTACTTGATTTTTGCTGAACCCCATGGTAAAAATTGATTTCATTGTCACTTGTGAGATAGTGAAATAGTAATGCCATTGTTGTTTTTATCATTTTTATTTTGATAAAAATAAATTTCGTGAGATAGAAAAATTTTAAGCACAATTCTCAGGGAGGGAATTATCTTAATTTGAAAAAATACTTTGAGAGGTGTTTGGGCTTGAAGGTGAGATCTTTGGGAACCAGTCTGAAGCTGGCAATAAGGATGAAGAAGAGGTGGAATCTATTTTACATAATACAATAAAAAAAATTTAAATTAAAGTTGCTCTTTAAAATTTAAAGGACTGCTGAGGACCAAAGATTTCAGAGCTATTTTTTAAATTTATTCATTATTCATTTTACAAGGGAATGAACTGAGGGTTAGAGAAGTTAAGCCATGGTGGTTAATCATGCAGGTTTTGCACTTGAGTTCAGTTCAGGAACCCAAACTCTCTAGCAGTAGGACTTGAGGAAGTTATTTAACTTTTTAAACTTTCAGTTTCATATGTATAAAGTGGAAGTTATAACAGCATCCCAATCATAGGGTTCTTATGGGAGATTAAATGAGAATCCATGTAAAGCAGTTAGCATGTTACTTGGTACTTACTAAGCATGTTCTAAAAATCTTTATTTTCTCCTTTTTACCTTTTTCATTTTCTTATTTTACTTTTGCCCAAGTCCCCAGAGCTAGTGAATGGTTTTACATTCCTAACTAGTTCATTCTGATCCAAACTTCAGTGCAATCGTATTATGCACTCTGCTGATTATTTGTGCTACCAATCACACATAACAAGATGGGGACTTTAAAAAATCTTATCAGGTAGCTCTATAATCTCTTTATTGGGGTATGGAATTATTATTATTATTATTTTATTTTATTTTTTCTGCTTAGACTGCTACCTCAACTTTTTTTAACAAGAGCATATATCTTTTCTTTGAGGATCTGCTCTTTTTTCACCACCCATTACACTGGATTTGGTGGGGCTGCCAATTTCAGCATCTTGGCCCCATGGCCAGGCCCCATGGCCACACATGTGAGCATAAGATCTATTATAGGATTGTATTGTTTCAGATGCAGTGATAATTCTGATTGTTGGACATGTGTCTTAAGTTGAGGTATTGTGATAAATAGTCTGACTCCATATTTTGGTGTTTGACTGCTGAGAAGCTTTTCAGCCTACCCCTTCCTCATCCCTTCTGCCTCACATCTGGGCAAGATGATAAGCAAGGCCAGGGCTTCTCCTTGGGTGCTGATGGGAGATTCAAACCAGGCAAGCACCTGCCCAAGCATGGGAACCCTCACTCTAGCCCCACTTATTAATCACAATAAAAGCCTCAAGCCAGTCTCCTTTCTTTGTTCTCTCAGGCCATTTTCTGACCAGCATGGAAAGTCTGCCCCACTCTCTCCAGAAAGCCTCATTATGTAAGTAAGCCTTTTTCATACCCTCATGGTATATGTGTGTGTGTGTGTGTGTGTGTGTGTGTGTGTGTGTGTGTGTGTTTCCTCAGTCTTGACACCTGATTCAAACTTTGGGTAAGGAGCCATACTGCCTCTGAAGAATGGCAATAACAGATGAAGTGGGTCTCTTGGTCCTCTTGAATTGTGAGGTCTAATGAAATGACCTCTAGCTGCCAGTTGCCAAGTCTCCTACAACATGGACAGGTAAGAGAGAATAGAGCCAGCATCCAGAGAAAAGCAAGAGACTCAGTGAGAAAGTCTAAATGGCACTTAAGTCCTAGAATCCACCCCCAACTTCCCAGTTACATGAGCTAATAAATCTCCCTTTGTGGCTTAAGCTAATTTGTTGCTTTCAGTAACTTCCAACGTAAAGACTCCTGTCTTAAAGATATCTTAATGGGCTCTAGGCATAAAAGATAAGACCCCAAGGCATAAAAGATAAGACCCCCAATATGTATTATTTCACAACAAACCAATGATCTATGGTGTTACTTTCATTTATGGGAAGGAGGTTAGGCTCATGAGTCATTCAGTTAATAAGAGCTCTTTTAAAACGTAGGCCTGTCATCTAAGGCCAAGGTCACAAACACTACACCTCCCACCTCCCTGGGCTATCTGCCCAGTGAAGAAAATATAATATCTGTTGCATTTGCTTTTTATTAGTTTTATATAATATATAAACACATATTATCTAAATATACATTATATCTATTTATTTTTTATATCTATTTAATTTTTATTTTACATTCCAACTTGGACTTGCTTGCTGGGCTGTTTCCTTGGTTTGTGAATGGGAGCTTGAATCAGAAGTATGACTCCTTCATGATTCAGGGCTCTCCAGCAAAATGATAAAATAAGGATTAATATGGCACCAAATAATAAAGGTATCAGAATTATACTTAATGTACAAATATTAAGCCAAATGAGAAAAACATTCATCAATTATCCTTTACAGAAAAAGACTTTTGCTCTATCCAAAATGCAACAAATTATGGTATATCAGACATCCCTCTATGATTGAAAATTTGATATATGTTTGTTTGTCATTTCACTATAATACCTGAGGACATAATATTTTTGAATTTGTACTTTGAATTAATTGCTACTCTAAAGAAAAAATACAGTAAAAAATTAAATAAAACAACTTTTCTGCTTCATTTAAAGAAGTAATTTTATTATATATAACTCTCATGGAACTATGGTATTAATGATTTACCTGTAGATTATAATCTCTTTAAAAGATCATATACTTTAAGAGAGCTTATACTCATCATTTCTCAGTAGAACCTATAAAAGGAACTTGCACAAATTATGTGCATAATGTTTTCTGCTAATAATGCAGATCACTCAGGCTAAGCATTTAATTTGCAAGTATCTTAAAAATATTGTATTTCTTTCACTGATCCTATAATTTTTATTTTGAATATATAAATGTTTTACTCACACTGGGAAAAAAACCCAGTAGTTTTATTCTTACACTGTGATTGTATAATAATACTAAACCCCCAAATATATCTATACTGAGTAAAACTTATCCAGTGCAATGGGAGAGAGGAAATGAATGATTTCAAACTTTGTGAGAAGCTCTGAGAACTCAGTGAGGGTTGAACTGAATGGCTTAGTGGAATATGGGTGATCATCTACAGCTTTGGAACATCCCTTCCAGTTCCAGGATATCAGGACCCTTTAAAGGATAAAGAAATGCATGAGCTCAAATATTGGTTCCCCAATGTTAGACAAAATCCTATAAGATATGGATTGGAAGTTTATAACACTAAATTTGGAAGCAATTCATTTGCTGAAATTTATCCCTGATGCATTTTGTGGTTCAGTCCCGAATCTTATTTAGCCTACAAAGTCCATATGGGCAATTTAAAGACTTAGCTTAACATTCTGTTTTTAGAGTATGTGAATCAAGACATTTGGACTATGAATCACCATTTGTTAGTCTTATAATTCTAGGGGACACTTTGTTCCCTCCAAATAAGAACCAACCTTCAAGAGGAAAATTTCTCTGACAAATAATAGTAAATGCATGTTAGTAGTTTTCTATCATTTTGCCTTTGTAAATGATTAACCTTAAAACCCATCATGAATCCTGCCTGAGTGAAAGCAATGAGAACTGGCTGGTGAGTTTGGGGAAAAAGGACTTAGAGTTCTGAGTACTCGTCACGTATGAGTATATGGGACATGAGACAATTTTTGCCTTATTTTTCAAAAGTGACTGACATTTAAAGAAAAAAATGAATAGAATATAAATTCTGATCTTGAGATAGTTGCTCTGGTAGTCACATTTTTTTATTTTAAAGTAAAAATAATTCTATAGTCATTGTTCCATTTGGGAAATCAACATTTGATAATAAAAGTTCTGTCTATGCCTCAATAAACGGCATGTTGTATAAGAGGAAAAGAAGCCTTGGGATCTTCAAACGCTTCATATTAAAGTGTACTTGGTGGCATATTTATGTGCGGCATTTTATAGTACTTTATGAATCTGTATCCTCCAGTTATCTTGGTTTTAAGGACCTGAGGGAAAATTTACTAATTTCTTTGGATCTTGAGCAGCATTTTTAGAAAATTAATGTATTCACCACCTTATTGATGGTATAGCATAACAGTTCAGAACACTGGCTGTGGAGTTAGGCTGCCTGGGTTTGAATCCTTGTTAGCTTATTATTAGCTATGCAACCTTGTTAGCCATATGCAAGTCACATAAGGTTTTCTGTAACCTCATCTGTAATGAGGATATCACTAGTGCCTATTTCCTAAAGTTTGTATGAAGATTAAATGAGGATAAAGCATACAAATCAAGTTCTCAGCACAGCGCTTGGCATATAGTAAGGGTTCACACATATGTGTGATACACCCTCTTTCAAGCCAAGATGCAGGAGAGCAATCAGGGTGCACGGAGAGTAAAGGTGGAGCCCCCTATGGTTTGTATTTCCCTTTGCTTCCCACTTGTTCGTACTACCTCAGCGAGCTGTTCAGGACGCCACAGCAGAGATTACCAGAGATGCCCCTAGAGCAGGAAATGAATTCAGAAAAATCAGAGGGCTGCATTTGTGTGCAGTAACCACAAACACAACACTGCTATTATCCGCTTAGAATTAGGGAATGCCACTTAGGCTCCCAGTAGTTAAATTATACAATTAGAAGAACTGTTGAACATACTTTTTACAAAATGGAAAAGAATATCATACAAGATCTAACAGAGCTTGAATTGAAATACCCAGCTCTAGTAATGTGCTTCTAAATATAGCTTGGTTTCTTACAATCTGCATGGCTCATCTTCCAGCAAGAAGATTAGCATGTGCTCATAGCCATAAAATTGGCAGATATTTAATTTATATTAACTGGGTTTTTAAATTTAAATGTTAGATTTAATAGGCTAGATACAATGTAACAATTATGTATGAAAAAATTTGAGTCCATTGTAATCCATTCAAATAATGCTCACTAAATATTCAAAAATCTTCCACTTTACCTTCTTTAGTAGTTGCACAGGTCTTCAGAGCAATCAGTTTTATGGCATAGTTCTTATTTAACAGGTATACTTATTTAAGCACCCCATGTAGAAGATATCATAGAAAACAACTGAAAACCTAGGTCATGATGGGTGTTGAGATCTACTCTATTTGGTTTTTTATTTATGTATCAGAAAAATATGATCAATTAATTCCCTAAACCAAACTTTAGGAGATACTTCTTAATTCAGACCCATCTTGCTAGACTTTGGCTGCTCCTTTACTTAAATTGTTAAGCAAAAAACAAACTCACTTTTAAAAATTGCTACAGCAGATGTTTTTTGGTGTCCCATGTCATATCCTCTCAGCCGATCTGATAGTTCAGTCTGGGGTGGGCAGAACTGTAACATGCTCCCCAAGGTCCTGGCCCCTGGTGTGCACACCTTTTCCCAATTATTCAATCAAACCCTAACCTAGATGCTGCTATGAGGGGATTTTGCAGATGCAGTTAAAGTCCTGATCAGTTGACCTTAAAATAGGGATATTATCCGACTTCATCACGTTAACCTTTTGAAAACAGAGTTTTCTCCACTGGTGACAGAAAAGGAAGTCAGAGAGATGTGCTCCTACTGGTTTGGAAGAAAGCAAACATGCATCTTGTGAACTGCCTGCCTGGGGAGGGTCCACGTGGAAGGAAATGTGGGCAGGCTCTTGTACCCAAGGACAGTCTCCAGCTGACAGCTAGCAGGAAAACAGGGACCACAGTCCTACAACTACAAGGAAGTGCATTCCGCTAATGACCAGTGAGCTTGGAAGAGGACCCTGAGTCCAGATGAGAAGCACAGCCCTGGCCAACACCTTCATTTCAGTCCAGTGAGGCCTCGAGCAGAGGATCAAGTTATGCCTGGACTTCTGACCTTCAGAAATTATGGATGAATTCATGGGTGTTATTTTAAGCCTCTGTTTGCGGTAATTTATTACACAGCAATAGAAAACTAATACTACATAGCCTTAACTGCTGCACGTAGTTCTGTGTAAGCCCAGACTCACCTCTCACTGGGCGGCATCCTCCTTCCAGGGTGCACTGTGTGTCCATGCTCTTTCTACCCCAGGGTCTTCTCCAACGCAATAGAAGCTTCTTTGGCCCTATTCAATCACAGCTTGGAAGTATGAGGGATGTAGTGCTCTGAAGGAACCACTAACTTACTGGAGACTAGAGTCAGTCGATAAAAGTTCCATAGCTCTTCAAGCAGTCATCTCTGTTTCCAAGAAGTGCTGGGGTGCCTATATCAGTGACCTCAGCAGCCACCGTCACTGTAACTGATCCTTCCCTGTCTCACTTTGTCTCCACAATAAACTCTCCTGCATACAGGTGCTCATCTCAGATTCTGTTTTCAGGGAAATCCAAACTAAGAGAGTTACAAGCCTTTAGAAGATACGAAGCTACTAGATCGTACCCCCTCTAGTATAACATCCTTAAAATATTACCAAGAGATAGAGTGTTAAAGGTAAAAAGAAAATGTTTCCTGAGCCAATCAGAAAAAGAGAGTAATACATTTGGATTGAAAGAGTCAAAATCAGGTGACTGTGTGAAATACCCTAGAATCTGCTCATGATCACTTGTGTCAACAACCTCAAAATGATTACTACAATTCATTTTATTTGAATAATGTTTCATATTTATAAAGTTCTTTCATGTGTATTATCTCTTTGAATTCCCCCAACAATCTAGATTTTTTTTTTTTCTTTAGTGTTCCAGTGATCTTGGTCTTCTGAATAGTTTGGATGGTATCATTTTTGAGCAATAGATATTATGTAGTTGTTAATTTCGGATTTTAAAAAATGATTTAATTGTGTCTTTCAAGCAACATAATTTAAATGCTTCTTCATTTCAGAATTATATCATGGTTCAGTTTTTTGTCTCCTGGTCTGCCAGTTCTATAACTGTTAAAAATTCTTTCAATAGATAGAGGCAGCATAACTTAGTGGAAGGTTATAACATTTCTATTGTTGGTAGTCTATTTCCTTAATATTTATCTTAGAGTTTGACTTACTAATATTTACTCAGTCATTTTTAAGAAATTAATTCTGGGACATTTCTATTTGGAACAGTGAGATTTTTTAGAACTGTGAGTTTTAAACAATTTCTGGGCCTTAAATTCTCTGTATTCTGAAGCTTTGTCATTATTTTCAAGATGAATCCTTGTATCTTGTGAAAGTGGCCTAACAGAACCCATGAAATCTCTTGGGGAAAATTAGACGTTCTCTGGAAGGTCATTTCTGTTTCTACATTATGTTCTCTGAATTTCTCTTGCTTAATTCTTTGCTGGGATTTAAAACAACAACAACAACAACAACAAAAAAAAACTTTTGACAGTCATTTCCTGCTGCCTTTTCAAATCTCAGAGAGTAGTCCTCTGTTTGAGGTATCACAGTTGGTTGTTACAAAAAAGATATTTTATATTACAGTTGGAAGATTATGACTTCAGGAAGGGGAAAGTAGCAAAGGAAATAGAACTCAAACCAAAATCTTTAGTGGGGAAAAAAATACAAGAAAACATGTAGAATTTGTCTCAAGTTTTCAGTTATATTTCAAAATTATATTTCAATTATGTTTCCCCATGAGCCATCATCATTCTTTAGAGACATATAAAAATATATGGTTTGGGATGAACTTTTTCACCTTACTATGACATTTTTATTTTTAGAGATTCTGTTTATTTATCAGCTGCTCTCTTCTGATTTAAACTTCACTAGTGTTAACAAAATAATTTTGAAGATGATGTTGTTTTGTATTTTTGCTTTTTAAAAAATGAATCAATCCATAGCTATATATAAACCTATAACTGCCCTAGACAGCTGAAGTTTAAATTTTGGAGATTTTCATGGTTAGTCCAAGTGGCAATTCCCTTTCCCACTCATGCATTTACAATAAGCCAGTGTTGTCTAAAGCTAGAACTGTGACTAACGTGTTCCCAGGGAGCCAGCAGCTACCCTGCCTTATAACTGACTGATTGTACACCTGGAGGAGCCTTTTTTGGAGCCTGCACTCGTATACCCTTAATCCTGCATCTCACTAATTAATGAATTCATGTGCATCCTCGGCTCTGTTGTTTATGAGCAGGTGATCATTTTCTCATAATCTGTGATCAATTTGCTGCCTAAATCATTTCACCTATAGGATTTCTCCCTTTTTGTATGTGCTGTTATATGTGTCTTTATGCTCATACAAATTTTCCATGTAGCCAGATTCAGATGTATGATTCAACACACCTTACTGTGGTCATCAATCAGTGTACTTATAAAATAAGCCTATTTTATTACTCTAAACAACTGACATTTGTATAAAAATAGACATTGAAGACATAGGAAATAATCTTCATATCTCCTTACAGGCAATAATTACCAAAGTTGATCCTGCACTTCTGAGGATGGTGGTGGTATGAGAGTCACTGACATGAACAGGGGGCAAAGGTCAAACTTAATCTGAGAATTTAAAGTAGCATCATTGAACCCTGAAATATATATTGCCATGTTAAAATGGGGCTAAATCATTAGGGAGCCCCAATTCCTTAGAGTGCCTAGTGTCAAGGTATAACAATTAGAGGCCCTTCCCTTTGGAAGGTTGGATGTGGGTTGAGGGGATATTTGAAAAGAGTCCAGAAATTTAGTTATAAGAGGTACTCTTCTCATTGTCATTCTTCTTCTCTAAAAAAGGCATTATCTACCAAAATGGCTTAGCACAAATAACTTTCACACTTCTAGACCAGGCTACTTCAATATCTTGACATTTCTTTTAAAATTTGCAGCCGTAATTACAGCTTTGTCAGCTAAGTAATCAACTAGGTAAAAGTTTAAGTACAAAATTTTATCTGGCATGAGAAGATTAATATGTGCTTTTGCTAATAACTACATTTAACAGGATGGATTTCTTCAGGAGTTCTATTTGTCTATTGTGCAAATTCACAGTTACATTCCCCAGTTACCCCAGACACTGCTGTCATTATTTTTCTTCTCTAGAGAGCTTCATGTTTTAATTCTTAGTATTAATTATATTGTAAATTACTTAATAAGAGAAATTTGAACAAATTTTCTTGTTTAGGAATAGCAACAGCATTTGGGGTTTCAGCGAATATCTCTTTTTTAGCACAAACCAGCTCTTTTACCCTAAGCTTTAAAAAAGAAACATATTTCCTCCATCTCTTGTTAAGCACATGGAAAACTATTCACCATAATTCCACAAATATTTAGTGAGCACTTGCTATACACCAGGTATAGTTTCAGGAACACAAATGAGTAAAACGTGGTTCTTGTCCTCAATTAGCTCACAAGGAAGAAGGGAAAGGTACACAACTAAGTACAATGCACTATGATAAGGACATTGGCAAAGTGGTTTTAAAGCGCAGAGGAGTGAACAATTATTTCTATCTGTAATATTTCTATCTAATCTTCATTGAGAAGATTAGATTTTTTTTAGCTGGGCCCTGAAGGATATGTATGATTTACCAGACAGAAAAGGAGGAAAAATTTTCCAGACAGAGATAATAATATACAAAAAGTAAGTATGGTAGTTTTCAAAGAGGGGAGTATGGAAGAGGGAGAGCTGTATTAGAGGAGTCCATTTCCATCCCTGATAAAATTCTTATGTGTCCAACAGAATAACTAAAGTAATCACATAATTTTTGAAAACATTATCAAGATAATTCTGAATATCTACTGCAGCTCATTCTCCACCTGGTCACCAAACTGAGAACCAGTTTTGCAATAAGATCACGAACTTTGAAATCATACAGATCTATGACTTGTTAGTTTTATAGCCTTGAGAAATCTAACCTCTTTGTGCCAGTATTCCAATCTATAAAATGGGGATGACTGCAACTTTACAGGGTTAATTGTGAAGGTATAATTAGCAAGCACATGTAAAAATCTTGGGACGTTGTAGTTATTCTCTACATGTTAGTCTCAATCTCCTTTCCTGTTTGTCCTCCAACTCATGTGCAAAGCACAGAGATATGAAGGTGTACACTTGTTTGCAGAATACTGATCAGACTCTAAGGGTTAAACTGTAATATAGATAGGCTTAGAGTTTGGAGTATAAAGCTGAACATTTATATTAGGTTTTATGAAGGATCTGATTATTATATAAGAAGTTCAAGAAGTTTTAATATTATATGCAATGGGGGGACTTCCCTGGTGGCACAGTGGTTAAGAATCCACCTGCCAATGCAGGGGACACGGGTTTGATCCCTGGTCCTGGAAGATCCCGCACACCATGGAGCAGCTAAGCCCGTGTGCCACAACTACTGAGCCTGCGCTTTAGAGCCTGCAAGCCACAACTACTGAGCCTGAGTGCCACAACTACTGAAGCTCATGTGCCTAGAGCCTGTGCTCCACAACAAGAGAAGCCACTGCGATGAGAAGCCCGTGCACCACAACTAAGAGCAGCCCCCGGTCGTCGCAACTAGAGAAAGCCCGCGCGCAGCAACGAAGACCCAACACAGCCAAAAATAAATAAATAAATAAATAAATAAAAAGAGCCTGCACTCTAGAGCCTGTGAGCCACAACTACTGAAGCCCGCGTCTAGAGCCCGTGCTCTGCAACAAGAAAAGCCACCGCAATGAGAAGCCCGCGCACTGCAACGAAGAGTAGCCCCCGCTCGCCGCAACTAGAGAAAGCCCGTGCGCAGCAACAAAGACCCAATGCAGCCAAAAATTAATTAATAAATAAATTTATATTAAAAAATTATATGCAATGGGGAGTTTATCAGTTATCAATTGTTATGTAACAAGCAATCTCAAAACTTTATGCCTTAAAATTATAACCATTTATTAATTACAAGCCAAAGGTTTTGCTGGCTGGTAATACTGATCTGGGCTAGGCTCTGCTGAACTTGACTAGACTTGCTCATTGTTCTGTGGTTGGCTGGGTGGGATGGCCTTACTTACATGTCTGGTGGTTGGCTGGCTTTTAGGTGGGATGACAGAGGTTATTGGGCCAAGTATCTCTCATCATCCATCAGGGCAGCTTAGGCTTGTTCACAGATGGCAAGTTTCCCAAGAGTGAGAGGAACTAGACTGTACCTCTTGATAGGAGGACCAGTCACATCACCATCGCAAAGAGGCCTGGGTATAGGGAATAGTGGAGAATTGTGGCCATTTTTAAAAATTTATTTATTTTTCAATTTACAGCAGGAACTATTTAAATGTTTTGGAGTGAATGGTAGGATCAAATTTGTATTTAGACTAGTTACTCTAACAGCAGTAGGGAAAATGGAAAGGAGGTAGAACAGAAAAAGGCAAGAATAGCTTTGAGAAGACTTTTGCCATTGTACTGGGAAAAATTATCATATGAATATTCTGAGTCTTTCCTCAACCCCCCTTAATCTGGGAAGAGGATATCCACCTTGTCTACTTATTTTCTTCTCTACACATCTCCTCTGGGGAGATTTCTGCCAATGTTGGACTCCTTCTGGGCTGTTGTGAGGCAGAAGAAGGAGAAGAGGGAGAAGAGGGAAAGGCTAATGGGGTTAGGCAGGATTTCCAAGTCCTTTTTTTGTGGTAGTTTGGGAGAGGGTAGTGTGGTAGGAAGTGTGGTGTACGAAGTCAATGGGAGAGAGAATAAAGGGTTGTATAAAAGTTGTCATGAGCTGTATCTCACCTTCAAGGTGTTCAAGAAACATCAATGAAAAATATCATGTGCCAAGTATCTTCCATCTGTCCTTTCAAATTCACTCTTTATCCTTCTCTATCCTCTCTTTTGCATGAGGCTGATCTAATATAGATCACATCCATGGACCTGCCTGTCCATTGACTTCTGGTTGGGCAATGGGAGCCCAGCAGGCAGTCAGAAGTGGTGAGAAGAGTGAGATTGTAGCATTTATTCCCTCAGTCAGCAGCCAGCCAGCAAAGAAAGTAGACTATCATTATACACTTTCCTGTTAGGAGTTACTCTTCTTTCCAGCCCCATACTTTTTATTCCAGAAAAAGTGACTATTATTCGTCCCCATTTTAAAAACGTATATTATCATATTTAATCCTTACAGCAACTCTTATGAAGATAACATTTTTTTTTATAAATGTGGAAAATAAAAAAGTTCAGAGACGGATTAAGTGAGCTATCTACCATCCAAGGTTTTATTTTCCTCCAGCCTTCTTAAAGCCACTTTAGAAGAGAATTAATTTTTGCATCTAAAATTAACTTGGGGGCCCTGTAAACTCTCAGTAGAATAGAAAGAGAGAGTGGTCAGTGTTGAATTTTCTTTCCCAGTCTTTATTCAGGGAATTAAGGTTCAAATTATTCTTTTAACTTATCTACCATTTCTAAAAGAAAATTTAGATAGGCAAACAAATGGAAATAGTGGCAAACTATCTCATTTTCTTTAAAAAAAAGAGTAATTTTCCATTTCCCTTCTTGACTGCTTGTACATTAGAAAAGTCTAAACCCACAAACCAAGCTGTTTTTTTCTTAACCTGTACAATAATAAAGTCACTTGTTTGGAAAAACTATTCTTGTGACATTTAATTGTCAAAGAATTTCCTAGGTCTTGTGGACATGCTTATACAAATTCATATAAGCAGCATCTGAAACATACAGGAATGCTGTTTAAACATCGTAGTTCTACATGTAGTTTATGACAAATGTTAAAACAGAATTGTTTTACAAGTCCCTTTTTCATATATAAGGCCATATTTGCTTTGATTTGTAACTTATAATGTCATCTATATATATATATCTTTCCTAATAACTATTTAAACCTTTACTCAAAACTTTTCTTTTTGCCATTCTGGACCAGTATATGCTATTAACATTTGGGAAGCTCGAGAGTTAAATTGAGAACAGCTGTGGAATGATTAATATTGATGCCTCGGGTGCAATGTTCTGTCAGCCTTGTGAGTGGCAGTAAATCAGCAAAAAAATGGGATTGAGTCGTATCTTTTCCCATCTTGTTACATACATTATCATAGGATAAGGCTGACTAAAATGGATATCTCTCCCCCAACTCTCTGGCTAACAACTGCCAGAGAGAATCTCTTGTATATAAAGTATATTTGACTATATATTCAGTTAGTTTGATATGAAGTATATATTAATTTTCCCATTTTGAAATTGCCTAGTATGGTAATTGGTTTGCAAATGATTTCTAATTCCTTCATCAAAGATGGAAGGTGAGTAGTTTGTTTTTCAAATTCAGGCATTTGATTTCATTTCAGTATGTTCTGTTTCTAAATGCAAGTGATATTCAAAATAGCACCTCAGTTTTCAAAACAAAATGTCTTTAGACTAGCATCAGTGACTAACTCTGCCTGTATAGGTGAGAAGCACTGTCAAAGGAGGTCCACATATGATGCAGGTGCCAGGGAGGAAGAAATTTTCCTCTACCCTTCTAGGTTCTTCTAGCTGGTCTAAGAATTAAAATGACATTGTACAGATTAACAGGAGAAAATCAAACAAAAGTTGAGTAACATGTATACATGGGAGAGACCCAGGAAAATTGAGTAACTCACCAAACGGTTGAAACCCTCACCTTAGAAACTATCTTCAGCTAAAGACAAAAGAGGATGTTGGGGGTAGTGATTTGGGATTTCCAAGGGGAGAAAAACAATTGACATGGAACTGGAAAAGCAACTGTTTGGTAAACCTGTATGTGCTGGGCGGCGCAGAGACATGGGACACAGAGTAGACTCGGATCTGAATTTCTCCCACCACACCTGGCCCATGTTCTTTGCAGGTATCTCTGGTGATGGCTTTGTTCCTGGAATGGACCCTTTATCTGAATTCTTTAAGCAGCTAAGGGGGAGGTAAAAAGGAAGACTTCCTGAGTCTTCTGTTTCTTAAAAATAATCAGCCTAAATTAATATCTGTGGCAAAGAGACACATTTTGGAGTGGCAAATTTTGCTTCCCTACACAGATAGGTTCAAATATGAGCAGTGTAGAAAACTACTCTTAAGAGTATTTCACTGAGCAAGCAATGAGTTTTAAAATGATGTTTCATTTATGTAGTAATTATTGGGCTCTTAATGCTGTTAGCATTCAAATCATCACTCCTTGTCTTTCCAATTTCAGATCTTTGGGACAATCCTCTATTTTAGTCTATTTATCTCAGAGTGTTACAAACTGACAACTTCTTCTGGATATTGGAGGAGAAATAAATGGAAGACAAATTTTCCTATCAGAAATTGGCCCTTAGTCTGTTTAGTGCCCAATCAAATCTTCTAACATCTTACACATGATATGTTCCAGGAATCATGTACCTTGGTATCTCCATATATTAGGACTGTATTCTGGTATATTTTGAAGTTTAAGCAATTCCACACAAATCTGCAAGTTTTAATAAGACTATAGCAAAACTGCTCCTATACTACATTAGAAAAACATATTTTCATTCCTCTAGCATAGGGAATTTTTATCATAATTTCCATACTGATCATTACAGGATCTCATAAGATATAGAAATTTCTCTACTACTAGAGATGGGGAAAACAATTCAGTTGTGTTGTGGACTGAATGTCTGTGTCCCCTCCCCACACCTTCAAATTCATATGTTGAAATCGAACCCCCAATGTGATGGTATTAGGTGGTGGGGCTTTAGGAAGATGATTAGGTTATGAAGGTGGAGCCCTTATGAATGGAATTAATGCTTTTATAAAAGAAACCCCAGAGATTTCTTTTTGCCAAGCAAGGGTACAGTGAGAAACTCCAGTCTACAACCGAAAGGAGGGCTCTCACCAGAACCCGACCATGGTCTCAGACTTGCAGCCTCCAGAACTGTGAGAAATAAATTTCTGTTGTTTATAAGACACCCAGTCTATGGTACTCTGTTAGAGCAGCCTGAGTGGACTAAGATGGAAATTGGTACCCAGAAGTAGGAGTGCTGCTGTAAACATGTGGACATGGCTTTGGAACTGGATAATGGGTAGAAGCTGGAGGAATTTTGAGCTGCATGCTAGAAAAAGCCTGAATCGCCGTGAACAGATTTTTTTTTTTAATTATTTATTTATTTATTTATTTATTTATTTTTGGCTGTGTTGGGTCTTCGTTTCTGTGCGAGGGCTTCCTCCAGTTGCAGCAAGCGGGGGCCACCCCTCATCGCGGTGCGCGGGCCTTTCACTGTCGCGGCCTCTCGTTGCCGGGCACAAGCTCCAGACGCGCAGGCTCAGCAGTTGTGGCTCACGGGCCTAGTTGCTCCGCGGCATGTGGGATCTTCCCAGACCAGGGCTCGAACCCGTGTCCCCTGCATTGGCAGGCAGACTCTCAACCACTGCGCCACCAGGGAAGCCCCGTGAACAGATTTTTAAAGATAATTCTGGTGAGAGCTCAGCAAGAGAAGAGGAGAGCTGTAGAGAGGGCTTCCATCTTCTTAGAGAGTACCTAAGCAACCACGAACAGAATGTTGGTAGAAATACGGACAGTAAAGGCCACTCTGATGAAATCTGAAACAGAAATGAGGGACATGTCATTGGAAACTGGAGGAAAGGCAACCCCTGTTATAAAGTGGCGAAGAACTTGGCTGAATTATATTCATTTTTTAGTGTTTTGTGGAAGGTAGAACTTGCAAGTGATGAAATTAAATATATAGCAAAGGAGATTTCTAAGGAAAGTGTTGAAGGAGCAGCTTGGTTCCTCTTGACTACTTATAGTAAAATGTGAGAGGAGAGAAATAACTAAAGATGACATGGTTAAGCAAAAAGGAACTAGATACTTAAAGATTTGAAGATCCTCAGCCTGTCCATATTATGAAAAATGAGAAAGCTATTCAGAAGAGAACATTAAGGGTGTGATAGACTGGACAGGAGATTAGTGTGGGTGTGACCCAAGGATTTAATCAACCACCTCAACAAAAGGCAGGAATAGAGATGAGACTATAACAGCAGAAACATTGCCAGCTGGAACTGAAGGAAACAGAGAAAGCAGGATGGAAAAAGACTCTGCAGGACCAGACCACAGAATCATTCAGTTGTGAACTTGTACTATTCTTCAAGGCATGGGAAGAAGGGCCCCAAAGGTGCTTCAGAGATTATCAGGGCTGCCACTGTCACCACAAGCCCAGAGTGTGGTGGGGTGGGGAGGGCACCTGTCTCCACCTTGGTTTCAAAGGATGAGTCTAATGCTCAGTGAAGCCACGGGACAGGGTCAGCCAGTGGAACCCTTGGGGAATACAAATCCCACCCCAACAGAGAACATCATGAACTCTTGAGACTTGACCAGTTTCTACCTTTAAACTACAATTTACAATCACCTTCATCCTGTGTTTATCCCAACAGTCCATTTCCAATGGAAGTTTTCAATATGGATATAGAAGCAGTGTTACTCTGGTAGCACTGAGTCTATTTCCTCGTCTCTTTAAAGTGGGTAGGTGCTGTGCCTTGCTTTGGCTGGATAATGTGCTGAGATTGTGTCAGTTTCAAGCATAGGCTTCAAGGGGTCTTGATTGTGTCCACTGGTCCTATTGGTCCCCTGCCACCACACATGAACAAGCCCAGGCTATGTTGCTGGATGATGAGAGACACATTATCACTGACACATAGTAGGTGCTCAGTAAAATTCTTTATCTATCTTTATATTTTATATAAGTTTTTGTAAGTTATATACAGTTCCTCTTTCTAAAGAAATACATACATATTCAGTGTAATTGCATCAAATTCCTAAGAATGATCATTTGAACTGTTGCTTCTTCCATTTATTGCCAAATTGGAACTTGGCAACATAGGACCATAGGACTTGTCAGAATCCCACCCACTGGCATGCAGGGAACATTTCAGAAGAGCAGCCTCACTCAGATGCAGGCCCAGATACCAGGTCTCTTATCCAAAAATAAAACTGAACTTGGTAGTGGGGCAGAACTAGGGCAACAAGGTGACCAGAAGTCTTATAGCTGTTGTTGGGTCACTGGATCTGAACTTGGAATTGTATCTCCATCAAGTGTACCAGCCTCACAAGATATATTTCCTGCTCTTTTCAGATTAGATATAGGACTGGCAAAGGCCTGGGTCTGCCAGTGAAGCCTTATGAAACTTACTAATGTATTTAATTTTAGGGATCAGGATTAGATAGTTGTGAGGAAACTAGAGTTGATGACTAAACTTTAAAATAATTTTAGTTGTTAAAGACTTATTGAATCAAATCCTCTGATTTTCTTTCTTTCTTTTTCTTTTTGATAAATTTGTTAAATTTACCATCTTTACTCTGTATAAAAGTTCTAGTCTGTACAAAGGATGCAGAATGCATGTATAGATGGAGTACTTGTCAGATGGCTGCCTTTTTTTTTAAATGCCACTTTGCTATGTATACTGTGATTTGAACCTTTTTTGTAAGTTCTTGAGCCTGATCCATTACTTATGCCCTGTTGCTGAGTCTCTGCTGTCTAGGATGACTTGATGGATTTCTTCCTGACAGAATGAATTATGCCCTGTGGTTTATTTTCTCTTACTGTGTTGAGGTGATACTGGGGAAAAATGTTAATATTTTCAAAGCTTGCACCACAGGAAGATTGGGTTTTGAATACAAGATTAAATTCTACTGAACTTTTCCACAGTGGATGAGGTACTTACGTTAACATGGTCAAGAAAAAATTATCTATAAATAAAATGTTGGGATTTGTAGTTCTGATAACTTCTGACCTAAATGGAAATATATTGTAATTTCGAACTTCGTTCTTATCAATATGTATTTAAGACTGACTTTATGTCTGAAAATTGAAAGGTGATTTTGAGAAAGGGGGAAGACTGAATAGTTGATATGTGAGCATGTTAAAATATTTTATTTTAAAACCCTGTAGTTAGTTTAATTTAGTGTCATGAATATAGACTTCACTTATTCAGGATTTGTGTTTATTAGGAAGCAGGCTAGATGGAAGTTTATTTTCACATTATTTGAGACATAAGTTTTTAAGGAAATAACATAACTAAGGGAAACTTTATTTACAAAGGATTTTTTCAAGAAATTTGCAGATTTGTTTTATAATTATTAGTTTGCATTCAAAGATATGTTTATTCATTTGTCAACAGGTTAAACCCAGTTCAAATGATATATGTTTAAAATAGTCAAGTTAACTTTCAACAAATTTGGAAATTCTTTTAGAAATACTATACATTTAATTGTTAATGTACCTCTAATTTTATTTTGTTTTTGTAGTTACCTTGCACTACCAACTTGAGAGCACTTTTTTTTTTTTTGACCATGCCATGTGGCAGGCAGGATCTTATTTCCCCAACCAGGGATCAAACCCATGCCCCCTGCAGTGGAAGTACAGAGTCCTAACCACTGAACAGCCAGGGAATTTCCTACCTCTAATTTTAATAGTGCCATATTTCCTTATGTGTTATCATCCATAAGTTTTGAACTAAACATCTGATCTCCCCTCCATAATTCTCTTTTTGTATGTTTCTGTGACATTCAAAGCTTGATAAGAGCTATGAAATAATTTTGATGTGACTTTTTTTATTTTTGTAAAAGTAAAAGGAGCACTGGTAATTGCTCTTTCATAGCATCCTGGGGCTGCTCTTTGTGGGATTGGGGGTGGGATTGGGAATATTCTTCAAACTAGAATTGTGGAAATTCTAGAGTTTTCTAGATGTCTGGTCAGCATTAGTCAGGGAAATATGCATCATTTCAATTCAGTAAGTTTAGCAATAAAATATCTACTGATAAGAGGGAGGAAATATGCACATAAATATAGCAATGGATATAGTCCTTCAGTTAAGTCTATGTTCTTTACCAGTGTTGTGTGTGCCAATTACAATCTAGGAGAGCCTGGAAGGTTAAGCTCTTCTTCATGTGCAGTTAGCCAATATTCTACAAACTATTTTGTTTGGGAAATAGGGTTAATTTAAACCTATTAAGATCACAGGGATATGGTCTACTTCAAATGAGTAACACAACATACAGATCAAATAGCTCAAGGTGTGATGTGGAAAATCCACGAATTTTCTTGAAAGTAAAATCTTAAAAACCAAAATCTGTACAAGAAAGATGTAATCAATGTGCACTGCATGAGTCAACTTTTACAAAAATGTAAACTAGATGGTAATTTAACAAAAATATAATACGTATATTGGGAGAATGGGGAGGGGATGTTTGTGTGTGTGAGTGTGTGATTTGTGTTTTATGTGGAAAATTATCCTGATTTTTCATCATAGAAAATCAATATTGTCAAAAATTTTTTAATTAATAAATAGTAGTTTAAGATTACTACTTAGAAATATATATGTATTGTTGTGGTTATAATTGTGGACTTGAACCAGACTTGCTTGGGTTAGAATCCTGGCTCCATGACTTACTGTCTATGTGACCTTGGGCAAAAGTTACTTGACCTTTCTCTGCATCAATTTCCTAGCTAGAAAGTAGGAGTAACTGCCTTGTAAGTTATTATGAGGTATCAATAAGTTAATATTGTAAAGTATTTAGAAAGCTCTTGTCATGTAGTAAGCACCATGAAAGCAGTTGTTCACTAAAATAAATAATGTATTCTTTTTTTAATTAATTAAGTTTTGGGGGGCGGGGCTGCCGTGGGTCTTTGTTGCTGCACACTGGCTTTCTCTAGTTGCGGCCAGCAGGGGCTACTCCTCGTTGTGGTGCGTGGGCTTCTCATTGTGGTGGCTTTTCTTGTTGCGGAGCATCGACTCTAGGCGTGCGGACTTCAGTAGTTGTGGCACGGGCTCTAGAGCGCAGGCTCAGTAGTTGTGGTGCATGGGCTTAGTTGCTCCACAGCATGTGGGATCTTCCCGGACCAGGGATCGAACCTGTGTCCCCTGCATTGGCAGGCGGATTCTTAACCACTGTGCCACCAGGGAAGTCCCAACAATGTATTCTTAAATTACAAAATAATCAGCTAAGAGAGTTGACAGATATTTCCTCTTTTTGTTGGAAATTTTAAGAGGGGAATGTATTGAGTTGGGGTCCTGCAACTTTTTATTAGAAGGCTCATAGTACTATTAGACTTTTAAAGCTATGTGAATGGTACTTGGATAAAAATAAAAACAGAAACAATTAAACATTACAAATTGAAATTTGTACTTTAAAAGAAATCTTTATATTGGAATTCACTGAGAATCATTATAAGCTTGTGAGGAGAAGCTAGTTGTTTTTTTGGTTGTTTTTTTTTTGACAGACCATCATGGTAGATTGTTGGCTCAGTAAATATTGGTTGAATGTTTAATAAACAGTCCAGTTGGCTTGTCTTCCTTGTGGAAGGAAGATCTTCCTTTTCTCCAAGTGGTGCAATCATTTTGAAACTATGGGCTGCAACCATTCAAAATAGGTGATATGACTATTTAAACTCTACATGCAGTGATGCATTGAGCAAGTCCTCGTAATCAACAGACATATCTGATAGGATCTTGAAACTGGTGCTACTTCAAAAGGAAAGACTGAACTGGGAAAAGTTTGGAGGTTGATGCTGTAGGGACTGCACAGAGTGTAGGTGGTAAGCTGAAGAGGAAGTGCACGCCGAGACCCAGATAGATACAACACATTTAGATGATTGCGTGAAGGCACTCCCAGAGGGAGCTGGCACTTAGGAACAAAAGCCTGGATGGCCTCTGTACTGATGGCTAGAGGGGCAGCTTGAGCACAGGAAACTTAGGTGGCCTGTTTTCAGAAATGTAGGAAGGCAGTTGGAAGGATGTTTTCCTGAAGGCATGAGGAGACACTATCCATTCAACTTCACTGCTGTGCTTTACACAGGTTTTGGGTGGCAGCATGCTAGATGCCACCAGGCAGGATCTGGGACTTTGGTTAATAAAGTAGAAGTAGCTAGAACTTAGGGATCACGGCACAGAAGGTTGAGGAGTCTATTTTCAGAAATTCAGTGTATAGAATTAGGAAATACTATTAGGTTAACTATATGAATGTGCTTATATTTGACCTTTTTCTCTCCAACATTTTGTCATGAAAAATTTCAAATATATGGTAAAATTTGAAAATTTTTTAAGGGAATAGTATTTAATTGTTTCTTAACTATGAAACAGCGATTTCATTTTGCTTACCTAGTACATGACCCGGTGAGCTTAGGCTGGGTGCTGAAGTGGTTTGTTCTTTGGCCTCCTGAACCCTACAAACCCAAGTATCATGGCCAGTACCTATGAATATGACTGGTTATGGAAAGTACAGAGAATTGTTGTAAATAAGATCCTGCTGCACAGCACAAAAGAAAAGCTATCCAAATACATTTCATCCCCTGTCACATAGACCCAGGTAATAAGAATGCTTCATAAAGAACAAAATATAAACCAACAAAAAACTTGATTGTTTGGAGAGGAAAATATGTTTGCTTATTCAGAAGTTCTGATGCTTTTATGAAAAAAACCTTTAGCAGATCATTATTTTAGACTTTCTTCATATTTGCATAGATCATATTTTCTCATTATTGTCACTTGTGAAAACAGGATTCCTGAAGGAAGCGGTATACAGGCTAACAATGAAATGGTAACTGATTTGAATGTAAAATAATCTCTTGTGATTTTCCCATGCTGGTAGATAAGGATCAGTTGGAGATTTTTAGCCCACAAAAGGAGCTTTTCGTGTATCTCCGCAGTCTATTAATCTTCCACATTAGTCAGTATTCTTTAAATCAACTGAATCATATTTTATGCCTGCCTAGAGATGGCTTCTTGGAAACCATAATAATAATTGATCTGCGACAGACACCTTGATTAAAAAACAAAACCAAAAACAAAACAAGAAAAAATATCCCAGCTGTGGGCCATGCTGATGTTTTCTGTGAAATGGACTTGGGCTTAACACAGTTAATTCACTTATTTCCTGGAATATTATTAGGTGATTTAAAATAATTACAGCAACATTTATGAGAAACTGTTGGCATTTTAGGCTTATGAAATTGCTTTTTAAATGTGCATAAAATGTAACGCCTTTGTTCCTAAGGCTACCAGCACTGAACCAAAACTAACGTCTGTAAGCTACCCAGTGCCACACCTGACAAATTGTGATTTGCTGCGTAACTTAGTATTTGGGCAAACTTGCTGTAACTGGAACACACATACACACACATATATATACTAAATTCTCACATTGGATCTTTTCTTTCAATTGTCTTGGTATCAGTCATCTGCCACCTCTTTTTTTTTAATAAATTTATTTTACTTATTTTATTTTTGGCTGCGTTGGGTCTTCGTTGCTGCACGCGGGGTTTTCTCTGGTTGCAGCGGGTGGGGTCTACTCTTCATTGCGGTGCACAGGCTTCTCATTGTGGTGGCTTCTCTTGTTAGGAGCACGGGTTCTAGGTGCGCGGGCTTCAGTAGTTGTGGGACACGAGCTCAGTAGTTGTGGCTCACGGGCTCTAGATCGCAGGCTCAGTAGTTGTGGTGCATGGGCTTAGTTGTTCTGCAGCATGTGGGATCTTCCCAGACCAGGGCTTGAACCCGTGTCTCCTGCATTGGCAGGCGGATTTTAACCACTGCACCACCAGGGAAGTCCCCATCTGCCATCTCTTTAGCCAACGATGTTTTTAGCTAGAAAAATACAAATTTGGATGATTTTATTACATGTTTAAAAATATTTTCAACTATTATCCGTAATAGAGTCTAGATGCTTTAAAAATTCTATAATTTTTCAACTATGTTAGTCAAATTCTTTTTTTATCTTTGGTGCCATTTGGTTTTTCAGCAGATGGCTATAAGGGCAGATGGTCAATTAACTAAATATAGAACCATAGGCCAGTTGGGCACTTAAAATATTTGATCTCCTTTACTGCTATGTGAAAAATGTTGGATTTGTTGGGTCTAGTAAGGGTTTGGGGATGTTAGAAGGTAAGTCCTAGAGGGATGGTGTAGGGTCAGGGATATACATAGATGACAGCTGTGTGCCTATGGAGGCCTTCATTTTTGGGTGAACCTGGAAGGGACTTCTCAAGCACGTGAATATGTCTGATGTAACACAGAGAGGTAAAATTATGTAGAAAGTTACAATGTCAGTGCTGGTTATTTAATAAAGTGAATTCTTCGACTGATTATTATGGATGTTATAAGCATATTAGAGTCACTGTGCTGTAAATGGGAAGTAAGTCCCCCATGAGATCTTTACGGATCACTCTGTCATATCCACGGGAGTTACACGTGGAGAGGCATGTGAAATTAAAGGATTTATTATACTCACAGGTCCTAGAAGAGGGAGGCACACGTGTCATACACAGGGGGCCACATGGGGAGAGGCCAAGGGAGCAGGCTCAGCCAGGGAGGTGGGGAGTTGCGAGAGAGTGAACGCCCGTGGGCAAGTGCCTTTACTGTGGGTCGAGGTGGAGTACACAAGTAAAAGGCACGAGGGATTTCACTGGTCTGTTTGAATGTCACTAGGTCATAGTCAGGAGAGGGCAGGAAGGGGAACTTGGGGCAGGGGCCAGCCTATCACACTAGTGCACCTGGTCCCCTGCATGAGGTGCTCACAGGTGTTTGTGGGGATGCTGAAACAGCAGGAAAATGTGGTTTTAAAAATTTATAATGAAGTCACATAGTATTGTTTATAATGAGTTATATAATTTATCCCTAAATGTGTAAGAACTGTTGGAGACAATATAGCTTTCCTTTTTCAGAATAAACTAACTTTCAGGAATGCCTTTTTCCCCCACCAGCGACATCAAGGAATCATATAGAAATTTTCCAGATCATTAAAATGCTGAAAGCTACTTCATTTTAACATTATTGATGAATTTTTTTTCCCCTAAAAAGTTATGTGGTCGGCGAAATAACGGCCCCTCAAAGCTGTTCACGTTCTAATCCCTGGAACCTATGAGTATGTTATGTATGGTAGCAAGGGAGAAATAAGGTTGCTGATGGAATTAAGGTTGCCAAACAGCTGACTTTAAGATAAGGAGATTATCCTGGATTATCCAGGTGGGCTCAATATAATCATGAGAGGAAGTAGGAGGCAGAAGAGTTGAGTCAGAGCGATGCAGCACAAGCAAGACTCAAACGACCGTGGCTGGCTTTGGAGATGGAAGGGGTCTGCAAGTCAAGGAAGAAAATGGATTCTCCCCGAGAGCCTCCAGAAGGAACATAGCCCTGCTACCTGGATTTCAGCCTGGTGAGACTCATTTTGAACTCTGACTTCCAGAAAGATAATACCTTTGTGTTGATTTAAGCTGCCAAGTTTGTGGTAATTTGTTACAGCAGCAGTAGGGAAACTAACACAGTGTAACATACTTCAGTGTTTGTTTTTTCCTAAGAGCATTAACTCTGGGTCCTCCTTAGACCTCTAAAGGATGCTACAATTCTGAAGTCAAAGTCGTTCTCTTTCTCCTCTCCAGTCTATTGGCTGCCATCCTTGCTTTAGCTAGTATGCTGTTCCTAATACCTGCGCCCCCAACTCCTGAGCAGCCGGGGAGCGTGGGGTTTCGGGGCCGGATATCCGGAGGGGTTTTTCATTCTGCCGCTTGGGATCTGTGAAACCTTGGGACACTGTCTTTACCTCACCAAACCTCCGTTTAAAAGACAGAAAAGAATACCCAGCTTGTAGGGTCGTTGTGAGAATGAGGTAGGTAATGTCTGCTGACAAGGCACAGGTGAGGATGTCGTGATCTGGTGGCTAGTTACGGTGAAGCTATAACCAAATCCAGAGGCCTTTTCCGCCTTGTTCACTTTGGGGATGCGGGCTGGGTCTATGGACCTGAGGTCTGTGGGCACCTGGACTTCCGGATGAAAGATGTGATTATACAGTTGTATGTGGGGTGGCTGTATACACTGCTTTCTTCCTAATCCCCACTACAGGTAAGAAATGGCAAGTACCTGCCGTTTTTATGTATTTTTATTTGTTTGAAAAAGTAATATATACTTATAGCACAACATTAGACCAGAATCTAAAGTGTATACAGTTAAAGTAAGTCTCCGTGTAACTTTTATCTCTAATTCCCTAGATCCCCTCCCAGGAGGCAACTAGTTTTTCATGAATCCTTCCTGGGATAGTCTGGGCACATTTCATCATATGCTCTGCTTCCTTTCCACAAACAGGAGTATATTCTATGCTTTACTCCTAACCTTTTCCTTCCCACTGAATTTTTCTTAAGTAACATTCCAAGTCACTACCTCTTGTAAATAGGTAAATATGTACAAATTTACAAATATCTTGTAAATAGTAAATAAATACGGTATTTATTTGATGAGTATCAAAAGAATGAACATACTTATCTTGCAAAGGAGGAGCAACTGTACACTTGTGCAGGTGTAGAGTGGGCTTTGTGATAAATCACAAAACTATTTCCTTGTACTTAAAATAAGCTTCAATTTAAGTGTTTAAATTTATAAACTTTCAATTTATAATGTGCTGTGACTCATTAATTATTCTGTTAATTTAAAGATGGCTCTCTACTGGCAAGAAAGTGTATATCGAGAACAGCTAATCCTTGCCATTCAGTCCCCAAATTTCTCTGCATTTTTCTAAGAGTATAGATTCTTTATAAGCATGTATCATCTTCTTTTTACACCTGCCCGATATTTATAATGATCATTCTCTCTCCCTTTATAGTGTCTGTGGGCTTCTTTAAATTTTGCTTTCAAAACAGTTTTCTATCTTTCTCTAGCTTGCCTGCAGTTTATCTTTGTCACCTGGATTTCGTTGTCTATCTGAGAAGGAAATATTTCACAGGTAGAACTCTAAATTATTAGTTATCATGATATTCAAAGCTTAACCATAAAGGTGAAAAGAGTGGGGTATGAAAGGTAAGAATTTTGTAGAAAATTATTTATGTATACATACACTTATGCATGCACACATATATCTGTGTACACACATACATAACATTTAAAATGACTTGCAAAATTATTTCGTAATTGATTTTTTGCCTCGTGACCCCAAAATGCAACGTGAAACTTTGTAGATTTCAAAAGGACTTTTTTGGACACTCATGAGAGAGTCGGAAAAGAACTCTGAAGGCCATTAATTTTAGCTATGATCATGCAGCTATGCTATGTATTAATCTTCTCTGTCATTTTTCTTATCAAACTTATGTTATCACAGACTGTAAGATAGATTTGTTTTTATCTTTCTCTCACTCTATGTCCCAGGCAGGTGGCTGACTCTTGATCTCAAAATATATGCCATTTTCTATGATGAGTAACTATTGAGTTTTTTTTTTTTTTTCTTTCTGAGATGTAATTGGAGACTTAACACCTTCCTCCACAAAAGAGATTCTCAATATGGCATTTACTTTTATCTACTATAGAAAGCTAGGCTGAAATCTGGGGGAAATAACAGCTTTCCCTCTATTGAATTATATTTTTGATTGGCACTATGAAGTTCAAAATTTTTGTCTTAGTTCTTCATAATATTGTTAGTATCTGTGCCTTAGACATCCCCCCTCCCCTTTGCCTATTCTTTACCTCAACAAGAATCCTACAGACATAGATCGTATGAATTATATCTTCCATGGACTTTGTATTGAAACGTTTGTTAAGAAGAATACAGTAATTTCCCTTTTAGTTACCAGGTCATTTGAAATAGATGCTTGTGAAAGTTCTAGGTAGTTTGTTTCTGGTTTACACACCCTGAGATTTACAGGGATCCTGGGAGTTAGATTTCTTTATGGGACATCATGGTCACCCTAAGTCCCCGAGGCATTCACTGTCAACTTCTTTTAAGACTTAAAGATGTGCTCACTGATGTTTCAAAGGGACAGGTGGTTGAATTGTTCTTTCCTGGGTGGTATTATTTACAGATCTCTTATTAAACCGTACGTTGTCTGCAGTAGGATTTTGAAAAGCATTTAGTAGGAGCTAATATTCATGCAATAGTGTTCTAGACATGGGCTTCCCTGGTGGCTCAGTGGTTGGGAGTCCGCCTGCCAATGCAGGGGACACGGGCTCGGGCCCAGGTCCGGGAGGATCCCACATGCTGTGGAGCAGCTAAGCCCGTGCGCCACAACTGCTGAGCCTGTGCTCTAGAGCCCGCGAGCCACAACTACTGAAGCCTGCGTGCCCAGAGCCCATGCTCCATAACGAGAAGCCACCGCAATGAGAAGCCTGCGCACCGCAACGAAGAGTAGCCCCCCACCTCGCTGCAACTAGAGAAAGCCCGCGTGCAGCAACGAAGACCCAATGCAGCCAAAAAAAAAAAAAAAAAAAAAAAAGTGTTCTAGACAATGCAAAAAAAAATTATTAAACATTGACTCTGCCTTCTAAGATCTTAGTAATATTGTCATTTCAGGACGTCTCTTAGAGACTAATTCTTCTCTAATGTGGTAGAATCTTGTAAGTGAAATCTGAGTTTCCTTTAAGATTCTATAGCTGTTTCTAGGGACATTCTGAATTCATGTTGTAGGTAGGCTAGAGGCCTGTTCATAGGTTTCTTATGTACTGGGTTCTACATAAAGGCCTCTCTATATTGGTCTCTTGAATAATTTCATTGCTGGAATTCTTCCTCTGAAAGGAAATGAGGTTGGGGAAGTCGGTAGTCATTGCCCTTTACATTTATAATTCCTATCTCACAGCCTGTGTTCTTCTTATCCCTATTTCCTCTTTCTTCTTGGTGCTTTACGTTCCTATCCTCCTTAGCCGCCCGTATTTTCTTCCGCTATGACCTGGGACACTAGCTGGGTAGATGCCAAAGAGGTCATAATAGCACTTTTATGGGTTGTTTAAATCATTGCTGCTCTTCATTTAGATAAAATAAAAACAGTATTTCTAGGGCATAGATCAGAGCAATCATCTGAGCTAGCATAGGCTCAGCACTACTTAAAAAAAGTAGGTATGAACTAACATAATCTTAGATCATTTGCACTAGCAGGGCCATTGGAAAGTTTTCTCTAATAATTAACACAACTATACAAATTATGTATAGAGATTCAGGGCTTGCCTAAGATGACACAATGAATTAGTGGCAGAGGTAGAATCTGCACCTAAATCTTCAGACTCCCATTTCAAAGTTATACAAATTTGTTAATTACCTTCTATTTAGAATTGAATGTCTAGAATGTGTCCATATCCATTGTTTCGATCCTGGCCAGTGGCACACATCCTCATGAGCTAAATTGGATGGTTAAGTCTCAGACCTACCTTTGGACCAGCTAGCTGTAACTAAGCACCATGTAGTCCTGTGCATTGCAAAGTGGACCACTTTGTGCCACCATTGCTCTCTGCCCACATTGGTTCCGGCCACGTGTGTAAGCTGAGGAAATGAATGGACTATGGGAACTGTTCCTTAAAGCTATATGCAGTCCTTCCATGTATTATAAAGGATGTAGTCAAGGAAACAAAGAGAAGTTAATTCTCCAATCAGGAAAGTATTTACATAACTAATTGGATGAAAAGTTAGACTTCTAATGTCCTTTCCACTCAAGAAAATACCATGGAACTCAACCAACAACCTACTGGGTGTATTAGTTATCACTACTCTACAATAAATTACTTGCAAACTTAATAGCTTAGAACAACATACATTATAATTTTACAGTTTCTGTGAGTTAGAAGCCAAGGTATGAATCAGCTCTGTTTAGGGTCTCACCCAGTTAAAATCAAGGTGTCAGCTGGGGCTGTAATCTCATCTACATTTTGGAGTCCTCTTCCAAGCTCATTCAGGTTGCTGGCAGAATTGAATGACTTGCAGCCATAGGACTGAAGACAGTTTCCAGAGGGCGTCTCTGTCGAAATGCAGTTCACATCATGACTGACTGTTTCTCCAAGGCCAGCTGGAGAGTCTCTCCGACTTCTCCTGTCTCAGATCTCTAGACTCTCTTTTTCTAAAATAACAGGTTCATCTGATTAGGTCAGACCCACCTTGGATGATCTCCCTTTTAATGAATTTAACCTGATTAGGGACCCTAATTACATGTGCAAAATCCTTTTACCTTTTCCATATATAACCTAGTTACAGGAATGATATCCTATCAAATTTGCAGGTCCTACTCCCACTCAAAGGGAGAGATTATACAGGGTGTTACATACCAGGGGATGGGAGTCTTAGGGATCATCTTGGAATTCTGCCTTCCACACTGGGGAATAGGAGAGTCCCTTTGTGTTAAAATACTGAAAATAGCAAACTTATCATATGGAAAAAAAATATTTTCCTAGTTTAGTTTGTAAGTTTTTCCTCTTAGAATTATTTTATTTTATTTTATTTTTTTAATTTTAGTTTTATATTGGAGTATAATTGATTTATAATGTGTTAGTTTCAGGTGTATGGCAAAGTGATTCAGTTATACATACACATATATCCATTCTTTTTCAGATTCCTTTCCCATGTAGGTTATTACAGACTATTGAGTAGAGTTCCCTGTGCTATACAGTAGGTCCTTGTTGGTTATCTATTTTATATATAATAGTGTGTATATGTTAATCCCAAGCTCCTAATTTATCCCTTCCCCCTACACCTTTCCCCTTTGGTAACCATAAGTTTGTTTCTGAAGTCTGTGAGTCTGTTTCTGTTTTGTAAATAAGTTCATTTGTATCATTTTTTTAGATTCCACATGTAAGTGATATATGATATTTGTCTTTCTCCGTCTGACTTACTTCGCTTAGTATGATAATCTCTAGGTCCATCCATGTTGCAGCAAATGACATTATTTCATTCATTTTATGGCTGAGTAATATTCCTTTGTATATATGTACCACATCTTCTTCATTCCTCTGTTGATGGACACTTAGGTTGCTCTTAGAATAAGTTTAAATGATAGATTTTTCTTATATGAGATTAAGACGTAGCCCTAACTCAGAAATGGAGAAAACAGTCCTGCAGGCAGATTTAGTGAGCTGGGCTGCTACATTGGGCCAGCTTTTCTGGAGTATTGTTAAGGCTTTGGGGATGGCTCTGTTTCCAACTCCAGTTAAATACATAATAGATTATCCTCCAAGTTAAAAAATCACATGACTCCTAAATCATGTGATTGCATGGTAATGCAGTTGGTAATGAAAAATCTATTTGATCCTGAAAAATAGAAATGGTGATAGAATATACATAAAAGGAGTAGATTTTAGGTTTTTTCCTCCCAAACACCATTTAGTGATTTTGAACATTAATCCTGTTTTAGGCCAGTGTCTATAAATCCTGGTGCATTTTTCTCTGAGAGTAGAAAGGAGTTTCTTTCCCCTCTTTTGATATCTCTTTATAATACTATTACTAATACTTTGCCATATAATTAGTATATGGTTTTCTGTATGGGCATATCTGAAGTTAGGTTCTAGTTTAAGAAATTTGCTACTTACATCTGGTTCCTAAGCTATTAACTTCTAGTTTTCAACTCTATGGAACACATTGGCTAATAGTAAAAAGTGAATTATTTATCAGTAAGTAACTGCCTCAAATGCCCTCACTTCATAGACTATATGCTGAAGGCAATTGTTTATTTATATTTATGAAAAGTGCTTTATAAAACCATGAAAGTATAGAAAAAAATCAGTGCCAACTGTAGGTCTGCAATTTGTTTCTATTTGATCTGAATAAACTTTGGAATGTGTATGTCTCGTAAAAATATGTCCTTGTATGTGTGGATATGTCCTTGTGTGTATGTCCTTGGTCAAAAATATTTTTTTGTTAGTCTATCATCCAAAGGTTTCATTGAAGAGACATGTTTTAAGGGTTGGTTAAGTAGGTCACCCCATGGGGTGGGGGGGTGAGTGAGGGTGTGTGAGGTCAGTTTCAGAAAGCAGGCAGAGTCAGCTCCTTCTCTCCCCATTTAGCTGACGACACATGGATTTGTGTGTACTGAGCCAGGGGGTCAGCAGATGCCTCACCGTCTCTCTGTACACTCTGGTCATGTTAGTCCGTCATCTGCCCATCACTCACCCTTTTCCAGCTCAGGCTGTCCACCTGACTCATCAGAAGGTACTCAGCAGCAAAACTGCAAACCTCACTAAGATGCTAGCAATGTTCCTTCCACTCTCAACAACTGTGAACTTGTTTTATTTTAGGGGTTGGTCCCAGTCCATCTCACACCCAGATGGAAAGGGGCATCCACATTCAGTTTACTCAGAATAGCAGACTGATCTTCACTGTGGATCTTATAAAAAAATAAACTTTAATGAGGGCCCAAGGAGGCACAAGATTGCTTGAAGGCCATCTCTAGTAATGGCTTGGCTTTTTAGGGTCATTTCTTGCTCATATAGGTTACAAAGTTTTATCTTTCTTATATTATATGTTCTGATGCTTGGAAGAGATGCTGAAAAAAATCTCCTATACTTTTAGGAATAAGACTTAAATTTTCAGTGGTTAAAAATGTGTATTTCTGGACTTTTTGGCTATATGATACTTATTAATTACTTAGAATCTTACTTATTTAACAGTGTTTCTTACCAGTAAATTTCAGTTAAATTTCACTTTACTGTTCCCATTCTTATTCTAATATTTAGTTTTAGAATAGAAATTGAAGCAGGAAGATCGAGGTTTAATGTGCTTTTCCCCCTAAAATGGAAATATCTTGTATTTTAATATAAAGATTTGGATATTGCCAAATTATTTTCCAGAAAGTTGGTAATAATTTAGACTTCTACCAACAGGTGTATTTAAGTATCTGTTTCTCTGCACCTTAGCCACTTTAAAAGTTTTTATCAATTTCATAGGCAACAACTGAGAACAACATCACAAAGGCTCAAAGATTTGATACCACACAGCATAGTCTTAGAATGTTGAGGTGCAGTTAGAGCAAAAGGAGCGGGTGGAGGTGGCAAGAGATGAGGTTAGATATGGGGAAAAACCAGATGGTTCTGGGTGGTGTGAGGTGTGTGCTCATGTGTGATGCTGAACCAAGGATTCGGACTTTATCCTGAGGGCATAGGAATCGTTGAAGGGTTTACAGAGTGGAGTTGTGTAATCAGATATCATTTTAAGGGTCATTTTGGCAGCTGTGTGCAAGATGCATTGGAGGGGTTCCCAGATTGGAAGCAGAAGAAGCTCTTAGGAATTATTATTATATTCCAGATGGAAGATAACCTTCACATACACACACATACACAGACACAAAACCAACAAGGTTTAAGGAAAATCAGAGTGGTAGTTGAGGAAATACCTGGTTGTGGTTCTGCCATTAAATTATTTTGTTTTTCTTAGCCTCTCTAGTTTTTATATTATGTGATATTCAAAGTCATAAATCTCAAACATATTCTTAAAACATGAATCCATTGATTCCATGGCAACATTAAAATCCTGTGCTATTAAACGTGAAAATGTTCCCAAGAAATGAGCTGAGGGCATTATTTATTTCTAAGGATCTTTTGGTATATTGAAAAAAGAGATTTAGAAAAGACTACTTTGGTAGATTGACTTTTTTTTAAATGGCCTCAATTTTCCACCCCTCCCTGTAACGTGACTTTTGAGATGTGACATTTCATCAAAGGATGAAGTCTAGTTCTCCACCCCTTGAATCTGGCCTGGCCTTGTGGCTTATTTCAGCCAATTTCATAATGTGATGGTATCCAGCTCTAAGCCTAGACCTCAGGAAGGCTTGTGCTGTTCTTTTCTCTCTCTGGGGACTCTGCTACCAGATATTAGTGTGCTGGCATGTGAGAGACCAGTTGTCTTAACTAAGATTATCTTAGACCAGCCTATCCCCATTTGACTTGCCAGCAGAAACGTGGTTGAGCCCCACTGAGCCCAGCTCAAATCAGCAGAATCAGCCAGCCAACCCATAGACTCTTTTTTTTTTTTAAATTAATTTATTTATTTATTTATTTTTGGCTGTGTTGGATCTTCATTTCTGTGTGAGGGCTTTCTCCCGTTGTGGAGAGTGGGGGCCACTCTTCATCGCCGTGCGCGGGCCTCTCACTGTCGTGGCCTCTCTTGTTGCGGAGCACAGGCTCCAGACGCGCAGGCTCAGTAGTTGTGGCTCACGGGCTCAGTTGCTCCGCGGCATGTGGGATCTTCCCAGACTAGGGCTCGAACCCGTGTCCCCTGCATTGGCAGGCAGATTCTTAACCACTGCGCCACCAGGGAAGCCCCAACCCATAGACTCTTGAGCACAAATGTTTCTTAGTGTATGCCACTGAGGTTTTGTGGTTATTTGTTATTCCTATTTTATGGATGAATTGTAAAGCTAAATTAGAAGGAAAATTATAATGATGTATAACTTTTATGATTTTGGAGGACTTTGGGCAATCCAATGAAATAAAACAAAGTGGAACCCAAGTGTTCCGTCTTCTAACTCTAGATTGTGCATTTCTAGCTATTCTGGCATCTAAGTGATTGAATATATTGAATATTTCCTTTGGAATAAAAATTATAATAATCATTATTCAATATCCTTAAAGACTTTGCAAACTAATTTAGTGAATTTCATTTTTTAAAGATAATTTCATTTATTTTAAAAACCTGAATACACACATTCTAAAATTGAGGTTGCGATCTGAAATGCCTCTAGAGGCCAGGCATGCAGCATGCTTGAGTGACTCGTGCTTGGTGTAAAATACTAGGTAGTATGAGAGATTTGGCAGAGTGAAGGACACATTTCCAATCCAAAGGCATTACATTCAAATTTTTAAGAATACAGTGCCACCCGAACACAACATACATGTGGGTCAATTCAGTCCATAGTTTGCCAGTTTATGACCTCTCTTCTAAAATTTTGACTTCTGGCCTATGTTCAATCACTAGCTCAAGCTTTACCTTTAATAGGTTTGAGGCTGAATTTTGTGACTAAAAGAAAATGAAGGAAGGATGAGATGTTTTATGTCTTTTATTTCCTCCATCAGCCTTACTATAGTAATCAGTACATATTAGATTGGTTCCAACATCTTTCCTTTTCATTACTCATCCAGATGTAATAAGACAGAGCTAAGTCTTCTGGAAAAGTAAGTAAAACATCCCCATTCTGGAAGACCTGTCTGTGGCTAGTACCTAGAAAGAATTATTGTAGCTGTGGTGTACTTAAAGGTCACCTCCCCTTTGGTATGGAGAAGATGTTCACTGAGGCACCGACCTGGCCCAAACTTGCAGTGCTTTATCACCAGCTGTCACAGCCCACCCTGACATGGATCTTGTAAGCAGACTCCAAGAACTGGCTCTTCATGTTTTTCACACACACAAGGTTTCAGGTTAGCTACAGGACATTTTCCTCCCTGAGTGTTAGAAGAGGTAAAAACAAACTTCTATTTAAATGTCCTTGTCCTCTTGAGCATGGTTCAGAGATTCAGGGAGATTGAATACCCAGCTTATTTAGAGTGAATTCATTAACAATATATTTCAGTCTCTGCCATTTAGTTCTCTCTATCCCTCTCCTTATCCCTCACATACATACATGCACACATATGCACACACACAATAGCTCTGACAGTAAGAGAGATTTTTCAAAAGAAATAAATTTTAAAAATGGATTCCATAAGAAACACTTTTAGAGGTATACAGTAGAAAGATGGAGGAAAGAAATGCTGGAAAAAGAAAATTATTTTGCAATTGTAGTAGTTTTAATTGTAGAGTACTCTAAAGAGAGAAATCGTGGTGGCCATAATACTTACTGATTTAAGAAGGAACATGAAAGGGTGCTTGTTTTCAAATGCTCCCATGGCTTCCCATAATTTGCAGAGAAAGGATGTTTTTAGCACAGAGTGTAATAGCTACTCAGCAAATACTTGTTACATGGTTGACAGAATTCAGAATATAATTTCTCTAAACTTTATCAACCCCAATATGAGAAACCTTCTTACTCTTTGCACTAATAAAAAAAAATAGGTAAATTGTTCACTGCAACTAATAGTATGTTACCTATGACATTTTAGTTTTTATTTAGTTATCTCTGTACAAAGCACATTTTTAATCTCCTGGCTGATTTTGAAGCAATTTATTCATTTATTTATTCATTCAAATAATATTTATTCAGTGTTTTAGGCATAGTGCTGGGCATTGGGGGATAGTAATAATCAAGAAAGTCATGTTCCTGTTATTATGGAATTTGTCTTCTAGTTGGGAGAAATATTTAAAAATCATTAATAAATACACAATTAAACAGGATAATTTCAGATTGTGATAAATGATATAAAGGAAATAAACAAGATAATATGAAGGAAAGTAAAAGAATGGGAATTGGGATGATTTCGTCAATCCATGGTGAAACAAGTCCTTTCTGAACAAAATAATATTTTTGTAGTCATCTAATGCTTAAGAATAAGCCATCCAGAGATCAATTTTCAGTAATAACAGACTAATATGTTTTCTACCACCCCACCCACTGGGAATAACTATAAAGCTGGAATAAATAAAAACAATATATTTGATGGCATCAGGGAGATAGCAAGATAGTGAAGATGTGTAAGGAAATACCTAGAAATGAATCCAATATTTGTCATCAGTTTTCCCCTTGAGGCATTTGCTGATTCAGAAGTGGCAGCTGAGAAACTGAAGTTAAAACCTTGGCTTAGAGGATAAACTGAGAAGAGATTTTAGCAGTCTCTGAGTGCTGCTATAATTTGGACCTCTCTAAGGAGGAGAGGCCCTGGTAAACACCTGAAGTTTTTAGTTGGAACCTCAAAGGGCTAATATCTAGGAGAAAGGGTATGCTAGTAATAAACCACCCCTCAAAATAATGGAGACCCAGTTTCGAATTAGCTCAGTGCCTGATTACATTATGGTGATCTCTTACTAGCCTAGTTGCTTGCTAAAAACAATTGTAAATCCTCTCTGATGGAAGATAACATCATTCAGAGATTTCACAGTATTTAGCATTCATTCTAAAGTAACTAGATGTATAAAAAGATAAGAACTGAATGAAAGCCAAGAGAAAAAAATCCTGGACAACAATACATACCTATAGAAGGTTCAGATATTGAAATTATTAATATGAAATTATCAAACTTGGAATTTAAAGTAATATGATTAATATGCTTTATAAGTTAAATATAAAAGTGAGTATTTTGATAGAGAAGTGGAAATTATAAGAAAAATAATAGGTAGAATTTCTAGAAATTCTTGTCTGAAAAGACAGTAACTGAAATTAAGAATTCAGTGAATGGTTTATCATCAGATTAGTCACAGCAGAAAAGAGAATTGGTGAACTGGAAGATGGGTCAGAAGGAAATATTCAGACTGAAGCATAGAAAGGTAAAAGAATGGAAAACACAGAATATATATGTTATATAGGACATGGTGAAAAGTGTCAACATATGTGTAATTATAGTCCCAGAATGAGCAGAGAGGAACAGGATGTGGCAAAAGCTACACTTGAACAGATAATTGCTAAAAAAGATTTAAACCACATTCAGGAAGACTCAATCAGCCCTAAACTGGATGAATACAAAGAAAACTGTACTTAGAGATGATGTAATTAAACTGCCAAAGACAAAGAGGCAATTATTGTAAGCAGTTAGGAAAAACAGGCATATTATCTTCAACAGAGCAATAATTTGACTGACAACGGGATGGTGCCAAAAGAAAATAGCTTCCAATCTATAATTCTCTACGCAAATATCCTTCAAAAAAAGGCAAAATTAATACATTTTTAAACAAAAAGTGACAAAAGTTGTCACCAGCAAACCCAAACTAGAGAATACTAAGGGGTGTTCTTTAAGCAAAAGAAATGATCATAGATGGAAGCATGAAGCTACAGGAAAAAATACAGAACACTGGAAGGGGAAAATATATGAGTATATGAATATTGACGGGAAAAAACAGTATTGTTTATGAAAGCGCAAAAACAATCATGTATTTCTTGTGCGGTTTAATTATTTTGTACACACACCTAGCCATACGTGTGTGTGTGTGTGTGTGTATATATATTTTCTGTACAATGTATGTACCAAAAATCTAGTTACTATGGCTGCATAACAAATTACCTCAAAACTTTGTGGCTTAATATGATTACAACATATAGTTTGCTCACAATTTGGGGAGGGGTTGGCAGAGATAGTTTAATCTCTGCTCAAATTGGAATCAGCTGGAGTGGCTCTTAGGCTAAGAAGTAGAATCATCTGGAGGCTTGCTCTCATGTCTGGCAGTTGTTGCTGGCTGTTGGCTGAGACCTTTGCTGGGGCTGTTGACAGGAACACTTTGTTCCATATGGCAGCTGAGTTCCAAGAGGAGCCGCCTGACACACACTCACACATACACACAAAGAGAGAGAGAGAAAGAGAGAGAGAGATCTGATGAAAGATTATTAGATTATTCTAGGTAGAGGAAACAGCAAGTACAAGTGTCCTGAGGTGGGAATTATTCAGTGTGTTCAAGAGTCAGAAAGAAGAGCAGTGAGACTGAATAAGGGACATAGTCTTATGAGATAATGTTGGAGCTGGTCAGGGGAGGCAGGTGGGCGTGTTTCAAGTTCCAATCAGGGAAACAGTACTGCAGCAGGTCGTGTCTGATGTGCTGGTTTGAGCACCCCCATATGTATAAGTATTTCCTGCGTAAGGATTCCCAGGAAGAGGAGATAATGTTAGATTTAAGGGTATTCTCTTTGTGAACATATGTAAAAACTATATTAAAAATTTATCATCATGGACATTCTGATTTCTAGAATTTAAAAATAATTTTAGATTTAAGAACAATAAAGAAGTATTCTGAGTACACCATATTGGGTAAATAACCCAGTCTTTTGTTATACTAATACTATACAACAACACATACCAAACATTTTGTAGTCATTGCTGAAATCTCACTGGAGGAGATGTTATGGGGCATGATACGCTAAGAATTTGAAGATATCCTGATGTGAACCCAAACCATTGAAGATTACTGACAACTCGCTCTTAATATTAACATTTGCTACTTTTTTTTTTAAAAAGAAATAATTCAGCCTAAATAAAAATAGCTAATGCAGTGTTACTGGAAATAGCTTCCCTTCCCCCACCCCCACCCCCATCTCCCTCTCACCTTCATCTCACTCTTAGGCCGGCTATCACACAGTTGAAGAGACTTAAGACCATGCTGCGTCCAACATAAATGGACTTGAAATAGCAGTGTGGTACGAGAGAAAAAATTTGGAACAAAAAGAAGTATTTCTTCCTTCCATAGGGTCTAACTCTGTAGCCTTGAATTGGATTATTAAACTCAGAGAAAAAGGCCCTTCAGCAGCTTTCAAAATGCACTGACAGACACACTTTGCAATTGTTCTGCTTAAACGCCTCGCCTTAATGGCTTTAATAATAAATTCAGTTTTCTGGCGGCAGATAAATTCCTTCAGAATTCTCCAATCCAGATAAATGCAGAATTACTGGAGTGCCCTGCTGCCATTATTTGATTTACAAACCGAAAAGAGTGTTGTCCTTTGTGCGCTATTTGGTGTTAGAACAAGATAACCCTATTCTTATCTGGAGATTCCATGTTTTGCGGGTCCAGCCTGTCTTTTCACTGCCTGGAATCTCCATTCCTCTCTTGGTACCAAGAGAGGACTTAGTCCAAGGAAACTTGCCAGTCCTGTAGGATTCACCGCATAGGTTATCTCCAGTGAGTTCTCAAGTCTCCCAAGTTAGTCACTCTTTGCTCTGGGGCCCCCCAGCAAGTAATTCTTAGAGAACATTTTCATTGCTTTGTAATTCATTATTATTGTTTACTTAGTATGTCGGCTCTTTAAGAACAGAGACTGTTGTTTCTCCTCTTTCATTTTTCCCTTATAGCACCAGCACCATCCCTGGTGCACAGAGGAAGCCTGAGGGAAGCCTGCTGAACATATGCCCTTAGTTCCAAACTGCATTTGCCACAAATCTTCACAGAGTTCATGCTTTTTGTTACACAATATCCTTTATTAGCCATGACATGATCATAGAGTTGCAGTGAGTATTAAGGAAAAGTACAGATTAATTATCTGACAGAGCAAAATGTCATGCCACTTTCAAAATGATTCATTACAAACAAAAGCAGTCAGATAAAGTACTATAACTGGAATCCATTCTTTGCAGTGGCTGTGTTGACAAAAAAATTATCCTGGATTATCCCCCCACAATAAAGCATATGCTATTTGATTTCCTGTCACAATTATGGGAATTGATACATATAACGTAATTCAACTTAATTTTTTTCCCCTCACCCCCTGTTCAACTTACTCTCAACACAAGTAGTTCAAACTAATGAGTAAGTATGTTAAGACAGCGAAAATGATAATTATTCCAGCCATGAAAGATGCTTTGTGCTTCACGTTAAAAGTAAAAAAAAAGGCAAACAGGTTATTTATAGGCATCTGCCTCTGGGGCAGCAATCTTCTGGATATTGATTCACCTTATTTTATGAGGATTAGAGCTAAGACTAAATGCTAAAAGATGTCATAGGAATAATTTTTATATTCATATGAATAAAGTGGAAGCTACACCAATCAAAATGACAAATACTGACTCTTGTTTGCAAAAAAAGCAAGTTTTTAATCTATTCAGAATAGAAATAAAAGTTTTGCTTACAGTATAACATTTACTTTATTAGTTTTTCTCTGAATCTGGCCTTATCTTTTAAATTATTTTTAAAATTTCCAACAAAAATAAAGAGCCACTTTAACTTTATTTATATTCTACCTTAATGTACAAATAAATTATGTTGGTATAAAAGGAAACTGTACAAAACAACTGGTAAATAGATGAATTTCAGGCAGGAAAGAAAAACCCAACACCAACAAAATCAGTAAAATAGAGTGGTGAACACAAGGAATGCAGTCATAATGGCCTGAACAGCTGCCAGAAAGCCAGCAGGAAGTGCAGAAGGGCACTAAAAGACAGTTATTAGTTAATGCCCTTATTGTTAAATTAAATTGAATATATATGATTTGTTGCATATTTAATGCAGTTTGTTATAGTTGAATCTAACCATAATATTTTATTAATTGTATTACAGTCATGAGTATGTTGAAGAAATAAAAAGTATGTTCCTATGTCTAGTTAGTAGTCTAGTTAAAAATGGCTACTTCTCTTCTTCTGTTAATTCTGATCGAAGAGAACAAAGAAAGTTACATTGTGAACACATTCCCTGCCACTTGGGGAATATTCTTAGGAGTGAAGTGGCTGGGTGTGCACCTACTCAGCTGTAGTACACCTTACAAACTGACTTCCAAACTCATTGCATCAATTTATACTCCCACCTGCTTTTGTATAAGTTCTGGCTTTTAGACATCATTGACACACTTGGTATATTTTGTCTTTTTTGTTTTTGTCTTTCTAGGGGTCTAGAGTTATATCTCACTGTGCTTTCAATTTGTATTTTTTTTTAAAGAGAGATAACTCTTGTAGTAATATGGATTGCACTGGAAGACAACATAATGGATACAGACCTAACAGGACTTGGACCTCGGATGTGAGAAGGTGATAGCAGAGTAGCTGAGGTTGAAAGGCAGGATAACTGGAAGGATGACATGCCATTTTTTTGGCCTTTAAAAATTATTTATGTGAGTTCTCTTAAAGTTTTTATACATATAACATCATTTTTATACAGCTGTGATTATTACAGAAATATCGACAATACTATTTTTAAAGATGGGGATACAGCCAAAAAATAGGCTTTTGGGTAGAAGATGATGAGGGCACCAGAGTTTGAGGTATAATTAATACTTTACATTGGGTTACCATGGTTTTGTACTTAGAGGATTACCATTCCCAGATCATTAAAAAGCATAGTTTAAAAAAAAAAAAAAAAAAAGGTAAGGTTTAACTCTTAGAAGCCATGTTGTAATAATAAATCAAAGTATGCTTTGAAAAAGATACCAAAAACCATTAAAGGGATTTACAAAAGAAATGGCTTTCTGAAAGACTAGATCTGTATGCTACTACCCAATTCTTTGTAGCGTGTTTTTACTCTATTAAAGCTGAATTCTGCAAACAACTACATAAATTTTACGTAGAGCTCAAGTCATAAAGAAGGGGAAAAGGGTGAACTGTTTGGTAAAATGTGGTTAGATGGGCACTTTCTAAGAGGATTGTCTGTTACAGGAATAGACGTTTGGACAAAGTTCCTAATTTTTTCAAAAGACTTCAAGAGACTTTATTCACACTTTAATATATAGAAATCTCAAGCAGTTAAATTTGATAGTTCTTAGAATTGCCACTAATCAGCCTATGTTAAGAAAAATAAATTTTACTCACACAAATATGAGTCCTTAAATAATTAGAGGAATTTTAAGTGATATACTTACATATTGGCTCTGAATATAAATTGAATGTTTTATCTCCCCTCCCCCCCAACATTCATTCGTCTATACAACAGTTTTTATGTTTCATTAACTAGAGTGGTATGCCTGTGATAATGATCTACTCTCTAAGATATGGCTAGTTACCAGCTGTCGAAAATAGGCATTTTGTTCTAGATTTTGAATATTATTAGGTTAAATAATTAAATTTAGAAATAATCTATGGTCCTTGTAGTTGAAAATTTTACTGGAAATTTGCCTTGAAGTTTAGAGGATGCTTTTCATTCTTCTCTTGTTCACCTTTTGAATTCCTACTAATTCTTCCGGGTTGAATTAGTTGGGGGTGGAGGGAGGTAATTACTTAGTAACAAAATCCCCCCAAATATTTAGAGCTTATTGCACTAAAGGTTTATTTCTCATTCACATCACAGGCCAGTGGTGGCCTATGGGAATTTTATCCCATGTAGCTGAGATTTTTGACATCACCAGGAAAAAATGAGCTAAATGCTTGGTACTTGGTGTATTTACACATCTTTAGAAGGATTCAGTCAGCAGCAGCTATTGAGTGTCCTTTCTTATTATTTAGTCATAAGAAAAACTAATAGGAAATGATATTCCTCAAGACAGATATTTCTTCTCTGGTTTTCATGTCCATAAAACCAGCCATCCGATACAATGGGGCAGTGTCCTCATTGGTGATAGTGACCAAGAAGGCCTTAAGATTCCCCTCAGCTTGACTTAGCTTTACACAGCCTTCTTCCTGACTCCAGGCTCCTGACCTTCCTTTTCTTAAAGCGCTTACATTAGAAAACTTGTTAATTGTAAATTATTTTTCTGCCTCCTTGAGATGTAAATCTATAACTCAGGACTGCCTTTCTCAAGGACCTGGGCGCCATCCCTCTGAAATGAAATTATCGAAAAAGATGATGCCCTAGATCTCAGTCTCTATGAGAGGGTAGGAGCCTAACTTCTGTTAAGTTCCAACTGGCAGACACAGATGGACTAATCTCATTGACCACCTCACCCCTGATATCCTTCAGTACTTTTCCACTAGCTCATCCCAGCACTTAAAAACTCTCCTGACTTTTGTCCCAGGGGAGTTGAATTCAACCTCTCACCCATATTGCATTAGTCTTGAATGAAGTCTTCCTTGCCTGTTTAACTCCTCCAGTGTAATTTTTCTTTGCCAAGGGTAGCCAGTATATATAATTCAGAAATGATTTTCAAATAAAAGTGCTTTTTAATCACTAGTTATCCTATAAACTTTGTTCTTATGGTGGGTGTTCAGCATCTTGAGTGTATTTTATTTCTTTTTCTATGGATTTTGAAATCTGAAATCACATAAAAAATAATAGTCTTAAACAACAGGGAGTGTTTCTTTTGAGAACATTAACCACCATCTATATCAAGTATCTCAGAAATGTTAATTTTCCTTCTCTCAGTATTATAACTCAATCCTAAAGAGATTTTCAAGATTCAGACAAAACTTTAATTAAAAAGGTGTTCAAATTAAGGTGTTATTTATAATAGCTAAATTATGATACATCTAACTCACAGGAAAATACTGATGATATGATGTTAAATAGATAAGACAGTAATCAAATGGCATAGTCAGTACTGGAATGTAAACAATGGCTGTCTTTGGTTGGCTTATTATAGATGATTTTTTCCTCTTTACATTTTTCTGTATTTTAAAATAAAAAATTTACTTTATCACAAAATAAATATTACTTTAAAATGCCACCATAAAACAATTTCAATGACTCTCTTGAACTGCTAAGAGGAAAAGAACCAAGAACTTTGCTTTTCAGAATCACAGATTGAGAAAAAGAGAACAATGTATTGTAATTAGAAGGTTTTAAAAAACATTCTCTTAGAATAAATGCTTTTCCAATTTGATATTTGAAATGTTTCTCTACATTAATATTCATGAACTTTAGTATTATAATTATCTACCTTTAAAGTTTATATTGTAGAATTTTAAGAATTATGATACCTTTTTGTGTAAGAAATTACTGTTTTTTGTATGATGAGTTAGATTTCACTAAGTAGGGAAAACTACTTTTTTAGTGGCTCCAAAATGAACAATGTTCATCATTCTGAAGATTTTATTGTTATATTTACTTTTCATGGCACAGTATTTGTAAGCTAGAGCATCACATTTCTAAGCTGCTGAGCCTTCAGTATTTTGTCATAAAGTGATTAAGTATAACTTCTGATTATGCATAGAGCATGTTACGAACTATCTGCATAGTCTCAGAAGGTTTATGTCCTTGACTTTCTCAAATGTGTCTGGGGTAACACATGTCCTCATTGCCTAGACTTACTGATTCCTTTGTCTCTTGGTCTTCCTCAGTGAGACAAGGTTGTAGATGGGCAGATTAGCTTGTTCTGGATTTAAAAGCCTTTGTTTTTCCACCTGGAATGGGGCCCTTCTCACTTGTAGGACTGTGGCTTGTGAAAGAGAGTGAACTAACCAAAACAAATAGGGCACTCAGTCTTCATTTGTCAAAGCTGTGGGTGCTCTGCTTCTTCGATTTACATAATGAAAAGTTAAATAAATTTCTGCAAGATTCAATTTCTACAAATTTTCTATTTTTAGGTTGTGCAAATAACTTTTTATAACCTACTTGGTAAGAATGAGGAATAAGAAGAACACTTCAATGTTTATTTGAATCTTCTGTGGAATAACATTATTTGCCTTATTTATGTATTATTTCCCTTCCAATTTATCTGTTGTAATTACTGAAATATTATAAGATGGCCATGTGTAATTTTGTAATGATAATGAAAATTCAGGAGACGGAAAGTCTGTTTTAATTAGATCCACCTGCTTCTTAAGAAATTTTCTTAAAAATACATATAAAGTTAATTCACACCTTAAGTAAAAACTAAATTCTGTCCATCAGTAAACATATGCAGTTACTAGATTTGTATTTGATTAAAAACTGTTATCTCTTTCCTATCCACCTGCCTTATTCAATTTCACTGACAATTCCCAAAGGTGCTCCTAAAAATTTCAAAAGTTTTTGAGTTTGAAACTACTATGTGCTCTTTCCTATTTGATTGATAAGTTTTTTTGTTTGTTTGTTTGTTCGTTTTTGCTAAATTATTAGTTTTGTCCCAGGTAACATTACTGAGGTAGTTGGGATCATAAAATAATCACCTATAGAAATTATTTTGGTTAGATTTCAGTGTTTGAAACCAATGACCATTTGCTGATTGCCTAATAGATGCACATTACTATACTCTAGGAATCAGGACTGTGATGCTTGGTGGGTACCGTAGAAATAGAATTCATGGTCCCCTATGTTTGAGATATATAGTTTCTTCTCAAAATAACTGTTTTTCCCTGATAAACTGAAATAGTATCTAAAGGGATAATTCAGTTTAGCAGGAAAGAAGCAGGGAAGAAAATATTTCTTTTTTCTAAAATAGTACATATTCTGCTTTATTACTTGTATCACTTAGGGTCCTGGCAGGAAACAAATGGCACTCTCCACTCTGGTAATTAGGCTCATTTAATGAACAGACTATTTGTAACGTGAGGGCAGAATTAAGGTAACTCAACAAGGCTAACAACCACAGGGGATCCATAGGGGAAGGAGGGGTTACCAGAATCCTGAGAGAGCTGTAGCTGAAGCAGAGGGGGACCGGCAGGAGCTGTGGGCTTAGATAGAGAAATGTAGCCACTGCTAACGCGCTCCTGGCAGAAAGGGGGCCAGGGAAATAAATACCCCCATCTCTCTTTCCTTCCACCCTCTGATCGGCTACTGGTGCTTCTCATTGGCCAGACCCAAGCAGAATCTAGAAGGCAAGGCATGGAGGTCAGCCTCCTGGGCACAGAGCATGGTGGAGAAGGATGGAGAACATATCTGGGGAGGGGAGAGCAAATGGAGGAGATTCAGCACCACATTTAGAATTTGACCATAAATTTTGAGACAGTAGAAAGGTAGTTGTGGTTCTTTAGTGTTTCCATGAAGTAAATAAGGTGAACTTGACAAGATTACATATTTCAAATGCAAATGGCTTCATATTAACTTGCCGAAACCATTTTGGAACTACAGTTGGACCTTGAACAATGCTGGGGTTAGGGGCACCCACCCTTCTTGCAATCAAAATCAACGTGTAATTTATAGTCGGCCCTTCATATCTTCAGTTCCTTATCCTTGGATTCAACTAACTGCGGGTCGTGTAGCACTGTAGTATTTGCTATTAAAAATTCTGCATGGACCCCTGTAATTCAAACCCGAGTTGTTCAAGGGTCAACTGTATCTTAGAATAATGTCCTAAAGACAACTAAATTGTACTTTACACACCCAATAGAATAGTACATGATTCGTTAATGATCCTCAGTTCTCATGAGTCACTGTGATTTTTAAGTTAAAAACCATAGTATTTTGGGGGTAAACTCATACCAAGCTCCTCAGATTTAGTGGGTCAGGGGTTAGGTAATCTGGGTTATACTAACACTAGCTAAGATAAAGTGTTATAGGTACATGTGTCTACACCACCCTCCTGTACCATTCCCAAGGTCAATAGCTTTGTTTGCCATACCTCAATCATTATGCAGTGTTGTGCAGAAAATTCATTTTGGTTTGGCTCATGTATAGATAGTGCCAGTCTTAAGTTGTAGTGGGTTGGCCAAAAAGTTCATTCGGGTTTTTCCATAGGATGGTATAAAAACCCGAACGAACTTTTTGGCCAACCCAATAGTTGGCAAAATGTGATAAAACAAAGGGACAAATCTTAGATTATGGAAATGAGTGGGTGCTATGCTCAAGGGAATTAGACTAATAGTTACTTTTAAAGTGTTTCTTTAATTATTGAACACATTCCTTCTGTAATTTAATTTTAGAACTTCAAATTGTGTTACTTAGAAACCGTTCATTTATAGCAGCAAATTGATGTTTTACTTAACTTTTATGTTTTCAATATGAATAATAAGTAATAATTTGATTACTAAAATATTCATAAAATAGAGTATTATCCAAGCAACACTTATAGCAAGATTCAGGAGAAAATAATAACTGTCAGTTGTTGAATTTCTCTAGTATTTTCTGAACAGGTTGATTTACAGAATAGAAAAACATTGGCACACACAATTCAGGTATTTCAGGGAATTGCATATACATGTTATATATTAAAATATAAAACTTCTTTTTTGTGTATAGAATCCAGCAGTTTAAAAACACTTTTAAATGCTTTTTAAAAGTATCAAAAGCATAATTTTATGTCTTTAGAGTTAATGGTAATTTTGTTTTCTTTTTGCTTTGAATCCAAGAGGAAACCATTATAAATCTCTCCTACAAGATTTATTTAGTTTTTTTTTTTTTACTCTCCTTTGGGCATGACCAATTTTTTCTCTCTGAAGTCAATTTTGAACATTGTATGTTTCTAACTTCTTGTAATCATAAATAGTCAAATTTATGGTAAACTTTTCAGAACAATCACTCTTATATAAGGTAATTTCTTGTAAACCAGTCACTACTGCTGTCTGGCTATGGGTATATAAGATGGAGCTTCTGCAGCCCTATTGACAGAAGTACCTTCTGCTGTTGTCTGACTTGGCATTCCAGATCCCCCTTTCTTTCTCCTGTCTACTTTATGAAATTCAGATCCATTATATTTTTTAATACGCAACTTCAAAACTATTAAAATTAATAAAGTAAAATATGGCAATATAAACCACGTGATAAAAATTATCTAAGTCACCCTAACATTCCTACTTACCTTTCAAAACTCACTTTAATCATTTAAACTGCCTACATGCAATCCTTCTGTGGCTTTTTACCCAGCCCAGTCCCTATTCATTCATGTGTTCTGGAAACATTTATTGAGAGCCCATGACCTACCAGAAAATGAATAAAGCCCTGGGAACTCAAAGATGAATTAGATACAGTTCTGCCCCCTCAGAGTCTAATGGTTGAATTAGACATGTAAGCAGATAATTACAAGACCATTTTTCCAAGATCATGAACAAGGGAACAGAGACGTAAAAGAAAGAATGTGGAGTAGTGAAATAAGAGATCAACTCTATCTGAAAAAGTACTCTAAAGAACTTGAAATGGATCTTGAAGGGTGAATAGGACTTCTCTAAGCACAAAGGGGTATGAAGTGCATGCCAGGCAGAGAAAACCAGACTCCTGTGTAAAATGTGGAGGAGTTGGACCTGCTTGAAGAACAGAGTTTAAGCTTAGCTAGAGGATGTGCCGTGAGACGGGGAACAGGGGGAGATTGAGACTGAAAATGTAGGATGTGCCAGTGTATGAGGTATGGGGGTTGAGGAGAGAGGATTATCCTCTAAGATTACCTTTATTACTCCACCATTTCATCTCCCAAAAATTTCCATTAGGGCTTCCCTGGTGGCGCAGTGGTTGAGAGTCTGCCTGCTAATGCAGGGGACACGGGTTCGAGCCCTGGTCTGGGAAGATCCCACATGCCGCGGAACAGCTGGACCCGTGACCCACAACTACTGAGCCTGCGCGTCTGGAGCCTGTGCCCCGCAACGGGAGGGGCCGCGATAGTGAAAGGCCCGCGCACCGCGATGAAGAGTGGCCCCCGCTTGCCACAACTAGAGAAAGCCCTCGCACAGAAGCGAAGACCCAACACAGCCATAAATAAATAAATAAATAAATAAATAAATAAATAAATAAAGTAGCTATAAAAAAAAAATTTCCATTAAAACTACATCTCAGAAACTGTGGAGAAAGGAATACAATTAACATTAAAGAAATTAAAGACCTTCCCTTAACTCTTCTATAGGTATCTGATAAATCTTAGAGTTTCAGAGAGTCAGTGGGTTAGAGGAGGGATCTTTGAGTAGGACTATTTCTCCGTAAATCATACTATTCAGTCTACTTTTCTCAGATGCTTAAGTTATAAAATGGAGATAATAAAACACATCTCACCAGGCTATCGTAAGGATCAAATGGGAATACATGTGAAAGTCTTTAGTGACTGGCAAAGTGCTATCCAGTAATGGTATTTTATTTAAAGTGGCTCTGGATTTCAACCTTCTATTTCTTGCTATAAAACTTAACTTTTTCCTTTCTGTAACTGAGCCCTTTTCAGGGTTTGTTTTTTTTTTTTGTTTTTTTTTTTTTCTTCCTGGAAAAGTTGTCATGGGTGCTCTGCAAACAGACTCTGAGACTGAGTATACTGGGAGAAAGCTGGTTTATGGGGAAACTCTCTGGAGATACCCCTGTAAGAAAGTGAGGAAGGCCCTATAGGCTTGCTCTCAGTTGAGGCAACAGGACAAACCCTGATCCCTGCATCAGGAGTCAATGGCTGGGAGCCACCTCTGGGTGAGGCAGTTCCCAGCCAAGGACATTCCAAGCAAGCAGGCAGCTATGCACCAACAGTGACGACCCCAGCATCCAGGGCATGGGTGCCTCTGATCTGAAGAGAGGATCTAGTCAGAGCACCATGGCACCCGCCTACTTTCTCTTCCTCCATCTGGTTCCAGTATGAAGTCTGAGGTGTGAGCTGCCCTTGCCTGTGAAAATATAGGGCTCCCAGCTGGAGGACGTTCGGGGTAGCCCTCACTGGAAAATCAGGGAGACTCTAATCTTGAGGGTCCTTTGTGTTATACATTCAGGGGTTCCCGGAGAGATTTTCAATGTCAAGTTGCCTGCTCACTACACACTTTTTATCTTTGTTTTATTTACCTGAGTCCCCCAATACTGGTTTCGATTGGGGAAAACTTTTTTTCCACATTTATGTGTCCTCATTGTCATGTATACCTAATGGTGACTTAAATTTATGTACTATTTTTTACATGAGAAAAGCAGCTTTTAAAGCAATAAGTGTAGCATAATGCAAAATTTTAAAAGATATATGTATATGAACATATATATTCACGGAAGAAAAGCTAGAAAGTTACACACTGAAAAACAGTAATAATTACTCCTGTATGGTAAAATTATTAGTAATTTGAAATTTTTAAAGTTTTAAATAAAGTTTGCATTTCTTATTTTATTTGACAAACTTTATAATCATAAATAAGCACAAGAAAAGTTTTTGAAAAATGATATAGTACCTTAACAGTATACAAAATGTTTTCACATACATTATTACATGGAATACGTACATCTAACTTCTTACCATGTCAGATGATAGAAGGTCATATGGGATTATTTTACAGATGTGAAAACTGATTATTCATAAAAGTTCATATACACATTCACACCACTATTATGTTGTTAAAATCTGTCCTTTAACTTGGGTCTTATGAGTCCAAAGCCAGTGCTTTTTCCAGAAGGACCATGTCCTTCTTCCCTCCAAGTATCATGCATCACAGTAATTACCATGCTTATTATTTTAACAATTAACTACATTTTAAAATAGATGTACAGTCTTCTTGGTTTGTTTCACAGGTAACATGACTGTCTTCTCCCTACTTAAAAATTTAAAGGAAAAAGACCTATGCTTACAACAGTCAGCAGAAAATTATTCAGGCAGGAATATTCATTAAATTCAACTGACTCTTTTTTCCAGTAACTTGCTCAGATTTAAGCCTTCAGGGAAGTATAAAGTTAAGCTTTTCCAAGAACTGTAAGGTATATTTCATACCTCACCTATTAGAATATTTTGAATATTACATCTTGCCCATAATGTAGCAATATTAAAGAACTTAAGAATCTCTATTTTTAACATTTTATGTATAAATTTTATATTGCTTCAATATGTCTTATACTTGTAATTTTATACTAAAATGATATTTTATATTAAAGTAGTTATGTACATTAGACTAGCAATATATGAGACATTTGGTTAATCAACTTGGTTAGTTTTCCTTTAAGTTCTGTGCTTGAGGAAATATTTCTCAATTAAAACTAAGGTAGTTCATCCAGAACAATATAAAATAATAGGATTTCTATAAAATAATTTGAGGGCATAGTTTATAATATACTGAATGATTGTTTTACTAAGAGTTCAAGTATTGGTGATAACGTAGTAGCTCACTGAACACAAAAGAACTAGATCTTTCTTTATCTTTGAACATAGGTGGGCATGAACAATTCTCTGTGGTCATAAACAGAAAAATATCTACGTACTAAATATAATTAGGACCTTCAAGAGGAGACCATGAGTTCTCTGGGCATTTTGAGGCTTTTAGAGGAGAAGCCGGCCAAAGAGGTGTTAGCAGTGTTGTAGCAATAAGAGGTTTTGAGGTGATAGCAGAAAGTGAGCAGTCTTTAAGGAGACATAGCACTAAAATATGTGGAATGTCAGGGAAATAATTCCAGGTAAGGGAACAGTGTAACCAAAGACACAAATGTGAAATTGAACTCTGGCTTCTTTGATTGGCAAGGACACTGATCTCATCAGTGAAGGCAGTTCAAGGTGGGAAATAAGATTAGATAAATGAGATAAGACCAAATCAGAGAGAACTTGAACACCAAACAGAAGAGATAAGATTTAGAATGTGATGAAATATTAAAAAGTGCTTGAGCAGACAAGTGTTGTAATGATTGGTACCATCTATACCACATGATTGGTCCAGTAGTAAAACTAGCTAGGTTTCAAAAATTGAAATTAGAGGATTAGGATTATGCTGGTGGTGTCAAAAATTAAGAAGGGATGTGTATGAGATTACAAAAATTCAATAAAAAATTTTCACTGACCATATATAGGATATAAATATCCATTTATAATATACATTTAAATTTACTTCAAACCTCTTTTTAAACGTCTATAAAACACAAAGAATTTAGACCCAGAAGGACTGGAACTTTAGTGGTTGTATATTATAGAGATGAGGAAACTGAGTCTTTAGAGAAGAGATCTGGTTGGTCCAGGGCTATGCAGATGTAGTGGTAAGACCCTGGATTTGGTGTCAGCAGGCCTGAGTTCAACCTCGAGCTTTAATTCTCACTGTCTTTGTGACCTCGGGCAAGTCTTTTAATCTCTAAGAAGTTAGGTTTTGTCTTCTGAAACAAGCCTATGTGAGACCTCACATGCCAAATGTGAAAATTAAGCTGCTTTGCTGAAGTTCTACACAGCTATAACGTATGAACTAGAATTCATAGGCTGAACAGGCAGGTTGAGCTAAAATTCTGGTTTCCAGCCATTTTGGACAGTGCATAAATCCTTTTTGTCTGCATTGCCTTTTGCTCATGAATGCTCAGTTTGTTCTCTGAAATCTGACACATGACTATGACATATTCTTCAAGGGGAAGAGATCTAATAAAAACCATCCCTCTAGGTCCAGCATTCTGACAGGCCTCAATCACAATTTTTGGAAATCTTTTCAGAAGTTCAAATATCTATTTGGGTCTGAGATAAAAGTTTTGATGCTCTCTCTATGTCTCACTCTTCCAAATCTGACCTATTATCATGTAAAGTTTACTTGGAGATTTTATATTTTATTGCACCAAAATTAAAACTTCCTTATAATTTCAATGGCCCTAAAAATTTCCTTTTTCTATTCTCTCCAGAATAGCAAATATATACTAAATAGAAAGGAGCTAAGAGATAGGAAACTTTGTGGCTTTGAAAATGCATGTTTATTGTCCTAAAGTAATATATTCCAGGTGGGAAATAATGGTGACGATCATGTGCATCTGGTTTGATCAGAGAAATGACTGCTGCCTGGGCTGGAGATACCAAAATGTCACCAACAAGAAATAAAATTGGTCCCATAGCCTAAGAGAAAGCTGAGGAGGCAGGTGACTCCAGGTATGGGTCTTATAAAGATGCTGAGGAAAGGAGTAATGCAGGCCATTCTGCTTGATATCTTGTATGACATAGGTTCGTGCTCTTACATCCTTTTGGCTAAAGTTACATGCTTTATAACAGGCACTTTCAGTAGCCACATTTTTATCGTATCACCTGTTACTTCTAGATAGTTTATCTTTTGGCGCTTATTGAAAATAGGATCTTTACTTTATACTTTTTGACTGGTTATTTTTTTATAGTAAAAAAATAATTTTTTTCTTATTTACTTTGTAACTAATCTCACTTAATTCTCTTATTAATTACAAAGTTTTAAAATTGATTTTTCAGAAGATTTTTAAGTAATCATATTGTCCTGTATTCTAATATACATAACTCATTATTTCATTTTTTTTTCTTATAAAGGGACATTTCTTATTTCATTCATGGAAGTTTGCAAAAATAAAAAAGATGATTATGGTGGTACTTGTAGGCATGCTACTTTTGTTCCTGTCTTCAGTGAGAATGTTACCACTGTTTCACACTTGCAGGATATTGGCTATTAGTTGATCACATATCTTTTTAAATAGCCTTTAATTCTATCAAATAACATTCTAGCAGCTGTTAAGATGATGATATAATTTTTCTTCTTTGACCTATAAGTATTTCATTAATTACGTCAAAATAATTCTGTTAATATAATTATATTAATAGGTTCTCTTATGTTGAACCATCCTTACTTTACTGAACTTGGACAGACTTGAACGCCATTACTAGAACACCATTCTCTTCTCGCTTGCTTCCTACTTTTTTTTCCTCTCCCTCTCAGTTTCTTTTGCTCATTTCTTCTCTCTAATCTCTTAATGTTCAAGTGCTACAAATAAATCTTTCATTTATTGCTTTCTACCCTTGAAATTATTGAGTCTCATAGCTTTAAATACTAGCTATATGCTGAAGACTTATAAATTTATATCTCTGGTTTAGACTCTTTCTCAAGCTCCAAACGTGTTTATCCAGCTGCCTACTTGATGTCTCCTCTTGGATGTCTAAATTCCTCTTACATACAATATGTTCAGAACATTTTTTGATCTTGCTCCTTCAAACTTCCCCAACTTATAGCCTTCCAATTGCACTTGATAGCGGCTTCATCTTTCCACGTATTGAAGATAAAAACCATGGAGTCACTGTCACCTGCTCTCTCTCCAATACATCAGCAATTCCTGATGGCTGTATTTTCAAAATATATCCAGACTCTAACTGCTTCTTACCACCTTCCCAGGTACCACACTGGTCTAAGCTACCCACTTGCCTGGAATATACAATAATCTCCTGTTTTCCCTGATCCCGTCCTTTCCCACTATCGTCTACTTTCAATACAACAGCCAGAATGATTCTTTTACAACATAGATCATGTATGTTATTGCTCTGCTCAAATCCCCCAAGTCTCCCCATTTTACTCAGGGTAAAAGCTAAAGCCTTTATAAGACAGCCCTATAGGATCTGGCCCTGTTACTTCTCTGACCCCAGTCTCCTACTCCTCCCATACCTTGCTCTCCTCCAACCCCACTGGCCTCTGTTGTTCTTTGAACCTGCCAGACATAATCTGGCCTTTAGGGCCTTTGCTCTGGCTGTATCCATTACCTAGAATGCTATTCCTAACAGTATCCACGAGACTAACTCCCAGGTCTTCTTCCTGTTTTTGTTCGAATGCTATCAACTCATTGGAGGTCTATTCCTGACCTTATTTAAAATTGCAACCCACCTCCTGTTCTCATCACCCCGATCCCCTTACCCTACTCTAATTTTTCTTTCCCTGTTTCACTTGTCACTAACTTACTGTGTAATTTAATGATGCCAGTTTAGTCCCCTGCTATAAAGTAATTTCCATGAGGCAGAGATCTTTGTTTTAAACGATGAAATATCCCAAGTACTGAGAATTATGATTTGTACTATAGATACTTAATAAGCATATGTTGAATGGATTAATGGATGCATTGAATCCCATCTAATTATGTCAGATACTTCCTTTGATTCATTACAGGATATGATTTTCTAAAATTTTGCTTAGGATTTTTGCGTTTATGTTAGTGAGATTGTTATTTTAATATTCTTTTGGGAGTGATATATTACTCTGGCTCTAGTATCAGGATTATGATAGCTTTTTAAAAACAATCAACAAGTTTTCAAGATTTTTCTACACTGGAGGAGTTAAACTAGCATAGAGAATGATCTGTGTTTTGAAGAAAGAATTCTTTTTTTCTTTAACATCTTTATTGGAGTGTAATTGCTTTACAATGGTGTGTTAGTTTCTGCTTTATAACAAAGTGAATCAGCTACACATATACGTATGTCCCCATATCTCCTCCCTCAAAGTGAATCAGCTACACATATACATATGTCCCCATATCTCCTCCCTCCCGCATCTCCCTCCCTCCCACCCCTCTAGGTGGTCACAAAGCACCAAGCTGATCTCCCTGTGCTATGCGGCTGCTTCCCACTAGCTATCTATTTTACATTTGGTAGTGTATATATGTCAATGCTACTCTCTCACTTTGTCCCAGCTTACCCTTCCCCCTCCCCATATCCTCAAGTCCATTCTCTAGTAGGTCTTCATCTTTATTCCTGTCTTGCCCCTAGGTTCTTCATGACCATTTTTTCTTGTTTAGATTCCATATATATGTGTTAGCATATGGTATTTGTTTTTCTCTTTCTGACTTACTTTACTCTGTATGATGGTCTCTAGGTCCATCCACCTCACTACAAATAACTCAGTTTCATTCCTTTTTATGGCTGAGTAATATTCCATTGTATATATGTGCCACATCTTCTTTATCTATTCATCTGTTGATGGACACTTCGGTTGCTTCCATGTCCTGGCTGTTGTAAATAGAGCTGCAATGAACATTTTGGTACATGACTCTTTTTGAATTATGGTTTTCTCAGGATATATGCCCAGTAGTGGGATTGCTGGGTCATATGGTCATTCCTTAAAAAACTGAAGAAAGAATTCTGCCATAAAACTGAGCTTGGCTTCTCTTTGGGCAGCTTGTTCAATTTCTTTCATCTTTCTTCCCTAGAAAATTCTTTCATCAATAATTCTAATTTCAATATTAGCATAGTATTTGCTCATAATTTAAAAATCTCTGTTTCTGAAGTTAAATCTCCCTTCTCATTCCTCATGTCATATATTTGTATTATTGTTTTTGATAAACTCATAGCTTATTTCCCCAGCTGCTCATTGGGTTTCCAAAGTATAAAGAAGGTTGGTTATACTCCTGGTTTCTTTTGAATATAATTCATTTCAATGTCTGAATGTACCATTTTCCCAACTGAAAGTGTTGCAACAACCAAAAAGTAAGTTTGATGTGTAAAATGTTTTATATCATAAATGAAAAATAAAAGCTTGTATTAATTTTTAGCATTGGGAGGGACTCTAGAAATTATCTTGGCCAATGACCTAAGCCTCATTTTTTTGTGTGTATGTGAGGAAACCAAGGCTCTGAGTAACTGATTTGCCCAATAGCACACCTATTTGTTGCAGTTAATGTAAAAAAGAGGATATTTTCATTTGTTTGTAAAAGTCATAATTGTTTTTTAAATGTTTTTTAAAATTAAGCATTCATCAAAATGTTATATAGATAAAATGATGAAGATGTGAAATGTAGCATTTTAACAGATGGTTCTTCTTGACATAGTGTTTTAGAAAAGTAACATGATGACATTCTGCATTTGCTAGAGCAGACAGACATTTTGCAAATGTTAAGGCAGCTTATATTTAAAAAGACTGAAGAACTGGGCCTGGGAATTCTGACCTCAGCCAAAGCTTCCTAGCTTAACTCCTCAAATCAGTGTTCTTCGTCACTGCTGGGGACATTTGACAATGTCTGCAGACATTTTTGGTTGGTACAGCTGGGTGAAGGGAGGTGGTGGTTGCTATTGGCAACCTAGTGTGTAGAGTCCGGGGGTGCTGCTAAACATGCTACAGTGCACTGGACAGTCCCCCACAACAAAGAATTATCTGCCCCCAATTATCAGTAATGCCAAGGTTGAGAAAACCTGACTATGGGGATGACTCTGACATTGATTGTGCCAGTCCTATATTTATAGATGCTTGTAATCACTTCAAAATGAACTGATTACATTGCATTTTTTAATGCAGACATATCCCCAAGGTGTGTTCTATGAAACATAGGTCCTATCCGATATTCCCATGAGAAAATGGTCAATTATGCTTGGGAAACAATGCATATTATATTGCCCTCTTAAAGTTCCACAGCGAAAACCAGCATATTAAAGGCTCTGATATGTCCTGCAGTGAAAATCCCCTTAACTTTGCTTAACTCAGAATATTCTACCTTTATTATACCATGCAATGTTTTGACATAGACTCTATAAACATTCCTGAGAAGAGGTTTCAAGAAATGCAATCACTATGCTTTCCAGTTCTCAGAGTTCTTTCACATTTGATCTCATTGGATTCTATCAATCATTCTATAAGATATAATTCTAAAATAACCTCAGCATTTCCCCCCAAATAATCTTCCTATCCTAACTTATTCTTCCTCCTTCATTTCCTAAAGCAGTAAAGATTTTATGTCAATCGAGATGAATTTATTATTTTTCTTAGTACAAAATAGACTATTCTTTTAGAAAATATATAAAATGCAAAGAAGTAAAACAAAAAACTTCCTATAACTCCTCCATCATTAACATGTTCTTATATTTTCAGTTGTTTTCCTGTCAATATATTTAAAAATAAAATAACAATGTAAATGCTTTTTATAAACTTACAATATCTTTAACATTCTAGCATTTTCATTTAATACTATTATTACTATATCATGATAACAACAGAAAATGAATATTCAAGTATAAATTGGATATTTCATTACATGGAATGTGCTGCTTTATTTAAGGAGTCCTCTATTAATGGGAAACTATTTTCTTTTTTTGGCTAATTTTCAGAATACTCTAATGAACAGCTTTATATATATGTATCTTTTCACATATTCTTAATTGTTTCTTTAGGAAAGTTGCTAGAGGTAGAATTATTGTATCAATAGCTAGAGAAAGGAATAAGGTCAAGAGTGTGGTGATAGTGGTGATGGATGTATATTTTAAGGCTTTAGTGGTGAAAAGCTGCCTTTTAGAAAGGCTGTACAACTTTTTTTTTTTTTGTACAACTTTAACGTTCCCAATAATAGTTTATAAGAGTGACATCGGGTCTTTTGTTTTGGTAAGAAAACTTAATAAGAGATCTATCCTCTTAATAGGCTTTTAAGTGCATAATACATGATTATATTCTATTCTTCTATTGCTTGGATTTGTCTCTTTGTTTTCATTCCCCTGCTGTTAGGCTCCCATTTTGGCTTCCTGGTTGTCATACTGTTTTGCTCACCTCCATTTCTTTGCTCCGGGCGGCTCAGTTTAAATTCTTGTTTCTCTAAAAAGCCGTCTTATGTCAATTAGCACCAGATTCCATATTTCAGAGCTTGACATGGCCTAATGTTTTGTTTAAGTGCATCACATTGTACATGCATGTCTTAAGTATTTGACCAGCTTATTAGCACTAGCAGAGTCCAGATCCAAACACTCAGTATGTCTCAGTCTCTGTGCCAGGCCCCAAGGCTGCAGGAATAAAGCAGACAGAGCCTTTGTTCTTGAGCTGCTCAGAGTTTATAGAGAAAACAGAGAAAAGGCAGACTATGAAAAGCACTATGACAGCAGTAAATAGGGTACTATAGGAATACAGACTGGGATTTGATGCCAGGGAAGGCTTCCTGGAGGAGAGGTCCTCAAAGGGGGTTTTGAAGGATGAATAGGAGTTCTGAGTAATGTGCAGACATAGAAAGTCTGTGTGTTGTGAGCATATATGTACATTTGTATGTGTATAGCATATTGGGGAAAGATGCGAAAGAGCATGAAATGCACATAGAGGAGTAGCAAGAAATGAATCTAAAGAGATTAGGAGAAAGAGGAAAAAGCCTGAATGCCTGTATGGGTGCTGCTAAGACATTTGGGCTTCATCCTGATGATACTTGGAGTGTGGAGGGTGGATTGACTGAGGCAAGGATGCTGGGAAGCCATGTTTATAGTTCTCTGCAAGCCCACAGTACCAAGTGAGGGACTGGTCCCAAACCTCTGTGTGTGTGTGTGTCTTTCTGATTTTTTAAGATTCCTGGACCTGTCATTTAATTTTCTTGGTCCCTAGCATCTTAATTAATTAGATGATTATGTTTACAATTATAATACAGGACTTAAAATAATGGGAATGGGAATGGAGCATATTATTTCGTGAAAATTGTCTGAAGTGATAGGGAAGTTATAGTTTCCCCCTCCTGTTTGGCCTGAGTACATTTAAGATGCATGCGTGTCCTGCTACTTCTACCTCAAGCTCATTTAATGAGGTTGTGATATGTAAGGCTGCTTTATTGAATCATTTGAGTTGCCTTTGAAGACTTTCTACTTGATTATGCACAGGAGAGAGATAAATAGAGTTAGATAGACAAGAAAGACCTCTCTCAGAGAAATCATATTTTTGTCAGGAAATGAAAATCATTTTTATTCTACTGAGAAAAAAGGAAGTTTTGTTTATGATATGATTTAACTTTTAGAAATTTAATTATAGCTTTTAATATAAAGCTTTGGATTCTGAAAACATCATAGGAATAACAGTAGACACCATTGAATTATCTTTCTTGCATAGGGATTTCTATTCAATTTAAGAACTCATTGTTGGGCTTCCCTGGTGGCCCAGTGGATAAGAATCTGCCTGCCAGTGCAGGGGACACGGTTGGATACCTGGTCCGGGAAGATCGCACATGCCTCGGAGCAACTAAGCCTATGCACCACAACTAATGGGCCTGCGCTCTAGAGCCCGCAAGCCACAACTACTGAGCCTGCGTGCCACAACTACTGAAGCCCGCGTGCCTAGAGCCTGTGCTCTGCAACAAGAGAGGCCACTGCAATGAGAAGCCCATGCACCACAACGAAGAGCAGCCCCCGCTCGCCGCACCTAGAGAAAGCCTACGCACAGCAATGAAGACCCAACGCAGCCAAAAATAAATAAACAAAATAAAAATTTTAAAAAGTAAAAAAAAAAAAAACTCATTGTTTAACAATGAGGCTTAAAATCACATTTATTTGCTACTTTACTCATATTTCAGCCAGATAAAAGACTCTGCTATTTTATAGTGAAAGCTTATTTTTTGTGTAGAGTTAAGATGCTGATAGTAATTTTTCACACTTTGCCGGCTACCTTTACCTAGTTAGAATAATTTACTACACTGACAAAGAATGCTCAGTAACTGGAATCTCCCAGGAGAAAAAAATTCTTTAAATTCAAATTGCTGTATTATAATTACAAGCAAATTGTATTAGCTTTCTTCAAAGAACCTTATTAAAAGCCTTAAGCAGCCTTGTCATCCCCATGAGGTGTTTGCTTCTCACTTTATGGGTGGAGAAACTGAAGGTAAATGATTGCTCAGTCAAAGGAAATGGTTACGTGCGACCTGCTATTGAGAAGAGGTATTATTTCTTAGAAAGGCTTCTAGGGCTTGACTCAGACCATTGGTCCAGACCTACCCCACCTTTCTGCAGAAAATTGCCGTTGGCCCAGATGTACTATAGGGGCAATCAGGTGAGTTTCAAAGGATCTCTTCCTTGATCAATCTCAAGACTCTTTCAAGCACTTGATATCCCGATAAAATCTAAATGATAGGTCACCCAGTGTGTTTGGGAAAGAGATTGTGAAGCATTTCCCATTTGTCATATAAATATTTAAGGAGACACAGATGTCATCTCAAGGTTAGTTATAGGTACTTGTATACTTATAAACCAGGGATTGGTATCTGATGTGAGTATCATTTAAGGCACTCAACGATTTACGTTCTCCTAAAGAACTAAGGAACCACGAAGGTTGTTCATTGGCAGAAATATGCTTTCTGCCTATAAATAGGTACATTAATATACTGTTAAACTTTAATAGAAGATATTTTCCGTTTTATCAATTTATTTTGGATTTTGTAGCAGTTTATTTTTGTTGTATTCTTTCCCACCCCTCAAGGACTCATGCAGAAAACTGTTTCTTTTTTTCTGAATATTTTGGAAATGTTGTGTATGGAGAAAAATGAACCATTTAACACTTCAGTTGCATTAATAATCATTACCAGCAGAGTCTAACCTGGCAACTCTGACAGTAACAGTCTACAGCGAGAATCTATGTCTCGGATGAAATATGCAAGTCTACCTCTCATACCCCTTAATGATCCTGCATGACTAATACACAGTGACATTTAAGGAGCACTCATCTAAAACTGCTCATATTCATTTTGCAAATATTCATCTGTGGCATATTCATCAGCAAGAAATGAAGCTGAAAAATCATTAACCCCTTCTTCATCGGTGTTATAAGATTTGGCTTTCTGATCACATTCTGCTAACATGACCAATGCAATACTATAGAGTAGATTAAGGTGTTTAAAACATAATCACGGACATTATTAGAGATACAGCCTGTAAAATGATGAGAAGCTTTTGGGAGGCCTATAAAATAGGGATCCCAGAGTATAAACCAGTACAATGGGAAGCAGCCTGAAGAGGACATGTAGGAAAATGATTAGAATAATAAAGTGATGTAGGTACTGAGATGAAAGGAGTCTATTCAGCTGATGGGGTTGCTCTATGATACAGTTTATCAGAAAATGATTGAAAATGTCTAATGTTTGTATAAGTTAGTATGTCAGCCCTGGGTCTCAGTCATGAGAGTCTTCAACTTGTTTTAAGATAGCATATTTGGTAAGATTTTGTGAGTGACGTTGTTCCATTTGACTTCATTATAAAATTTCCAAGTATGTGTATTAAGCAGAGTTTGTCATATCTTTTTCTTTTCTTTCTTTCTTTTTTTAATAATGAATAAGCATTTATTTAACAAGTTATAACAGTTTTACCACTCTCGGGATCCTCAGAAGTCCAAAGCTCTGGCATCAACTCCTTAAACTGGTGTCCCCTGCTCATATCTTTTGTCCATTATTTTTTCTGATTGCCTGTCTTTATTTTTTTAAATAGATCTTTATTGGAGTATAATTGCTTCACAATACTGTGTTAGTTTCTGTTATGCACCAAAGTGAATCGACCATATACATACATATGTCCCCATATCCCCTCCCTCCCATCCTCCCTATCCCGCCCCTCTAGGTCATCGCAAAGCACTGAGCTGATCTCCATTAATCTGTTGATAGATATCTGGGTTGGTTCCGTGTCCTGGCTATTGTAAATACTGCTGCAGTGAACACTGTGGTACATGTATCTTTTTGAATTATGGTTTTCTCAGGGTATATGCCCAGTAGTGCGATTGCTGTGTCATATGGTAGTTCTATTTTTAGTTTAGTTTTTTTTTTTTAAGATTTTATTAATTAATTAATTAATTAATTTATTTATTTATTTATGGCTGTGTTGGGTCTTCGTTTCTGTGTGAGGGCTTTCTCTAGTTGCGGCAAGTAGGGGCCACTCTTCATCGCGGTGCGCGGGCCTCTCACTATCGTGGCCTCTCTTGTTGCGGAGCACAGGCTCCAAATGCACAGGCTCAGCAATTGTGGCTCACGGGCCTAGTCGCTCCGCGGCATGTGGGATCTTCCCAGACCAGGGCTCGAACCCGTGTCCCCTGCCTTGGCAGGCAGATTCTCAACCACTGCGCCACTAGGGAAGCCCTATTTTTAGTTTTTTAAGGAACTTTCATACTGTTTTCCATAGTGGCTTTACCAATTTACATTCCCACCAGCAGTGCAGGAGGGTTCCCTTTTCACCACACCCTTTCCAGCATTTATTGTTTCTAGATTTTTTGATGATGGCCATTCTGACTGGTGTGAGGCGATACCTCATTGTAGTTTTGATTTGCATTTCTCTAATAATTAGTGATGTTGAGCATCTTTTCATGTGCCTCTTGGACATCCATATGTCTTCCTTGGTGAAATATCTATTTAGGTCTTCTGCCAATTTATTAATTGGATTTTCTTTTTGATATTGAGCTCCATGAGCTGTTTGTATATTTTCTAGATTAATCCTTTGTCTGTTGATTCATTTGCAAATATTTTCTCCCATTCTGAGGGTTGTCTTTTCGTCTTGTTTATGGTTTCCTTTGCTGTGCAAAAGCTTTGAAGTTTCATTAGGTCCCATTTGGTAATTTTTGTTTTTATTTCCATTACTGTAGGAGGTGGATCAAAAAAGATCTTGCTGTGATTTATGTCAAAGAGTGTTCTTCCTATGTTTTCCTCTGAGAGTTTTATAGTGTCTGGTCTTACATTTAGGTCTCTAATCCATTTTGAGTTTATTTTTGTGTATGATGTTAGGGAGTGTTCTAATTTCATTCTTTTACATGTAGCTGTCCAGTTTTCCCAGCACCACTTATTGAAGAGACTGTCTTTTCTCCATTGTATATCCTTGCCTCCTTTGTCATAGATTAGTTGACCATAGGTGCATGGGTTTATCTCTGGGCTTGTTCCATTAATCTATGCTGCTATTTTTGTGCCAGTACCATATTGTCTTGATTACTGTAGCTTTGTAGTATAGTCTGAAGTCAGAGAGTCTGATTCCTTCAGCTCTGCTTTTTTCCCTCAAGACTGCTATGGCTATTCGGGGTCTTTTGTGTCTCCATACACATTTTAAGATTTTTTGTTCTAGTTCTGTAAAAAATGCCATTGGTAATTTGATAGGGATTGCATTGAATCTGTAGATTGCTTTGAGTAATATAGTCATTTTCACAATATTGATTCTTCCAATCCAAGAACATGGTATATCTCTCCATCTGTTGGTATCATCTTTAATTTCTTTCATCAGTGTCTTATAGTTTTCTGCATACAGGTCTTTTGTCTCCCCAGGTAGGTTTATTCCTAGGTATTTTATTCTTTTTGTTGCAATGGTAAATGGGAGTGTTTCCTTAATTTCTCATTCAGATTTTTCATCATTAGTATATAGAAATGCAAGAGATTTCTGTGCATTAATTTTGTATCCTGCAACTTTACCAAATTCATTGATTAGCTTTAGTAGTTTTCTGATAGCATCTTTAGGATTCTCTATGTATAGTATCATGTCATCTGCAAACAGTGACAGTTTTACTTCTTCTTTTCCAATTTGTATTCCTTTTATTTCTTTTTCTTCTCTGATTGTCATGGCTAGGACTTCCAAAACTATGTAGAATAATAGCAGTGAGAGTGGACATCCTTGTCTTGTTCCTGATCTTAGAGGAAATGCTTTCAGTTTTTCACCATTGAGAATGGTGTTTGCTGTGGGTTCGTCATATATGGCCTTTATTATGTTGAGGTAGGTTCCCTCTATTCCCACTTTCTGGAGAGTTTTTATCATAAATGGGTGTTGAATTTTGTCAAAAGCTTTTTCTGCAGCTATTGAGATGATCATATGGTTTTTATTCTTCAATTTGTTAATACGGTGTATCACATTGATAGATTTGCATATACTGAAGAATCCTTGCATGCCTGGGATAAATCCCACTTGATCATGGTGTATGATCCTTTTAATGTGTTGTTGGATTTTGTTTGCTAGTATTTTGTTGAGTATTTTTGCATCTATATTCATCAGTGATATTGGTCTGTAATTTTCTTTTTTTGTGACATCTTTGTCTGGTTTTGGTATCAGGGTGATGGTGGCCTCATAGAATGAGTTTGGGAGTGTTCCTTCCTCCGCAACTTTTTGGAAGAGTTTGAGTAGGAATGGGTGTTAGCTCTTCTCTAAATGTTTGATAGAATTCACCTGTGAAGCCATCTGGTCCTGGACTTTTGTTTGTTGGAAGATTTTTAATCACAGTTTCAATTTCATTACTTGTGATTGGTCTGTTCATATTTTCTGTTTCTTCCTGGTTCAGTCTTGGAAGGTTATACCTTTCTAAGAATTTGTCCATTTCTTCCAGGTTGTCCATTTTGTTGGCATAAAGGTCCTTGTAGTTGTCTCTTAGGATGCTTTGTATTTCTGTGGTGTCTGTTGTATCTTCTCCTTTTTCATTTCTAATTTTATTTTATTATTTTTTTTTAAATTTTTATTTATTTATTCATTTATTTATTTTTAATTTATGGCTATGTTGGGTCTTCGTTTCTGTGCGAGGGCTTTCTCTAGTTGTGGCAAGTGGGAGCCACTCTTCATCGCTGTGCGCGGGCCTCTTACTATCGTGGCCTCTCTTGTTGCGGAGCACAGGCTCCAGACACGCAGGCTCAGTAATTGTGGCTCACGGGCCCAGCCGCTCCGCGGCATGTGGGATCTTCCCAGACCAGGGCTCGAACCCGTGTCCCCTGCATTAGCAGGCAGATTCTCAACCACTGCGCCACCAGGGAAGTCCTCTAATTTTATTGATTTGAGTCCTCTCCCTCTTTTTCTTGATGAGTCTGGCTAATGGTTTATCAATTTTGTTTATCTTCTCAAAGAACCAACTTTAAGTTTTATTGATCTTTGCTATTGTTTTCTTTGTTTCTATTTCATTTATTTCTGCTCTGATGTTTGTGATTTCTTTCCTTCTGCTAACTTTGGGTTTTGTTTGTTCTTCTTTCTCTAGTTCCTTTACGTGTAAGGTTAGATTGTTTCTTGAGGTAGGCTTGTATAGCTATAAACTTCCCTCTTAGAACTGCTTTTGCTGCATCCCATAGGTTTTGGATCATCATGTTTTCATTGTCATTTGTCTCTAGGTATTTTTTGATTTCCTCTTTGATTTATTCAGTGATTTATTCAGTGATCTCTTGGCTATTTAGTAACATATTGTATAGCCTCCATGTGTTTGTGTTTTTTACGTTTTTTTCCCTGTAATTCATTTCTAATCTCATAGCGTTGTGGTCAGAAAAGATGCTTGATATGATTTCAATTTTTCTTAAACTTGCTGAGGCTTGATTTGTGACCCAAGATGTGATCTATTCTGGAGAATGTTCCGTGCACACTTGAGAAGAAAGTGTAATCTGCTGGTTTTGGATGGAATGTCCTATAAATATCGATTAAATCTATCTGTTCTATTGTGTCATTTAAAGCTTCTGTTTCCTTATTTATTTTCATTTTGGATGATCTGTCCCTTGGTGTAAGTGTTAAAGTCCCCCACTATTATTGTGTTACTGTCTATTTCCTCTTTTATATCTGTTAGCAGTTGCCTTATGTATTGAGGTGCTCCTATGTTGGGTGCATATATATTTATAATTGTTATATCTTCTTCATGGCTTGATCCCTTGTTCACTGTGTAGTGTCCTTCCTTGTCTCTGGTAACATTCTTTATTTTAAAGTCTATTTTATCTGATATGAGCATTGCTACTCCAGCTTTCTTTTGATTTCCATTTGCATGGAGTATCTTCTCCATCCCCTCACTTTCAGTCTGTATGTGTCCCTAGGTCTGAAGTGGGTCTCTTGTAGACAGCATATATATGGGTCGTGTTTTTGTATCCATTCAGCGAACCTGTGTCTTTTGGTTGGAGCATTTAATCCATTCATGTTTAAGGTAATTATCGATATGTGTGTTCCTATGACCATTTTCTCAGTTGTTTTGGGTTTGTTTTTGTAGGTCCTCTTCCTCTCTTGTGTTTCCCACTTAGAGAAGTTCCTTTAGCATTTGTTTTAGAGCTGGTTTGGTGGTGCTGAATTCTCTTAGCTTTTGCTTGTCTGTAAAGGTTTTAATATCTCTGTCGAATCTGAATGAGATCCTTGCTGTGTAGAGTAATCTTGTTTGTAGGTTCTTCCCTTTTATCACTTTAAGTATATCATGCCACTCCATTCTGGCTTGTAGAGTTTCTACTGAGAAATCAGCTGTTAACCTTATGGGAGTTCCCTTGTATGTCATTTGTCATTTTTCCTTTGCTGCTTTCAATAATTTTTCTTTGTCTTTAATTTTTGCCAATTTGATTATTCTGTGTGTTGGCGTTTTTCTCCTTGGGTTTATCCTGTATGGGACTCTCTGCACTTCATGGACTTGGGTGGCTATTTCCTTTCCCATGTTAGAGAAGTATTCAACTATAATCTCTTCAAATGTTTTCTCAGATCCTTTCTCTCTCTCTTCTCCTTCTGGGACCCCTATAATGCAAATGTTGTGTTTAATGTTGTCCCAGAGGTCTCTTAGGCTGTCTTCATTTCTTTTCATTATTTTTTCTTTATTCTGTTCCGCAGCAGTGAATTCCACCATTTTGTCTTTCAGGTCTCTTATCTGTTCTTCTGCCTCGGTTATTCTGCTATTGATTCCTTCTAGTGTAGTTTTCATTTCAGTTATTGTATTGTTCATCTCTGTTTGTTTGTTCTTTAATTCTTCTAGGTCTTTGTTAAACATTTCTTGCATCTTCTCGATCTTTGCCTCCATTCTTTTTCCGAGGTCCTGGATCATCTTCACTATCATTATTCTGAATTCTTTTTCTGGAAGGTTGCCTGTCTCCACTTTGTTTAGTTGTTTTTCTGGGGTTTTATCTTGTTCCTTCACCTGGTACATAGCCCTCTGCCTTTTCATCTTGTCTATCTTTTCTGTGAGTGTGGTTTTTGTTCCACAGGTTTCAGGATTGTAGTTCTACTTGTTTCTGATGTCTGCCCTCTGTTTAGCGCTTTATATAATTTAGATAATGTTATCTACACTACATATACCATGGGATTTTATTCCATTAATTTACTTAATCCTTGCCTCATTCCAAGTGAGATTTTGAACTGTCTTTTTACTAATGTACTCTGCTAGTGCTGGAGTGTCTCCTGCAGAGCTGGGAGGTGGCTGTGGCTCACCACGGGGACAAGGACACTGGGAACAGAAGTTCTGGGAAGTACTCCTTGGTGTGAACCCCCCCGGAGTCTGCCATTAGCCCCACTGAAGAGCCTCCACTTTTAAATGTAATTAAGTCCCATTTGTTTATTTTTGTTTTTATTTCCGTTACTCTAGGAGGTGGGTCAAAAAAGATCTTGCTGTGGTTTATGTCAAAGAGTGTTTTTCCTATGTTTTCCTGTAAGAGTTTTATAGTGTCTGGTCTTACATTTAGGTCTTTTATCCATTTGTAGTTTATTTTTGTGGATGGTTTAGGTGGTGTTCTAATTTCATTCTTTTACATGTAGCTGTCCAGTTTTCCCAACACAACTTATTGAAGAGGCTGTCTTTTCTCCATTGTATATTCTTGCCTCCTTTATCAAAAATAAGGTGACAATATGTGTGTGGGTTAATCTCTGGTCTTTCTATCCTGTTCCATTGATCTATATTTCTGTTTTTGTGCCAGTACCATACTGTCTTGATTACTGTAGCTTTGTGGTATAGTTTGAAGTCGGGGAGCCTGATTCCTCCAACTTCATTTTTCTTTCTCAAGATTGCTTTGGCTATTCAGGGTCTTTTGTGTTTCCATGCGCATTGTAAAATTTTTTGTTCTAATTCTCTGAAGAATGCCATTGGTAGTTTGATAAGGATTGCATTGAATCTATAGATTGCTTTAGGTAGTATAGTCATTTTCACAATATTGATTCTTCCAATCCAAGAACATGGTATATTCCTCCTTCTGTTTATGTCATCTTTGATTTCTTTTATCAGTGTTGTATAGTTTTCTTTTATAGTTTTCTGAGTGCAAGTCTTTAGCCTCCTTAGGCAGGTTTGTTCCTAGGTATTTTTTTCTTTTTGTTGTGATGGTAAATGGGATTGTTTCCTTAATTTCTCTTTCTGATTTTTCGTTGTTAGTGTATAGGAATGCCATAGATTTCTGTGCATTAATTTTGTATCCTGCAACCTTACCATTTCATTGATTAGTTCTAGTAGTTTTCTGGTGGCATCTTTAGGATTTTCTATGTATAGCATCATGTCGTCTTCAAACAGAGACAGCTTTACGTCTTCTTTTCCAATTTGTGTTCCTTTTATTTCTTCTTCTTCTCTGATTGCCATGGCTAGGACTTCCAAAACTATGTTGAATAAGAGTGGTGAGAGTGGAAATCCTTGTCTTGTTCCTGATCTTAGTGAAAATGCTTTCAGTTTTTCCACCATTGCGTATGATGCTTGCTGTGGGTTTGTCATATACGGGCTTTATTATGTTGAGGTAGATTCCCTCTATGCCCATTTTCTGGAGAGTTTTTATCATAAATGGGTGTTGAATTTTGTTAAAAGCTTTTTCTGCATCTATTGAGATGATCACATGGTTTTTATTCCTTAATTTTATTCCTTATGGGTTTTATTCATATGGTTAATATTCCTTGACATATTCCTTAATATGTTAATGTGGTGTATCACATTGATTGATTTGCATATATTGAAGAATCCTTGCATACCTGGGATAAATCCCACTTGATCATGGTGTTTGATCCTTTTAATGTGTTGTTGGATTCTGTTTGCTAGTATTTTGTACAGGAATTTTACATCTAAGTTCATCAGTGATATTGGTCTATAATTTTCTTTTTTAGTGATATCTTTTTCTGGTTTTTGTATCAGGGTGATGGTGGCTTCGTACAATGAATTTCGGAGTGTTTCTCCCTCAGCAATTTTTTGGAAGAGTTTGAGAAGGATGGGTGTTAACTCTTCTCTAAATTTTTGATAGAATTCACCTATGAAGCCATCTTGTCCTGGACTTTTGTTTTTGGAAATTTTTAATTACGGTTTCAATTTCATTACTTGTGATAGATCTGTTTATATTTTCTAATTCTTCCTGGTTCAGTCTTGGAAAATTTTACGTTTCCAAGAATTTGTCCGTTACTTCGTGGTTGTCCATTTTATTGGCATAGAGTTGTTTGTAGTAGTCTCTTATAATCCTTTGTATTTCTGCAGTGTCAGTTGTGGTTTCTCCTTTTTCAGTTCTAATTTTATTGATTTGCATCCTCTCCCTTTTTTTTCTTGATGAGTCTGGCTAAGGGTTTATCAATTTTGTTTATCTTCTCAAAGAACCAGATTTTAGTTTTATTGATCTTTGCTATTGTTTCCTTCATTTCTTTTTCACTTATTTCTGCTCTGATCTTTATGATTTTTTTCCTCTACTCACTTTGGGTTTTCTTTGTTCTTCTTTCTCTAGTTGTTTTAAGTGTAGGGTTAGATTGTTTATTTGAGATTTTTCTTGTTTCTTGAGGTGAGATTGAATTGCTATAAACTTCCCTTTTAGAACTGCTTTTGCTGCATCCCATAGGTTTTGGGTCATTGCGTTTTCATTGTCATTTGTTTCTGTGTTTTTTAAAATTTCTTCTTTGATTTCTTCAGTGATTTCTTGGTTATTTAGTATCGCACTGTTTAGCCTCCAGGTATTTGGGTTTTTTTACAGTTTTTTTCTTGTAATTGATTTTCAATTTCATAGCATTGTGGTCAGAAATGATGCCTTGATATGATTTCAGTTTTCTTAAATTTTCTGAGGCTTGATTTGTGACCCAAGATGTGATCTAACCTGGAGAAAGTTCTGTGTGCACTTGAGAAGAAAGTGTATTCTGCCACTTTTGGGTGGAATGTTCCATAAATATCAATTAAATCTATCTTGTCTATTGTGTCACTTAAAGCTTATGTTTCCTTATTTATTTTCTGTTTGGATAATCTATCCATTGGTGTAAATGGGGTGTTAAAGTCCCCTATTATTATTGTGCTACTGCTGATTTCTCCTTTCATGGTTGTTAGCATTTGCCTTATGTAGTGAGGTGCTCCTATGTTGGGTGCATAAACATTTATAATTGTTATATCTTCTTCTTGGATTGATCCTTTGATCATTATGTAGTGTCTCTCCTTATCTCTTGTAACAGTCTTTATTTTAAAGTCTATTTTATCTGATACAAGTATTGCTAATCCAGCTTTCTTTTGATTTCCATTTGCATGGAATATCTTCTCCATCCCCTCATTTTCAGTCTGTATGTGTCCCTAGGTATGAAGTGGGTCTCTTTTAGACAACATATATGTGGGTCTTGTTTTTGTATCCATTCAGCCAGTCTGTGTCTTTTGGTTGGAGCATTTAATCCATTTACATTCAAGGTTATTATTGATATGTATGTTCCTATTACCATTTTGTTAATTGTTCTGGGTTTGTTATTGTAGGTCTTTTCTTTCTCTTACATTTCCCACCTAGAGAACTTTCTTTAGCATTTGTTGTAAAGCTAGTTTGGTGGTGCTGAATTCTCTTAGCTGTTGCTTGTCTGAAAAATTTTTGATTTCTCCATTGAATCTGAATGAGATCCTTGCTGTGTAGAGTAATCTTGGTTGTAGGTTTTTCCCTTTCATCACTTTAAGTATATCCTGCCACTCCCTTCTGACCTGCACAGTTTCTGCTGAAAAATCAGCTGATAATCTTATGGGGATTCCTTTTTATGTTATTTTTTGTTTTTCCCTTGTTGCTTTTAATATTTTTTCTTTGAATTTAATTTTTGTTAGTTTGATTTTTATGTATCTTTGTGTGTTTTTCCTAGGGTTTATCCTGTATGGGACTCTCTGTGCTTCCTGGACTTGGGTGGCTATTTCCTTTCCCATGTTAAGGAATTTTTCCACTATAATCTCTTCAAATATTTTCTCAGACCCCTTCCTTTTCTCTTCTTCTTCTGGGACCCTTATAATTCGAATGTTGGTGCATTTAGTGTTGTCCCAGAGTTCTCTGAGATTGTCTTCAATTCTTTTCATTCTTTTTTCTTTATTCTGCTCCTCGGCAGTTATTTCTACCCTTTTGTCTTCCAGCTCTCTTTTTTGTTCTTCTGCCTCAGTTATTCTGTTATTGATTCTTCTAGTGTATTTTTCATTTCAGTTATTGTGTTGTTCATCTCTGCTTGTTTGTTCTTTTGTTCTTCTAGATCTTTGTTAAACATTTATTGTGTTTTCTCACTCCGTGCCTCCATTCTATTGCCGAGATTCTGGATCATCTTTACTATCATTACTCTGCATTCTTTTTCAGGTAGATTGCCAATTTCCTCTTCATTTATTTGGTCTTGTAGGTTTTTCCTTGCTCCTTCATCTGTGACATATTTTTTGCTGTCTCATTTTTTTTAAAATTTTTTTTTTTATGAGTGGGGTTGTGTTCCTGTCTTACTGGTTGTTTGGCCTGAGGCTTCCAACATTGGAGTTTGTAGGCTCTTGGGTAGAGCTGAGTCTTGGTGCTGAGATGAGGACCTCCGTGAGGACTCACTCTGATGAATAATCCCTGGAGTGTGAGGTTCTCTGTTAGTCCAGTGGTTTGGACTCAGAGCTCCCACTGCAGGAGCTTCAGCCCGACCCCCGGCTCATGAACCAAGATCCTGCAAGCCACGTGGGGTGGCAAAAAAATAAATAAATAAATAACAAAGTAAAAAATAAAATTAGAGTAGGAAACTAACAGATATGTTAGAAAGAATATAAAAAAAGAAATATAGATTAATCAACAACCAGAAAGTACAACAGTACCACAGTAGTGAAAAAGAGGAGGAGGGAAAAGAAGAAAAAAAAAAAAGTGGGGGAGAATCCTTGGCTGTGGAGGGCGGGGTCTAAGCAAGGGCAAGGTTTGGGTGGTGGGTGGGGCCTATGCTCAGGACCCACAGGGCTGGAAAAGGCCCTGGGGGCTGTGGGGGTGGGGCTTAGGCTCAAGGAACAGAAGGGGCCCAGGCATGCCCCCCACGCCTGTCTCAGAGGGCAGGGACCTCCCCTGGGAGCCTAGCAGGCTTCCTGGGCTTGAGTGGCTGGGGCAAATGCCCTCGTCTCCTCTCCTGCTCCTCTGGTCTGGAGGGCCCCTCCCGCCTGCCTCTCCTTTTCTCCCCTGGCCTCCTTCCTATGCTCCCAGGACCAATGTGGCAGGGGTGGGAGGGGGGCCCTTGGAGGGCAGGGGACTGGCCTAGGAGCTCAACAGCCTCCCTGGGCCTGAGTGGGCAGGGCAGATACCCTCCACTCCACTCCTCTCCTGCTCCTCCCTGAGGGCCCCTCCCGCCTGCCTCTCCTGGTCTCCCCGGCCTCAGGGGTGCCGATCCTGTCTGGTGTCCACTTCTCCTCCCCTCTCAGTCCCCCCACATCCTACCGGTTCACTTGTGGGTCCTCCTGTCTCCTTGGGCATCAGGGCCCCCCACCAGTGGCTGGCAGGTGCCCTAGACATTGTCTTTTCCTCTCATATCTTTCTTTGTCTCCCATGCATGTGATCTCATTTTATATATCTAATATCTTTATCTACCTACCTGATTCTGTTTTTAACTTCCCATCCTGAACTCCAGGGCTGCAGAGAGAAGAGTAGGCAAGTAGGTACTCAATAAGGTACCTTGGTTGTCTTCACCTCTAGGTGAAGGAATTTCCAGCATTTCTGTCAGGTGTGACCAGCCTCCTTTTGATGGGAAGGAAGCTCATTACTTTTCAAAACATCCCACTGACTTTTTTTTGTCAATTAATTGTTGCAACATTTTCCTACATATTACTTTAATTCTGTAATTTCTAGCTCCTGGTTCTTAGTGGATTTAGAGACCTATTCAAACACTCCTTTGTGTCAAGTTTCCACTCAGTGTACATCTCAGTTTTTGAATTGTAGTATAGTTTTAGCATGTTTACCTCCTACACTTGTCCTTGATTTTCTTAATTCCAGTGATTTGCCCTGTGCCTGGGAAGGTTTAGGAAATCAACAAGCATTTGCTAAGCAGATCAGTGAATATCCTTTCTCTGTTTGATCCTGATTGTTTCTACTGGTAGCCTCTTACCTCCAGGTGGGTGTGGATTGAACTCAGCTACTGCATGTACCTGTGACCTGCCCAAACTGTACTCTGGACTAGAAACATTTCCGCAGTCTGGTTTCCAGTGGCTTGCTCTGTTGCATTTAGAGTGTGGTGGAATCTGCAGAGGAAGTTTAAATGCCAGCTCGTCAGCAATACCACCTTTTAGCCCCAGCTTTGGGGGCTGTTTGAGTTTGATGTTCTACACACACATATTCATGACCGTTAGCCATGATAAAGAAAGATGATGGAATGTTGAAGGGTGTTTTCATTCTTCACCATATATTTTTGGGTGTATGTGTGTGTTTTAAAATTATGGATCTTCAAACATCCATTCTTGTGTTCTCTTTTAAAAGACACTCTATTTATTAATCACTAGGCCCATACCAAAGCATATGAAATAGTGGTTTGTATTCTTACTACTTTTTTGCAGACATTGAGACAGTAAATAACAATGTGTCCTTCTTGTAGAATGTCATACTTAGAAGATGTTATGATCAGCAATTGCGCTCAAAGAAGCAAGAGTCACGACAGACTAGAGGACAGGGCACATAACAAAGACAAGCTGAGTTACTAAAAATCTCTGTATACCCCTTTTTTATGATTAAAACAAAACAAAGACAGGTGGATGAGAATAAGTAAAGCAAGAGAGAATCAGCACATGTGCTGCATGAGAAAATGTAGAAAATTTAGTTGAAATCTTAAGTAAAGTTTTGCAGTTGAGGAGAGAAGACGTGGGAACAGATTTAAAAGGAAATTAAAGTGCAATTGTTAAAATCAAGAATTTAGTGCCATGAATAGAGATGGAGAGATGCAGCTGGGAGGGGGGAAAAAGAGTGAGGAGGAAGTAAAATTAGTCACAGATGTGAGTACTTAGGGAATTCAATACTTGTTGATTTGCTGTTTGGAATGATGATAGATCCATAGGTTGAGCAATCAGTGTTAGGGTTCAGAGTTATGGAGGAAAGAAGGAGATAGGGAGAAAGCTCGCTCTGGATCAGTGGTTCTCAATCTTGGCTGCACATTGGGATAACATGGGGAGTTATGAAAAGTACTGATGGTGTGTGGCTAGTGAGCTGAGTTTCAAAAGCTCTCCTGCTGATTCTACTGTGTGGCCAAGATTGAAAACCACTGCTCTAGATTTAGAGACCGCTAATATAATATCTTAGGAAAACAGATGAAGAATATTAGTTAGAATTCAGCACCTTGTCAGGACCCAGAAGGTACTTGAGAGAAGAAAGTGAGAACTTGCAGTGAAGGAAATAGAAAACTAGAATTAGAAGCCACTTAGATTTGGACCATAGCATTTTTACAAAGAAAAGATAAGAAGAAAAAAGAGTGAAAATTAAGGGAAGTAGAATGTGGAGCTGAAAGCAGAATCATCATTGAAACTTAGGTAAGGTTCATTTAATTATTCATTTAACAACTATTTACTGGTACCTACTATACATACCCCAGGCACTGAGCTTGCTATTATAGATACAGCAGTAAATAATAAAGTCAGAGTTGCTGATTTCATCCAGCTAAAATTTTAGTGAAGGAAAGCGGGGGTGGTGGTGCAGATTGGGGAAGCCCTCTCCAGGAGAAGAATCTGGGCCTATCAAAGAACATTCTCAAGCCCCAGGTGGGATTTCACAATTACCATGGAATATTGACTATTTTGTCTCTTATTCCCATTCTTTTGCTCTTTGTATGGGAGTGTTTATTGCAGTTATCCTGTTTGTTCCACTATTGTGTTCAGGGAATGTATAGGGAAGATAGTTCATTTTTAAATTTTTTTGTGTTGTACAGCCTATTATATATCACCAGGAGATGCTGAACATTGAGCTTGATACCACAGCCAGATGCAATGTTGGGTAGCTTCCGTAGCACGGCAGGTAGATACGGGGCCTGTGAGAAGGATGATGAATGGAATATTTGAATACTAGAGGGGCAGCCTCTGGTAGTCATGAGTGCCAAATGCCAAATATTTCTAGTTCTTCTCCTTTCTTGGTCACTCACATTTCATGATTGATTGTTGCTACAGCATTGCCTAACTTACCTTGACTAATTCTGGAGGCTTTTCCAGAGACCTCGTGAGAGATAATGGTGGCCATGAATAGGGTAATGGCAGAAAAAAGTGGAGGAAGTGCTCTAACTCAAAGGTATACCCCGAGGATGAAAGCATACAAGCACAGCTGTTAATACTTGGATGTGGGGAGGGAAGGAAAGGAAGAATCAAGAATGATGGGTTGTGTAACATTGCTGTTTATTGAAATCAGGAAGAATGAAGGAGGGAGGACGTTGAGAGGATAAATGTTTAGCTTTGGACATGTTAAGACTGAGATGTATGTGAAATATTCAAGTAAAGATATTAAATGGCAGCTGGATATGTGAGCTTGGGGTTCACAGTAAAGATTCATGCTGGAGACATAAGTTTCTAGGAGATACACACATGAATATTATTTTCAGTCAGAATGCATAAGATCCCATAAGGTGAGAAGGAAAGTTGGGCCAAGACTGAGCGTGGAGAATCGCCAACACTTATAGATTTCGTCTGGGGGAGAAGGAGCCTCAAAAGGAGACTGACAAGGAGTGACCAGGGAAGCAGAAGAAAATGCAGAGAGTGTAGAGTCCTTTGCTCAGCGGAAGGATGGAGGTATCAACTTTGATGAATGCTCCTGAGAGCTTTGGGAAAGAGAAGTGTTCACCAGGATGGTGGGGGCAGAAACCAGACTTAAGTGGGTTGAAGAGCGAATGGGAGGTGAGAAAGTGGAGGCAGCACACGTAATGCTTCTTTTGAGGAATTTAGCTATGAAGGAGGTAGCAGAGTATTTTGGGACTGAGAGAGTGTTGGTTTTTTTTTTTTTTAGACCCACGATACTGCAACATATTTGTATAAAGATAGAACTGCTTTCATACAGAGGGGAATTGCTAACGTAGAACAGGGAGGAATTGACTAAAGCAGTGACGTCCGCCAGTGAGAAGGTGAGACAGAAGGTGGGAACCTGATCACACAAGGAGGGACCAGGCTTTGATAGGAGGAGGGAAGAAGGAAAAATGGGTGCAGAAGCTGAGAAGATGAAGCAGATCATTGACTTTCTTATTTTCAAGGAGTAATGAGGTGAGGCCTCTATACTAAGGAAGAAGTATGTATAAAATATTTCATGGTGAGTTAGAAGTAATACTACTGCAGAGAAACATAGTAGGATTGTCAGGCATTAGTGGGCACCCACCTAAGGTTTGTGGTCATGAATTTAAAGTGAAACTGGTCAGCTGGGTTGAGTAATTTTTCTTCAGGAATGTTCAGCTGCTTAACCTTAAGCATAGATAAGCCATCTTATCCATCAGTTTAATGGAGGGAGAAAGGAGTAAGGGAATTGAGAGCATTTGCAAGGCAGGGAATAAAATATTGGACCTTGAGTATATGGGCTGGATAGGAGGACAGTGAATCCAAGAGGGGACTGATGGAAGGTGAAGTCAGTGGTGACACTGAAAATGATGGTAAGTGTGTGGTCCAAGGAAGACTGTGAGCCAGGAGTTAAATTCATCAACAAATGATTGAGCAGGGCTTTGGCAGATGCTTGCAACCAGTGTGGGGATAGAGTGATATATCCCGTTAGCAGGAGCTCAAAGGAGCAGGGATTTTTGTAAGAGGGAGGAAGAGATTGGTGAGGCGAAGCAAGAGTGGGAAGCAAGAGTGGCCGGGTGGGAACGCAGGGTGAGATAAACAAACAAAAGAGCTTTTGCTTAAAAGGGGTTCAGAGCAGGTGGTCTCCAAACAGAGCTCTTTAACAAGAGGTGAAGGAGTGTTCCAAGAAGAGGCTGGGGATGAGGGGGCTTGCTGATTCCAGGGACCACAGTGGGAGGGTTTGGGATGAGGAGGGGGAAACAGGTGGGAGACTGGATCAGCTTAGGGACTTTGTGGTATCGTAAAGTGCATAACAATGTAGAATTTGGGAGAGAATTCAGTGACAATGTCATGTGAGTAGATTCTTTTTCTATAGTCATCTATTGTATCTGCATTCTGGTTTCACGTTTGCTCTCGACATTATTTTTCTGACGCTAATTTGCCATCTGTTTCTGTTATGTCCTCCTGTTTGCTACAGGAAGAGCGGGAGTTTGCTGTGATGTATTGGCATTTCTTCCCCACACTAGATGTCACTGTTGCTTGCCTCCTAATTTCAGCCCTTCTGTAGCTTATTCAATGTGCCGGTCAGGGTGGCAGTGATCACTCCTGAGCCACCCTGTACCTTACCCATACAAACACACACACAAGATTTAATGAGACTCTCTGGTGCTTATAAAACCACTGAGGTGTTAAATAGCTTAGGGTTAAACAGAGCTTCTTCTGTATGTATTCTACGAGGCTTATTATTGAGTTTTTTTTTTCTGAATTTAGGAATTAAAAGACTAAGCGAGAAATCAGACTGGAATTCTTTACAGAAAACACATCTACTTCTTCCTGTGAAAATGTGGCATTTTACACTTAAATTCAGACTTGGTTAATGAGCTTCCTCCTCCCCCTCTGTTGTGGGGAGCTGGAAGCCTGCCGTAAAATTGCCCTCAGGTACCTCTGATACCTTGACGTGTGGTAAGGAAATTTCCTGACCTGACCTTGGGTGTGGTGTTACCACATGAGGGTGTCTGTTTATGGTCTGGTCTGAGGGACAGCACCGGATGGTAGTTCCTTCGTCCAGAAAGGAGCACAGAAGACCCTGTTGGCAACGGAAAGTCCAGGCTGTTATCTGGGAAACTGGCAGGGGCTGTAAACACTTGTAAGCCCCTTTTATTAGCTGAACCAGAAGTTGCTGGCAGCTGTGGAGCCATTTTCTTTCTTTCTTCCTGGCAGAATCCTATTTAAGAAATGAGAGGAAAGAGGAGTGAGGGGTAGATGGGAGAGACCGTTATTTTGGGGGATTTCAAAAGCAGACCAAACATTCATTCCTTCATTCAGTCAGTCAGGGAACCAATATTTACTGCGTAACTTCCATGTGTCAAATATGGCTTAAGGCACTGGGGACACACTACAAAGCTGACTTGGTTCCTGCTTGCATGGAGCTTAATTCCACTGGTACCTGGGAGAGAGAGAAGTAAGCGTGCCAGATTGTTTCAGAAAGCAGCTTTGCAGAAAATAAAGCAGAGTGATGGGACTGAGAGTCCTTGGGTAGCTGTGACAGCTAAGCTGAGACCTGACTGATAGGATATAACTAGGAAATGATCTGGGGGGAAGAAGGTGTTTGTGCTGCAGGAAAGCTGGCCCTGAGGTCCCATGTCGGGAAGTCCGTGGCTTGTTCAGGGAAGGGAATGGAGGCTGGATGGGCCAGCACGCAGTGGGCAAGGGCAGAGGGTTTCAGATGAGGACAGAGAGGTGGAGGTTGAAGTACAGACTACGGGTCAGCTTGTGGGGACATATCTGGGGTTTAGATTTGATTCTAAGTGTAGAGGTGGATGACTGAATGTTTGGTGAGGAGCTGTGAGCTGATGCGGTAAAGGTCGTTCAGGAGGTTGACTAGAGACCTGATGGGGGCTGAGTAGGGAGGGGGGCATCAGTTAGGAGGCAGAAGGGCAGCTGCCGGAGGACATGGCAGTGGGTCAGGCCAGGGTGGTGAGGGTAAAGATTTGGCGTCAGTCCTTTAGCAATGGGCAGCTTTGGACCACCGACCCTACTTTCAAGTCGGTAACTTGAAGTTTCAGGATGCTTTTTTCATCAGTCGATTCTAGGTCTAAGGTGAGGAATAGGGGGAGGAGTGAGAAGGGCAGCTATGGAGGAGGAAACGGAGGAGGGACTTGTCTGGAAGAAGCCAGGGAGAATTCAATGGTATTTCTCCAGTCGCTTCTCTCCTGTCTAAATCATTAGGGTGTTTCATCCTAGAGCAAACTTCCTGATATTGTTCTCGACAGAGTTGAGGTTTTGTGTTTTGTTTTTCCTTTCATTCAACGTGACAGAGACCAGAAAACGACAATGCTGGCAGCACCACACCCACCGGCAGATTCCAGGTGCTGTAGCCTAGGGAGAGGATTGGGTCTTTTTATGAAATTCCTGAGAGACCAGTGGGGAGAGAGCTAGTTGGAGCTGTGTTAACCTTCCCAACATAAATTCCTACCAAGCTATGTGTGGGGATATAAGAGAGGCTGGTGGTGGTGGTGGTGGTGGTGTTTCTTTCGGCGTGGGGCACCCACACACATAAGTGGGGACACATGTCTCATCAGATAACGGACTTGCTGGCATATAGGCCTCCGTCATTTATAAACTCTTATGTGTTAGTACTGTGCTCCCAGATTCTGGGATTAATTCTCATGTTAGCCCTGTGAACTCAATGGTATCAGTACACACATTGTATAGAGGAGGAAGATGTGATGTAGAATGGTTAAAATCACATGGCTAGTAAGTGGCAAATTGGAATTGGAACCCAGATCCCTGGTCTTAGTAATTATACTATGCTGCCTCCCAAAGTCTTCTGCTGGTTACATATTTCTAAAGTGACATTTTTACTGATACAGAGTTGGACATTGTAAATTTTCCTGTTTATTCTTTATAAAGAAAGCTTTTTAGGAGCTACAAGTATGTTTCTATTATTTTTAGTAACCAATCCTTTGTTATACTTATTATATGATATATAGTAACATGACCACAGTATTAATCTTGAATAATTCCAACTAATCTATCTCTGAAATGATATTTTAAATGGGTGATACTTAGAATTATGTGGCTTTTTATTGTACAAATAGTCACATGAAAGCCTGGATATATTCTCCTCAAGTGTTCTTTTTATACATAGAACAAAACTTATTGGAGCACCGCTGACAACACTTAACAATAAGTAAACCGTCCGTGCATCAGTTAGGGTTCTTTGTTGCAAGCTTCGGAAGCTGCTTCTCTTTAACTTCAGCGGAGAGAGATTTGCTGGCAGGGTATCAGGAAGCTCACTTGTTTGCTGAGAAGCCTAGAGACCCTGTAAACTGGCAGGGACGCAGGCAGTTTCAAGCAGGAGGAATCACAGCCAAGGTCATCTTGCAGAAATAGCCTGGTAAGGACATCCCCCACTGAACTCTGCTGCTACCACACCTCCCCTGGTCACCACCCCAGATGCTGGATGCTGCTGCTGGCACTGGGAGACGCCTCTTGGAATGAATTGTAACCTGTCGCTGCTTCTTTCTTTCACCTGCTCACAAATCAAAGTGACGGGCAGGATCATCACATCAGCCAAGCCTGGGTCACCTGTCCTACCTGTCTATGGCAGAGAGAGGTAGCATTTGATCTATTAGGATTTTCAGAGAGAGATGAAGCTTTGCCTTTCACCAGGTAGGAAGGGGTTTCAGATGCTGGACAGTTACAGGAATGGCACATGTCTATTACACTATAAAAGTAACATAGTTTTAGGCATTAAGGGCTCCCATAGAATTTTTCAGGTCTCTTGAAAAGGCAACGTAGTTCTGGAAAGAAACTACTTTCCTATGTAGTATAGACTTCAGTTATCTCAAAATAGCAACTGATCTGGGAGGGGTCACTTGCATACAGATGATCTTGCCAGCCATTTGGTTTTGTGTTGAGAATTCCAGTATGACGTTCGGCAGTTATTGGAACAAAGATCGAGTCTGCGTCTTCCTTCCATTTATTTCATTTATCTCTGATAGGCTTTGTGGAACAGTTGTCTCTAATCAAAGACATCAGAAAGCCTTTTACATGGTCCTTCTGGCGATGTCTAATTTTCAGTGTTATTGGAGTAATCAGTTGGCATTTTTTTTTAATTGAGCTCATTCAAAAGCAACTCCTCTCCACAAAGGAACGTTATGTTTTTGAATTTTATTATTTTGCTCAGAGATTAAGCATTTGTATCACCATAATCTGAAACGTACCCTGCCAACCTATTAGTACCACAATAAAATTGATGTGGCAAAGTTTTAATTCATACAGTAATTTTTGTGTTTACCCCTCTAGCTTTAAAAGCAAAGAGACCAGAGGACATGCAAAAGGCCACATGAAATCTTCAATGTAGCACGTTTACTGTCATTATGCTGCATTTTTATCCTCATGTGATAGAAGCTAGTCAAATTGGATCTGTTAAAAATGAATTAAATGGTATTATTAAAAATATAGACAAAATAAAATTAACATTGCTAAATGTTATGGAAAGTGCAACTGTCAGCACAAGGCATCATAGGATTAAAAAACAAAACAAACAAACAAACAACTACTTAAAGCAACCAAGCATTAATCTTGTCCTAACAGGGATACTCAGTATAATCTAGACACAGTGAGACTGAATTCACAAATCATTTATGCCCCACTCGATTGCAGAATACATGAAACTTAGGCGATAGTAAGAAAAATGGATTCATACTATACAAGATCCCACAGTCCTCTTTCTTTCAACTCATACATACAAGCCTAAATTCATTTTTGTAGTTTCTAAGTATGCTGTACCAGAGAATGCAAAGAGTCAACCTCAAATAGACCTTCTTTGAAAAAGGATCAAAGTATAGTACAAATTAGAGAAGAAAAATCCCGTATACAGGATTACTGTATACAGAGAGTAAGTAAAAGATTCAAGCCAAGAAATTCTTACCTATGGATATTTCAGAAAAAAAAAAGTTTTCATTGGAAAGAAAGTAAAAGAGAGTTTAAAATAAAGATTTTACTCTTTCCGCACACACGAATTAGTTATTGGTTCTTGGCATTATATTAACTCTCCTATTTTATTTCTCACATGCCAGTCACTGTGCTAAGCATTTTGTATACCTTACCCAATTTGATCTCTCAATAGCCCCATGAGGTAAGTATCATTAGCTCCATTTTATAGTTAAGAAAACTGAGGCTTTAAGAAGCTAAACTCCTTTGAGAATAAGCAACTTAGCATTTGGACCCTGCCTCGGCTTCAGTGTTTACGCTCTTTAACCCCATGTGCTCTACTGCCCTTGAGTATTCTCCTTCCTTTAATGCTCATGGACTACTCAAAGCCATGCTAAGTCTTACTCTATGCTACTTGAGGGCAGGAATAACATTCTAAATTTTCAGACACCCTGCTCACCTAAGACAGTGCTTGAGAGGCTCTCAGAAAAGAGTTTAAATGATAAAGTTATTGATTTTTCCAGCCTTGCAATAAACTCCCAGTAATAATCATTAGAATCTTGAAGTTCAGACTTTCATGATATTAGAATTGGAGCTCAGTGTTGAACTTAGCCCATATAGGCAACCTCAGCAAGGAGAGGGTTCAGGTTTTGGTGGGCTCTTAAAATCACGACTATGGAAAAAGTCCTGATGAGGTCATACTTGAGATCTTTCCTTGTAGGAAAAAAAAAGAGTGTTCCATCAGAGGTGCTGTATTGCTTTCTAAAATGTTAAACAAAAAACATTGGATCCAATGGGGATCCACACATAACCAAAATTCCATGTCATTGAGAGGTGTCAGTAGAATGGGGCAAAAGAAGGGATGCGTACTTTCCTGTATTTTCCTAATATGCTTCACCCTTGACCTAGATGCGGTTAGTCTTTCTTCTCTAGTTTGGATCCCATACTTCCACTTCAATATTGGAATGAGTTCCTTCATTTCTTTTAACTTGTGTAAAACTTTAAATACTCAGAATTGATAAAGAAAAGCCCACACGCCCACCATCCAGCTCTCTGACTTGTTTGTTTAAAAAAAATCCCTGCAAAAATCAGTTTACAGAAAAACATTATTAATTAATTTTTCTACTACAAAATATTCTTCATGAGAACAGGATATTTTTATAGGGATGTTATAAGTCTCTCATGAAATCTGAGAAACAAACACATAGGACAAATAGATTATATTTGATATATTTAATTATGTACCTAGGCGATTAGGGAGGCCTGAAGTTGTTTCAGGGACTCTTTTACTGTGTTATACTGTCTTTCCGACACCATGGGATTGTTTGAGGACATTCTGTTATGTCATATTACATTATTAAATTAAATGTCTGAAAGTGTTTTGAGGAGATGAGGTAACCTTGCCAAGAAAGAAAGGGAAGGAGTATATAAAAGCTCAGCACTTAGAGCAGATATCTGTATTCAAAGATGAATGTGAACAATCATATTCACTGTCTTCCTGTTTCAAATACTTTACCTGGTATGAGGTATCGGCATTACATATCAGTGCCATCAGTTGAAGTTTAATTTTAGTGGAGATAAAGCTTGCTTGAGGAAAATTTTCTTGTTTATATTAAGATTGTTAGGTTTATTCTTTTACTGTATCAGCAGATTAAATATTGTCTCTCATGTTGCAGGACTACTTTTGCTGATAATTAGAGGAAGGGGAATGTATATGTCATTTTACAAGGGATCACCTTGGTGCCACTTTTCAAAAAATATGTAACATGTATTATGCACGCATGTGCTACAGCACAGGAATATAATGGTGAAAGCAACTTTATCACTGCCCTAGAGTAGTGCATGAAATGAGGCTGTCAGAAAATTTCAGTTTAATAGGGAGTTTGTTGATGATATACCCAAGGTACTGTCAGAATGGTGAGGTGGGACCTGTGTCCATCCTGAGGATTAAGAAAATCTTCCTGTACATATGAAATTTGAGGGATCACAAGGGCAAAGTTTCTTATAAACAAAGATGATTATTATGAAAACATGGCATTTTACCTCATTCTGTGTAAATAAGGATGGATATTTTATTTGTTGTACTTACCCATTCTTTGTTCACATTTCCAATAACACACAATACCCAGGGAAAATAGAGTTAGCCTCTTAGCAACAGAAACACAAACTACTAGTGACTCCTAGTTATGTTCAATTCTCAGGACTAGCACAAATATCTCTGTGTTTTAGGGTATAAGGCAGGGATAGGAAAAGAGAGAAGTTTTTTATTTTTATTGTTTTCCCCAAACTGACTTTGAAAATACTTATCAAAGAGGGAAGCCAGCAGAATGTGGGGTACAGGAGGGACACTGGGCAAAACATTTCTGACATTTCTGCCCATCACCATTCAGTTTTTGTTTTTTTAGTTCAATCACTATAGGGCTTCCAGAGTATTTCTTAGAATCTCAGCTTCCTCTTAATGCATTATTTTCTGTACTATTCTTATCTCATCTGAGGGAACTTAAAACTTTAAATCCATCAATCTGTGTCTGAAAGTTGCTGAAATGTGCTTGTTAAATGGCCTAATTCTAGCAAGAAAAATAAATCCAGGTAACCCTGTATGTGCTCCCCTTTTCTACTTCCATTATGTTCGACTGTAGTCTTTTGTCAATGGTCACATGTTTTAAAATCCATTCCTCTCACCAGCCTTTTAAAATGTCTTTCTTTCTCCCTTTCTTTCTCTCCCCCTTTCCTCCCTTCCTCCCTCCCCCTGCTTCCTTCCTTCCTCCCTTCCTCCCTTCCTTCCTCCCTTCCTTCCTTCCTTCCTTTCTTTCTTTCTTCACTTTTTATACACTTACTGTGTGTCAGATATTGTACAAGGTTTTAAGGATTTGATGGTAAATAAGCAGATGTGGTCCCCACCACATTAGACTTCCATTTTGGTGGGGCAGATACTCAATTTAACAAGTAATGACAATGTAAGGTAAAGAGTGTGATAGTAGATACATATCAGAAGAACATGGTCTAGTATGGAAATAGAGACTGATGGGAAAAGTCACAGAAGAGTTCCCCAAAAGAAGGGTGTATTAAATTCGGACATGAAAGGTAAATAAGATGTTTAGACATTAGTCAGGAAATTTTCCAACCTTTAATCAGTTAGTGGATTTGAGCACCGATCTTCGTGGACTGCTCACATTACAATAAAAGAGGCAAGCAGACATTATATATCTCTTTTTTTAAATAATTAATTAATTAATTAATTAATTAATTTGTGGCTGTGTTGGGTCTTCGTTTCTGTGCGAGGGCTTTCTCTAGTTGCAGTGAGCGGGGGCCACTCTTCATCGCGGTGCGCGGGCCTCTCACTGTCGCGGCCTCTCTTGTTGCAGAGCACAGGCTCCAGATGTGCAGGCTCAGTAGTTGTGGCTCACGGACCCAGTTACTCCGCGGCATGTGGGATCCTCCCAGACCAGGGCTCGAACCCGTGTCCCCTGCATTGGCAGGCAGATTCTCAACCACTGCGCCACCAGGGAAGTCCATATATATCTCCTGATTGAAGAGTACAAGACAACCTATGATGTAGTCTTGGGGGAAAAAAAACAACAACCTAGTTCGGATTAAGTCTCTAAATCCAATTATCAAGTTATAGCAAATATGGAAGCCAGAGGAACATGTTAAATGACACAACAAAGATGCAATCAGAATTATCCAGGATATGGGGCACTCTACAGGGCATCCAATCCATTTTCTTCAATTAATAAACTGCAGAGGATGGAAGAGGAATCTGAGATTAAAGGAGGCTTCAGAGCTATATCAATTAACCACAATGTAGTAAACGTATGTGGATCTTGAGTCACATAAAGAAATTACAAGTATAAATAATTTTATGTATATGGAATGTATGAGGCAGTTGGATGTTTGAACTCTCCTGGATAGTTGAAGGTTTTAATTAATTTTTTAAAATATGAAAATAGTAATGTAGTTATGGTAAAAAAAAAAAGTCCTTACAATTTAGAGATACATATTGAAGATTTCACAGATTTTACGAATGCAATGACATGATGTCAAAATAATGTAGGAAAGCATAAGTGGATAGAAATATGGATGGAACAAGATTGGCGTGAGTTAATATTTGAGGCTGAGAGATAGGAAATAGGGCTTTATTAAACTACTTTGTCTACTTTTGTGTATTTTTTGCAATTTCCCATAAAAGTTGAATAAAAAGATAAAAGGCTAAATAAAAAATAAAAACTCCAAGGTTTAAAAATTAACCATGTGAAGAGGGAAGTATTTCTGGTAGAGAAGACAATATGCATAGATGTCCATCTAGAGGTAGGGGAGAATGCCATCTTCAAGGGATTGAAATAAATTCCATATGGATAGAGAGAGGAAGAACACAAGGGGCAAAGCTAGAGGTGTCAGTTTGCAAAGGAAACCTTGAAAGCCACATTAAAAATTTGGACTTTATCCTTAGGGCAATAATAAGGCATTGAAAGATCCTAAGCAGGAGTAACCTGATTACTAGGAAACGGTACAGCCTTGAAAATGAGTTTGAAGAAGCCAAGAGAGATACTCTGAGACTAGTTAGCAGAGGGTTGCAGTAGTGCAGGCAGGTGAGAGGGAGGGCAGATGGCGTTGAGAGATATTAGGGAAGTAAACAGGACGGATGTGGGAGAAAAGGGACATCTAACGATTTCCTAGGTTTCAGGCTCGGACGGATGGGTGGATAGAGGGGACTTAACTGAAATCAGGAACATCAGATGAAGAGTGAACCTGGAGGAAAATATGAGGAGCTCTCTGGAAAGACTTAAGTTTGAGGTTACCTGTAGGTCTGTTACTGAATTAGATGCAAGGCCCCCCTCTTGGGGTTCTAGCTGAACCGAAGCCCCCCAGCTCAGCCAGGGAGTTCTTTCCTGCTCAGGTTTGCACTGCCATTAACAAAACTGAGTTTGGTGCGAGCAAGACAGACTTTTATTCAATGGCCAGAGAATGGAGAAGGGGAACTCATGCTCTAAAGTCACCTTCTCCCCGAAGGGAGGGGAGTAAGGGAACTTAAGGGTTAGGAGGCAGACAGGTCAGCCAGCTCTAGGGAAGGGGTGGAGATTCCCCAGGCAGCAGAGGGGCCGCTGGGGCATGCGCAGTCTTCCACGCTCCTTTGCACAAGGTGCAAATTGTGCCTAACAGCACAAGCACCCGCTTTGGGCAGAGATCTTTTTTTTTTTTTTCTCTAGAAAGGGGCTCATTTACTTTTTTTTTTTTTTTTTTTTGAAGTACAAAAGTAAACATTTACTTAAAACCAGAAAAGAAAGCACAAAGTTACACATTTTAAGAAGATGACAGAGGGCTTCCCTGGTGGTGCAGTGGTTGAGAATCTGCCTGCCAATGCAGGGGACACGGATTAGATCCCTGTTCCGGGAAGATCCCACGTGCCGCAGAGCAACTAAGCCCGTGTACCACAAATACTGAGCCTGTGCTCTAGAGCCCGTGAGCCACAACTAGTGAGCCTGTATGCGACAGCTACTGAAGGCCGCGCACTTAGAGCCCGTTCTCCACAACGAAAGAAGCCACTGCAATGAGAAGCCTGCGCACTGCAAGGAAGAGTAGCCCCCGCTCGCCACAACTAGAGAAAGCCCATGTGCAGCAACGAAGACCCAACACAGCCAAAAATAAATAAATAAAAAAAAAAAGAGGATGACAGAAACCATAAACCTCACAAAATTAAGAAAAAGAAATATATCTCATTAAGCACAAACTAAATGTATCACCACCTCAAATTTCCTTTTTTTTCACTTAGATCTTCCATACACTTGTGTATTTGCTACTGAAAATTGAAATAGCATATCAGAAATTTTATTACAATTCAAACTTTTGAAAACCAGAGAATGTAGTCAATATGTCCTGTTATAATTATGCTCTGCCAAACTACCCAGTGTTTTCTTTATATTCCTTCCACACAAGTCAATTTGCTTCAAATTCTTTACTTTTTTCTTTAGATTCTTTTCCCATATAGGCCATTACAGAGTACTGAGTAGAGTTCCCTGTGCTATACAACAGGTTCTTATTAGTTATCTATTTTATATATAGTCGTGTGTATATGTCAATCCCAATCTCCCAATTTATCCCTTTGGGGCTCATTCACCTTTTTTATTTAAACATCTTTATTGGAGTATAATTGCTTTACATTGCTGTGTTACTTGCTGCTGTATAACAAAGTGAATCAGCTATACGTATACATATATCCCCATATCCCATCCCTCTTGCGTCTCCCTCCCATCCTCCCTATCCCACCCCTCTAGGTGGTCACAAAGCACTGAGCTGATCTCCCTGTGCTGTGTGGCTGCTTCCCACTAGCTATCTATTTTACATTTGGTAGTGTATATCTGTCCATGCCACTCTCTCACTTCGTCCCAGCTTCCCCTTCCCCCTCCCTGTGTCCTCAATTCCATTCTCTACGTCTGTGTCTTTATTCCTGTCCTGCCCCTAGGTTATTCAGAACCTTTTTTTTTTTTTTTAGATTCCATATATATGTGTTAGCATATGGTATTTGTTTTTCTCTTTCTGACTTACTTCACTCTGTATGACAGACTCTAGGTCCATCCACCTAACTACAGATAACTCAATTTCATTTCTTTTTATGGCTGAGTAATATTCCATTGTATATATGTGCCACATCTTCTTTATCCATTCATCTGTCGATGGACACCTAGGTTGCTTCCATGTCCTGGCTATTGTAAATAGAGCTACAGTGAACATTGTGCTACATGACTCTTTTTGAATTATGGTTTTCTCAGGGTATATGCCCACTAGTGGGATTGCTGGGTCATATGGTAGTTCTATTTTTAGTTTTTTAAGGAACCTCCATACTGTTCTCCGTAGTGGCTGTATCAAGTTACATTCCCATCAACAGTGCAAGAGGGTTCCCTTTTCTCCACACCTTCTCCAGCATTTATTGTTTGTAGATTTTTTGATGATGGCCATTCTGACCGGCGTGAGGTGATACCTCATTGTGGTTTTGGTTTGCATTTCTCTAATGATTAGTGATGTTGAGCATCCTTTCATGTGTTTGCTGGCAATCTGTATACCTTCTTTGGAGAAATGTCTATTTAGGTTTTCTGCCCGTTTTTGGATTGGATTATTTGTTTTTTTGTTATTGAGCTTCATTAGCTGCTTGTATATTTTTGAGATTAATCCTTTGTCAGTTGCTTCATTTGCAAATATTTTCTCCCATTCTGAGGGTTGTCTTTTCATCTTGTTTATGTTTCCTTTGCTGTGCAAAAGCTCTTAAGTTTCATTAGTTCCCATTTATTTATTTTTGTTTTTATTTACATTTCTCTAGGAGGTGGGTCAAAAGGGATCTTGCTGTGATTTATGTCATAGAGTGTTCTCCCTATGTTTTCCTCTAAGAGTTTTATAGTGTCTGGCCTTACATTTAGGTCTTTAGTCCATTTTGAGTTTATTTTTGAGTATGGTGTTTGGGAGTGTTCTAATTTCATTCTTTTACATGTAGCTGTCCAGTTTTCCAGGGACCACTTATTGAAGAGGCTGTCTTTTCTCCATTGTATATTCATACCTCCTTTATCAAAGATAAGGTGACCATATGTGTGTGGGTTAATCTCTGAGCTTTCTATCCTGTTAAATTGATCTATATTTCTGTTTTTGTGCTAGTACCATACTGTCTTGATTACTGTAGCTTTACAGTATAGTCTGAGGTCCGGCAGCCTGACTTCTCCAGCTCCGCTTTTCTTTCTCAAGATTGCTTTGGCTATTCGGGGTCTTTTGTGTTTCCATACAAATTGTGAAATTTTTTGTTCTACGTCTGTGAAAAATGCCATTTGTAGTTTGATAGGGATTGCATTGAATCTGTAGATTGCTTTGGGTAGTAGAGTCATTTTCACAATGTTGATTCTTCCAATCCAAGAACATGGTACCCCTCTCCATCTGTTTGTATCATCTTTCATTTCTTTCATCAGTGTCGTATAGTTTTCTGCATACAGGTCTTTTGTCTCCTTAGGTAAGTTTATTCCTAGGTATTTTATTCTTTCTGTTGCAGTGGTAAATGAGAGAGTTTCCTTAATTTCTTTTTCAGATTTTTCATCATTAGTGTATAGGAATGCAAGAGATTTCTGTGCATTAATTTTGTATCCTGCTACTTTACCAAATTCATTGATTAGCTCTAGTAGTTTCCTGGTAGCATCTTTAGGATTCTGTATATATAGTATCATGTCATCTGCAAACAGTGACAGCTTTACTTCTTCTTTTCCAATTTGGATTTCTTTTATTTCTTTCTCATCTCTGATTGCTGTGGCTAAAACTTCCAAAACTATGTTGAATAATAGTGGTGAGAGTGGGCAACCTTGTCTTGTTTCTGATCTTAGTGGAAATGGTTTCACTTTTACACCATTGAGAACAATGTTGGCTGTGGGTTTGTCATATATGGCCTTTATTGTGTTAAATTAAGTTCCCTCTGTGCCTACTTTCTGGAGAGTTTTTATCTTGAATGAATGTTGAATTTTGTTGAAAGCTTTTTCTGCATCTATTGAGATTATCATGTGGTTTTATCATTCAATTTGTTAATATGGTGAATCACATTGATTGATTTGCATATACTGAAGAATCCTTGCATTCCTGGGATAAACCCCACTTGATCATGGTGTATGATCATTTTAATGTGCTGCTGGATTCTGTTTGCTAGTATTTTGTTGAGGATTTTTGCAACTATGTTTATCAGTGACAGTGACCTGTAGTTTTCTTTTTTTGTGACATCTTTGTCTGGTTTTGGTATCAGGGTGATGGCGGCCTCGTAGAATGAGTTTGGGTGTCTTTCTCCCTCTGCTATATTTTGGAAGAGTTTGAGAAGGATAGGTGTTAGCTTTTCTCTAAACGTTTGATAGAATTTGCCTGTGAATCCATCTGGTCCTGGGCTTTTGTTTGTTGGAAGATTATTAATCACAGTTGCAATTTCAGTGCTTTTGATTGGTCTGTTTACAGTTTCTTTTTCTTCCTGGTTCGGTCTCAGAAGGTTGTGCTTTTCTAAGAATTTGTCCATTTCTTCCAGGTTGTCCATTTTATTGGCATAGAGTTGCTTGTAGTAATCTCTCATGATCCTTTGTATTTCTGCAGTGTCAGTTGTTACTTCTTCTTTTTCATTTCTAATTCTATTGATTTGAGTCTTCTCCCTTTTTTTCTTGATGAATCTGGCTAATGGTTTATCAATTTTGTTTATCTTCTCAAAGAACCAGCTTTTAATTTTATTTATTTATTTATCATTTCCTTCATTTCTTTTTCATTTATTTCTGATCTGATCTTTATGATTTCTTTCCTTCTGCTAACTGTGGGGTATTTTTTGTTATTGTTCTTCTTTCTCTAATTGCTTTAGCTGTAAGTTTACGTTGTTTATTTGAGATTTTTTTTGTTTCTTGAAGTAGGATTGTATTGCTGTAAACTTCCTTCTTAGAACTGCTTTTGCTGCATCACATAGGTTTTGTACCATCATATTTTCATTGTCATTTGTTTCTAGGTATTTTTTTATTTCCTCTTTGATTTCTTCAGTGATTTCTTGGTTATTTAGTAGCATATTTTTTAGCCTCCATGTGTTTGTATTTCTTACAGTTTTTTTCCTGTAGTTGATATCTAGTCTCAAAGTGTTGTGGTTGGAAAAGATACTTGATACGATTTCAATTTTCTTAAATTTACCTAGGCTAGATTTGTGACCCAAGATATGATCTATCCTGGAGAATGTCCATGAGCACTTCAGAAGAAAGTGTATTCTGTTGTTTTTGGATGGAATATCCTATAAATATCAATTAAGTCCATCTTGTTTAATGTGTCATTTAAAGCTTGTGTTTCCTTATTTATTTTCACTTTGGTTGATCTGTCCATTGGTGAAAGTGGGATGTTAAAGTCCCCCACTATTATTGTGTTACTGTCGATTACCCCTTTTATGGCTGTTAGCATTTTCCTTATGTATTGAGGTGCTCCTATGTTGGGTGCATAAATATTTACCATTGCCATATCTTCTTCTTGGATGGATCCCTTGATCATTATGTAGTGTCCTTCTTTGTCTCTTGTAATGGTCTTTATTTTAAAGTCTGTTTTGTCTGATAAGAGAATTGCTACTCCAGCTTTCTTTTGATTTCCATTTGCATGTAATATCTTTACCCCTCCCCTCACTTTCAGTCTGTATGTGTCCCTAGGTCTGAAGTGGGTTTCTTGTAGACAGCATATATACGGGTGTTGCTTTTGTATCCATTGAGCCAGTCTGTGTCTTTTGGTTGAAGCATTTAATACATTTACATTGAAGGTAATTATCGATATGGATGTTCCTATTACTATTTTCTTAATTGTTTTGAGTTTGTTTTTGTAGGTCTTTTCCTTCTCTTGTGTTTCTTGCCTAGAGAAGTTCGTTTAGCATTTGTTGTAAAGCTGGTTTGGTGGTGCTGAATTCTCTTAGCTTTTGCTTGTCTGTAAAGGTTTTAATTTCTCCGTCAAATCTGAATGAGATCCTTGCTGGGTAGAGTAATCTTGGTTGTAGGCTTTTCCTTTTCATCACTTTAAATATGTCCTGCCACTCCCTTCTGGCTTGCAGAGTTTTTGCTGAAAGATCAGCTGTTAATCTTATGGGGATTGCCTTGTATATTATTTGTTGCTTTTCCCTTGCTGCTTTTAATATTTTTTCTTTGTATTTAATTTTGGTAGTTTGATTAATATGTGTTTTGGCATGTTTCTCCTTGGATTTATCCTGTATGGGACTCTCTGCACTTCCTGGACTTGATTGACTATTTCCTTTCCCATATTAGGGAAGTTTTCAACTATAATCTCTTAAAATATTTTCTCAGTCCCTTTCTTTTTCTCTTCTTCTTCTGGGACCACTATAATTCGAACGTTGCTGCGTTTAATGTTGTCCCAGAGGTCTCTGAGAGTGTCCTCAATTCCTTTCATACTTTTCTCTTTATTCTGCTCTGCGGTAGTTATTTCCACTATTTTATCTCTCAGGGCACTTATCTGTTCCTTCTGCCTCAGTTATTCCACTATTGATTACTCGTAGAGAATTTTAAATTTCATTTATTGTGGTATTCATCATTGTTTGTTTGCTCTTTAGTTCTTCTAGGTCCTTGTTAAACGTTTCTTGTATTTTCTCCATTCTATTTTCGAGAGTTTTGGATCATCTTTACTATCATTACTCTGAATTCTTTTTCAGGTAGACTGTGTATTTCCTCTTCATTTGTTTGTTCTGGTGGGTTTTTACCTTGCTCCTTTATCTGCTGTGTATTTCTGTGTCTTCTCATTTTGCTTAAATTACTGTGTTTGGGGTCTCCTTTTTGCAGGCTACAGGTTCGTTGTTCCTGTTGTTTTTGGTGTCTGCCCTCAGTTAGTGAGGCTGGTTCAGTGGGTTGTATAGACTTCCTGGTGGAAGGGACTGGTGGCTGTGTTCTGGTGGATGAGGCTGGATCTTGTCGTTCTGGTGGGCAGGACCATGTTAGATGGTGTGTTTTGGGGTGTCTGTGAACTGAGTATGGGCAGCCTGTCTGCTAATGGGTGGGGTTGTGTTCCTGTCTTGCTAGTTGTTTGGCATGGGGTGTCCAGCAGTGTAGCTTGCTGGTCGTTGAGTGGAGCTGGGTCTTATTGTTGAGATGGGATCTCTGGGAGAGCTCTCGCTGATTGATATTACCTGGGGCCAGGAGGTCTCTGGTGGACCAATGTCCTGAACTCAGCTCTCCCACCTCAGAGGCTCAGGCCTGACACCTGGCCGGAGTACCACCACCCTGTCAGCCACACGGCTCAGAAGAAAAGGGAGAAAAAAATGAAAGAAAGAAAAATAAAATAAAATAAGATAAAGTAAAAGAAAATAATAATGTTGTTAAAATAAATTTTTTTTAATATTATTAAAATTAAAAAATTAAAAAGTAATAAAAAAAAGAAGAGGGCAATCAAACCAGTACATATCCACCAATGAGAACAAGCGCTAAAAAGTAAACCTAGATAACCATGTAAATCAGAAACTAGTCAGTCTCATACAGCAAACCCCAAGTCTACAGTTGCTCCCAAAGTCCACCGCCTCAATTTTGGGATGATTTGTTGTCTATTCAGGTATTCCACAGATGCAGGGTTTCATCAAGTTGATTGTGGAGATTTAATCTGCTGCTCCTGAGCCTGCTGGGAGAGATTTCCCTTTCTCTTCTTTGTTCACACAGCTCCTGGGGTTCAGCTTTGGTTCTGGCCCCACCTCTGCATGTAGGTCGCCTTCTGGTGTCTGTTCTTCGCCCAGACAGGAGGAGGTTAAAGGAGTGGCTGATTAGGGGGCTCTGGCTCACTCAGTCTGGGGGGATGGAGGGGTACGGAATGCAGGGCAAGCCTGCGGCAGCAGAAGCCAGCATGACATTGCAACAGCCTGAGGCGCACTGTGTTTTCTCCCGGGGAAGCTGTCCTTGGATCACGGGACCCTAGCAACGGCGGGCTGTACAGGCTCCCGGAAGGGGAGGTATGGATAGTGACCTGTGCTTGCACTGAAGATTCTTGGTGGCTGCAACACCAGCAGCATTAGCATTTTATGCCCGTCTCTGGTGTTTGTGCTGATAGCCACGGCTCGGGGTGGAGATCTTAGCATGGTAATGAAGCAAAGATAGCTCTCAGATACATCCAGGTTTCACCTGTGCAGGCTCTTTCCTGTGGTCAAGTCGGAGCTGGTTGCAGGGAGGTTGACCACTGTGTATCTCTCAAAGTACAGCCGCAAAGCATCTCTGCCAAACACCAGCTACTTTTGAAACAAAAACAGAAAGATCAGGACAGGTGTCCTTTAGCTCTCAGGGTTTGGTGTGGAAATAGACCTAAATCAAGGCAAGGAAAGGGGGAGACTTTTAGCCTGCTTCCCCCACTATTGTGGATCTACCCAGTTCAGTCTGGTTTTGCTGAGGGCCTTTGTGGCGTCCTGTTGATAAAACACAACTACTGTAGCCTGTTATGGTTAAAAACCGTTTCTGTGCTGGGAAAATCATCAGATCTGGGGACCTGGGACCTGGGCTGCAAAGCATGGGTGACAAGTCATTTTAGAGTAGTTGTGTATGGGTTCCAAACTCAGGAGAGAGGTCTGGGTTAGGGGTAGAGATTTGGGAATTATCAGTGACAAGTTTGAGATTAAATCATCCAAGGAGAATATGTATAATAAAAAAAAGAAAACAGAGAAAAGAACCTTAGGAATGCCAGTATTTTGTGAATGAGTAAAGGAAAAGGAGCCTATAAAAGTAGAAAGAAAGGTCTTAAAGTTAGGAGGAAGATCAGGCCAATGTGATACATGGAGACCAAGGACTAGGAGTGTTTCAAGGTAGAATGTGCTTAGGGGAATGGAATTCCTGAGAGGGCTAAGTAAGGTATGACCTGAAAGTTGTCAATTGTATTTAAGAAAGTTCCCTTTTATTCTCACTTTGTAAGTAGACGTTAAAAAAGCCATTAGTGGGTATTAAATTATCTAATGCTTTTTTCTGCCTGTATTGACACAACAACAAAAACAACAATATTAGTAATAACTAATGCTTATATAAAGCTTGCTATGTGCCAGGCATTGTATATTAATGCTCTGTATATTAACACATTGTATCAGAGTCCTGGTGGGAAACACATTGTGGGTAGTTGAAAACACTTTAATGAAGGGACTGTTTTTGATGGTCTTGTTAAGATTAAAGGGAACAAACAGTAGATGGTGAAACACTCTGGGGCTAACAAAGTGGGAAGCTGTTACCCCCTCTAAGCCTTAAAGTGCAGGAAAAACAGTGGTTACTAGAACCTAGTGAGGAAAACCACTAAACAGGACTGATATCCTTAGGTTTAGGGATGCAGCTCTTATGAAATTGTGGCCTGGAGTGGAGGAGGCACATGATTACTACCGTTTTCTTTTCCTCTGAGCAACCATTCTCCTGCTGGTGCTTGAAACCCACAGAGAGCAAGAATGCCTGGTAGTTGTAGTCCGTACAGGCCAGCCTGCTGAGACACAGATCAGGGTGAGGAAGACAGGAGGATAGATCTGAAGGACCAAATGTAAAATATCTAGCTTACCCATTTGATCTTCACAGCAATCCTGACTAAGTGCTATTGTTTTTACTAGTTTGTAGATGAGGAAACAGACACTGAGGCACAGAGAGGTTAAGTCGCTTGCTCAAAGTCACACAGACCGTAAGTACTGAAGCCAGTTGCATGCTTACCTCATTAATTGTTATACTTTCTTCTTTACTAATATATGTTTAAGGTTGCAAATACTATTTCAGATGCATTCTCCCCAATTGAATATACAGTATTTCCACTATTTTCAGCTGAAAATATTTATTTATTTTTCTTATGACTTCTTTTTTGTCCCCTTGATTATTTAGAAGGACATGTCAATTTTCAAATGCGAATATTTATTTTTTGTTACTGAGTTCTTTTAAATTTGTTTGGAATGGAAAATGTAATGGTTATAATCCCAGCCCTTTGAAATTTATTGAGACTAGCACTATAAACACTTTTTTGGTGAATTTTGTCATTGTTCTCTGTGAGCTTGAAAGTAATATGTATTCTGCAATTGCTGAATCTAGTTATTTATATATGTTTATGTATATAAAGCTTGTCAATTACATAAATTGAAATTTTCAGTATCTTTACTAGACTTACTTAGACTTACTTGTCTGCTTAGATTAATTTTTTCTGTAATTCTGTAATTCTCTTGATTTTTGCTATTTATATTTAAAGACAATGCCACTGTTTTATCAGGATTTTTATATATTTTAAATATTTAAAATTTTATAATTATATATTTTAATATATTTAATATATTTTCTGGATTTTTATGTATTTCTGAATCTTTTACTGTTAAGTAGTGACTTTTTTATCTTTAATAACTATTTTTTGCCTTAAAATCTATTTTGTCTCATACTGAGAGTGACACCACTTTCTTTTGGTTAGTGTTTGATTTGTATATCTTTTTCCATCATTTTTCTTTCAGTATGTCTGAATTCTGTAAGTTTTTTTTGTATCTTAGATGTATCTTTTGTAAAGAGAGTTTAAAAAGAAATCCATGATAGGAATCCAAGGAATTAGTCATAATATTTGTCTTAAGTGGAACATTTTTTTTCATTTATATTTATTGTAATTATTAAAGTATTTGAACTTATTTCTACAACCATATTTTGTGCTTTTTGATTACCATGCTTCTTCTGTACTTCTTTTTTCTGTTCTTGCCTTCTCTTGGATTAGTTGATTATTTTTAGATGATAGCCACAGTATCTATTCAATACAATATTAATCTTTATTCATTACAGATTCAAATACATTAAATTAATTAAAGATTCAAACACTAAAGACCTTTTAGAGCCCATTGAAACCAAGTTTTATTCTGTTCAAGATTCAGAGCCAGGTAATAAATCTTTGTATGATTTATCAATTTCACTGATTACTGGAATGCTGCAGTATTTTCCCCAATATTCTATTCTTTATTACATTCCAAGCCTTATAATACCGTGTGCACTTACTGCCAATCTTGGGTGTCTTTGGGCTAAACTGGCCTTTTTAGAAGGAGTCCTCACTCTGACAAGAGGTGCCATTTCCAGATATGTGGATTCAGCATAGCTGACTGGAAGAGGCAGCCCAGCAGGAGCAGCAGCAAACCGTAAAATCCACAATTTTAAAGTGTCAGGATAAGTATTTCATGGACGCATCCTGTTACTCTAAAATCAGATCAACTGGGAACGTACTCTCCAGCCAAATTTTGACAGGTGCAGCTACTGCCACGGCTCTGCTGTTCTTTCTCTAATCTGCCCATCTGCTCCCAGGATTCCTCTGTTTCTCTTAGAAATATTCCCTCTTCTGCTTTCTTTAGCCTCAAATTCTGCACTTTGTTGTTTAAGACAAGGGCCACACAGACAAGTCAAAACAGACAGAAACAGAGCTATTATTATGTAATTAGAGCAGTAAAGGCAGCCAGTCTGAATAACTCCATCTTGCAAACTGGTTTTCTTGTCTGTATTAGTCTAATTGACCCAATATTCTCTGAATTTGGGGGGATTTTGCTGCCTGTACATAAGCAAATAAGATAACTAATTAAGCTGTTAGTAATGGATAAAAATGTTTAAATGAATTCATTCATCTAGAAGTTTTCATGAGCATCATCTAAGTACTAAACACTATTTTTCCTTCATAGTAGTTAACAAAAACACATATTTTGTGCTCTCCAGAGTTTATTAAAAGCAGTATTTATTAGAGACATCTTTATAATTATTAAACTTTGGCATGAATTATTGGGTTAAATTTTTAGTAAGAATCAGAAGAAAAAATTGTCACATGGCTGGTTATGATGTGTCCCTTGTAGGCTGTACTAGAGATAGCTTATAGGCTGCACAAAAACAGGGGATGGGCTAAATCTGGCCCATAGGCCAGAATTTGCTAACCTTTGCCTTAAAACAATCATAGAAAAGATTTATTATCCTCATTTTTCAGAAGGAATGGACCAAGAGAACTTAAGTCAAAGTAGCAGAGCTTTAAATATATTTCTAGAATTTTTTCTCTTATTTCACAGAAGCCTATGTGACTCTCCCTTTCTCAGTTGTATAGGTTTCTAGGAGGGATGGGGACAAAAACCGCAATGTTGTGTGGAAAATTGGGGGAGGTGGGGACTCCTAAGGTAAATGACATCTATATATCATTAAAATCCTGTGTCTGTAAAAGCCTATCCTTTCTGGAGTTGGGGACTCATGTGGCTAGTACCTCCCTACCTTCCTGAAAGCAGATCTAGCTAGGCTGATTCCATCCTAGTCTCAAGAGTAACAACGAAATGGTTTGAGTGTCTCCCACACCCTTTTCTCTTGTTAGTCAAACACCTTTGGGTTCTTAGATTCTTCACATTCTTCCTAATATCCTGGGAAACCCCTACTCAAGGAGAAATATCATTATACTAAATTGTTAATGAGTGAGGAGTCTAGAGATGTTCCCCTTCCCAAGGATTTGCGTTTTTTTCTCTTTTTAAAAAATTAATTAATTAATTAATTTGGCTGCGTTGGGTCTTTGTTGCAGCACCCCGGCTTTCTCTAGTTGCAGCGAGTGGGGGCTACTCTTCGTTGTGGTGCGTGGGCTTCTTACTGAGGTGGCTTCTTTTGTTATGGAGCACGGGCTCTAGGTGCGTGGGCTTCAGTAGTTGTGGTGTGTGGGCTCAGTAGTTGTGGCTCACAGGCTGTAGAGTGCAGGCTCAGTAGTTGTGGCGCATGGGCTTAGTTGCTCCGCAGCATATGGGATCTTCCTGGACCAGGGCTCAAACCTGTGTCCCCTGCATTGGCAGTCAGATTCTTAACCACTTCACCACCACTGCGCCGCCAGGGAAGTCCAGGATTCGCATTTTGACTTGGAACAGAGCCCTGTGCCACAATATTTAATATCTTATTACTATTTCTATTATCCATGGGTAATGTGGGTGAGGAGAATATTTTTGAGGGTCCCATAAACAGATGTCAGTACTTTATATCTTACCAAGAAATTGACTTTAAGCCAATGTTCCTTAACTTAAAAGTATTCCTCAATTTACTGTTAAACCCTTTCCCACCTTGCTGGAATCTTTTTTTTTTTTTTTTTTTTTTAAACCTTTACTGGGGTATAATTGCTTTACACTGGTGTGTTAGTTTCTGCTTTATAACAAAGTGAATCAGCTTTACATATACATATATCCCCATACCTCCTCCCTCTTCTGTCTCCCTCCTACCCTCCCTATCCCACCCCTCTAGGTGGTCACAAAGCACCGAGCTGACCTCCCTGTGCTATGTAGCTTCTTCCCACTAGCTATCTATTTTACATTTGGTACTACATATAAGTCTATGCCACTCTCGCACTTCATCCCAGCTTACCCTTCCCCCTCCCCGAGTCCTCCAGTCCATTTTCTACATCTGCATCTTTATTCCTGTCCTGCCCCTAGGTTCTTTAGAACCATTTTTTTTTCTTTTTACATTCCATATATATGTGTTAGCATACAGTATTTGTTTTTCTCTTTCTGACTTACTTCACTCTGTATGACAGTCTCTACATCCATCCACCTCACTACAGATAACTCAATTTTGTTTCTGTTCATGGCTGAGTAGTATTCCATTGTATATATGTGCCACATCTTCTTTATCCATTCATCTGTCAGTGGACACTTAGGTTGCTTCCATGTCCTGGCTATTGTAAATAGAGCTGCAATGAACATTGTGCTACATGACTCTTTGAATTTTGGTTTTCTCAGGGTATATGCCCAGTAGTGAGATTACTGGTTTGTATGGTAGTTCTATTTTTAGTTTTTTAAGGAACATCCATACTGTTCTCCATAGAGGCTGTATCAATTTACATTCCCACCAACAGTGCAAGAGGGTTCCCTTTTCTCCACACCCTCTCCAGCATTTACTGTTTGTAGATTTTTTTGATGATGGCCATTTTGACTGATGTGAGGTGATACCACATTGTAGTTTTGATTTGCATTTCTCTAATGATTAGTGATGTTGAGCATCCTTTCATGTGTTTGTTGGCAATCTGTATATCTTCTTTGGAGAAATGTCTATTTAGGTCTTCTGCCCATTTTTGGATTGGGTTGTTTGTTTTTTTAATATTGAGCTGCATGAGCTGCTTGTAAATTTTGGAGATTAGTCCTTTGTCAGTTGCTTCATTTGCAAATATTTTCTCCCATTCTGAGGGTTGTCTTTTCATCTTGTTTATGGTTTCCTTTGCTGTGCAAAAGCTTTTAAGTTTCATTAGTTCCCATTTATTTATTTTTGTTTTTATTTCTGTTTCTCTGGGAGGTGGGTCAGAAAGGATCTTGCTGTGATTTATGTCACAGAGTGTTCTGCCTATGTTTTCCTCTAAGAGTTTGATAGTGTCTGGCCTTACATTTAGGTCTTTAATCCATTTTGAGTTTATTTTTGTATACGGTGTTAGGGAACGTTCTAATTTCATTCTTTCACATGTAGCTGTCCAGTTTTCCCAGCACCACTTACTGAAGAGGCTGTCTTTTCTCCATTGTATATTCTTGCCTCCTTTATCAAAGATAAGGTGATCATATGTGCGTGGGTTTATCGCTGGGCTTTCTGTACTGTTCTATTAATCTATATTTCTGTTTTTGTGCCGGTACCATACTATCTTGATTACTGTAGCTTTGTAGTATAGTCTGAAGTCAGGGAGCCTGATTGCTCCAGCTCCATTTTTCTTTCTCAAGATTGCTTTGACTATTCGGGATCTTTTGTGTTTCCATACAAATTGTGAAATTTTTTGTTCTATTTCTGTGAAAAACGCCATTTGTAGTTTGATTGGGATTGCACTGAATCTGTAGATTGCTTTGGGTAGTATAGTCATTTTCACAATGTTGATTTTTCCAATCCAAGAACATGGTATCCCTCTCCATATGTTTGTATCATCTTTCATCAGTGTCTTATAGTTTTCTGCATACAGGTCTTTTGTCTCCTTAGGTAGGTTTATTCCTAGGTATTTTATTCTTTTTGTTGCAGTGGTAAATGGGAGTGCTTCCTTAATTTCTCTTTCAGATTTTTCATTGTTATTGTATAGGAATGCAAGTGATTTCTGTGCATTAATTTTGTATCCTGCTACTTTACCAAATTCATTGATTACCTCAAGTAGTTTTCTAGTAGCATCTTTAGGAATTCTATGTATAGTATCATGTCATCTGCAAACAGCTTTACTTCTTCTTTTCCGATATCGATTCCTTTTATTTCTTTTTCTTCTCTGATTGCTGTGGCGAAAACTTCCAAAATTATGTTGAATAATAGTGGTGAGAGTGGGCAACCTTGTCTTGTTCCAGATCTTAGAGGAAATGGTTTCAGTTTTTCACCAGTGAGAACGATGTTGGCTGTGGGTTTGTCATATATGGCCTTTATTATGTTGAGGTAAGTTCCCTCTATGCCTACTTTCTGGAGGGTTTTTATGATAAATGGATGTTCAATTTTGTTGAAAGCTTTTTCTGCATCTATTGAGATTATCATATGGTTTTTCTCCTTCGATCTGTTAATATGGTTTATCATATTGATTGATTTGCATATATTGAACAATCCTTGCATTCCTAAACACCACTTGATCATGGTGTATGATCCTTTTAATGTGCTGCTGGATTGTGTTTGCTAGTATTTTGTTGAGGATTTTTGCATCTGTGTTCATCAGTGACATTGGCCTGTAGTTTTCTTTTTTTGTGACATCTTTGTCTGGTTTTGATGTCAGGGTGATGGTGGCCTTGTAGAATGAACTGAGGAGTGTTCCTCCCTCTGCTATATTTTGGAAGAGTTTGAGAAGGATAGGGGTTAGCTCTTTTCTAAATGTTTGATAATATTCGCCTCTGAATCCATCTGGTCCTAGGCTTTTGTTTGTTGGAAGATTTTTAATCACAGTCTCAATTTCAGTGCTTGTGATTGGTCTGTTCATATTTTCTATTTCTTCCTGGTTCAGTGTCGGAAGGTTGTGCTTTTCTAAGAATTTGTCCATTTCTTCCAGGTTATCCATTTTATTGGCATAGAATTGCTTGTAGTAATCTCTCATGATCCTATGTATTTCTGCAGTGTCAGTTGTTACTTCTCCTTTTTCATTTCTAATTCTGTTGATTTGAATCTTCTCCTTTTTTTCTTGATGAGTCTGGCTAATGGGTTATCAATTTTGTTTATCTTCTCAAAGAACCAGCTTTTAGTTTTATTGATCTTTGCTATTGTTTCCTTCATTTCTTTTTCATTTATTTCCAATCTGATCTTTATGATTTCTTTACACCTGCTAACTTTGGGGGTTTTTTGTTCTTCTTTCTGTAATTGCTTTAGGTGTAAGTTTAGGTTGTTTATTTGAGATGTTTCTTGAAGTGAGATTGTATTGCTCTAAACTTCCCTCTTAGAACTGCTTTTGCTGCATGCCATAAGTTTTGGTTTGTCGTGTTTTCATTGTCATTTGTTTCTAGGTACTTTTTGATTTCCTCTTTGATTTCTTCAGTGACCTCTTGGTTATTTAGTAGTGTACTGTTTAACCTCCATTTATTTGTATTTTTTACAGATTTTTTCCTATGATTGATATCTAATCTCATAGCGTTGTGGTTGGAAAAGATACTTGATACTATTTCAGTTTTCTTAAATTTACCAAGGCTTAATTTGTGACCCAAGATATTATCTATCCTGGAGAATGTTCCATGAGCACTTGAGAAGAAAGTGTATTCTGCCGTTTTTGGATGGAATGTCCTATAAATATCAATTAAGTCCAACTAGTTTAATGTCATTTAAAGCTTGTGTTTCCTTATTTTCATTTTGGATGATCTGTCCTTTGGTGAAAGTGGGGTGTTAAAGTCCCCTACTATGATTGTGTTACTGTCGATTTCCCCTTTTATGGCTGTTAGCATTTGCCTTATGTATTGAGGTGCTCAATGATTTGCATTTGCATGGAATATCTATTGCCATCCCCTCACTTTCAGTCTGTATGTGTCCCTAGGTCTGAAGTGGGTCTCTTATAGACAGCATATATACGGGTCTTGTTTTTGTATCCATTCAGCCAGTCTATGTCTTTTGGTGGGAGCCTTTAATCCATTTACATTGAAGGTAATTATCGATATGTATGTTCCTATTACCATTTTCTTAATTGTTTTGGGTTTGTTATTGTAGGCCTTTTCCTTCTCTTGTGTTTCCTGCCTAGAGAAGTTCCTTTAACATTTGTTGTAAAGCTGGTTTGGTGGTGCTGAATTCTCTTAGCTTTTGCTTGTCTGTAAAGGTTTTAATATCTCCATCGAATCTGAATGAGATCCTTGCTGTGTAGAGTAATCTTGGTTGTAGGTTTTTCCGTTTCATCTCTTTAAATATGTCCTGCCACTCCCTTCTGGCTTGCAGAGTTTTTGCTGAAAGATCAGCTGTTAACCTTCCCTTGTATGTTATTTGTTGTTTTTCCCTTGCTGCTTTTAATATTTTTTCTTTGTATTTAATTGTTGATAGTTTGATTAATATGTGTCTTGGCGTGTTTCTCCTTGGTTTTATCCTGTATGGGACTCTCTGCACTTCCTGGACTTGATTATCTATTTTCTTTCCCATATCAGGGAAATTTTCAACCATAATCTCTTCAAATATTTTCTCAGTCCCTTTCTTTTTCTCTTCTTCTTCTGGGACCCCTATAATTCAAATGTTGGTTTGTTTAATGTTGTCCCAGAGGTCTCTGAGACTGTCCTCAATTCCTTTTCATTCTTGTTTCTTTATTCTGCTCTGCGGTAGTTATGTCCACTATTTTATCTTCCAGGTCACTTATCCATTCTTCTGCCTCAGTTATTCTGCTATTGTTTCCTTCTAGAGAATTTTTAATTTCATTTATTGTGGTGTTCATCATTGTTTGTTTGCTCTTTACTTCTCAGTCCTTGTTAAACGTTTCTTGTATTTTCTCCATTCTGTTTCCAAGATTTTGGATCATTTTTACTGTCGTTACTCTGAATTCTTTTTCAGGTAGACTGCCTGTATCCTCTTCATTGTTCGGTATTGTGGGTTTTGACCTTGTTCCTTCATCTGCTGTGTGCTTCTGTGTCTTCTCATTTTGCTTAACTTACTGTGTTTGGGGTCTCCTTTTCACAGGCTGCAGGTTTGTAGTTCCCGATGTTTTTGGTGTTTGCCTCCAGTGGGTAAGGTTGTTTCAGTGAGTTGTGTAGGCTTCCTGGTGGAGGGGACTGGTGCCTGTGTTCTGGTGGATGAGGCTGGATCTTGTCTTTCTGGTGGGCAGGACCACAGCCGGTGGTGTGTTGTGGGGTGTCTGTGACCTTATTATGATTTTAGGCAGCCTCTCTGCTAATGGGTGGGGTTGTATTCCTGTCTTGCTAGTTGTTTGGCATAGGTTGTCCAGCACTGTAGCTTGCTGGTGGTTGAGTGGAGCTGGGTCTTAGCGTTGAGTTGGAGATCTCTGGGAGAGCTTTTGATGTTTGATATTACATGAAGCTGGGAGGTCTCTGTTGGACCGATGTCCTGAATTCGGCTTTCCCCACTCAGAGGCACAGGACTGACTCCTGGCTGGAGCACGAAGAACATGTCAGCCTCGTGGCTCAGAAGAAAAGGGAGAAAAAAAGAAAGAAAGAAAGAAAGAAAAAAATAAAATAAGGTTATTAAAATAAAAAATAAAAAAAATACTAGGAAAAAATTATAAAGTAATAAAAAAAAGAAAAAAAGAAAGGACAGACAGAAACCTAGGACAAATGGTAAAAACAAAGCTATATAGACAAAATCACACAAAGAAGCATACACATACACACTCACAAAAAGAAAAAGGAAAAAAAATTATATATCTATATATAAGAAAAACAAAGGAAGAGAGTAACCAAATCAATAAACAAATCTATCAATGATGATATACTCTAGATACTAAACTAAGATACACATAAGACCAGAAACAAATTAGATGCAGAAAGCAAACCCCAAGTCTACAGTTGCTCCCAAAGTCTGCTCCCTCAATTTTGGGATTATTCGTTGTCTATTCAGATATTCCAGAGATGCTGGGTACATCAAATTCATTGTGGAGATTTAATCCACTGCTCCTGAAGCTGCTGGAAGAGATTTCCCTTTCTCTTCTTTGTTTGCACAGCTCCTGGGGTTCAGCTTTGGATTTGGCCCTGCCTCTGCGTGTAGGTCACCTGAGGGCATCTGTTCCCCACCCAGACAGGATGGGGTTAAAGGAGCAGCTGATTAGGGGGCTCTGACTCACTCAATCTTGAAGGAGAGAGGGGTACGGAATGTGGGGTGAGCCTGCGGCGGCAGAGGGCAGCGTGATGTTGCAGCAGCCTGAGGCGCACCGTGTGTTCTTCCAGGGAGGTTGTCCCTGGATCACGGGACCCTGGCATTGGCGGGCTGCACAGGCTCCCGGGAGGGGCGGTGTGGATAGTGACCTGTGCTCGCACACAGGCTTCTTGTTGTCTGCAGCAGCAGCCTTAGCATTTCATGCCCGTCTCTGGTGTCCGCGCTGATAGCCGCAGCTTGCGCCCATCTCTGGAGCTCGTTTAGGCGGTGCTTTAAATCCCCTCTCCTCGTGCACCCCGAAACAATGGTCTTTCGCCTCTTAGGCAGTTCCAGACTTTTTCCCGGACTCCCTCCCGGCTAGCTATGGCGCACTAGCCCCCTTCAGGCTGTGTTCACGTAGCCAGCCCCAGTCCTCTCCCTGGATCTGACTTCCGAAGCCCAAGCCTCACCTCCCAGCCCCCATCTGCCCCAGCCTGTGAACAGACAAGCCTCTCGGGCTGGTGAATGCTGGTCGGCACCAGTCTTCTGTGCGGGAATCTCTCCACTTTGCACTCTGCACCCCTGTTGCTGCGCTCTCCTCCGTGGCTCCGAAGCTTCCCCCCGCCACCCCCTATCTCCGCCAGTGAGGGGCCTTCCTAGTGTGTGGAAACTTTTCCTCCTTCACAGCTCCCTCCCAGAGGTGCAGGTCCCGTCCCTATTCTTTTGTCTCTGTTTTTTCTTTTTTCTTTTGCCCTACCCAGGTACGTGGGGAGTTTCTTGTATTTTGGGAAGTCTGAGGTCTTCTGCCAGCATTCAGTAGGTGTTCTGTAGGAGTTGTTCCACATGGAGATGTAATTCTGATGTATTTGTGGGGAGCAAGGTGATCTCCACGTCTTACTCCTCTGCCATCTTGAAGGTCTCCCTTGGAATCTCTTATTGTTTTATCACTAGAAGAAGGAGGTAGGGCCTAAATACTTGTATATATAAATGTTTCAATGAAATAATAGTTTGTATTTTAGTATGCATCATATTTGCTAGGTAGTATTATACCACAGTGCAATAAACTTGTATTTGTGAAGTATTCATAAACTCAATAAAAATACAGCCAAAAGACAGCAGTATCAATGATTCCCACATTGTAGAGAAATATGACCCAGACATTTTATAAGGTTTTATTTTTCAGTGTCAAGAACAGAGGTCACGATGAAAGTATGCTGACAGGAGACAGTGTGTATGTGTGTTTGTGTGTGCTTACACATGTGTAGAAAAATGGCAGTGTATCAGTTGTCTACTGTTCGTAACAGACTACCCCCAAAATCTAGTGGATTAAAGTAACAATCACTTATATACTAATGATTCTTTAATTTTGGCTAGGTTCAGCTAGCGATTCTTCTGCTGATCTTGCTTGGAGTCACTCCTGTATCTGTGGTCATCAGGGGGTTCAGTTGTGGCTGGAGGGTCCATAGTACATCCCTTGCATGTCTGGGGCTCTTGCCTCAGGTTGCTTGGTTCTCCTCCATGTAGTTTCTCCAGCAGGATAGTTTGGTGGGAGTATTCCAAAAGAACATGTGCCAGTGTTCTAGTACTTATCAAGTCTCTGCCTCTGTTGTATTTGCTGTGTTTTACTGGCCAAAGCAAGGCATATGGCCATACTGAGAGTCAGTGTGGGAGCAGACTACACAAAGATGTGGCCACCAGGAGGGGTGATTCATTGGGGGTTTTATGGTAGTGATAAGATCTCCCTCCAAAATGTTATGTTGAAAAGTTGATGATTCTTACTATTGCAGAACAAATGATCTATAATGTATGTTTCACAACTTTATAAAATATATAGATGATATATGTAGATGATTTCAAGTATTACTCTGTTTAATGTTCTGTGCTATGGCATTCTAAACAATTAAAATTGTTTTCCTAAGATGTCATGACCTTGCAAGAGGGTAGAGGACATGTAGTGGAGCTGCATTACAGTTTGATAGTGTACTATGAATGCTCTACAGTGCTTGGGAGAATTTTGGTTAAAAACATGAGCCTTAATTGCCAACTCTGCCATTTGCTGAATATCAGACAAACTCTAAACCTCTCTGTCTGAATTTCGTTAGCTATAGTAGTTGATAGTAAGAGTTTGAAGGACATTTACATACTTCTCCCAGTGACTGGCACATATTAAACCATGAAAAATATATCTATTATTATTATTTAATAGTAGTAGAGAAAATTTTCACTGTATATTCTTCCTAGATTCTTCAATGACTCATCATCCAACTTCTTTACTAATTTAGAAATAATGAAATTATTGTTATATATGTTACATGTTGGTGCCACCACCACAAAAGACAATAAGCAGTTTATTTCCAGTTGGCTTCCTTTCCAACTGGATCTGCTGGCTTGCGCATACCTCATTCTCCTAAGATTTCTCTCCTGAAATGAACTTGGGGATCATAAAAATTTTGTAGATATTTGTGTACCCCTATCTCTTACCATCTTGCCTTTTATAAAGCCCAAGGTGACAGAGTAGTGGAAATCTGAGAATTTGGATTCAGGGAGAGCTGTGTGGAAATCCCACTACTGTCACTTATAGCTATATGACTCAAGTTTCAGTTTTTCATCTGTAAAATGGGAATAGTAATATAGCATTAGCAGGGTTGTAAGAATTCGAAAAGATAATATTTTTAAAATGGCCAGTACAGAACTGGGCTAAATAAATGGTTGCTTTTGCAATTAATTTAAATGTGCTTTTGCAGGATTATGTAGATTCATTATCTAATCACAGTCTAAAAAATGAGCCTTATGACACATTGGTGTATAAGAATATTTCGGCTGCCAAAGCTATCACTGTAAGTTTTAATCAAAGATTCCAGATAACTGTGATTACTTTGCATTTCTGTGTCAAGATTGCCTCAGGACATATCCAAGAACAAATAGCCTACTGTCGGGTAGAAATATGGAAACAGACTTCAGAACGCTCGCATGCAGCTAGCTCACCATGACTGTTTCTCAGACACTTCAAAACTACTCCAAAAAACATAAAAGACAGAAGGAGATACCAGGGAATATTTATGGAAAATAATCAAGAGAAGATAAATTAGCTTTAGAAGTGTTCTATAATAATTTTCAACTGATATGCCTTTTCAAATGAATGTAATAGTTTTAGAATTTTGAGGAAAACTGTACAAAGCAAAACAAATATCTCAGCAAATTAAACAAAACCCCATTTCTTCCCCTGTCCTAAAGACTTGATCTGATTATGTTCAGCCTATTTTAAAGTGACATAAACTCTTTATAGCCTTCAGGTTACTATTTAATAAACTGCACATCTTCACTGCAATTAATAGAATCCTAGAAGACTGACAGCATTAAAGATTTTTCTAAAAGCATCAGGATTGTGGAGGGCCATGGTATAGTGGGGGTGAAAGATATAATATCTACCTTGCCAACCAACTTCAGGTGTCCTGGTTCCCTTTGGTCCAAAGTGACTGACCTGGGAGCTGGAGAATGCAGCCTGTGGAGGTCAGCACCTCTTAGATACAGAGCTGAGCAAAGGAAGGGCTCAGAAGGAATCTGAGGGCAAATAGGTGAGCCAAAAACTGGCACAGGAAGCCCAATCCAGAGGGGTTTATATTCTACCACAAGAAGAAAGATGATCAACGGTAAACATATTAAGTAAATTATTACATATCATGTTAGAAGATGATGAGTGCCAACACAGAAAAAAAAAGAGAGAGCAAGCCAAGAGGGATTGAAATTGCCAGATGGGAAGAAGAGATTAGGTTGCAGAGTTATACAGGATTTCAGGGCATGTTTCATTGAGAAGGTGAGCAAAGACTTGAAAGAGGTGAGGAAGTCAACCCCATAGTCATCCGGGGATGGAGTGTTCCAGGTCGAAGAAGCAGTAAGTGCAAAAAAGCCCTAAGGTGGAGTGTGTTGGGCAAGGTCAGGGACAAGCAGGGGGGCCAGTGTGGCTGAAGCAGTGAGTGAGGGGGAGGATGGTAGAAGAAAGGTTCAGAGGGCCAACTGGAGCTGTGTCACATAGAGGTTCACAGGCCATTATGAGGATTTTTGGATCTACTCTGTGTGAAATGGAGAGCCTTGGCAAGGTTTTGAAGAAAGGGACATTGCATGACTTAGGTTTTTACAAGATCCGTCTGGCTGCTGAACCAGGAATAGTCTATAGGATGGAGGTGGAGGAGGCAAGGGTAGCAGCCCAGAAACCTGTTAGGAGGCTTTTGCAATAATCCTGGTGGGAGATGATGGTGGCTCAGTCCACGATAGGAACAGTGTTGGAACCTGAGATGGTCAGAAGTGTTTTACCCTGAGTATCTTTTGAATGTAGAGCTAACAGGATTTCCTAATGGAAGCTAACAAGGACTTTTTGGCATGTTTGTTTTTGTGTAGTCCACCAGTGAGTCCAAGTTTCTAATTATCAGATGAGCAATCAGTTATAATCCTTCCCAGCTGCTCAAGGCAGCACACTGAATCATGCACTGATGCATTTGACCTTCCAGGCACGCTGGGACTGAGGCAGAAGGGGCAAGGAGGGGTGGGATTTGAACATGGACTCCTTGTAAGGAGCTAAGGAGGAACAGCCTCACAGACAGTGAGGGACTGGTAATTGACAAGGGAGGCTCACGGAGGTGAGAATGAAAGGTTGGGGTTCAGGATGCTTTGTGTCCCCTGAAGCCTTTTATTTATCCCTATCCCTGTTTATAGGGTCTTACTCTTTTCTTCATCAATACTGTAACTTTTACCTAAAAGGAACTTGAAGAGGCTCTAAACTTCAGTGGACATAATTCAACAAGTTACTCACCCAAACTTTAAGTGAGGTTTCTGGCCACCTTAGCCCTGAAGTTTCAAGACTTAAGAAATTCTTTATTCTCTTCAGAGGCAGTCTCTAGGTATCAGTTTGTTTCTTAAGCCAAATATTTAGGGATAAAACTTGTCATTCTCTTTAATCTGTTCAGTGCCACTGGGAGAGGTGTCACCAGCAGGTCTTGATGTTCACAATTCTTTCTCGCCATGTGGCCTTCCATATCTTGCCCTCACTGCTGCAGCCTCCTCCAGGGGACACTTTTTTGTTTGTCAAGTTTTCTAGTTACAAGCAACAAAACCAAATCTGACTATTTTAGCTGCAGACGAATTTGTTGGAAGATAGCTCATAGGATTGATGGAAACACTGACGGATTAAGCTTAGGAATGGCAATCAGTAAGGCACTTGCAACAGGCAGTGCAGCAGAGGTCATGCCTCAGAGTAGCCTCTTTGGGTCCTGCTGGAGGCTTCCAGCCTCTGCTTGCTGACTGGAGCTGGCATAGCTCTGATCTGAGATTCCACATTAGATTCCAGTCACTGAGCATGTGCATCACACCTGCAAGGTTTCCATTCCCCAGTGGAAACACCAGTTGGCTGACCTTAGATTATATACCTTCCCTTTGTCCGAGGGCGAGGAGAGGAAGTTCCTGGGAATCAGAATGGGAGACTTCACTCACAAGGTACAATGAGGGATTTTCCTCCAGAAGAAAGTATTTGGATGCTGAGTAGCAAAACATAATAATGAAATGAAATAATGCAACTGGAAACATTTAAAAGAAAATACATTTGCATAGAAACGTGTAATGACTGCATATGCCTTGCATTTGCACTAACAGACTCACACCATGCTCTATCCTGATACTTTTCTATCTACAAGGTTATTACTGTTGACTTGGAAATTTTCTCCTTTCTTAAAAATAAACTTTTAAGAGTTCTTCACTGTTTATTGTCTTTTCCCCTCTTCTTGCTCAACTTTTATTTCTTCCAGTGCATAAGCATCCCTTTTTTTCTTTTCCTTTATTTTTTTGCTTCTTTTCTTTTTGAATTTATATTCTGTTTCTCCCTACTTATTTTATCAAAAATATCTTGCATATATCTTGTTTTCCTTTCTTATCCTATTATAAGAAATGCACTAATTAGCACCTAAGTGAAGTCATGTAGTTCTGTTTATTTTCAATCCTCCTTCACCATTAACTCCCTCTCCATCCTCTGACCTTGACCATTATCTCTTTCAGTGTTTTCTACCATTTCCCAGGTATCCAGGGGTTCCATGTATTCCAAAGAGATAGCAATCGACCTCAGAAAGGCAGTGCAGTACGGGGGCTAAGGGTGTGTCCTCTGGAATCAAACTGCTGGTATCAGTTGTATCATATAATAGTAATGATACCTACTTTATTGGGTTGTTAAGAAGTTTAAATGAGTTATTACTTGTTATGTGTCTAGAACAGTGCCTGTAACACAGCAAGCACAGTGTGGGTGTGAAGCTACTATTATTATTTCTGTTTTCTGTATCAAAGTGTACCTGTTCCTTGTCCTGTTATTCCAAAGCCCTCTTCTCTGATTTCTAAAGTATTAAGATGATGTCATTATCATACTGTGGTCATGGATTTAAATGGTTTACAGTGTGATCTCAGTCAAGGCAACATATCTCTATTTTGACAGGAGGCTTACAGAACTATGAATGTCTTAACCAAAAGAGGTGTTAATGTTTTTTTGGCATGCCGGTGAAGGTGCCCACTAAGGAAATGGGCCTTTAAGCCTTTTGATAGTCTTTGTAAGTAACACAGTAATGTCTAGTTTCCTTTATAATTAGATCTTTTAAACTATCAGGTATCTCTCCAAACCCAGACTGCAACATTGTATTTTGAAAATTTTCAAACACACAACTAAGTTGAATGAATTTTACAGTGAATGCCTCTATTTCTACTGTAGATTCCTGGAATCTACATTGCCATTTTTCCCCCCTATTTTGTGCATCATTAGATTTAGTTGTAGTAGGGAAGCAACATAGAAAGTGTAAAGAATATGAGCTTTACATTCAGAGGCCTGTATTTAAATCCCTTTTCTTGGCTTAGAGCTATATTCCTATGGTTGATTTCTTAAACTCTTTGAGTTTAGTTTCTTTAGCTATAAAATGTGAACACTAATACTTTAAAGTGTTGCTGTGAAAATCAAATGACATAGCTTAGGTGTATAATAAGCACTAAATAAACGTTAATTCTTTTACATTTTTGTATTTTTTACATTGTTTATTTATTGTAGTCATTTAAAAAATAATTACACTCCAGTTCATTGGCCTTTCTTTAGTGTTTTCCATCTTTCAAATCCGTGAAAGAAATTGGACAACTGATTTAAACAAACATGTTGGAAACTAGCTATTGTGGTAACTTATTATGGGTTAATCCTTTTTGATTATATACTTTCATGACCTTTGGGTATTCTGTTTAGCTTTTTGGGGCCTTCTCTGTCATCTCAAGTGAGATTTTATTATTTAAACCTCTCTATTTTATTTTCTTGTCATGCAATTGGCATTTATTTCTTTGCTTCAATATTTGAAACACATTGCCTCTGTTAATTTTTATTTTTGGTATATCCCTTATCTTTATGACCTTTTCCAAATATTTTAATTTTGCTTAAATTTTTTTCCTCATATCTGTATGTGTGATCTGGGCTTATCAGTACCTGTATGCTTATTTTTTCTCCAATTCCCACTGCTCATTTTTGCCCCATCCATTCTTCTTTGCACTATTTCTTGATCTTATTCATGAATTCTGCAATCAGGAAGCACTTAAGTTATTTTCTGCCTAGCTCCTTTTTCTATTTGGAAAGAGGCAGGCATTTCTTCCATCAGTCAAGCTGCTCCTCATGCATTTTTATATGTTATTCTTATTGGTTTTGTAGCATTGTGGTACTATTCCTTTACTAGCTCCTTCCAAGTTTTCAAGCCACATTATTGAAAGATGTTTTTATCAGTGAATGTGATTCAATTTTTCATTTGTTATTATACAGTTTTTATATGCTCCTGCATTTATCCTATCTAGTCTTTACCTTACCTGATCTACTGAATTCTCATTTTTCTTTACACAGAACATTTCAGAAACAAACAATTGAATTCAAAAATCATTTGAATTCATTATTAGTAGGTTATTATTTTCAATTTAACTTTTAATAATAAATTCCTTTAAAAGGTGGCTTACTGTTTGATAAATTCTAATGGCTATGGTAGTTTATATTTCCATTTCTCATTTATATTTCACAAATATTTTAATTGTACTGGTGATAGATATTTGGCCTGTAGTTGTCAACCAAATAAGTATAGTTAACATTCCAATTATTTGGCACCTTTAACTATAAGAGACAGCTATGAGTCCAAAAGTAAATAATACAACCCCAAATTTGAGAAATGCAAAAAATATCCCAGAAGATGTAAAGATGAAAAGGTACTATGTTCAGCAAAGCCCTCTAACCCCAGTGCTCTGTTCTTTCCTGACTCTTCACTTTGAGAACCTGGTGGGGTTTCTGGAGGTAAATCCCACCATGGTTGGGAGCCCTCCTTCTAAGACTGTGATTCTGTGAAGTTTCTTACTTTCATGCTAATCCACACTCAACTTCCAGTAATTAGTCAAAATTACCCTTAAGTGCTCCAACTTTTTTGTGGCTTCTACTCTTAGGTTAAAAGATCTTGCTGTGATTCTCTAGATTCACTTCTCTCTCCAGGTTTCAGGTGTGGCAGTTTGCCCTGCAACCTCAGTTCTCTGTTGGGTCCAAGAAAATTCATTGATTTTCAGTTTGTTCAGTATTTTTCTTGTTGTGAGGATGGGAGTGATGACTTCCAAGCTGTTTGCATGTTGGAGCTGAAACCTGACATCCAGGCTTGTTTTTCAACAAATGGTGCTGGAACAATTAGACATCTATATGAAACAAAAAAGGATCTTGATTCATACCTTGCTTGCTTCCATTTAAAAAATTAACTGAAAATGAATCATAGACCTCAATGTAAAACCTAAAACTATAAAACTTCTAGAAATAAACATGGGAGAAAATCTTTGTGATTTCAGGTCAAGCAGTTTTCTTAGAAATGACACCAAAAGCATGATCCGTAAAAGAAAAATTTGATAAATTTGATTTTGTCAAGATTACAAACTTCTGTTCTCCATAAGGCACAGTTAAGAAAAATCAAAAGACAAGTCAGCAAATGAGTAAAAATATTTCAAATACATACATCTTTTATAAAGAACTGGTATCCAGAATATAGAAAGAACTCTCACAATGCAATCACAAAAAATTGAAAAAAAAAAAACTGATTTAAAAGTGAGTAAAAGATTTGAATATACACTTTACCAAGAAGACAGGTGGATGGCAAATAAGCATTTGTAAGAAAATTCAAATTAAACCAACAATGAGATACCACTACACACTTGTTAGAATGCTTAAAATACAAAAACAAAACTGCTAGTACCAAGTACTAGCAAGGATGTGGAGCAACTGGAACTCTTACGTATTGCTGATGGGAATAGAAAATAGTATAGCTACTGTGGAAAACAGTTCACCAGTTTCTTATGAAGTTAAACATATGCTTACCATAAGGTCTGGCATTACCACTCTTAGGTAATTTATTTAGGAGAAATTAAAAAAAAAATTGTACACTAGTGTGTATAGCAGCTTTATTTGTAATAGCTCCTAAACTGGTAATAACCAAAATGTCTAGCACCTGATAAATGGATATATCAACTGTGGTGCATCCATAAAATAGAATACTACTCAGCCATGAAATGAAATGGACTACTGATACATGCAATGACATGGATGAATCTCAAAAATATTAATGTGTTGGGTGAAAGAAGCCAGTTTCAAATGGTTATATACTGAATTATTCCATTTGTATGGCATTCTGGAAAAAGCAAAAGAATGGGAAAGATAATAGATCAGTAGTTGTCAGATAATGGGAGTAGAAGGAGTGTCTTAGTTTTGGGGGCTGCCATAACAAAAATGCCATAGACTAGGTTGCTTAAAAATAATAGAAATTTATTTTTCATAATTCTAGAGGCTGGGAAGTTCAAGATCAAGATGCTGGCAGATTCAGTGTCTGATGAGGACCCATTTCCTGGTTTATAAATGGCAATCTTTTTTTCTGTGTTTTCACATGGTGGTAGTGGCTGGGGAGTTCTCTGGGTTCTCTTTCATAAGGGCACTAATTCCATTAATGAAAAAATATACCCTCAGTACCTAAGACCTCCCAAATACCCCACCTCCTAATCCCATCATATTGGGTATTACATTTCAACATGAATTTTGGGAGGATAAAAACATTCAATCTAAAAAAACCCAAAAAAACAAAAAAAAACATTCAGTCTATAGCAGGAAGGACTTAACTACAAAGAGACACAAGGGAATTTTACAGAGTGATGGACCTATTTTGTTTGTTGGTTTGGTGAGGTTTACACAATTCTATGCAGTTATCAGAACTCACAGAACTGCTTATAGAACTGAATACTAAAAAGTATGAATTTTGTTATATATGTAAATTGTGCATCAGTACATATGACTGAAAAAAAGAAGTCAATAAACAATCTATAAAATTAAAGCCAATAGTTGCAAAAAATTTAGTATAAAATATACATCATATCCTACTTTTTATCTTCATTTTCTAAGTATTGTCCTTAGGGCCAAACATTTGATATATGTAATTAATGCGGCTTTTTTCCTCCCTTTTGTAATGCCACCAACCTTCATATTTGAAGAGATAATATTTACTAAAGAACTGTTAATACAGTAACATATAAAGCTCTTTTTATATTAATAAGATTTCCAGTAAATATGTTTTAATGGATATCATCTGCTATAGTCTACTCTATCTGAACAATAATGATGGCTCCACATGGTTCTCAAGGTTTATAATTTCAAATTAACCATGAAATTAGACATGCTTTATTCTGTATGTCCACTGTCTATCACTTTGAGAATACACATCCATTTATTTTGCTTCTACTGTTTTATTCATGAGGCATAATTTTAGTGGTTCACATGTGGAATCTTTTAATCACAATTGTTACACAGGGATGTGGAAAGGCACTGTGGAAGCTGATTGGGCTTTTTATTTAGTTCTTCAACTCTAAAAGTTGGCGATCCAACGCTGAATCTTTCTCAAGGAAAAAAAATGTACATGTGCCTATAGAATAGTTTAGGATTAAAGCAACTTGGATTTTCCTTTTTCTATGATTTTAGGGTATTTCAAGACTTGTACAAAGCTGTATCTCCCATAATACTCTAATCCAGCAATTCAGTTTCATTTTAAGTGATTTGGTCTTTGAACAATTCTTCATCCATAGGTTTCGATTTAAAGTGGAGACTAATTATCCTTATAATGAACTTGACCAGTTCTCATGACTTTCCTACCATGGGAGTGAGACTGGCAGTAAACAACCTATAGGAATGAATTAATCTAATAGAGTATTTACAGCCCTGTTGCATTAGTTTCTAATACCACAAATTGAGTGTTATAAATAAAAGAAATGTATTGTCTCACAGTTCTGGAGTTTAGAAATCCAAGATCAAGGTGTTGGCAAGGTCACACTCCCCTCTGAAGGTTCCAAGGAAGGATCAGTACCAGACCTGTCTCCTAGCTTCTGGTAGTAGCCATGGTTTGGGGCAGCAAAACTCTAATCATCACATGGTGTTCTCCCTGTGTGCATGTCTGTATGCAGATTTCCTCTTTTTATTAGTATACTAGTCATGCTGGATTAGGGACCCACCCTAATCCAGTATGATCTCATCTTATCTAGTTATGTCTCCAATGGCCCTATTTCCAAATAAGGGCACATTCTAAGGAACTGGGGGTTGGGACCTCAGCATATGAATTCTGTGGGGGAGACACAATTCAACCTATACACTTGTATTCATACTCGATGTCGGAGACAGACGTTTTAGTGAAGGCTGGCCAGCTCTTCTGACATAGGATTTCCATAGCATGGCTGCAGACTATTGTAAAAACTAAGGAAAGAACATTAGAAGTAGACGACTCCACTGATTTGATCTGATGTCATTTGAGTTGAGCTGATTTTTCATTGAAGTATAGTTAACATGCAATATTATGTTAGTTTCAGGTGTACCACCTAGTGATTAGACATGTAAATATATTATGAAATGATCACCATGATAAATCTAGTAACCATATGTCACTATACAAAATTATTACAGTATTATTGACTATATTTCCTATGCTGTATATTACATCGCCACGACTTCCTTGTTTTATAACTGGAAGTTTGTATCTCTCAATCCCCTTCACCAGTTTCACCTAACTCCCCATCCATCTCCCCTTTGTTTATTCTTTGTATCTGTGAGTCTGTTTCTGTTTTGTTTGTTTGTTCATTTGTTTTGTTTTTTAGATTCTACGCGTAAGAGAGATCATATGCTATTTGTCTTTCTCTGTTTTATTTCACTTAGCATAATACCCTCTAGGTCCATCCCTGTTGTCACAAATGGCAAGATTTCATTCTTTTTTATGGCTCTTCATTTTTTCTCTCTTTCTATCTCACATCTTTATCCATTCGTCTATCGATGGACACAGTTTGCTTCCATATTGTGGCTATTTTAAATAATGCTGTAGTGAACATAGGAGTTCATATATCTTTTCAAATGAGTGTTTTTGTTTTCTTTGGGCAAATGCTTAGAAGACCACTTCATTGATTTTAGTGTTAAGAGGAGGCCTTCAAACTTTTTTTATCATATCTGCTTAACAAATAAGAAACTCTGATTTTGTCATTAGTGATATTATATTCCTATTTCTGTTTCTCTTTGAATTAAGCTGTTCTTGAAGCAATTACAGAGACAGATCAGATCTTTATGACAGAAGATTAGTAGCTAATGCTTGTGTTTCAATTTTTCCTTTGTTCCAATAAAATGATGAAAAAGATTAACTTATACCTTTAGAAGATTATTCTGTACTATAACAGTTTGCTTTGTCCAAAATTCATTCCATGAAGTTATTATTATTAGCTTCTGGTCATTAAATCTTTTCTCCTCTCTTGTTTTCACAGCACGTTGTAGCTTTGGTCCTTGACTACAAAGGTTTGATAAGAAAATGTATAGGAAAGGAAATGTAGGAAAGCTCACATGCTAGATATAAAATGTCAACTAAGCTTCTACTGCCCCTGCTTTGGTTGGCATTTTTCAGTCAGTGTGCTGGGTGTTATTTCACTGCTTTTATTTTACTTTATTTATTCTCTCCTATTTGTTTACTAAAATTTAATAGACATTTTGTCTTTTTAAAATTCTCTTTTCATAGACTATTTAGAAACGCTCCTGTTGCTCTAGTCATTTTATTTTACTCAGAATAATTAGTTAAAAAATATTTCCTCCATGTTCTCACTGTGTACATTGATACTATCTATCTGTGCATATTTTCTTTCTTTTGCTCCTTTCAGACTTTTTGAACTTTTCAGGTGAAACTGAGCTCTACTTTTGGTGACAATGTAACTATATAGATAGGAATGATTACTTTCTCTGTTAGATCAAAACTGAGGGCTTAGGTAAGTTATTTTAAGACTAGGCACAAATGGGATCCTTCACTGTTTTAGGTCTGGTCCTCAGGCAGCCAGAAAGTCACTAAAGATCATTCAACTGATACAGAATTCTCTCTGGGGAGTCATTGCTCCTGACATTCATTCAGGTCATTCAGGATGTCCACCCTGCAAAGGGAAGCTGAGTAGTGCTTCTGTGTAAAACTGGTCCCCTTGAGGATTCTGTTTTTAAACAAAGACCAGAACAGGTCTTTAGTTTCCTAGAGGACAAGAACCATGCAATTTTTAATTTGATGTGGCACCTAGCCCACTGTACTGTGAGCATTCCCTAAGGACCAGATCAAACAATTAACCACTGCTGCTTGAATTCACACTCTTCTGGATCATTTGACTCCTCATTCACATAGACTCAGTAGAAATGGACTGTGAGGTTCTTTATTTAAGATCCTCACTCGCTTCTGTGTCTTGGTTTAAAGAAAAACAGAAACCACTAAGGGTTAATGAAGACTTCCTCTAGTCATGAAGAAGAATCCCCCCCCCCCCCTACTCTTGACAGGATGTCAAAGAGGCGCATGGAAAAGTAGAACAGGTTTCAAATCCTGCTCTTGAGAACACAGTGGCCCCATGGAGATGCTTCGGGATGGTGAAATAGCAAAGTACTCTCCACCTAACAGTTAAAATTTTAATTGCCCAAGGAATTTTTCATTTTGTATAATGATATATATTATATCAAATATATTAAATGATACATATTATAAATATATATCATGTATCATTTTAGAATAGAATGATATATCTAAATGATATTCTATTCTATTCTATCATAATAGAATTCTGTTTCAATACTATTTAAAAAATTAAGTGCTAAGAACGTTTATATCATATATGTGCCTTAATATTTTGGTTATTATAACAAAAAGTAATAGAGGTGAGGAAAAAAAGAGCCGTCTCCTAGACTTTTTTTTTTAAAGGAAAGAGTTGAACTCTATTCCTTCCCAACCAGATTGTGAGCTCCCTGAAGCATTTCTTTGTAATTTTTATTACTTTTTTTTTCTTTAGTATTTGCTAATTCCCCACGGCTAGCACGTTGTAGGCACTCCACAAATTTGTATTCGATGAGTAACTGAATGAATTGGTGAATGTGCCAATAAACAGAAAAGCTAACCATCTTAGCTCTAAGATCCTCTAATACTCTGTTTTGTTATGCTCAACCCGCCACCGGCAACCTGACTTTGGACAAGATGGCTAACGTGAAAATGAAAGAGCTGTACTAGAGTTGGGCTGAGTGCAGCTTTCTCCTGTCTTGTTGGAAATTTGGAAGTGCTATTCTCGCTCTGCCCTGATTCTGAGCAGCAATGAACTAGTATACATGGGGTAGCAAATAGGCCAGCAAATATTACGCTTTCATCTTGAGCCATAAAAGTTGGCATTTTTTGATTTTTGACATTTAAGTCAGTCTTCGTGACAGCAGTCTCCCCCTGGCTTCCTACATGACATGTGGGACAAAATCCAATCCAATCCCATATGATTCCTTACTGCATGCAAATGCAATAATAGAATTGGTGAGGAAATTCCTCTGTTTTTTACTATACATAGATACAAAACTACAAATAGAGAGATAAAGAATGACACAATTATACAACTGCCAAAGAGGTATGTGTTGTATCAAGAACCAGAACCGGCACATTTTTCATAATTTTTGGCTAGTAGCTCATATATATATCAAAATATGCATGTAACATATGATAATATCATGAAAAGTTTAACCTTCCATTTCAATTAACAGTTATTTATTTAACAGAGCACTATGTATACATCAAATATAAAAAAGGGGTCAAGATGCAGGCTTTGTCTTTAAGAAGCCCCGTAATTCAATAGTGGAGCTAAGATAGAACACAAATAATTATAATTAAGAACAAATAAAGAAAGTACAAATAATTCATGTGGAATTGAAGAGCAGAAACTAGTTCATGTAATTGAAATTCCTGAAAAGGATGACATTTAGGATGGACATGAAGGGATAAGATTTTGTTTGGTGAGGAGCAAAGGGATTGGAGAAAGAAGAACATGAGCAGATCTGCGCCAGTGGGGAAGTGGTCTATATTTTGAAATAGTGAATATTTGAATATTCACTATTTTGGAATAGTTGAATGCATCTGGATCTAAGGTATACTTGGAGAAGTGGTAGGAAATTAAGTTAGAAAGACAGGGTGGCCTTATTGCAGAAGGGCCTAAATATTAAGTGAAATACCCAGACTTCATTTAACTGGAAATGTGGAGCCACTGAAAAGGTTTGAGGAAAAGAAGAGTAGGTTTGATGCTATAGTACAAGAAATATGGTCTGGCAGATAGGAGGGGAGAGAGAGATAAGAGGGGAGAAGCTGAGTTGTGCATTATTGCAATACTCTAGCTCCTGGATTATTGAGAGGGTTTGGAGAGTTAGTAAGAATGTAAGAAGTGTTACATAGAGTCCAGTTAGGAAACCAATGGCACCTTCAATTTGGGTCATTGGAGGAGAGTTTAATAAAAGTACTATTTTCAAAGGTGTGATTGGTTGGCTTGGGGGAAACCATAAGGGATAGATAATGCAGTTCTTTGGGACTCGTTAGAGCAGGGACCATCACCATTGCTAGGTCTGAAGTGGTGTGGGACAGAAGCGTTACCAGAACCCAGGAAAGAATTGTGCGGAGCAGAAAGCCTGTAGTAGAAAGAGGCAGCTGGTCCAGAGCAACTTCAGGGTAAATACCCTGAGCTTCTTCTCCTCTCCACTTCCACTTTCTTGCGAGGTCTCCCCCACTGACCAAGCACAACTTGAAGCCAGAGGTCAAGAGGGCTGTTAAGGTCTTCCATTTGGGTCAGCCTCCAGGGCACACAGCAGGACGGACAGTGATCTGGAGGGCAGAGGAAAGCTATCCTGAGTAGCTAGAGATGAATGCAGGGCACTTTAGCTGAGATGCCAAGCAGAGAGTTGAAGATGCAGATTTGGAGCACAGTGGGACTGTTGGGCTCAGGCAGAGGAGGTTTGAACTGCTGAAGTTATGAGAGTGGATGAGATCACGGGGAAGGAGAATATCCAGGAAGAAGGAATAAACTCACAGGATAGAACTTTCAGGGAAAGCTATATTTAGAAGCTGAGAATGAAGAGGAGACAACTAAGAAGGTAGGAGGAGTGGAAGGAGACAAAACCAGGTGCAAAGAATGATGGAGATCAAGGAAAGAGCAGGCATCAGGGAAGAGAAAGAGCAGAAAGGAAGCCTGAGGCAGAAAACTTTTTTTTTTTTTAATATCTTTATTGGAGTATAATTGCTTTACAGTGGTGTGTTAGTTTCTGCTTTATAACAAAGTGAATCAGTTATACATATACATATGTTCCCATATCTCTTCCCTCTTGCGTCTCCCTCCCACCCTCCCTATCCCACCCCTCTAGCTGGTCACAAAGCACCTAGCTGATCTCCCTGTGCTATGCAGCTGCTTCCCACTAGCTATCTATTTTACACTACCAAACAGAAAACGTTTTAAAGAAAGGTCGTGCAGAGACACTGTCACCAGCTCTTTGCCAATTTAGGGTAAACAGTTAGCTTTATCCATGCTGATGAGATCTCCCATTATGGTTGTGTTTTGGATTTGGGGAGATAGGAAAGAGAATAACAATGACTGTGGTTACAGTGAAGGAGTTGAAGCCAAAAATGAATAATCATATCCTCACTTATCCATTTCATTCTGTTTTCTTCGTAGTCCTCCCGCTTCTCCTCTTCCTTCTCTTCTCCCTCTTTTGCATGTCTTGAGCATCTATAATATACCAGACACTTCACCTACTCAGAGCATTCACATTTCAAAGCAGTGGAGTCTGGTAGATATCCGCATCACACACGAAAGAAAGTTTCAAAGAGCTCATGAATCTCTTGCCCATGATCATGCATTTAGTAATGATTAGACTCATTTTCAAAACCACAACCCTCAGACTCCAAAGCTGTGTACTCTTTTCAGAGTACCAATCACTGTGTTTGACACGTAGGAGTTATTCATCAGCTGGTTGAAGAAAGGATGAATGAAGTGTGGCATAGAATACTGCATAAGAGACAGGCAACCTGGGTTCCAGTGCTAGCTATGCTGTTAAATACAATGTAACTTCTCTGTTAAAAAAAAAACAAAACTTGCTTTTAACTGTTCTGAAAATACTCATGTCATGAAAACACTTTCCTTAGAGAAAGCTGCTATATTAATATTAGATGAATTATGACTATTTTCCATAATGCGAATATTGGAGTCAGATTAAATATATTCTTTGTAAGGGCCTTAGAGTAAATTATCTTTTCTTTTTTTTTTTTTTTTTAAGTTTTTGGCCACACCCCATGGCATGTGGGATCTTAGTTTCCCAACCAGGGATTGAACCCTTGCCTCCTGCATTGGAAGGCAGAGTCTTAACCACTTGACTGCCGGGGAAGTCCCAGAATAAAATATCTTTATCACGTCATTGTTGCTGATTTTGCCCCAAGGAAATGGATGACATAATTCTAGATGCTTTGTCATGTGCCATGTTCATTTTTCAGTTTACATTATATAAATCAGGATATTGCCAATTACTCACAATGTGATCATAGTAAATTGTTGTGAAATCAGTGGCATCTAAGAGTTCAGGCCAAAAGATAAGGCAGAATCCTGTGCAAATAAGGAATGATGGGAGCCCTCTGACCAAGGCCCTTCCTCAGAGGAAAAATGAAAGCACCCACTGTTCTTCCTCTTTGCTGAAAAATCAGAACTGAGCAATCTGGTCTGCTCTTGAAATGTTTGCCTTAAATAGGAAGTGTCCATATTTTTTTTTAGCATCCCCGCCAACACAAGTAACACTTAGCCTTCCATTCATGAACTTTTGCTATATTGTCAAGAGAACACGTCTGTCTACCATGTAACATTTAGTAATGATTTTGTGACTTTTTTTGTATCAAATGCATTGAAATGACAGAAATTATTGGATAAATAACGATCATCTTTTAAAACTTGCAATTCAGCCAGTACATAAATTTTCTCATTCTTTTTCTCCATTACTGTTTCTCTTTAGCAATCCCTTCAGTTCTATGTAGTTCTACATAGTGCTGTCCTTAGACTACTTGGGACATATTGTAGATAATGAACATCCACTTGCACTTGTGAAGTAGAAAAGTGACACATTTTTATTATCCTCACAGCACAATCAGAAAATGACACCCAGAAATGTTAATTAATTTATTTAACATTGAGATAAATGTGGAATTAGGGGGGGACAAAGAATGACCCAGTATCCAAGTAGCAAGTCCAGTGCTCTAGAATTCACCAATTCATCTGACTATGTTCAGAGCACTCTACTCTTTCATTACAGAAATAGAATATTCTCCACACCCACTTCTGGACATACAAATCCATGGGTTAAAACCGATGTGGCTGTGGAGTTGAAAGGTCTGAGGTTTTCTAGATCTCTAATCTTATTTTTGTGTTCATTTACAGATACATTCACAGTTAGATTTTTAATTCCTTACTGTTTCTTCTATTGCAGATCTCATACTAACTTCAAAAAAAGCTTCTTCAGGGGAAGAATGAAGTCATTCTTACATATTGCTAAAAATGAAAAACTCGGTATTACTTTAGAACTTTTCATCTATGATGAATTTTGAGGGAAGTGTTAGGAGTCAAGTGAGAGCAAATTTTTCAAGCAAATAACATTCATATATGATTGAAGAATGAAAATACAAAGAAAGTCCGAATGATTATGACAAATTTAATGCAGAATTAAAATTTCAAGGAAAGAAGAAAATGATGTCTTCTTTGAAGTAGTAGACCCTAAATTCATTTCATGACAAAGGAATGCATTAATTCGATCAAAGATGTTAATGTAAAAGGTTTTAGAATATAAAAATTGAAGTTATTTTCTCCTGACCTCATAGTCTTCTCAGTTATCTACATGGATAACTTTTGTAAGCAACCAGATTATTTATTCAGCAAAAATAATTTTTAAAGGGTTTGTGTTGGGCTATTTTGTTTTCAGTGAGAATCTACAATTATTTAATGTAGTACCCAGAACAGGCATGGTGGAACTGGATGGCTGGGATCCAGACAAAAGGAGAATCAAATCCTAAGAATGGAAAAATTAACTGTAAGATGAGCATAGTGATATCACTGTTATTTCTGGGTAAGTCAATATTAATATATCAAGCTCATAATCATACACATGAATTAAAAAGTGGATGATTTCTCTCAACTATCATGCATCATTTGGAAATAATGACAATTATCTGTTTGTTTGAAGCTGTTAATTGATATATTAAGAAACAATTAAGTGCCTTCTATGCCCAGTCAATGCGTTAGGCACTGAGATTCAATTCATGCTACTAGCCCTCGTGAGCTAGCAATCTGTGGATCTTTGTGGAAAAGATTCAGTACAGTGTAAGTTTTGACTGAAAAGAGAGTTGAATTGCAAAAGAAACAGGGAATAAAAACTTAGAGATATTTGGAATTTTACCTGAAAAGTTCTTACTTTTCTTTTTGGAATAATTTGGAGATAATTACATTTGATTTGGGGTTGGAAGAATCTACCCTCTACACAGGCTTCTTCTGTGTGGTTTCTTCAATAGCAACGCTTGCCTCTTCTACCTCAGGATCAAGGGGAGGGATGAGAGTGAACACACTGTGAAAGCATTTTCCACCTAGACTGTTAGCATTCCATTCTAGAGCCAGTGAGCAGACCTAAAGCACATCTGTTATTGCTGAGGTTTATATTTGTGGATGGGGTTAAGAAGGTGAGAGAAGAAAAAATATCACTGAGGTTTGGAACTCTAAGAGTCTTAAAATTCTTCTAATTTGATTTCTAATTTTACAGCAAAGGGCAACATGTTTCTGGTCAGAGTTAATTAAATGGAGGTGGAACCAGAGTGTTGGTCTCAGGAATGGGAATTCCGTGTCTGTTCTGGGACCACACTTCTCTTCACAATGATTGGCAGAGGCAGTGTTGAGGGAAGAGAAGCTTTAAATAGGTAGGGTCATGGAGCCCAGAGCTGCTTTTATCCTTCCATGGGATTTATTTTTTCTTTCTGCATCTTCATCTCTGAAAGACAAAGTCCTTTTTAAAACTTCTAAATTAAAAAGAAAATTTAAATTGAGATATAATTGACATACAACATTAGCTTCATGTGTACAACTTGATAATTGGATATTTGTATGCATTGCAAAATGATTACCATTCATCACCATGTATAATTGCAATTTTTTTTCTTGTGATGGGAACTTTTAAGATTTACTCTGTAACGAACTTTCAAATATGTAATACAGTATTTTTAACTCTAGTCACCATGCTGTACATTACATCCCCATGACTTATTTATCTTATAACTGCAAGTTGGTACCCTTTGACCCTCTTCACCCATTTCGCCCAGCCTCCAACCCCCACTGCCAGCAACTACCAATCTGTTCTGTGTATCTATGAACTTGACTTTTTTGTTTGTTTGTTTGTTTAGATTCCACATATAAATGAGATCATATGGTATTTGTCTTTCTGTGTCTGACTTATTTCTCTTAGCATAATGCCCTCAGGTTTTGTCCGTGTTGTCGCAAATAGTAAGATTCCCTTCTTTTCCTATGACTGAATAATATTCCATTATATTTAATCACATCTTCTTTCTGCATTCATCCATCAATGGACAGTTAGATTGCTTCCATATCCTGGTTATTTTAAATAATGCTGCAGTGAACACGGGGGGTGCATATATCTTTTCGAGTCACTGTTCTCATTTTCTTTGGATAAATACTCAGAAGTGGAATTACTGTATCACCTGATAGTTCTATTTTTAGTTTTTCAAGGAACCTCCATACTGTTCTCCATAGTGGCTGCACCAATTCACATTCCTACCAGCAGTGCACAAGTGTTCCCTTTTCTTCACATGCTCACCAACACTTTATTTCTTGTCTTTTTGATAATAGCCATTCTAACAGGTGTGAGATGATACATCACTGTGCTTTTAATTTGCATTTCCCTGGTGACTAGTTATGATGAGCCTCTTTTCATGTACCTGTTGGCCCTCTGTATGTCTTCTTTGGAAAAATGTTTATTCAGATCCTCGCCCATTTTTTATTGGATTGTTTGGGTTTTTTTACTAATGAGTTTTATACTCATATACTTTGGATATTAATCGCATATCAGATATATGATTTGCAAATGTTTTCTTTCATTCAGTAGGTGGCCTTTTCATTTTGTTTATGGTTTCCAACTGTGCAAAGCATTCTTTTGAAGTGTAGTAGAACAGACACTGGCCTGGCAGGAGCGACAGTCATAGATTAGTTACTAGTCACTTATAGAACCTCAGGCTAATTTCTTTGGGCTTCAGTTTGCCAAATCTGTAAAATAAGAGCTTGAATCAGAAGATTTCTAACATCCTATTTCACTTAAAAGTGCCATATTGGGTTCTATTTTCATCTGGAGTCAGTGATATTGGGCATATTAAAAACATCGTTGTCTCATGCCTAAAAATGAAACAACAACACAGTCTGGGAGGGCCTTGATTAGATTCAGGAGGTCTCCTGGTCTTGGTAAAGAAGAATGTTGTTTAAACATGTGAAGAAAGTTAACAGATGCTGCTAGCCTAGGATTCTGAGCATTTACGTACGTAACTGCTCCTGAGAAAAGTAAAAAATATCCTTTCATTAAGCCTCCTGGGACAGCATGAATGTCTAAGTTACTTTCTTAGAATAAAGCTTCCACAGATAAAATAAATTTCTCTGTTTTTTGTTGACACTGAACCATTCTCTGACAGTATTACCTGTCTGCATGTTTTATCTCCTCTATCAGAAGTGTAAACTCCTGAAAGCCAAGATAGAATCAAACACAAATTTGTATTCTCTACATCGATTGCATTCTCTACTGCCTTCCATATAATATGTGCTCAATAAATGCTATTGAATGAATGATGGTAGGATAAGTGAATAGGTGTTGAGATATAGCTTGAAGGAAGAACTGTGTAAGGTAATAAGGACAACCACAAATTGATATCCATTGGCTCAGTCTGTCTACTGCTAAGATCAGCATTTTAAATCAGATTTTGGAAATTTGGAAAAGGTGAAGAGAAAATGAGGACTGATTTCAACTTTGAGGGAATAGGCCATGTAAGAAAAGGCTCAAGGTAGTAGTCTTACCTAAATCAAACAGATTATTTGAAGAAATAAGGACTACACTCAATTATGTATGAAGGTGTGCTATTATCACCTTTCATAAGGGTGGACAAAATTAAAATTTGGTTTATGGTAAATATTTTTGGAAATATTCGAATTTCATGTCATATATTAACTCAGGCTGAAAATGTGTCACTGAAATCATGTGCTTTGAGTTTACAGCATGCTTTTGTATATTTCATTTGTTCTCATTTTATTCTCAAAAAATATCCAGAGAGGCAGTAGAATAGATATTCTTTTCATTTCAGGGAAAATAAATCTTCAGCTTAGAGAGGTCTAGTACTTTACCCAGTGACTCATGATCAGCAAGGGGCAGATGGAACCAGGTTTCCTGACTTTCACTGTAGTGGGCCACTCTGCCTGAGAGGTAGGAATGGAGTCACTTCCTGCTTAAAAACTTTAGGTTCTCAAACATTATGCGATACATCCTTCATGCATAATTAAATGTTATATCTGTATCAGTCTTTTGGATCACATCTGGTTAGTATTAACAATGTCTTGTATTTGTATAACCACACTAAATGTACAAAACAAGTTTAAAGCCATAATTATGAGATCTCTTAATCTGAATTCATTTTCCTAGAATTCACTTGATTCTGAATTTTTGAGGATAAAGTTGTGACAACAGTCCACATTGCTATGCTGATGGGTTAATTCCCTCTTTCTGCCTTTAAATGCTTTAAATTTGTCGGGAAAGGCACTTTCTCTCGCTGATTTGCCTACTCACTTCAAAAGAGGAAGCAGGAGCCCCTTGAGAGAAATGGCTTGGGTGCACAGCATGAACTGTCCGATCTAGCTGGAAGCAGCAGTTCAGGCAAAAAGAAAAACTAAGAATTTCAATTGCCATCAGGAGCCCCTGAATGGAATTAACAAGAAACAGATAAAAACTATAGATTATAATTATATTCTATTAAAAGGATCTCTAGCAGACATTTCCTGAAGTTACCATCAAAAGGGAAGGAAATGGCTAAAAGTGTAATTTTCTCCTGTATCATTTTTTGCCACTTTAGTGATTAGAAGAAATTAAGCAAGTAAACAAAGAAAATTACCTACTGGGTCAATGAAAACCAACTTCTTTCCTCAAAGGAGTGGTAATGTAGATAGATTTTTCTCCCTTTCTAATTATGAAATAATCTTTACTGAGCATCTTACTAGAATAATTCACATACTTGCAGAAGTCAAAAATTCAGTGAATATTTGTGTAGCACAAGGCAGTGATTGGGTGTTCCTGTCCCATCTCCAAAGAGTTTGCAGTCTAGTGGAGCTTGCACATGATAAATAGCTCTAACGAATGGTAGAAAATGACAGTCTTGATTCAAGAGGTACAGGAAAAGAAGGATGGGGATTCAGAAGCAAGAGAGATTATTTCTAGTTGGAAGAAATCAAAAACAGCTTCTTGGAGGAATTGGATTTTTGCTAAATTCAGAAAATCACAAAGATTTGAGTATGTGGAGATGGTAGAGGCATTAGTAAAATAGTCTAGGTGTAGGAAACAGCGTGAAAAAAAAAGGATCCCATGTGTGGCAAAAAAATTACAGAATGTGTCAGATCACACACAGTTCATTTTAACTAGAACACAGGGCATGTGAAGATTAGTGGGGAAATAAGATTCGAAAGTTTGGCTAGAGGCCAAAAGGAATTTGGATTTATTCTGTGGGCAACAGAAAACTACTCAAGATTCTTGAGCTGGGAATGAAATTATCAAGGCTATGCTTCTGGAAGATTAATCTGGCAGTGAATTGTAATATGTGCTAAAGGGGGAAGAGACTGGGAGGTGGGAATTCTAGTTAAGGAGTATTGCAGTAGCCTAGGAAAGTGATAATGCAGGTCTGATTTTGGAGAGGCAGTAGGAATGGGAAGAAGTGGATGAATAAATTATGCTGTGCTTTCATTCAGTTAATATGTACTGAATACCCTGGACTCTGCTAGGTTCTGAAATAATCCTGGTGAGCAAAAGAGGAATGGTCTTTGCCTTCATAAGGTATATGATATAGTAGTGGGCAAAAAACTATTCAAATAATTGCATAATTATGTAATTGCAGACACAGGGCTGTGAAGGGAATAAACTTGGTGCTAGAAGAGCATGGAGTAGGAGATCTGACCCAAGCTTGTGACGCAGGGAAAGGTTCCCTGAGGAAGTAATGTTAGATATGAAATCAGAATGGGTAAGAATGACATGTAAAAGATGGGGAGGGGGATGGAAGAGTATTCTAGGCAGAAGGACCAGCTTATTCAAAAGCTCGAGGTAAAAGAGAAACTGGTGTTACATTCAGTCAACTGCGCGGAGACACATGAAGTTGAAGCAGAGGAATAGAGAGAGAGCAGTATGAAAGGAGAGCGAGGCCACGAAATGAGGCCAGATCATTCAAGGTCTCAGAGGTCAGATTAAGCCTTTGTGCTTTAGCCCAAAAACAAAGGATTTAAAAACAGCAGAGAGACATTTGGTTATAATTTAAGGTGAATACTCTGACAGATACATGGAAAATGATCTTGTGCTGGGCAAAATGGACCTGAGGAAACCGATTAAGAGGCTATTACACTGGTCTGGGTGTGAGGTGATAGTATGAGCCAAGTTGGTTTCAGGGGAGAAGAGAGAAGTAAATTATGTAAGACGGATTAATAAACCGTGTATGAGGTTAGAGAAAGGGAGTTATTTTTGTTGTTGTTGTTGGTTTATGAAGCCATTCAAACCATTGGGGGAAAACTGTGACTTTGGATTTGAGAAAACAACTTAAACATCCCTTGAGATATCTAAGTGGAGAAATCTAGTAGGCAGCTGGTTATTCAGGCCTAGAGCTGGAAGTAATTTGGGAATCATCGGATGGATTATGACATGAGTTAGGGGAAATCCCCAAGGAGATCAATAGATACATCCTCTACAGGGAGAGGCGCTAAGCCTGGCTCTTGAAAATATCCACATTTAGTGGCTAGCGTGGGGAGAGGGAACCAGTGAGTTAAGACAGAGAAGGCAGGGCCAGAGATTTTTGAAGGAAAAGTAAGTGAGGGGTGTCGTGGAAACCAAGGAAAGAGAATGTTTCTAAAAGGGAGTAACCCACCGTGACAAGCACTGTTGAGTGTCAGGTAAAAGGAGCCCTGAAAATATCCAGTGAATTTAGTTACTCAGATACCATTGCTGACCTTGGAGGGAGGCTCTTCAGTGGTGTGATTGGGCCACAACAGAGCACAATCATATTACAGAGGTTTGAGGAAAAAGGAAATTGGGCAGTGAATATAGAAAATCCTTGGGAGAAGTTTGAGTGTGAAGGAGATGAGATAGGCTGAGAGCTAGAAAGAGAAGTAGAATGGAGAGATTTTTTTAAAAAAATAGTTACTTCCTTTAGAAAATAATTTGTGTCATTTTGTGAAAAATGTTAAATATTTGATACTGTCTAAACATAAAATAAAAAAGTAAAATTTTGTAAAAGCCAACTAAGAAAATAGTCTATTCACGAGGGGTAATTTAGTTAGTATAATTGAAGGTTAAATTTTACTCAGGACTCCCTGGAAGCCTAGGCAAATAGAGGAAGACTGTCTGACATATATACTTCATTATCTGATAGCAATAATAAAAACAGCTAATATTAATGAGTGATTTCAATCACACGTGTAGTATCTCATTTAGTCCTCATTAAAGCACATGACGTAGTTACTACTATAACATTAATTTTCCATATGCAGACACCTGAGCTAAAGAGGGTACATCTAAACTTCTTCTTTCAGAGAAGAAGACATTCCTTTTGGTACTAAACTAAGAAGAATTGGTCACATGGGGTCTCCTGTAGGGGACAGTGAACAACTTGCTGGAACATGTCTATATGCTTTAAGCAGTTATAGTAGCCATTAATTTTTTGACACTAATGAATGTCGAGGTGGATTGGAACCTTTAACACCTACTTCCTGGTTCATGCCTGCTGCATGTAATAATAACAGCTGCAACTCCCCTTTGTCCCGCTAAGGAAATTTGTCCAGGTTCTGCTTCCTGCTCTCAATCTTTAAAGCCCTCACTTACCTGCCTTGTAGGATTTTCATTCTTGTTTCCTATAAATACTTCCCCCCTGCTGAGCTTCTTAGAATTGTTTACTTTCTGAGATAGTCAGAATGAGACTTTGTTGTTGTTGTAGTTTTCTTTTGAATTACAATAATAATATCTGTTTATTATATAAAATTTGGAGAATTCAGAAAATTATAAAGAAGAATGCAAGGATCACTTGCAATCCCTCTACCCCTGCGTAACCATTGGTAGCATTAAACATCCTTACTGTTTTTCTTCTTTGGATTTACATATATTTAGCAAATATCATTTGATTTAGGCTCTGTGCTAGATACTTTGTACCAATATTTATACAGGTGAAATAATACTATAAATAACGTTTTGTAAAATGCCTTTTTTACTTAAATATTTTGAATAATTTCCCATGGCATTGAATATTTCTCTTCGAAATAGCTTAATCGTATTTCATCAAAAGGGTGAATAAGGATTGTATATAAACTTCTATATAAACTAGAAGTTTATATTGTATATAAACTTCTGTGCATAAATTGATTGTTTCCCCTAGGAAAATTTCTAGAAGGTAAATTGCTGTGTGAAAAGAAATTTTAAAATTTAATCTGCTTATTTGGGAAAAATTGGCTTTTCTCCAGGGTACTGTGTCTTATTTTTTTTTTTTTTTCTTAAAACCATTTTGTTGAGGTATGGTTGACATAGAAAATGTTGTACATATTTAATGTTTAATACTTGATGAGTTTGGAGATAAATATACACCCATGAAACTATCACTATCAAGGCCATAAACTTATCCATCACTTCTAAAAATTAGCTTCTGCCCCTGTTATTTATTTAAAAAATATTTTTTTCTTTTGTGGTAAGATCACTTAGCATAATATTTACCTTCTTAGCAAAATTTTAAGTATACAATACAATATTGTTAACTATAGGCCCTATGTTGTCCAGAGCTTATTCATTATGCGTTACTGAAACTTTGTAGGGGGTATCATGTCTTAGATTAAATGTGGATGTATATAGTAAATAATATAGTGCTTGTACTTAGTAGTTGCTCAATAAATGATGACAATTATCATTCAAGATAAGCCAACCGCAATTTGACACTGAGCTTCATTTATAGGGAATATTAGTATGAAATTGTAATTGTTTTTAAATTAACCATTTTACTATCTAATTTTCTTACACAATGTCTATGTTTCTTCATGGTTTTCCCATATAATAATGATGATGATGATGGAAAACACTTTTTAGGGTTTTGAAATGTAGCAAGTACTGAATGAAGCATTTTATGTGCAACATGTCACTAATCTTTACATGCACAGACACTGGTATTATACCCATTTCACAGATAAGGAAGTTGAAACTGGAAGGGGTTATGTGATATGCCCAAAGTTACATAGATTGCAAGTGGCAGAGCCAGGCTTCAAAGCAGGCACTCTAATGCCAGAGTCTGCACATTTCACCACTGCTCTATAAGAGAGATGGCAAATAATGTGAATGTATTACCAGAACCTGCGATTCTCTTTCTTGTTACTAAAAACCTAATGCTGACCTCAAAGTTAGGCAGTAGCAGTTTATCTGTCGCATGTCAGGCAATAATTTTTCTGTATGTTTTCTTCTCTTTTTTTTTTTTTTTTGGTCATTTTTTTTTTTTTAATATCCTCAGGTTTCTCATGTTTGTCCTCCACTACTGCTATCAAAATCTAGTCTTATAAATGGATCTCATAAATCATTGAAGGTTTCTCAGAGTTTGCAATTGTATTTTAATAGGAGCTAGCATTTTAATTCAAACTTGTCTAAGTCTAAAGATGGCATTTTCAACCTTAGAAAGCTGGTGGGGTCAGGAAATTTGTGGGGCGAGGAAGCCTTTCTGAAAGGACACAAGGTAGACAGCCACTCCTAGTGCCTACTCAGAACGCCAGCCCTTAACCTTGGTTTCTCAATTTCTCACTCTCGTCTTCCCTCCTTCCCTGACTTCTTTCCTCAGCTATTTCTTGAGAGCAATTTAGGGAAAGTGTCTTGAGGAAAGCAATAAAAATGAATGCACCAATGCTTTTGGAAGCAAGCAAAGTGATTGAGAAGTGATGTTTATGTTCATTACTTTCCTTTTTTTCAAACTTATGGCTTTTGGCTTCAGAACCTTTGGTCCACAGGTAGAGCATTACGCTAGACTGGTTCAAATGAGGAATAATGGAGACAGACAACAACAGTGGGAGGGCAGGGGTGAAGCAGCTATAGATATTCGGAACCTTCACTGTGTCTTTGTTTTAACCATCTGTGTGGCTCAGTGTCAACTATCCTTAATGGAAGGATCTCTTTGAACTAAAGGAAAATGTTTAAGAAAATGATGGATGTACAAGATTTTCTCCCTCCCATCGGCTGTGAAACTGATATAGCTTTTGCCTTGATTGTTCTTTCAAGGAGAGAATAATATTTGTAAAAGTGGAAATTATTCAAAGACATCACCTTTTTGATTTTCTCATTTCCTTCTCCAGGTGGGGGGAGGATAATTTTGTGAGGTTGGGAGACATGCTAGTAAATACGTAATAGTTGGAATATATATGCAGTGGCCCTGATAATGTCTAGAAACAGCCAAGGACCATTCAAACCATGTTTTGACTTCTACCTTAACCAACCTCCCAACCAAGTGGACCAGCCAAGGAACTTCACTGGACAGAGGGGGCAAGTTGACAGTTTTTAAATGTTATCAGTAAAAGTTTTCTACTAAAACTTTTAGACAAATTACTCAGTTACTCTACAGTTATTAGCTTAGGCTCAGCAATATCATAAATGTCATGATTTAAGACCACCCCAGAGTTTACCTGGTATACCTTAAAGATTCACCGGTCCTTGCCTATATTTTGAGACCATGGATCTAGCCAACTGAGCTAAATGGCTCAGACATGTCACTGATTTTTAGTGAAGGAAGGTACTTGTTAAAGAGATTGAGAATTAAATTATTGCTTCTGTTTTTTCCAAGGCTGCTCTGTTCTACTTTCAGCTCCCTTTTTACATTAGTTTATACAGTATAGTAGGAAGAACTGAGGTATAAGTAAGACTTGATTCCTTCCTTCAGCTCCATAACAGATGGACCAGAAGGAGAGAAAGTTCTTTCAGTTTCAACTTTATAGTGTCTATAGTCCCATTTTGAAAACTGGGTTCACTTTTGAACAATTTAAATCAAAAGAAGGAGAGAAGTGATAGGCATCTCTGAAATGTGGATAGAAAAATTTGCTTTTTTGGCCTGTACAATTTATCTGCCAGTTTAGTTTCCAGGCAACTTCTAAAGTCCGCCTCCTCCACACACGTTCCCCTCCCAAACCTCTAATTCTAGCTGCACTACAGAAGCACTCCAGCCTTTATCTCACTATCCCGGTGGTGTTGGGACTGATGGTTACACAAAATTGTGAGGTCAAATATGAAACTGAGATTAAAGAAATCTTTTCAGTTCTCTGATACGGCTTTGTTGAGTGAAACTTGAAAAATTTGTGAGGAATTCTGAAGATGGATGGGGGAAGCAAAGCTTCTAGAACAAAGTATTTGTATGCCAAAAAAAAAAAAAAAACCACCAACAGTGCAAACAAAAAAGAATGCAAAATGGTATAGTGGCACAGATCTTCCAAGTTCATTTGGGCTGTTTGGGCCTCTTCTGATGTTTACACAGAATCTTGACCCTTGAATGCGTCCATGCATGTCCTGGTCTGGACACATGGAAACATGTTTATAAATTCTTGACAAGCAAAGGCAGGGGAAGGGAGCCATCTGGCGTGGGAGGTGCATGCTGGTTAACTCTATCCGAAGCAGGTGGCTGAGCTGCAGGAGGTTTCCAGGCTGAGAAGTAGAGAAAGGGCAGACTTCCTTGGTAGGATGGACACTGAGACATCAAAGTAAGAGAAAGACACCTACAGACCTCGGAGAAAGAAGTTCAGAAGGAGATACTGCTCCTTTTGCTCTATTTTCGCATTGGCTAGCATTCAATTCCGTTCCGCAAGCATTTATTGAATGACACCACGTATAAGACACTGTGCCTTTTGGGAAATAAATAAGAACTGTCATGGAAGAGAAGGAAGAGAACAATTGTTTAGGGAAGAAACAATTCTACTGGGCATGATGCCTCATAACTCCCTAAGTGCCTGTGAGACCATAACAGGCACTGTGCAGAATGATTCTGAAGCAGGATTCCTTCTCCTTCAGGAGGTAGCAGTGTAAATACACAATTCAAATAAAACTAAAGCCTGGGTTTGTTTTAGAAAGAGATATTCATTTATCTTAAAAACATATGTATTCTTTCAGGTGTGAATTCTGTGTCTCTCTCACATATACAGTTCTCCTTCTCAAATACAATTTATTTTAACCATTTAAAAATTTGTTACTCTAAGTTTCTGAAAGGTTGGAACGAAGTGAAAGATGGGTATTGAAAGGGTTACAGTAATAAGCACAGAACAAATATAAAAAATTATATATACACTACCAAATGTAAAATAGCTAGCTAGTGGGAAGCAGCCGCATAGCACAGGGAGATCAGCTCAGTGCTTTGGGACCCCTTAGAGGGGTGGGATAGGGAGGGTGGGAGGGAGACGCAAGGGGGAGGGGATATGGGGATATATGTATACGTGTCGCTGATTCACTTTGTTATACAGCAGAAACTAACACACCATTGTAAGGCACTTACACTCCAATAAAGATGTTAAAAAAAAAAAGAACAAATAAAAAAATTTATATATTATTTTATATTTATATTTTAATAAAATGAATAATAAGCATATTTATATTAGAATAAATATAATGTTTATAATAAAATTATAATTGAAATGATCAATCCCTTCATTGAATAAATTAAAAAGTCAAAGTTCAGAGAAATTGGATGACTTGCCCTAGGTCATACAACCCATTAGAGGTAAAATTGGGAAAGAAATCAATTCACTTTTTAATCTAGAAGTTATAAAAATGATAATACATTACTTCTTGAATGTGAGAAAACAAAGTACATTTTACTGGAACATGTAGATGAGCTTCATCTCTCACCTTCTTTTCTTTAGTATTGTCTGGGAAACTCACTAAGGCTCAACCAATTCCTTTCTTGCCTTGCGTTGTTGCCCTTCTGCAATGTATGTGCTTCTAGTAAATTAAGCTTTATTTTTGGAAATATGTGCAGCTTTTAGTCAAGAGTCATTTGATGAAGCTTTAGCATTTTTTTCTTTATTCTTTCACGTTCTACTAACAGATTAAACTTTTTGATTATTTTCTAAATTAGCTGTCTATTCACAGTTAAGCTTTCTGGAATTGCATTTTGACGGAGGTTGGATCTTTGCACAACATTCTGCCAAAATTTAGCATGATGCCTTAGCCTCAAATCGCTAAATTCCTCGGCTACCCCATACAGTGAGTTGTATTGTCATGGGAAGTGCCGCTTCAAAGAAAATCAGAAAGAACCAGAGCATTCTTGAGTATTTTTCCCGGTTATGTGGCATAACTTCCTCTGTTTAAATCTAGAAGTCTGTAGTGTAGAATCTTCAAAAAAATTTACTTTGGTAATTTGTGTGTGGTGAGCTGGGGGGAAATATTAGAAGGAATATTTTTGATATAGTGGAAAGAATGTTAACTCTTGGTTTTGAGGATGAGTATAAAATATGTATTTTTTCTTGTAATAGTAGAGTTTTTAGCAGGAAAAAAATGACAGAAAAGCTAAGGAGATGGAATCAATGTTTCAGGACAGATTTAATTAGTTATAACAGAAAAGATCTGTTCTTATTTGTATTTTATTTATAACTTGTTCTTAAAAAGACACATTACATGAACAATACTTTCTGGTGATGCATTGGGTAACTGTAATGAAATCATGACACTATTCTCCTGATATGCTATAAATAGTCAGTAGGGCCCTGGTGAAATAACGTAGTTTATTTCTGCTGCTTAACCCTTCATGCGCTTCTGCTCTGTACATTGTACCTTTGATTTGAGTCTACCAACCACAGGTTAGAATTCTTTATACATAGGTGCTTTGATACTAGACTTAAGATTTTGCAAACAATTCTTTAAAATATCCTTTATGCCCCTTTAATAGCTAACATTTATTGAATGCCTGTTATATTCAAGGGACCATGCTAAGGACCTTAAAGAATAATACCACTTATAATCCTCCCAACAACCTTGAAGACTGCTACTTTTATCTCCATTTTACAGATAAGAAACCTAACACTCACAGAGATGAAGTTAATTGCCAAGGTCACCCAAACAGTAAGTGGGACAATTGAGACCTGAGTCCGGTTCTGTCACATTCAGAGGGTATGTTGTCCATCACTGTGCTCTGGTGCCTCAATGCAGATTCAGATGGTTCTGCTCCTTCACTAGTAAATAGAGAGCTAGCATGCTCTTTGAGATTGGTCTCTGTTGTCAATGGGCCCATAAAAATGAGTGTTAAGTAGTGAAATGAAGAAAAGATAAAATCCACCTAGGCGTTAGAAAAGACCTTGAGATCATCTAGTGATTTGCTAAAAGGCCAGCAACGTTAGCACCACCTGGAGGCTTGTTAGAAATGTGGACTCTCTGCCTCCCTACCCACCCAGCCTCTCAATTAGGATCTAACGATGGCTTTCACATACTTGGACCAAAGAACTTTATAGACTCTGAAAGAGGGTCTGTCAGGGCTGTAGAGAGCCTGAAGTGTTCATTCTGCCCTCTTCAATCAGAGAATCTCAGGTCTGACTTTTTTCCCCTTTCTGTCAAGCTTCTGTCAAATCTGAGACTCCAGTATTTCATTTGAACAATAAATTTTGCTGCTTTAAAAAAAAGGTTAAAAGTCATCGATCTATATGTGACCGTGAAGTTTATACACGAGGAAACTGAAGTTCAATTAATGACTTGCCCCAAACAAATTATTGGCAGATCCAGGACTGGAACCCAGAACCCAGAACCCAGCTGTCCTGCCTTTTGACTAAATGTGTTTGAACAGTATGTTATACAGGGATGGGGAATGGTTTTAGAATCAAAAGACCAAGGTTATACTCATGGCTCTGTCTACAGTCAGCAGGATGATCTGGAGTAAACAGTGTGATTTCTCTATGACTTAGTTTCTGTGGCTGTAAAAAGGAGAGTATGGTGTTTATAATCTTTATGTTCCTTTCAGGCCTTTATATTTGATGTAAATATTGTCACCCAATTCCTTAAAATGTCTTATGTTTAAAAAAAGTTTAAAAATAATACGAAAATAATGCGATGGGAAAAAGAAATCAAGTAGTACACAAGGGTCTAAAGAAAAATTAAGAGTCTCCTTTCCCCCGTGTTCCCACCACTGGTCTGTGTCACACAAGCAAGCATTAATGGTTTCTGTTTTTCACTTCTTCCAGTGATTACCATTTAAACAATATACTTGTGGCTTGATTTCTAGTTTCACTACCAGAAAATATTGACTCCCTTTATAAAAGATGAAGAATCTATTACATTAATGTCTTATTTTTAGTTTTTCCAGTGGTTACCTTTATGGCTTTAAATAGCATACTCTTCATTTATTCATTTACCTACTTTAGAACATATCTTTTAATATTTTCCATCTCTCCTGTTAAGAACTTTATAATGACTATTAATAACTATACTTTGTAAGTTGATTCTAAAAATTAAAACAAATTAATTTATGGTAATATTATGGTATAAATATTGTTTATACAGGTAGCAGACAGACCCTAGGATGGCCATCATGTTTATGCCCTGTGGCTTTATTCCACACTGTAGACATTTAGCATTTTTAAACTTTTTATTATGGAAATTTTCAAAGATACACAAAAGTAGAGAATATTGTTTAATGAACTCTCATGTACCTACCACCAGCCTCAAAAATTTCCATCATTTTGCCAATCTTATTTCAACTGTTATCTACTCTTTTTTTTTTTTTGCTCAAGTATTTGAAAGCAAATCCCATGTCATTTCACTTAACATGAATCTCTAACTGAAAAAAAATATTTTAATATAAGAGCCACCTCATTATAATACCTAATTAATTACCATTCCTTAATATCATTTAATACCCAATACATATTCAAATTTGCCTAATTATCTCAAAAATATCTTTTTAGAGTTATTTTGCTGGAATCAGGAGCAAAATAAGATCCACCTATTGCATTTGGTTATTATGTCTCTTTGTAAGTTTTATTCTGTGAAAGTGACCCTAACATTTTAAATCTCACTAATTTTTTTTTTTTTTTTTTTTTAAATCTCACTAATTTGTACTGGAGAACATCCCATGTTCTGTGGGATGCTTATTTGGTGTATCATTTAACTGGTTCTTCTGTTTATATGTTTCCTGTAAACTGATTGTTAAATTGAGGAGTTTTATTAGATAGAGGTTCTACTTTTTTGCAAGAATATTCTATAGGTAGAGGTGAATATTTCCTAATGTATCACCTCCATATCAGCAAGCACATAATGTCCAATTGTCCCATCACTAGTGTCCCACCATATTTGGAAAGGCTTCATTGAAGAGGTTGCATTTGAATAGAGTCTTGAAAGACTAAGATAATTAGTTTCTAATGCTCTAAACCACCACTCTCTCTAAGGAGAGTGGTGATTTCTAGTTGGAGGGAAGAGCTAGCACAGAGGCATAGAATCATCACACATGGGCATGATGTGAAAACTAACAAGTTTTGTTTTTATTTTTATCTCAGATTTAGAACTGATAATGCCCTTCAATTTTAAGATTGAATTTTAAACTCAATTTCATTCACCATTACTTTTAGGGTAATTACTTTTGAGACTGGGACATTCTATACTCTTGCTAAACATAGGTTTTTCTACTTAAGTCACTCTTAACAATCAAATTTTGTCTTTTCTGCCTTAATAGAGAAGGTTTACTATTTTTATCTTGAGAGATATTTTCTGGCCTGCGGTATGGAGGTCAACTCTGAAAAGAGACCTTCTAGTTTAATATCATGGTCTGATCATGTAGTGGCACATAAATAAAGCCCTTAGCAATGGAATTTGCTAAATATTGCTCAATTAAATCTCAGGCTTTCCATTATGAAGTAATTGCCTCTAGGGGTCAAGAAGATATTTTATTGAATGAAGAACACTGTAGAATTCATCAGGTACATCCTGAGATGATGTTATATCTATTTTATTAAATTAGTGAAATTGACATTTGGTTAACAGGAAACAAAAGGACCTATAGGAAATCTAATTACTGGCAGTGATAGGAGAGGCTGTCATTCAATGGATGCTTAGAGTTTAGTCCTATTGATCACTTACACTTTGGAAGACTGAGGACTGAGGGTAGGAGGTCAGTCCATTTTATGGAGAGGAGGTAAGTAATTTCCTGTGAGAAGGGTTTCTTCCCTGGAATATCTCCTCTTAATTTTGTTGCTGATGACTGCGATTTGACCATTAGTAAACAATTGTCCATCACTAGAATGAAGCTACTCTAATAAGCTTTTCCATAATAAGCTTTACCAGCATTAGCAACTTAGTATGTGTTAGTTTTAGTGGGAAAGTCTGTCCTTGAGAGGATAAGTAGATGTCAATAGAATACTGAGAAACAGATGGTCAAAATGGAGCAAAAGGGAATTTCCAAGGGAGGTGAGGCTCAAGAGTGGAATCTGACCAAAGGAGTTGTGCTGTGAGGTCATTGCTTGGGTTGAAGTGAGGTCTGCTAATCCTTGAACAACAGTAAATCAGGATGGGTGTGGTCACAGGTGGGTGTGTTTATTTTTGTGGCTACAATATTTAGTTGACAAAGCTGGCAAAAGGTGAGAGTTGAAAGGATGAGCTTCATATTATCTATTTGATTGATTATTTGTCATGCTGAGAAAGTCTATAGTTAAACATAATTTATTAGTGCATATAATAATGCATGATTTGTATGGTACATTCCATTTAGATCAAAATATTGTACAAATTCTTTCTGCAATTTGGGGACAAACCTGATGAAAACTACCCCCTGGCGTGGTATATGGGTCCAAGAGTTCTAGTTTGGGTAGAAACAAAAGTGCTTTGTTTATGGGATCATTTGCCAAAATGGAGAGATGGAGCCATAACAAGAAAATAGCCGAGGTCAGAAAACTAGGATTGACAGGATTGTGTGTCAGACCAAGGTGTCAGCTAGTTCGTGAGACTCACCCAAGGAGGACGTGGGTCTGGATGCCCCCGTATGTGCTGAGTGGCCTGTGCTCCTGGGACAGGCACACTTGCTATAAGGAGACATCATGGGGAGTGTCCAGTAGTATAAGCAATGCTTTTTCATGTTAGTATTCAGGAGAATCACACACTGGTATGTTAAATAATAAGCAATGTGAATGTCACCTAGAAAAAACAAATTCACAATGTCATTTAAACACTCAGTTTAAAGTGTAGCTGTGCTTTAAGTAATGACTTACCCTGTGCTCTGTTTTGAATTGGTGTTTGGGGACATAAAACCTCCCAGACAAATAGCCATGGAATACATTTGGCGGTTGATGAGGAGGAGTTATATCTACAGATTGGGATTTGAGCCAATATTTTTCTTAATTATAAACATAAAATGTGACTAGAATATATTCTCAAGCCATTCCACAATCAAATGGGTGCCATGAATTTGTGAGCTTCACGAGTAAGTAAGGTAAATGTGATTCTGAATATGCACGTCTTTGATATACAAGTAAAACTGAGCTGCCCGTAGAGCAAATAGGCAAAGAAGATGAGACCATGGTTGAGGTATGGATGCTCTAGCCTCTAATAGCACCATTTGAGAAGATACTGTAATAGTTCAAGAAGGAATTTTAGGTTTCAGCAGTGATTAAAATATTAAAAAAATATGAAATACCTTCAACCTCTTTGCACAAAATGGCTTCTGTTTAGGAATCTCATAAAACTTGAATGGTGGAGACAGTAGCTAAAAGACAAGGGGTTTCTCAGGCTGTATGTTTCTCTGCTCCTTTGTGTGTGGTGGTCACTGACAGATAATATCTTCCATGAGCTAACTTCCTGTGTGTCTGTATCCTGCTTGGTTGTGCTTCCCTCTTACTAAAGAGCTGCATGGTCATTTATTCATTCAGTAAACATCTATCGCCCACCTTCTCTGTGTCCCATACTGTGTGCTGGCCGGGGATAAAGATATGAAGAAGACACAGACCTTGTTCTCCAGGAGCTCACACTCTAGGAGGCTAGTTTATAGTACATTTCTTAGAAGGGCCACTGTTTGATGTTGCCAATTTCAGATAAAAATAGAAAATAAGCTATTCCTTCTCTCTCTTTTTCTCTCCTATCTCCCTGTGATGCCAACCTTCAATCAGCAATAGTTATATGTTTCCAAGCTTCTATCACAGGCTATTTCTATTTTTATGCTGGCCAAGGCAACCACCCTACTCGGTTCATCCCTTCTCTCTTCCTTTTCCCTCCTAATCATTAGCTCCTAAAGGTAAAGTTTTCTTTACTGAAGCGAGTAGACCACTGATTTCAAAGTTGCTTCTTTCTTCCTACCCTTTCAAACACATTTTTTAATATAATGAACACATTTTAGTTAAAAAGCATGATTTTCTAAGTGCTTTTTTTTTTTTTACCATCCCTATTCACCAGTTGTATAGATCAGGGGTACCTAATTTTCTGAAAAAGATATGTGAGATGTGGGGCTTCCCTGGTGGCGCAGTGGTTGAGAATCTGCCTGCTAATGCAGGGGACACGGATTCGAGCCCTGGTCTGGGAGGATCCCACATGCCGCGGAGCAACTGGGCCCGTGGGCCACAGCTGCTGAGCCTGCGTGTCTGGAGCCTGTGCTCTGCAGCAAGAGAGGCCGCGATAGTGAGAGGCCCGCGCACCGCGATGAGGAGTGGCCCCCACTTGCCGCAATTAGAGAAAGCTCTCGCACAGAAACGAAGACCCAACACAGCCAAAAATAAATAAATAAATTAATTAATTAATTAATTTTCAAAAAAAAAAAAAGATATGTGAGATGTGTAAGCTGTGATTCAAGCAAAGGAGTCACCATCACATTTAGAAGAGTTTTATAAATTTCTCCTATGGCTGCCTCATTTAAATGAAGGCTGCATTGGCAGAAGGGAAATTCATGTTCTCAGGGATTTGGTGACTTTCTCAAAGGCAAGTGTGTCAAAAACTGAAAAGGAAGCATACGCCATAATCCACACAACTTTCCACAGAGGAAAACAAGATGGATGTGTAGCTACTTCCCTAAAACGGTAGACATCTGCTCACTCAGTCTTAGATCTATTATTTGTTGTTAGTAAGACATCACCACCCCTGTGCTGAGATTTCAGTTGATATTCTCTGAGTGGTGTTACGTTGGAACCTGCTTAATGAAAGCTTTAAGGTTCTTTAGCTTTCACTGTATCTCAGGGAAAACAACTTTAAAATATCCAGTAGAAAATTTATTTTTAAAGGCAAGGGAGCCTAATATTTTCCTTCTTTGAGAGCCTGTACTGTTGTGAATTCTTCATTTACTCTGTTTGGTTGTAATGACCTATGACAAGCTGCCACTGTTTGAATGCCCTGCCCTCAAGTTGGACTGACTATCTACAGTAACCCCCTTTAGGACCTAGTACAGCCTCTCTGGATCCTTTGAACATTTTGTTTATGAAAATAATTCATCTCCAGTGTGTCACTATCGTTGAGCTTAATTAGTACATATATATGAAAGCTTCAATTGAATCAACTGATTCAATGGAAACAAACAAAACCTCATTACTTCCTGTAAGTTAGGTATGCATAATCTGATATCCTTTCAGTCTTCCCTGCTAATGCAGTAACTCTCTTCTTTTGATGGTGTGACCTTTTCTTTACTCAGTAATCTAGAGGTGATGGAACAGTATTTTAAGAACTATCACTTCTTTTTATATTGTATCCTCCAAAAAATGTGTGTCTTAACACGTCTACTTTAGATAGAGAAGGAATTGGTAAAATATTAAGCCTTCTATTCTTATATATACTCATGCTCTGCAATTTTAAGAACAACATTCCTCCCTTTTAAAACTTTGACTTAATTGAGAAAAACATTTTAAATCTGTACTATAAAAGCTTTGTTGAAGTGTGGAAATATTTCAAGCTTAAACAATATACTTTCAAATTAAAGCTTATGAAAAGCTTGGTGGAGTAAAATAACTAGAAGAAAAAGACTTTCAAGTATGCTTAGACAGTTTTAGTGGAATGCATATCTGAGAATTATAAAAGAACCCAGACTAGTAGAGCAACATTAAATTTTTTTATTTTATTGCAGGTACAAATTAGGACCACTCATGTATGGAAATACAGTCCTTAGGTGGTGAAACAGCACACACATGGGTTTCAATTTGTGGCGTACCTTTCCTGGAGGAGTGACTCAAAATATTTAGTCTTAGCTAGGGATCTCCAGAAAATAGAGACCGAGGCAAAACTTTTTGTGGTGGTATCTTATTGGGAAGTGTAATCCCAGGTGTCAGTAATGAGGGGAAATGCAAGGAGAGGCAGGGGAGGAGAATCAGTCCATGTGAGGTGGTTCATTACCAAGCTTGCATGACTTGATGAAAAACCACAGCTATTTGTGGATGAGGTGAGCTGTGGAGCCCACTGCTCTTCAGAACAGTCTCACAGAGGGAGGAAGGGAGAAGGATCTGTCAGCATCTTCTCATCGTCCTCTCCTATACTTCCGTGTTTTGCCACTTGAAAGATGGATCCTACATCCCATGGCACGGCACTTCATCTGAGTATGGGAGAGTGGGAGGAGCCAAAATCTTGGGTTGGGCTTGGGGCCTGGAGCTGTGGCAGCTCCTGCCCCAGTGGGTGTAATAGAGGCTGACATAGCCCAGCCCAGCACAGGGCGGGTGGTGGTGGCGGAAGCAGCCATATGATCTTGGACACTTTTTTTTTCTGCAAATCTTTTTTGGCTTCAGAGTCCTTACCTAAAATGAGGGGTACAAATCTTATGAGCTGTCACTAAAATCATATTATGTTGGCAAGGCATGCCCTCTTTAGGCTCATTACTGCCTTCAGGCTCGTTTCTGCAAATTGAAGGAACTGATACAAGGCGGAGAAGGCACTTGGTGGTGAGTGCAGACTGGGGCGTACAGGCAGAAAGTTGGAAACATATTAAAGCAGATACAGATAAAATTTAAAAAAATTTTTTTTGGAATGAATGAATTAAAATTCATGGAATGAATATGATTAAAATAAACACTGCTACATGAAGCTGATAAATATGGACATATACAAGGAACAAGAGTTGAAAGCAACAAGAAACTAGGCTCAATGCAAGGTCTTTTCAATACCACTCATTCTCACTGTCTTTCAGTTAGGTGCTAGAGGCATTAATTCTGAAACTACTTCTCTTATGAGCTGAAGTGTTCGGGGTCATCTGCAGCGGGCACCTCTGCCATTGTTTGGCAGCTGAGTGCGTTGGCCTAGAATCCCTGCAGCCTTTCTCCCTGAACTGCCTCCTCATTATGAAGGAAGCTGTCACTTCAACCCTCAGGTTCTGTTCTTTGAAACAGCCCCTGATGGGACATCATAGGTTTGGCCCATTGCTCATTACATATTGAGGGGAGTCTTCAAACTACCTTTTAGCTTCTCATTATCATTTAGTATTTCCTACTTCCAAGTGAAGTCAGGCTAGAAAGATGGAGAAAAATTATGCAGGGACTCTCTCATCTCTTTCTATTGCTGAAACTCCTTGGATTCATCTTCCAAGCAAGGAGAGTCACAGGAATGATAAAATAACTGGGCTAAAGTTGTTATAGACATTCTTTCCTCACTTTGATTTCACTGTTTAGGCTTCTAGGTTTTCTAGCTTCTTAGTGAAATAGATACTTTAGCATTAAACCAGACTATTGCTTCTTCTAAACTCTGAATTTGTTTGATTTTTAGTATTTTATACCCATTCTTACAACTCTCAGCTCCTTTGATTTCTTTCCAGTGATCCACTGAATTTTTTTTTTAAAGTAAGCATATTTTTAAAGTTTGTTCTGCTTCCCTGATTGTTCCTTTTTTGTTAAAGCTTATTTTTGGCTTACAGGTACAAATTCCTCTGAGGATAATAATTTTATATACATATATATATATATATATAATTATATATATATATAATTATATAATTATATATATATATAATTATATATAAATAATTATATAATATATGTATCTTATTTTACTGAAATGTCCCTCTTTCTAACAGGGCCTTTGATTCTTTTTGGATCCTGTGATGTGTTGCCCAGATCCCCCTCAAGGAAGAGCTTATTACCCTAATTGTGAGAGTGTTGTCAGCAGGCAGCCTTTCAGCTGTCAGGCCCTGTGATGTTCAACTTTTAAATTATAGTGAGTTTAATTTCACTGATCTGTACTTATGGTAAATAATGGATCCTAAAACCTCCTAAGTTATAAAATCACCTCCTTTGTGATTTTATAATTTTGTTTGCAGTGGATTTCCAGAATGCTAGTACTGCTATGTCTACTACTACCAGCTAACATTTATTAGTCACTTATGTGCTAGAAGCTGTTCAGAGAACTTCATATGCTTCAACTAATTTAATCTACACAATCACTCTACCAGGTAGGTGTTATCAGCAACTCCAGTTTTGTGGATGAGGATACTAGGGCTTAGATAGATTGCAAAATCTGCTCAAAATCACAGGGTCATACATAGTGAGGCTGGGAATCCATCCTAGGACATCTGACTCTGAGCACATATTTTTAGCCATTTCACATTCTGCCTCTTGATACTTAAAGACAGAATTATTTTCCAATGAAAAGTGTTGTGTTTTTTTTTTTTTTGTGGGAGGAAGGTTGTGTACTATTTTGGTTTATCTATGATTGTGATTTGTTTCATTAATATGAAAAATAAGAACTAATTAAACTAGACATAGAAAACATAGCTACATAATTATGGGAATACCCAGACAATCTGCTATATTCACAAGAGATAAGTGCTAGAAATAATGTATTTAAAATTTTACTTTTATCTGTATATAGCTGTGAAGTTACTCTGTGTGTGTGTGTGTGTGTGTGTGTGTGTGTGTGTGTGTGTGTGTATGTGTGTTTTAAAGACTAGAAATACCAAATTTTTACTATCTATGGCTGACTTAAAGAAAAAAAAAAGCTATATATATGGAATCAGTCTTGTTAAAACAAACAAAAATAACACTGTAAGCAATTTTAAGTACTTTATATTTTAAAAGTGCTAGATTCAAATCTGAAACTGATATAACATTTTTATTAAAAATGTCTTGATGCTTTGTTTTTCATGGTCAAGTGGATGACTGAATCTTCAAGACTTATTTTCTTGTGAGATTCTTGCTATTTAAGGAAAAAAAATTTTTTTAATTTAAAGAATGTTTGCAATAGAAGAGATTCTGATTGCTTTGTCCCTATGTGTCCTTTTCTAAACATAATTTTGAATAGCAGATGGTTAGATTCAGACAACATAGGATTTAGTCCATTTCTTTGTCATTACTCATAGCTTGAAATTTAGAAAACTTGAATTCAGGGAAGGAAGGAAGATAATCAGTTTATAGTAAATTTGATCTCACATTTCCCCCTCCATGTGAATAGGATTAACCATATCTTTATAGTGTTGAGATGCATTTTACATCTATTCTAGGCATATGAAATGTTTTGGATCAGGTTGTTGGCCTGCCCTCAAATTATCACGTACTTTCCAAGCTGCTTTGACTTCAGAGGAGCTCAAGGAGCTCTCGTTTTTGAAAATGGAAATGAGGCAATGGTTTAAAATATTTAAAATTTCTTCTGGTTCTGTCAGTCAATAATACTTATTTCAAAACCACTCTCGTCAAAGAGATTTTCTTGGTAGCATAAAGTATTAAAGGGGGAAAGTAGAACTGTTACTTTCATTTAATGTTGCTGTGATGTATACATGTATGGAGATCTGCTATTATCCAACATTTTCAGAATGGATTAGAGACAAAGTCAACATCATCTTTTATGACATCTATAAAATCTCACCTCTTCTCTGAATCCTTTTTCCAGTTAAGAAACAGAAGTGATACATTCATTCTTTTTTTAAATTGAGATATGACATATAACATTGTATAAGTTTAGAGTGTACAAAGTATTGATTTGATACATTTATACATTGCAGTCTGATTACCACCAAAGCATTAGCTAACACCTCTATCACATCACATAGTTTTCATTTCTTTTTGGGTGGGGAGAACAATTAAGAACTATGCTCTTAGCAGTGTGAAGGATACAGTATGGTTGGCTGTAATCACTACACTGTGCATTAGACATCCAGAACTAATTTATCTGTTAGTTGTAAGTTTGTACCCTTAAACAAGATCTCCCCAATCCCCTTTTCTCCCAGCCCCTGGTAATCACCATTCTATCTCTGTTTCTATAAGTTCAGCTTTTTTCGATTCCACATGTAAGTAATATCATAGAGTATTTGTCTTTCTTTGTCTGGATTATCTCACTTAGCATAATGCCCTCAAGGCCCATCCATATTGTTGCAAGTGGCAGGATTTCCTTCTTTCTCGTGGCTGAATAATATTCCATATTTCCTTCTTTCTCGTGGCATAGAGAGAAGTTGAGCTGCGATGGAGGCCTAATGAGAGCCTCAGCCAATGATAAGGGGAGCTCTGGACTGGAGTGGCCCTTCAGAGTTGTCCCAGGTTAGGCCAGGTCAAGCCCTCATGAGATGTGGGAAATCCTGGGAAGGGACGTGGCCTTGTGGAATGGGGCTCTCTACAACTGATGTGGCTGACAGCAGAAGACTCTCACAGTTAGGGTAACAAGCTCTTCCTGTATGGGCATGTGTGCAGCACACCACAGTATCCACCATCAAGACCCAAAAACTCTGTTAGAAAGGGAGACATTTCAGTTAAATAAGAAATACATATAAAAAAATCTAATTATTAACCTCAGAAGAATTGTGCCCATAAATCAAGAATAAACCTTAATGAAAAAGAAATGGAGAACAAGAAAGAACTTAAAATTATATTTCCTTAAATAAACACCATTCAGTGGTTGACTGAGAAATAAAATAGACTTGTGTGAGTACCAAGCTTGTTATTTGGAAGATAAAGTTGAGAACACAGAGCTAGGCAATAAAAAGTTTTAAAAAATGAGAAAAACTAAAATACATGTATGAATATTTTAAGAGATGCAATATTCTTCTAATGTGAAGTTTAAAAATAGGAAATAAAGGGGGAATTCCCTGGCAGTGGTTAGTATTCTGCGCTTCCACTGCAGGGGGCATGGGTTCGATCCCTGGTTGGTGAACTAGGATCCTGCATGCCATGAGGTGCAGCCAAAAAAAAAAAAAAAAAAAAAAAGGAAATAAAGTCGAGAGAGGCGAGGATACTAATGAGCCATTAAATAGAAAAAACAAAATGTCAACTCAGGTCTGAAGAAATAGTCTTTAAATGGAAAGGGTCTGCCAAATGCCGAGTGTGTTTAATAAAAAGAAAAATAAAAACTGAGCAAAACCCCCAAACCACACCTAGATACAATTTGGTGAAATTTAAGGACAAAGGAAATTCTAAAGCCTTTTGGAGAGAAAAAGTCAAAAAACAGGTCACTTCAAAGGGATGAGAACTACTCTGGCATCAATGGATATCAGAAGATCATGGAACAATTTCTTCAAATTTTTGAGGGTTTTAATCCCAGAATTTTATATCCAGCTAAGTTATCAGAAAAATAAAAAAATTTGGACACAATAATACTTGGAACATTTACTATTCATACACTCTACGTGTAAAATATCATTCTCAGGGAGTAAGTATTTCAGTAAAATGACCAGAACAATAAAATGAATAAAGAAAGATGGAACAGGATACAATAAGTAAAGGTAGGTGATTATATCTAAGAAAAGTGATGAAATTCAGGAAAAAATTAAAAGAGAATTCAGAAGAACTAGATGCATGGTTGCTTTTCTTTTAAGGGGAAGAGAATTATAATTATTTCACTTTAGGCCCAGTCTCACTACTTACTATTATCATAAATAGTGGGAAGGGAATGAATAATGCCTCACAATGGTGAATCAAGAATTTGAGGCTTCAGTGTACTGTTTAAACATAAAAGAGAAACCATTAGAAGAACTACGTATAATAACATAGTGAAACAAAGTGAAGAGGTGGCAGGAGTGATAAAATATAGTATAAATTTATCTTTAATAAGTATCAACAGATACTATTTATATTTATAAACCATGAAAAAAGAAGTTCAATTATATTATTTAGAGTTGTAATGGCAGTCCCCCTAAAAACCAAAAAACAGACAATATAAAGTGGTTACCATTGGGACCTAGAAGTCAAGGAGAAGTGTAAGGGAGATGTTACTTATTTTATATTCTTTTGTGTAGTTACTATTTTTTCTATCATATGCAGAAATTATATACATTATATAAAAGCTAGTCTAAAAACAAATATATGGATAGTGATTTAGCTAAATAGATTGTAGTATTTATATATATTTGAATAGTATACAACAATTGGTTTACAAATATATATGAAGGAAGTAACAAGACAACTGCAGGTCTAAAACCCACAGTGTAAAACATTATATTAAGTGGATTTAATGTAAAGATGTGGACACTGACAAAGGTAGATTTTCAAACTACTTATGTTTATTATAGAATTATTTAACACAACAAAAATATTATTCAACATAAGATTATCTAATTTATATAAATTTAACCTCTTTTCCCAAAAAGGGGGAGGTAGTATGGGCAGAAGGCCACAGGTCCTTTCTTATGTCAGTTTCCCTGGAAATCAGACTCTGGAACAGAGATTTACATGCAAGTGATGTATTGGGAGTGCTTTTGGGAAAAACACCTGTGAGGGAGAGAGGGAAAATGGACTGGGCAGGGGGAGAAGCTGAATTACCATGCAGTTGCAACGCTCAGTGGACCCCATGGGGGTCTCTGGGGCTGGTATGGACTCTCAGAGTTGTCCTGACTTGAGGCAAGGATATTGGGCTTTTGTACCCCACACTGCTCAGTCATTGGATATAGGTTGCCTCTGGGGAGGGCATAAGCTTGGGTGAGGCGACTCTCTTTGGTTGAGGGCAATGCTTACTTATAGTGGGACTCAGCTGTGAACCATTGTTGGTGAACACTCCTGGAAGCTGGAGGAATAAGTGCCTCAGTCCTAAATGGGGGATCTGGACGGGATACCAAAGTGTCCCCTCCAGTACCCCAACCTCTATGTGGTTTCTGTGCTGGTCCCTCAGTCCCCTTGTAGTGTCTCTCCTAGGTGGATGCCTAGATTATCACTGTAAGATCCTGCTCTAGGATGTCTGGTCCGAGCAGGGTCCAGACCTATGTCTAGTCTCAACCTTCAGTCTCAGGAGACTGGAAGGGCAACATGTAGTCCTACAAGTGTAATGAGTGGTGAATTTTCAGGGTTTTATGCTTAACAAACCCTAATATGTTGGGTCTAGATGTGAATAGTGAACATTAGACTCTGCTACAATCTGCAAATTATGACCACAAAGATACTGATGTCCAACATATATCTGAAGTTTCAATAAATTTTTTCATGAAATGGGAGAGTGGAAAGAAAGTGGTGATTATAGTAGACATGGTGAGAATCAGATCCCTCATAAACATTTTGAATTTTTATTTTATAGCTTTTCTACTGAATTCAGTATAAGATGGAGAAAAGATGTCAATAAATGTTTGCATTTCTCTTGCAAGTAATTAATAAGAACCGTGATTTATTGTGTGTAGAATATTCTATTGCATACATGCATAATAATTAAAGACCATTAGGTCGGGAAGGACTTGCACAGATCACTGGGTGCTACCTTCTTATTGCAGACCTCTTTTCTTAAGCCAGTGATCCAGAGAGAGGGCCATATGACTCACCCACTGTCACAGAGTGACCTACTGTTTGAGACAGGAATTAAAGTTATGAAAGCTGCCATCACAGCTGGTCCAAATTTGTGTTTAAGTCTTAATATTTATATCAGATCTCTATGTGATTTAAAGAAAGTCACTTGCTCTTCCGGATCTCAATTGCTTATAAAATTAAAGTTGTATGAATTAGATAATCATCAGTTATCTAATTATGAATTTGGTTGGTCCAAGAAGTGATCCTTTCCTTCATGTATAGTATGTGATCCCATATTTCAGCAGTTCTAAGACTCCTATTTTTTCCCAGTTAACATCTTTGAAATGAAGATGTGGCATACAGTTGACAGTGTATCATAGTTTAATGTCCATTATCAGTTTTTCAAATGGTATATAAAATAATTATGTGCCATATACTTTATAGTGCTTTACTATGAATGAAATGAAATACAATATAATAGAAGCAGCCATTCAGAGTCACGCAAAATTAGTAGCAAAGTATTGGCTTATGTGTGGTGATACCTGAATTCCCCATCTTTTGCCAGGTTGTCCTGTATTGTTTAGCTTCTTTAGACCTTAATTTCTTGAAAATTAAGGCACTTTGGCACTTTATCTCTAATGTTCCTTCTATTACAAACATTCTGTCATTTTAGAGGATGATGATGATGATGACATTTGACACTATGACTGAAGAAAGGAATGATACACCAGGAAGTTGACACATACAAAACCAGCAAACCATTATTATCTGATTCTATCTTTGAATCTACTCTGTTTCAGAAATGATAGGAGATATGTTTTGTTAAAGGCCTATATATTCATGTTTGGTTAAAGGCCTATATATTCATGCTACCAAAGAGGAATGATTTCAACATGTACCATGACTCATGGATGGCATTCCAAAAAAGTGTGGTTACCTAAGTTTAGTAAAAATAAAATGTCACTGAATGCTATTTTACATCCTGTAAAGTTAAGTGCATACATCAGATCAATTATATATTGAATATTATGAAAGACTAGTTTAAATTTCAAACCTCTCTTCTTAAACGTATTTTTAGCTTTCATTATTCCATGCTTTCAAATCCTGTGTGTTAATGTAATTTTGGTTAGATTCTTGATTACTCTTTAGAACTATATCTGGGTTTAGGATTTAAAAACAATAACTTTAATATTCCCAAGGAAACTGCTGAAAGATGCTGTGTATATATAGGATTGGGACGATCTTTTTTCCTTCGTCTACCACTTGTCATCAATCTTGTGTGAGCAGTAAGTGAGAATGGAAGCTGTCATCCAGCCCTCAGTGTCTGTTTCAGAGCGTTCAGGCAAGCACATTTCCATTCACTTTTCTTAAGCACTGAGCTTCTTTCTGTCCTTTCTTGATAACCAGAACTTGACTTTATCTGCACCTGTCACTCCAGCCAGTACACAGATTTGCTCACTACGCTTGTCTTCCATATCATTTAAAAGACTTATCTATGATTGTGGCTTGCTTTCAGAAATACTTTCTTCTGGTCATAGCTCTATATATCTTCTCATGCATAAAAATACGTAGACGTGAAGGCCCTATGGCAACAGAAAGAGTTCCTATAAAATGCTGGGGATACAGTCTAGTGTTAATGCACCAACTCAAGGTAATAGAGGTAAAGCTAAAATTTCAAGACTACCTTTATGCCCTTGAACCCAGGAACTGAGAAGAGTCTATGTAATGCATGTGCAGCAATAATTTGTACAGATTATGAAAAATGTGCCTTCTGAGTTTTTCATCCTAATGATAAATGTGATCCAATAAAACCATTAAAATGACTTAAATGCAGCTGAATGTCATTTGTTGCTTGCCATAGTATTCTAAGAAAAAATAGTCATTATGAGCTCTTAAAAAGGTCTTAATTGCTTTATAATCTATGACAGCTCTAGGTGACTGGCAATAGTCATTTAGCTTTTGTGGAAATTATGAACTATGAAGGTCTAAATGTCACGTCTGTATGAGGGTATAAAAAGTGTTTTTTAATTTTTTCTCCTTTTTTTAAAAAAATTATGTTTTTATAATTATCTAGAAAAATCCAAAGAAGTCAGAAGTTGAAACAGCCTAATGACTTGTTTCAGCCAGTATGGTGTCTTGTGCTATGACCTAATTTAGGACATTTTAGGTCAGTTATCATTGACCAAATAGATGGAAGTGGTCTTGGCTCTGTTATCTTCTGGGTCAAAAATAGTTTTTATTAAGGAGAAAAGACCCCAGTCTACAAATGTGCCACTTGTAATTAAAATTTTTATATATTCAAGTTGCAGAATATAGTATTTCATAGGTTAGAAAGAGAACAGTAATATAAAATCATGGAAAATATTATGCAGAACAAGTAAATAGAACATCATATCATTAGATGTGTATAATTCAACTCTATAGTGAATAAAAAAGCAGGTTGATTTTCTTTATCATTCATCTGTGCACTGATTCAGCAAATATTTATTGAATTTCTATTATGCTTAAGATGTTAGAATGTACCTTTTGGATGTTTGTAGTAATAATCATTTAGTTTTTGTTTTTTAACTGGGTTACCATTTATAAAATTATACACGGCACCTGGTATTTTCCTAAGAAGTTTCCCCTCAGATGAATAGGGGTAGAGCAGACTAAGGTTTTATCTGAGTCTTGTTATTTCAGTGAGTGATGAGCAGCAAGCAGCTGACAGAAGGAAGGCACCTGTCTTTAAGCAACTCTCAGTGAGGACAAGACCAGAGGAAAAATGTGATACTTAACTCAGATTAGGAGAGAAGACACCACAGCAGTTTTTCAAATAGAGTTGGGTCAAAAGAAAGTAGCTGACACTGTAAGGACATATATGGCCCTGGAGCCTTGAATTATTATATATTTCAAAGTAAGCTTTTACCTTAGATTTATAGATCTGTTGATCTTAGGTCTCCAACACTGTTAATTTTGTCAAGCAAATAAAATTGTAGTCACCATTATGTATAGAGGTTTTGCAGTTATAAATCTTGCTCCAAACTGCAAATAAATCCAAATAAGAACATCAGGAGTGTGTGTGTTGGGGTTCAGAGGAGACCACACGTTCCATGTATGCTATCAGAAAAAAAAAAAGAACTGTTGCTGTCATCAACTTAAAACTGACTCTTTATATTATGAAATATAAGTCATGTTCTAATATACAGGCTGGTAAAAAGCATATTTCTCCAAGAGAAAAGTAAAAACAAAGGAACCACAAGTGCTTTGGCATCCCTCAACTGATGATAGGCTTTAGTCGTGACAGTCGAACCCAGCAGTTATCTGTCCTGCTTATTTGCTCATGTCGACTCTTGCCATTTGCTCTGCATTTCTTGGTACTCACATTTCTTACTTTGCTTCAGTTATATAATATTTTATCAAGGACTACTGAGTTCTATGTCTTGGAAGGTATTATTTCAGGTATTTGAAATTGATGTCATTAATGCCTGGACCATGGTCTGCATGTTGTAAGCATTCAGACATTTGTTGACTCAGTGGATCAAGTCATGTTTGTTGATTCAATTCTCTTTCTTTCTCTCTAGCAAACTCCCAGGGACCCTGCCTGCCTCTCCTAAAGCCTCATACCATTAATTCTCCCTTTTCCCTCTCAATTTCTGCTCCATCACTATATCCCCCTCCCCCTTCTACTTCAGAATTCTCCGCAGAGATAGTCCAGCAAGTCATCAATGTTCCACAGATGGGTAACATTGATTTAGGCTCCATACAATTGCACATGTATGCTACCCTGCCCTTTGTTTTATTCAGCGTAGGGCTCTACTGTTTTTCACTTCAAGTAGTTGTGCAAACTGTTGTTTCAATAATGAATTTCATTTTGTCTATTTTCAGGAAAAACTTTTTTTTTCTTGATTATTGAGGTTACAGGCAAATGAAATATTACCTGAGTTTGGATTCTTGGATTAAATACAAGCTTTGTTAAATTCAAATGTAATTATTGAAATTTACTTTTTGCCCTAATACTAAGATCAAGGATACATATGAAAACTATTTAAGTATTTCACTTAACTTCTTGGTTTGCTATGCATATTTTTTAAAATAAATTTTATTTATTTGTTTGTTTGTTTATTTATTTTAAAAACACCACCAATTTATTATTTCCCCTGCTTCTGTGGGTTGGCTGGGAAATTCCTCAGCTGGTTTATCTGCCCTTCCTTTTTTTTTTTTTAACATCTTTTTTGGAGTATAATTGCTTCACAATGTTGTATTAGTTTCGCTGTATAACAAAGTGATTCAACTATATGTATACATATATCCCCATATCCCTTCCCTCTTGCATCTTCCTCCCACCTTCCCTATCCCACCCCTCTAGGTGATCACAAAGCACCAAACTGATCTCCCTTTGCTATGCAGCTGCTTCCCACTAGCTATCTGTTTTACATTTGTTAGTGTATATATGTCAGTGCTACTCTCTCACTTTGTCTCAGCTTACCCTTCCCCCTCCCCGTGTCCTCAAGTCCATTCTCTACTTCTGCATCTTTATTCCTGTCCTGCCCCTAGGTTCATCAGAACCATTTTTTTTTTCTTTTAGATTCCATATATACATGTTAACATACGGTATTTGTTTGTCTCTTTCTGACTTACTTCACTCTGTATGACAGACTCTAGGTCCATCCACCTCACTACAAATAACTCAGTTTCATTTGCTTTTATGGCTCAGTAATATTCAATGGTATATATGTGCCATATCTTCTTTATCCATTCATCTGTCGATGGACACCTAGGTTGCTTCCATGTCCTGGCTCTTGTAAATAGTGCTGCAGTGAACATTGTGGTACATGACTCTTTTTGAACTATGGTTTTCTCAGGGTATATGCCCACTAGTGGGATTGCTGGGTTGTATGGTAGTTCTATTTGTAGTTTTTTTTTTTTTTTTAAGATTTCTTTATTGATTGATTGATTGATTGATTGCTATGTTGGGTCTTCGTTTCTGTGCTAGGGCTTTCTCCACTTGTGGCAAGTGGGGGCCACTCTTCATCGCGGTGCGCGGGCCTCTCACTATTGTGGCCTCTCTTGTTGCGGAGCACAGGCTCCAGACGCGCAGGCTCAGTAGTTGTGGCTCATGGGCCTAGTTGCTCCACGGCATGTGGGATCTTCCCAGACCAGGGCTCGAACCCGTGTTTCCTGCATTAGCAGGCAGATTCTCAACCACTGCGCCACCAGGGAAGCCCTATTTGTAGTTTTTTAAGGAACCTCAGTACTGTTATCCATAGTGGCTATATCAATTTACATTCCCACCAACAGTGCAAGAGGGTTCCCTTTTCTTCACACCCTCTCCAGCATTTGTTGTTTGTAGATTTTTTGATGATGGCCATTCTGACAAGTGTGAGGGGATACCTCATTGTGGTTTTGATTTGCATTTCTCTAATGATTAGTGATGTTGAGAATCCTTTGATGTGTTTGTTGGCAATCTGTATATCTTCTTTGGAGGAATGTCTATTAAGGTCTTCTTCCCATTTTTGGATTGAGTTGTGTTTTTTTTGATATTGAGCTGCATGAGGTGCTTGTATATTTTGGAAATTAATCCTTTGTCACTTTCTTCATTTGCAAAATTTTTCTCCGATTCTAAGGCTTGTCTTTTGTCTTGTTTATGGTTTCCTTTGCTGTGCAAAAGATTTTAAGTTTCATTAGATCCTATTTGTTTATTTTTGTTTTTATTTCCATTTCTCTAGGAGGTGGGTCAAAAAGGATCTTGCTGTGATTGATGTCATAGAGCATTCTGCCTATGTCTTCCTCTGAGAGTTTTATAGGGTCTGGCCTTACATTTAGGTCTTTAATCCGCTTGGAGTTTATTTTTGTATACGGTGTTAGGGAGCGTTCTAATTTCATTCTTTCACATGTAGCTGTCAGTTTTCCCAGCACCACTTATTGAAGAGGCTGTCTTTTCTCCATTGTATATTCTTGCCTCCTTTATCAAAAATAAGGTGACCATATGTGTGTGGGTTAATCTCTGGTCTTTCTATCCTGTTCCATTGATCTATATTTCTATTTTTGTGCCAGTACCATACTGTCTTGATTACTCTAGCTTTGTAGTATAGTCGGAAGTCAGAGAGCCTGATTCCTCCAGCTCCATTTTTCTTTCTCAAGACTGCTTTGGCTATTTGGGGTCTTTTGCATTTCCATACAAATTGTGAAATTTTTTGTTCTAGTTCTGTGAAAAATGCCATTGGTAGTTTGATAGGGACTGCATTAAATCTGTAGATTGCTTTGGGTAGTATAGTCATTTTCACAATGTTGATTCTTCCAATCCAAGAACATGGTATCTCTCTCCATTTGTATCATCTTTCATTTCTTTCATCACTGTCTTATAATTTTCTACATACAGGTCTTTTGTCTGCTTAGGTAGGTTTATTCCTAGGTATTTCATTCTTTTTGTTGCAATGGTAAATGGGAAAGTTTCCTTAATTTCTCTTTCACATTTTTCATCATTAGTGTATAGGAATGCAAGAGATTTCTGTGCATTAATTTTGCATCCTGCTACTTTACCAAAATCATTGATTAGCTCTAGTAGTTTTCTGGTAGCATCTTTAGGATTCTCTATGTACAGCATCATGTCATCTGCAAACAGTGACAGCTTTACTTCTTTTCCGATTTGGATGCCTTTTATTTCTTTTTCTTCTCTGATTGCTGTGGCTAAAACTTCCAAAACTATGTTGAATAATAGTAGTGAGAGTGGGCAACCTTGTCTTGTTCCTGATCTTAGTGGAAATGGTTTCAGTTTTTCACCATTGAGAAGGATGCTGGCTGTGGGTTTGTCATATATGGCCTTTATTATGTTGAGGTAGGTTGCCTCTATGCCCACTTTCTGCAGAGTTTTTATTATAAATGGGTGTTGAATTTTCTTGAAAGCTTTTTCTGCATATATTGAGATTATCATATGGTTTTTAATCCTTCAATTTCTTAATATGGTGTATCACATTGATCGATGTACATGTGTTGAAGAATCCTTGCATTCCTGGGATAATCCCACTTGATCATGGTGTGTGATCCTTTTTAATGTGCTGTTGGATTCTGTTTGCTAGTATTTTGTTGAGGATTTTTGCAGCTATGTTCATCAGTGATATTGGCCTGTAGTTTTCTTTCTTTGTGAAATCTTTGTCTGGTTTTGGTATCAGGGTGATGATGGCCTCGTAGAATGAGTTTGAGAGTGTTCCTCCCTCTGCAATATTTTGGAAGAATTTGAGAAGGATTGGGGTTAGCTCTTCTGTAAATGTTTGATAGAATTCACCTGTGAAGGCATCTGGTCCTGGGCTTTTGTTTGTTGGAAGATTTTTAATCACAGTCTCAATTTCAGTGCTTGTGATTGGTCTGTTTACATTTTCTATTTCTTCCTGGTTCAGTCTCGGAGGTTGTTCTTTTCTAAGAATGTGTCCATTTCTTCCAGGTTGTCTACTTTATTGGCGTATACTTGCTTGTAGTAATCTCTCATGATCGTTTGTATTTCTGCAGTGTCAGTTGTTACTTCTCCTTTTTCATTTCTAATTCTATTGATTTGAGTCTTCTCCCTTTTTTTCTTGATGAATCTGGCTAATGGTTTATCAATTTTCTTTATCTTCTCAAAAAACCAGCTTTTATCTTTATTGATCTTTGCTATCATTTCCTTCATTTCTTTTTCATTTATTTCTGATCTGATCTTTATGATTTCTTTCCTTCTGCTAACTATGGGGTTTTTTTTTGTTGCTGTTGTTCTTCTTTCTCTAATTGCTTTAGGTGTAAGGTTAGGTTGTTTTTTTGAGATTTTTCTTGTTTCTTGAGGTAGGATTGTATTGCTATAGACTTCCCTCTTAGAACTATTTTTGTTTCATCCCACAGGTTTTGGGTCATCGTGTTTTCATTGTCATTTGTTTCTAGGTACTTTTTTATTTCCTCTTTGATTTCTTCAGTGATCTCGTGGTTATTTAGTAGCATGTTGTTTATCCTCCATGTGTTTGTATTTTTACAGTTTTTTTCCTGTAATTGATATCTAGTGTCATAACATTTTGGTCGGAAAAGATACTTGATATGTTTTCAGTTTTCTTAAATTTACCAAGGCTTGATTTGTGACCCAAGATGTGATCTATCCTGGAGAATGTTCCATGAGTACTTGAGAGGACAGTGTACTCTGTTGTTTTTGGATGGAATGTCCTATAAATATCTATTAAGTCCATCTTGTTTAATGTGTCATTTAAAGCTTGTGTTTCCTTATTTATTTTCATTTTGAATGATCTGTTCTTTGGTGTAAGTGGTGTGTTAAAGTCCCCTACTATGATTGTGTTACTGTCGATTTCCCCTTTTTTAGCTCTTAGCATTTGCCATATGTATTGAGGTGCTCTATGTTGGGTGCATAAATATTTACAATTGTTATATCTTCTTCTTGGATTGATCCCTTGATCATTATGTAGTGTCCTTCTTTGTCTCTCATAACAGTCTTTATTTTAAAGTCTGTTTTGTCTGATATCAGAATTGCTACTCCAGCTTTCTTTTGATTTGCATTTGCATGGAATATCTTTTTCCATCCCCTCACTTTCAGTCTGTATGTGTCCCTAGGTCTGAAGTGGGTCTCTTGTAGACAGCATATATATGGGTCTTGTTTTTGTATCCATTCAGTCAGTCCATGTCTTTTGGTTGGAGCATTTAATCCATTTACATTTAAGGTAATTATCGATACGTATGTTCCTATTACCATTTTCTTAACTGTTTTGGGTTTGTTTTTGTAGGTCTTTTCCTTCTCTTGTGTTTCCTGCCTAGAGAAGTTTGTTTAGCATTTGTTATAAAACTGGTTTGGTGGTGCTGAATTCTCTTAGCTTTTGCTTGTCTGTAAAGGTTTTAATTTCTCTGTCAAATCTGAATGAGATCCTTGCTGGATAGAGTAATTTTGTTTGTAGGCTTTTCCCTTTCATCACTTTAAATATGTCCTACCACTCCCTTCTGGCTTGCAGAGTTTCTGCTGAAAGATCAGCTTACATGGGGATTCCCTTGTATGTTATTTGTTGCTGTTCCCTTGCTGCTTTTCATATTTTTTCTTTCTATTTAATTTTTCATAGTTTGATTAATATGTGTCTTGGTGTGTTTCTCCTTGGATTTACCCTGTATGGGACTCACTGCGCTTCCTGGACTTGATTGACTATTTCCTTTCCCATATTAGGGAAATTTTCAACCATAATCTCTTCAAATATTTTCTCAGTCCCTTTCTTTTTCTCTTCTTCTTTTGGAACCCCTATAATTCAAATGTTGGTGCCTTTTATGTTGTTCAGAAGTCTCTGAGACTGTCCTCAATTCTTTTCATTCCTTTTTCTTTACTCTGCTCTGTGGGGGTTATTCCACTATTTTATCTTCCTGGTCACTTATCCCTTCTTCTGCCTCAGTTATTCTGCTATTGATTCCTTCTAGAGAACTTTAAATTTCATTTATTGTGTTGTTCATCATTGTTTGTTTGCTCTTTAGTTCTTCTAGGTCCTTGTTAAGCGTTTCTTGTATTTTCTCCATTCTATTTCCAAGATTTTGGATCATCTCTACTATCATTACTCTGAATTCTTTTTCAGGTAGACTACCTATTTCCTCTTCATTTGTTTGGTCTGGTGGGTTTTTACCTTGCTCCTTCATTAGCTGATATATTTCTGTCTTCTCATTTTGTTTAACTTACTGTGTTTGGAGTCTCCTTTTCGCAGGCTGCAGATTCATAGTTCCTGTTGTTTTTGGTGTCTGCCCCCATTGGGTGAGGTTGGTTCAGTGGCTTGTGTAGGTTTCCTGGTGGAGGGTACTGGTACCTGTGTTCTGGTGGATGAGGCTGGATCTTGTCTTTCTGGTGGGCAGGGCCACGTCCAGTGGTGTGTTTTGGGGTGTCTGTGAACTTAGTGTGATTTTAGGGAGCCCCTCTGCTAATGGTTGGGGTTGTGTTCCTTTCTTGCTAGTTGTTTGGCATGGGGTGCCTAGCACTGGAGCTTGCTGGCTGTTGGGTGGAGCTGAGTCTTAGCAGTGAGACAGAGATCTCTGGGAGAGCTCTTGCCAATTGATATTATGTGGGACCAGGCGGTCTGTGGTGGTCCAATGTCCTGATCTCAGCTCTCCCATCTCAGAGGCTCAGGCCTGACACCAGGCTGGAGCACCAAAGCCCTGTCAGCCACACGGCTCAGAAGAAAAGGGTGGAGAAAAGAAAGAAAAAAATAAATAAGTGAAAAAATAAAAATTTTAAAAATTATTAAAATAAAAAAATAAAAATTTTAAAAAAAGAGAGCAACCAAACCAATAAACAAATCCACCAATGATAACAAGCGCTAAAAACTGTACTAAGATAAACATAAAAATCAGAAACTAGTCAGTCGCATACAGCAAACACCAAGTCTAGAGTTGCTCCCAAAGTCCACCACCTCAATTTTGGGATGATTCGTTGTCTATTCAGGTAGTCCACAGATGTAGAGTACCTCAAGTTGATTGTGGAGATTTAATCCACTGCTCCTGAGGCTGCACGGAGAAATTTCCCTTTCTCTTCTTTGTTTCCACAGCTTCTGGTGTTCAGCTTTGGTTTTGACCCCATGTCTGCATATGGGTCGCCCTCAGGCATCTGTTCCCACCCAGACTGGACAGGGTTAAAGCAGCGGATGATTCGGGGGCTCTTGTTCATTCAGGGAGGGAGGGGTATGGTAGTTACAACTGGAATGCGGGAAGAGCCTGTGGCGGCAGAGGCTGGCGTGACATTGCAATAGCCTGAGGCGTGCTGTGTGTTTTCCCAGGGAAGTTGTCCCTGGATCACAGGACCATAGCAGTAGTGGCGGGCTGCACAGGCTCTCGAGAGGGGAGGTGTGGATAGTGACCTGTGCTTGCACACAGACTTCTTGGTGGCAGTAGCAGCAGCAGCCTTAGCATTTCATGCCCGTCTCTGGGGTCTGAGCTGATAACCGCGGCTCACGCCCATCTCTGAAGCTCGTTTAGGCAGTGCTCTGAATCCCCTCTCCTCGTGCACCCCGAAACAGTGGTCTCTTGTCTCTTAGGCAGGTCCAGACTTTTGCCCCAACTCCCTCCCTGCTAGCTGTGGTGCACTAGCCCCCTTTAGGCTGTGTTCACGCAGCCAACCCCAGTCCTCTCCCTGGGATCCGACCGAAGCCTGAGCCTCAGCTCCCAGCCCCCACCCACCCCAGCGGGTGAGCAGACAAGCCTTTCAGGCTGGTGAGTGCTGGTTGGCACCGATCGGGAATCTCTCTGCTTTGCCCTCTGCTTCTCTGTTGCTGTGCTCTCCTCTGTGGCTCTGAAGCTTCCCGCCTGCCACACCCTGTCTCCGCCAGTGAAGGGGCTTCCTAGTGTATGGAAACGTTTCCTCCTTCACAGCTCCCTCTCAGAGGTGCAGGTCCTCTCCCTATTCTTTTGTCTCTGTTTTTTTCTTTTGCCCTACCCAGGTACGTGGGGATTTTCTTGCCTTTTGGGAAGTCTGAGGTCTTCTGCCAGTGTTCAGTAGGTGTTCAGCAGGAGTTGTTCCACATGTAGATGTATTTTTGATGTATTTACGGGGAGGAAGGTGATCTCCATGTCTTACTCCTCTGCCATCTTGTAGGTCCCTTCTATTTATGTATTTATTTATTTTTTTGGCTGTGTTGGGTGTTTGTTGCTGCACGTGGGCTTTCTATAGTTGTGGCGAGCGGGGTCTACTCTTTGTTGTGGCACGCAGGCTTCTCATTGCAGTGGCTTCTCTTATTGTGGAGCACAGGCTCTAGGCGTGCGGGCTTCAGTAGTTGTGGCACATGGGCTCAGTAGTTGTGGCTCACTGGCTCTAGAGCTCAGGCTTAGTAGTTGTGGCACACGGGCTTAGTCGCTCCGCGGCATGTGCGATCTTCCCAGACCAGGGCTCGAACCCGTGTCCCCTGTTTTGGCAGGCAGATTCTTAAGTACTGTGCCACCAGGGAAGTCCCATGCTATGCGTATCATCTAAAGTAATAGTAGAAAAAATAAGACTTCTACTCCTATGCATGTTTCACTTCTGTATTAATAAGATATCTTATTTTTACATGTTCTGCCAGAGCAAAAACAAAAATACAAATAAGAACATTTTCATAACTCATGAGTGGGAGAGCTTAGAATCTCAAAGAGAGTTACTTTTTGCTAGTTTATTTAGGAAAAACATGCTACTGGGTAATTTAAAAATACGTAACAATTCATTTAAAAATATGGAATACATACAAGGTAGGATCCAAGTGCCTCATAGTACAAGACATGTTACAAAGTGGCCTACATGCTAGGAAAACATACATGAAGTAAACAAGGACAAAGAATGAAGAGAAGAAGGCTCATAAGTTTCTTACTTTTCTCCCCCACCCCTGACCCTGCCCTCATCTGCCAGCAGGCAGGGTGTATCCTAAGAAAGAAAGCTGTGAAATAAGAGCTCCACAGCTGCCTACACGGCCATCAATTAGAGATTCGTTTGTTTAAGGAGTACGATACTTTTGGAAAATTACTACCTGGAAGATTTACTTTTTCCAGTTTGTAAACCAAAGGTCCCCACTTCAAACTTTGCAGAACCCAGATAGAGTATGATTAAAGCTTTAAGCTAAATGAAGCAACTGGGGAGGAATTCCTGACATTAACATTGTTAAGAATCTGTCTTAATTTTGGGCTTTAGCTCTTGCTTGCATGTTCCTCAACTCAACAGGTAGAATTTGATGATGTGAGATCCCAAGTTTTAGTGTATTCCTTTTCATAAAGCAGAAGCTCTTTTAATCCCCCCAAATTATAGACGATTAACTTAATGAACATTCTGTCCGACATGTGTGCCACTCTTTGGCTTATAAATTACAAGCCTGAATTTATAGGTCAATATTCCTTGCCAGACACAAAGAGGTGGTAGTGGTGGGTTGTAAATTCCTATGATATTTCAGTTCTGTATGAGTGAGATAGTGAGATAGCTATGATTCCTGCCCTCGAAGCTTACAGTCTAGCAGGAATATTACATATTAAATATATCTTTATATCAGTGTTTAATTACAACCATGATATAAAGATTATGGACCCATTTACTGACCAGTTATTCTATCTAAACTGTTTAAAGCTACTTGCACTGATCACTTCAGAGAGATGAGATGGACTTATACCAAGGTTTATGTATACTTGTAAGGGATTTCATTGGTCTGTTCACCACTTTTAACATGGCAGTACTCATCGTACATTTCAGAAGTATGAACTCACTAATGCTCTACATCTGTCAGAACTCTGGTTGACAGAAACTGTATTTAAGAGGGATTGAGTTAAAAAATATGCTCTTTATCCTCCTTTAGATACTCTGTCCTAGATGAAATCAATACAATAGGTTGCTGCCTGTGTGGGCTGCATTTTATTGCTCACCTTCCCCTGTGGAATTTGTATTGATTTGCACTTCGACACAATGCCATTAACTTATGTTGAAGGATGTTGCAGTAAACAGTCTGATGAAATGCATTGCTATGCATACTGTAAGGGTGTTGTCCATTTCTTTTATACCTTGTTCTGTAGGAAAGCCTAGGGAGATTTTCCTTCAGGGTTTACAGACAAGTATTTGTGCTTCTTCTTAGCAACCAGATTGTCTTTATTTCATATCTATGTGAATTAAACAACTACAACTACTTTCTGTCTTCTCATTTGATGCTAGAAATTTAAAGTTTGTGGCTTATGTTCAGCAAATATATAGTATTTCAAGGCATGCATTAAAACAAACACCTCTCTCCTTTTGTTTGTTTTTTCCTTTGTTTCTCCCATCTAAAATTTACCTTGTCTTGCTTCTTGATACATATCTTAGTAAGCCATCTTAAACTATTTACATAACAAAGAGGGGTATAAAAAATAAATCTGATGAATAGCTAAGCAATTGGCTTAGTAGCGTTTATTGTAAAATAATGCCATTCTACACTAATCCATGATGTCTACTTTATCATATATTTAATACTTTACATATACTAAGCTCTGTTCTGGGGAGTTCATTTTGTTTTGTTCATTCGCAATACCATATTGACTTAGAAATTCTACTGCTTGAAATTCATCCTAGGAAAACAAGGATAAGCACAAAGATTTAACTATAAAAATATCCATTGTGTCATTTTTTGTAATAGTAAAAATTGGGAAACAACCTAAATATCTAGATATAAAGGGTAAACTGAGCAAACTGAAGTGTAGTACTGTAATGGAATACTTGCAAACAAGATAACATTATAGTTTATTTATTGACATGTTCACAATTTATTAAATGGAATAAAGCAAAGAGTATGTACGTAGGATCATATTTATGTAAATACGTATTTAACTGAAATACTCTCCTTAACTGTTTAGGGAGCCAATAATGGCTTTTCAATAAATAGTTCCCAACATTTACTACATGACCGTGGAGCACCTTCCTACAAAGACTAGTAAAATGTTTTTCTCACCTTGGGCTCCTTCCTCATTGATATTTCCAAGAATACCTAGGGCTGTTTTCTCAAGTCGAAAGGACCCATCCTACTTTTCCTAGCCATGTTGCAAGAGCTGGAATTGAGAAGCTCTTCCTTGAGGGTGAAGGACTGTACAATAGCACTGAATGCTGGTTGCTTTACTAGGTTTCCAACAAGGCAGATGTTGCCCGTGTGATTTGTCAGCATGAAATGATATGGTTAGGGTCAAGCCTGCTCTTTCACTGCCCCCTCTTCTGGCTCACATTCCTGCCCAGCCCAATGATCCTTGGGGTGTGAGGGAGGAAAATTCTTTGTTCAGTGTTCTTTCTTCAGCCAGAAATACCAACAAGAAGGTTGACTGTGCTCACAAACTCATGATTCTTTTAATGTTCACTCATAACCCTGTTTCCAAGGCAAGTATATGGTAGCTGGGTCCAGAGGGTTTTACAGGTTGTCACAAACCAACCCTAGAATCAGCTCAGCACTCATGTCCAGGTCTTAGTTCCTGTCTCTCAGGAAAAATCATATTTCTTCAAGTGGAAACCACCACTATCTTACCCACACACATACTTAGAAAAAGATGTGGAGTGGTATATATCAGAATGACATTGTATGATTTCAATCTTAATTTTGCTTATCTATGTATTTTAATTTTTCTACACAATCATACATTACTAAATAAAATCTCCCAGTACATCTGAATCCATTTGCTTCTTAAAATTTAAAAATCTTTTTATTGTAGAAACTTTCAAATATACACAAAAATTGAGAACATAGTACTACATAATGAACTGCAATGTACTCATCACCTGGAGACAAAAATCATCATTTATTTTCATCATTTTTTATCACTACTACCCCCAACATTTTATCTTGCTGAGACATTTTAAAAGCAAATTCAAGATATCATGTCATTTTACCTATAAATACTTTCATATTCATTTGTAACCACAAAGCCATTTTTAACATACTTATTCTGTCATTATCATGCCTTATTGTAATTCCTTAATGTCATCTGATATCCAGTCTATATTCAAATTTTCTTGTTTCTTGAAGATGAATCCTTACAGTTGGTTTATTCAAATCAGGAATCAATTGTGTTTCACATATTGTATTCATATTTTATGTCTCTTAAGTCCCTTTCATGCTGTAATAGTCTCCTCCCCCACCCTTTTTATTTGCCATTGATTTGTTAGAAACTAGATCATTTGTCGTTCAGTATGTCCGACATTTTGGAATTTGGTTGATTGCTTCCTTCTTGACTTGTTTAGCTTAAAAAAATTTTTTTACTCCATGTATTTCCAATAAACTGGTGGTTAGAATATAAATGTTCACTTACATTTAGGTTCTTTTTAAGGCAAAAATAATTCATAGTCAGTAATTCATTCTTACTGCATTTTATTATGAGACGATACTGTCTAACTGTTGGTAATGCTAAGACTGATCATTGGGTTTGTTTTGCCTCTTTATGCATATATTTAGGTTTTATCACAGTAGTTTGTGCACATGATTTAAATATAAAATTGCAGAAAGGCTTATATGGCTCTACCCTCCCTGACTTCTGCTCTACCCTCCACTATTCCCAGTTCCAAATTTCCATTTTTAATTCTTCTTGTCACTACGTCTGGCCCTCCAAATAATATGCTTTTACTTTTCTTTCTTGATTTATCAACTTTGAACATAATCTATTCTAGCAGGAGTTCAATAGACAAGGCCTTAACTCATTCATACCACCTCTCCATCTTATGCCTCCTCTCTTCCTAATATAGTTATATTATTATTTTCAGTTCATCTGTTTTTTTACATTTGTTACTATAAAAAATTCAGTTTCACTCAGTTTTTTTTTCTCTATCAATTTTAGACAGAATTACTAACTCTCTGCATTTAAAGATGAAGCTACTAGCTTACCTATTCTTTCCTCTCTCTCTCCTTTACTCAAGGTTCCTTCCTCTTGCACCTTCCTCTTCTGATGGGGAGAAATGACATGTTTTCTTGAAATCAGTTAAAATTTGCTTTAGAAAGAAAGTTCTGTGTTCCCAGTCAGTTGTAAAATATCACTATTAAGGCTGTGGAACAGGGTAAAGATGGCTGAGGGAGAGCTGTCCCAGGCATCCTCTTGGACTGAAGTGTCCCCTCAGAGGAATGGCCAACATCAAGTCTTGACCTCATTCTCAGCCTAAAGTTCTTTCTTAAGGGATGAAAGAATCTTGTGTTGCACTTAGACTTGGCAGAAGAGTGGGGAACTTGGTCACAGTTACATTTAGTTATTTATTTATTCATTAATTCATTCAAACATTGCTGTGGATTCAGCAGCAGTCCATTCAGGAATTTGCTGCTAGTTAGCTATTCTGGGGGCTTGCTTAAAGTTTAATAAAAAATAATAATAACTGATAAAAAAGAAGAATGGAAAGAAATGTCCATTTCACCTTACAGAAGTAGAGACTATCTTCCTAACTGTACTGAAATTCATGATGCCATGAAACTTAAATGTATTTCACTCCTTAAATGTATGAAAAATCTATAACAATATATAGAATGTAACACATGATAGTTAAAATCTTTAGCAATTAACATTATCCTCTCCCATAAGTAAAAGATAAATAACAACAAGAAAATAAATGAGTACAGAAGATCAGATTAGAAGTTACATGATAGAAGAAATGAAACAGTCCTAAAAATCTAAAATTCAGATATTTGTAGATGCATGAAAAAATGATTTTTTTTTAGATTGGAATGGGATTTATTGGTACATATATGAATATTTTTAAATGTAATTTCTTATATTTTAAAGGAGACCAAATTACTCAGTTTTCTCTTTGGGCCATTTTATTAGGAATTCAACTTGACAAAGACTTGAAGACATTTGCTTTAAATCCCTTGCTTTCCCAGCTTCTGTCCTTTACAACCTCAGAGTCTTAAACCTTCAAGGTATAGTTTTCAGAAACTATTAAATCCTTTTATCTTCTAATATTTAACAATTCCCTCTTCTTTCAGTCACAAAGCATCCCCAAACTCAGCAAGCATAAAATAACAACAGTGGGACAGCTAATCTCTGCTTCATGATGTCAGGGCCTCAGCTAGAAAGACTGGAAGGATGGGGTTTGAAATCATCAGAAGACATCTTCATTCACATCTGGCAGTTGATGGTGTAGCATGGCTGGGACCTCAACTGGGCTGTGGGCTGGCATTTACATGTGGGCTTTCCATATGGTTTTTTATGTGGGGTCAGTTTGGGCTTCCACACAGGGATGGCAGCTGGATTCTAAGAGCAAGTATTTTAAGAGGACCAGGTAGAAGCTATATCACATTTTATGGCCTAACCTCAGAGGTCATATAGTGTCTCTTCTGCTGTAATTACAAGGGGAGGAACTACTGACCCTACCTCTTTTTTTGTTGTTGTTGTTGTTTATAATTAAAAATTTTTTTAATTAATTTTTATTGGAGTATAGTTGCTTTACAACATCGTGTTAGCTTCTACTGCACAGAAAAAGGAATCAGCCATACATATACATTTATCCCCTCCTTTTTGGATTTCCCTCCCATTTAGGACACCACAGTGCATTAAGTAGAGTTCTGTGTGCTATACAGTATGTTCCCTTCAGTTTTCTATTTTATACATAGTATCAATAGTGAATATGTGTCAATCCCAATCTTCCAATTCTTCCCACCCCACCCTTTTCCCCCTTGGTATCCGTACACTTGTTCTCTATGTCTGTGTCTCTATTTCTGCTTTGCAGGTAAGGTCATCTATACCATTTTTCTAGATTCTACATATATGTGTTAATATATGATATTTGTTTTTCTCTTTCTGACTTACTTCACTCTGTATGCCACTCTCTAGGTCCATCCACACCTCTACAAATGACCCAGTTTTGTTCCTTTTTATGGCTGAGTAATATTCCATTGTATATATGTACCACATCTTCTTTATCCATTCCTCTGTTGATGGACATTTAGGTTGCTTCCATGTCCTAGTGCTGCTATGAACATTGGGGTGCATGTGTCTTTGAATTATGGTTTTCTCTATGTGTATGCCCAGTAAAAATGATGTTTTTAAACCATCACAAAATTGAATTATAGGAAAGATTAAAATCTGCCTAGAAATATGAGAAAATGGCATTCTTTTGTAATGCTAATTAGATCAGCAAATAATCATTATAATAAAAATACACCTAAATACGACCTAGCAACCTTACCTTGGGAAAGCTGGCATGTAGAAATAATTTATTGGTATACCTGTATTTTTATATAAGAATATATATTTTGCTTCCCTATGTGTTGGATAAAAGAAACCTCAAATAATAACGATATTAACAAGAAGAATGTTCCATTAAAAAGGAAAAGATAATCAAGAAGAGGAAAGTACATTTCTGAATGCTGTTGTTCCACACAGAATGTTCTCATTTAGAGCTTCCCCTCCTCAGTGAATTACTACACATTTCTTGAACTAATAGTGTTGGAGGAGGTCATCGAGAGGATATGACTGCCAGTTCACTGGTGAGCTGGACCCAGACAATACGAGGCTCCTCACCCCTTTCCTTGGAATGTAACTTCTGCCCCCCTTTCCCACAGTGGGAACCATTTTCAGGGATGTAGCCTTGAGATAGCAATGTGATGTTGAGACCATCTGGACTGAATACATGACTGAATCCCATTAAGGGCTCTATATAAACTTTTTAGATTCCTAAGGGCTGGTGTGGAGATGAACTCACCTTGTGGCTGCCCAAGAGAGGCCTCCTAAGTAAGTTCCCTTGCTTATTAAACCTGCCACCTACCAATCTGGTGTGCTCTGCCTCTTTCCTTGGTCTCTCCTTGCCCTTGGTATTTTGGGGGCCGGTTTCAGATTTCAGTAGGAAAAATCCCAAGTTTGCACACCAAAAAATGGTAATAATTAAACTGTGTTCTCATTTGTCTTGTAGGTTTACATTGATATTTTCTCTGGAAGCTCAGAAAAAAAAAGAGATAGTTAAGCACATTCCACAGCAGAAACTGAAGAGTGACTATTCCTTAGATGATATTAAATATGTTGGTGCAGGCAACTGAAAATGCTATTTTGGCTTGGAATGTGAGTACGTTAGGAGTGTGTTGAATTTTGTTGGTCATCACAACCTGGCTGTGCTTGGGAAAAGGTACCCATTTCAGTTAGAACTGGCCTGATTGTATCTGGCTAAGAAATATACATATATATTATAAGGACTATATTCCTTAGGAATGTATGTATATAAACATATATATACATATGTTATATATATGTTTATATACATATACTCTGTAGCCAAACATGTGTATATATGTGTATTCCTTATATTCATATATATATATATATATATATATATATATAGTCCATGGCCAAATGCAATCAGGCTGTATGTATGTATTTTTTTCTGGCTAGTGCGTAAGAGTGACCATTGCATTGTCAGCATTTTAATTGCCTTCTATTTTTCCCTTCCTTTATCTCAATGTTCTTTAATGTTTACCATGGTAGACATTTTATTATTTTACACATATATTAAAAAAAATTAAGTTCTGACTTCCTCTAACTCCCACTTTCCAACTTACCTTTCTCAACTTTCCTATACGGAGTAACCATGAAAGATTCAAGAATACTGAGATAAAGTCTGGCGGGAAAAGCAAGGCCTGATGTGGTTACAATATTGAGAGTGAATCAGCACAGCAGTGTTTGAATTCTAACGAGGAAAGTCTCGGCTAAGGGCTCATCTATTTGCCAATATACAGAATGGAATTTTAAAAAAATGTTCCTTTCTCTATTATGGTCGATTGCATTTAACAAATCACCAATTTGTGGGTAGACTGTGATTAAAATAGCTGTTCTTTCAATTTTTAGCATTTATCACAATTTGCAGGAATACACTTATATATCTTTTCACAGGTGTAAAACTCTCTTGCTGAACAGTGAAGTCCATGAAGGCAGGGTCTAAGTCTGTTTTGTTCATCCATGAATCTATAATACGTGGTATATAAGGGTGTTTTATAAATATTGCCTATTGAATGTATAAACAAATGAGAGGAAATACTACTAGTAATTGTAGGTGAAGATTAGTGTCTGTCACCAGCTTCTGACATTGAATTCTCAACTTATTCTTCCTGCTTTGATTGCAGAGAAACAGACTGGTAGTTATCAGAGATCAATGCCCTGCTAAACTTTCTGTCACTTCATTCTGATAGCTTACTAGTAGGAAGAACTAGTAGTGGGTTCTTGTAGCTTAAAGGGAAGTAAAGAAAGGGAAGTAAAAGAAATCTGGGGCAGGTAATTGAAATTGCTTTAAACAAAAAACTATTATATACAAAAGATTATGTTAAAAATAGGAAGTTTTTCTGTTTTTAATATGTCTAGGAAATAGTAAAGCAACTATATGATTTGAAAAAATTATAAAAGTATGGTGTTGATTATACCAAAGATGTGAAGTTTAATAGTAATAATTATTTTAATGTTTCTCAAGATATGATTGCAAGATATGAATGTACCATAGGGCTTGAGAATCACTATTGAGCACACATTTACTTAAAAGTTAAATTTATCATTTAAAAAATGGAAGTAATGACCTTGAGCATAGTATGATTTTTGCTGGTTTGAAGATACCATAAAGCCTCATTAATTCAGATTCTATTTAATTTAGAATTTGTGATCATTTGCCCAGGCTGACATTTCCATTTGTGTTATCTTGAAGAGAGTTTTAACTGACTAGATGAATAGCTTAAAGAAGATGGTGGTGTTTAACCTTTATGAAGAGACAACATAATTTTAGAAGACTCTAGAACATTGTTTATATGCAAATGCATGCTATTATTTATGAATTGATTTGTGTCTATTTATTAAAGCAAGCTTAGAATAATTTGTTTTTACAAATACAGCTTTAGTTACTCTAGCATACATATAATAATTCCAGCTAATTATTAAAGACAGTAAACTGGAGATGCTTATTATTCATTTACCTATTAAACAAGTATGTATTGTGCGTAATCACGTGCAAGGCCATTTGAAGGGTGCAGAGACAGACATAATCCCTCCTCTTGTGGAGTTTATGGTCTAGTGCAATGTTTTTAAAACTTGTTTGATTGAATAGCTCTATTAGAAAAATATTTGAGAAGGAACAATTAACATATGTATATTTATTTATAAATTGCATGCATGTACTATTTCACTAATATACTAAGTGCATAAAATAACTCAAGAATAAATTTTGATGGGATGAGATTAAAAGAAACATAAATAACAGTTTTAATAATAGAACCTCAGGTGCATCGCTTGTGTCACCTGCTACCCATGTGGGAAATTCTGCCTAGTAGGTGAGATAGACATCGAATCAATAGAAAGAAAAACGTTTGTATACGTATAAATATAACGAATTCTGTGAAGAAAAATATAATGTTATGGGAAGAGGAAAAAAGGGAGATCTAAGTTACACAACGAGATCAGAAAGACTATTCTGAGGAAGTGGCATTTGAGCAGAGGTCTGAATTAATCAGGTCAAGTACGGTGGGCAGAGCCTTCCAGGATGAGAGTAACACAAGCTCAGATTTCTTGTAGTAGGAAAGAGTTTAGTACATTTGAGGAGCTGAAAGAAGCCAGTTCGGCTGGAGTGCAAGGACTGAGAGGGTCTGTGGCAAATAAATGAGGTTAAAGATACTGGAGGACCTATAATAAGAAATTCGGATATTTGTCTCAGTTCACGGACAAAATTTTGAAGGGTTTTAGGCAGGGGATTGTTATGATCTGATTTACGTTTTAGAAATAGATGTTGGGATGATTTCTTCTTGAGAAACTGAGTGGTTGGTGCCACATTTATTGAGATGGTGAAGAGTGGGGGAGGAATGTCCTCGGGGAGTATAGTTCTACTTTGCACATGAGATGTTATATTCATTAGACTAATGCTGGCTGTCATAACAACTAAACCCCAAATTTCACTGGCTTAGAAACATAGAAGGTTGGTTTCCTGGTGGCTTTTGTCTGTCCACTGATTCAAGAATTCAGGCTTTTCTTTTCCACTTAGAGGAGAACCTTTAACATTTCTTTTAGGGTAGGTTTAGTATTGATGAACTCTTTTAGATCTTCCTTGTCTGAGAAGTTCTTTATCTCTTCAATTTTAAATAATAATCTTGCTGGGTGGTATACCCTAAGTTCTTTTCCTTTAAGCACTTTAAATTTATTAAAGTGCTTCAAGTTTCTGACCTGCAAAGTTTCTGCAGAAAAAATCAGCTGATAGCCTTATGGAGGGTTCCCTTGTATGTGACTCTTTGTTTTTCTCTTGCTGCCTTTAGAATTCTCTATCTTTAACTTTCGCTACTTTAATTATGACATGTCTTGGTATGGGTATGTTTGGGTTCCTCTTGCTTGGGACCTTCTGTGCTTCTTATACTTAGATATCTGTTTCTTTCTTCTGATTCAGAAAGTTTTCAGACATAACTTTCATCAAGCACATTTTCTACCCCTTTCTCTTTGTCTTCTCCTTCTGGGACCCCTATAATGCAGTTGTTGGTATGCTTGATGTTGTCCCAGAGGTTCCTTAAACTGTTATTATTTTTTTAATTTGTTTTTCTTTTTGCTGTTCTGGTTCAGTGATTTCCATCATTCTATCTTCCAGATCACTTATGCATTCTTCTGTATCATCTAGTCTGCTGTTAATTCCTTCTAGTGTGTTTTTCATTTCAGTCATTTTATTCTTCAGCTCTGACTGGTTGTTTTGTATATTTTCTAGTTCCTTGTTACAATTCTCATTGTGTTCATCTTTTCTTTCCCCTAATTCGGTTAGCACTCTTATTACTAATACTTTGAACTCTTATCTGGCAAGTTATTTATTTCTGTTTCATTAGTTTTTTTTCAGGAGTTTTCTCTTGTTCTTTCAGTTGAAACAAATTCTTCTATCTTCTTATTCTGCTTAACTTTCTCTGTCTTTATGAAATCAGTTACCTATTTCAGTCTTGAAGGGATGTCCTTGTATGGGAGTCTCCCTAAACAGTCTGCGTGTGCCCAATGGCTTTGGTGGCAGAGCCGGATCTGATGTGAGCATGAGTCACATCTTTCCCCAGGGTGTGCTATCAGCTATCACCTTGGTAGGAGGTTGGGCTGGAGATGGAGGAGCTAGAACCAGAGCAAATTGTGACCCAGGGCTTCTCCTCTGCTCAGTGGCCAACACTACCCTATTGGGGGTGGAGTCGGGTCCCAGGTTGCTGGAACAGAAGCCCTGAGGGTCGGGTCCAACTTGGCTCTGTTCCCTCTAAGTGTGTGCTCTTCCCCCAGAGGGGAGCAGTAAGCAGTGCTCACCCCAGAGGGGAGCAGTGCTAGAGCAAGAAGGCCTGCAGTGGGGCTTGGTGTCAGTCTGGGAGTAAGCTGTGCTGGTTTTGGCTGCAGTCAGAGTCTAGGTCTGCTGCTGATGGACTGCCTCTACCATCGCCAGTAAGGACTGCCCTACTTCCACCCCCATTCACATGCTATTTCTGGGGTGGACTGGCTCCCATCCCTCTCAGTTGAGCGTTCCCCTCACCCATGGCAGCCCTAGCGTAGAGCTGCGTTGCAGAACAAGGGGTGGGGGGCAGAGTGAGCACGTGACTCAGGCTGGGGTGTGCACCAGAGCAGGAATGGGAAACTGGCCGAAGTCCCATGCAGTTTCAGTCTGTTCTCTACACCTTGTTTCAGGAGTAAGCAAGCATCTGTGTGCTCTTCAGGAGTGGAGCCTAGGTTTCTTACAACCCTCTTGCTGGTCTCACTTGTTTTCTAACCAGCCTAGGGGGACTTGTCTTCCCTGTGTTGGACCCCAAGGCTGGGGTGCTCAGTATGTGGCTCAAACCGCTCATTCCCCAGGGAGGATCTCCACCTGCGTATTCGCCCCTTTCCTCTGAGTCCCCTCGCAGGGGCACAGGTCCTGACCTGATCTCTCCTCTTCCCTACCTACCCAATTCCATGTGGATCTTTCTACAGTCTTGGTTGTACAAGAGTCTTTCTACCAGTCTCTGGTTAGTTTTCAGTGAAAATTGCTCCACATGTAGATGTATTTATCATGTGTTCGTGGAGAGGGGTAAGTTCTGTGCCCTCCTACTCCATCATCTTGGTCTGAATCCTAGTTTATATGTTTTTGAATTCATATTTGTTATCACAATTTGTCAAAGTGAACATACTTTCCTAGATACTATGAAATATAGTTTTTAACTATTATATTAACCATCTTTTAAAGGTTTATGTTTTAAAAAGTACCCTAGGGGGGAGACCTTCAAGATGGCAGAGGAGTAAGACGTGGAGATAACCTTCCTCCTCACAAATACATCAGAAATACATCTACATGTGGAACAACTCCTACAGAACACCTACTGAACACCTGCAGAAGACCTCAGACTTCCCAAAAGCCATGTGGCTGATAGGGTCTTGGTGCTCTGGCCAGGTGTCAGGCCTGTGCCTCTGAGGTGGTAGAGCCAAGTTCAGGACACTGGTCCACCAGAGACCTCCCAGCTCCACATAATATCCAACAGCAAAAGCTCTCCCAGAGATCTCCATCTCAACGCTAATACCCAGCTCCACTCAACCACCAGCAAACTACAGTGCTACACCCTATGCCAAACAACTAGCAAGACAGGAACAAAAGCCCACCCATTAGCAGAGAGGCTGCCTAAAATCATACTAAGTTCACAGACACCCCAGAACACACCACTGGACGTGGTCCTGCACACCAGAAAAACAAGATCCAGCCTCATCCACCAGAACACAGGCACCAGTCCTCTCCACCAGGAAGCCTACACAACCCACTGAACCAACCTTAGCCACTGGAGGCAGACACCAAAAACAGCAGGAACTGCGAACCTACAGCCTGTGAAAAGGAAACCCCAAACACAGTAAGTTAAGCAAAATGAGAACACAGAGAAACACACAGCAGATGAAGGAGCAAGGTAAAAACCGACCAGACCAAACAAATGAAGAGGAAATAGGCAGTCTACCTGAAAAAGAATTCAGAGTAATGATAGTGAAGATGATCCAAAATCTTGGAAATAGAGTGGAGAAAATACAAGAAACGTTTAACAAGGACCTAGAAGAAGTAAAGAGCAAACAAACAATGATGAACAACACAAAAAATGATATTAAAAATTCTCTAGAAGGAATCAATAGTAGAATAACTGAGGCAGAAGAACGGATAAGTGACCTGGAAGATAAAATAGTGGAAATAACTCCCACAGAGCAGAATAAAGAAACGAGAATGAGAAGAATTGAGAACAGTCTTAGAGACCTCTGGGACAACATTAAAGGCACCAACATTCGAATTATAAGGGTCCCAAAAGAAGAAGAGAAAAAGAAAGGGTCTGAGAAAATATTTGAAGAGATTATAGTTGAAAACTTCCCTAATAGGGGAAAAGAAATAGTCAATCAAGTCCAGGAAGCACAGAGAGTCCCATACAGGGTAAATCCAAGGAGAAGCATGCCAAGACACATATTAATCAAACTATCAAAAATTAAATAGAAAAAATATTAAAAGCAGCAAGGGAAAAACAACAAATAACATACAAGGGAATCCCCATAAGGTTAACAGCTGATCTTTCAGCAGAAACTCTGCAAGCCAGAAGAGAGTGGCAGAACATATTTAAAGTGATGAAAGGGAAAAACCTACAACCAAGATTACTCTACCCAGCGAGGATCTCATTCAGGTTCGACAGAGAAATTAAAACCTTTACAGACAAGCAAAAGCTAAGAGAATTCAGCACCACCAAACCAGTTTTATAACAAATGCTAAACAAACTTCTCTAGGCAGGAAACACAAGAGAAGGAAAAGACCTACAATAACAAACCCAAAACAATTAAGGAAATGGTAATAGGAACATACTTATCAAGAATTACTACAAGCAACTATATGCCAATAAAATGGACAACCTGGAACAAATGGGCACATTCTTAGAAAAGAACAACCTTCTGAGACTGAACCAGGAAGAAATAGAAAATATGAACAGACCAATCACAAGCACTGAAATTGAGACTGTGATTAAAAATCTTCCAACAAACAAAAGCCCAGGACCAGATGGCTTCACAGGCGAATTCTATCAAACATTAAGAGAAGGGCTAACCCTGATCCTTCTCAAACTCTTCCAAAATGTAGCAGAGGGAGGAACACTCCCAAACTCATTCTACAAGGCCACCATCACCCTGATACCAAAACCAGACAAAGATTTCACAAAGAAAGAAAACTACAGGCCAATATCACTGATGAACATAGTTGCAAAAATCCTCAACAAAATACTAGCAAACAGAATCCAACAGCACATTAAAAGGATCATACAGCATGATCAAGTGGGGTTTATCCCAGGAATGCAAGGATTTTTCAGTAGGCAAATCAATCAATGTGATAAACCATATTAACAAATTGAAGGAGAAACACCATATGGTCATCTCAATAGATGCAGAAAAAGCTTTTGACAAAATTCAACACCCATTTCTGATAAAAACCCTCCAGAAAGTAGGCATAGAGGGAACTTACCTCAATATAATATAGGCCATATATGACAAACCCACAGCCAACATCGTTCTCAATGGTGAAAAACTGAAACCGTTTCCACTAAGATCAGGAACAAGACAAGGTTGCCCACTCTCACCGCTATTATTCAACATAATTTTGGAAGTTTTAGCCACAGCAAGCAGAGAAGAAAAAGAAAAGGAATCTGAATCAGAATCGAAGAAGTGAAACTGTCACCGTTTGCAGATGACATGATACTATACATAGAGAATCAAAAAGATGCTACCAGAAAACTACTAGAGCTAATCAATGAATTTGGTAAAGTAGCAGGATACAAAATTAATGCACAGAAATGTCTTGCATTCCTATACACTAATGATGAAAACTCTGAAAGAGAAATTAAGGAAACACTTCCATTTACCATTGCAACAAAAAGAATGAAATACCTAGGAATAAACCTACCTGAGGAAACAAAATACCTGTATGCAGAAAACTATAAGGCACTGATGAAAGAAATGAAAGATGATACAAACAGATGGAGAGAGATACCATGTTCTTGGATTGGAAGAATCAACATTGTGAAAATGACTCTACTACCCAAAGCAATCTACAGATTCAGTGCAATCCCGATCAAACTACAAATGGCGTTTTTCACAGAAGTAGAACAAAAAATTCCACAATTTGTATGGAAACACAAAAGACCCCAAATAGCCAAAGCAATCTTGAGAAAGAAAAACGGAGCTGGAGGAATCAGGCTCCCTAACTTCAGACTGTACTACAAAGCTACAGTTACTTTCTCTCCTGTTCCACTGATCTATATTTCAGTGTTTGTGCCAGACACTATGGTACTGGTACAAACACAGAAATATAGATCAATGGAACAGGAGAGAAAGCCCAGAGATAAACCCACACATATATGGTCACCTTATTTTTGATAAAGGAGGCAAGAATATACAATGGAGAAAAGACAGCCTCTTCAATAAGTGGTGCTGGGAAAACTGGACAGCTACATGTTAAAGAATGAAAGTAGAACACTTCCTAACACCATACACAAAAATAAACTCCAAGTGGATTAAAGACCTAAATGTAAGGCCAGACACTATAAAACTCTTAGAGGAAAACACAGGCAGAACACTCTATGACATAAATCGCAGCAAGATCCTTTTTGACCCACTTCCTAGAGAAATGGAAGTAAAAACAAATATAAACAAATGGGACCTAATGAAACTTAAAATCTTTTGCACAGCGAAAGAAACCATAAACAAGTTGAAAAGACAACCCTCTGAATGGGAGAAAATATTTGCAAATGAAGCAACTGACAAAGGACTAATCTCCAAAATTTACAAGCAGCTCATGCAGCTCAGTATCAAAAAAACAAACAACCCAATCCAAAAATGGGCAGAAAACCTAAATAGACATTCCTTCAAAGAAGATATACAGATTGCCAACAAACACATGAAAGGATGCTCAACATCACTAATCATTAGAGAATTGCAAATCAGAACAATGAGGTATCGCCTCACACCAGTCAGAATGGCCATCATCAAAAAACCTACAAAAAGTAAATGCTGGAGAAGGTGTGGAGAAAAGGGAACCCTCTTGCACTGTTGATGGGAATGTAACTTAATACAGCCACTATGGAGAACAGTATGGAGGTTCCTTCAAAAACTAAAAGTAGAATTACCATATGATCCAGCAATCCCACTACTGGGCATATACCCTGAGAAAGCCATAATTCAGAAAGAGTCATGTAGCACAATGTTTATTGCAGCACTATTTACAATAGCCAGGACATGGAAGCAACCTAAGTGTCCATCGACAGATGAATGGACAAAGAAGATGTGGCACATATATACAATGGAATATTACTCAGCCATAAAAAGAAACGAAATTGAGTTACTTGCAGTGAGGTGGATGGACCTAGAGTCTGTCATACATAGTGAAGTAAGTCAGAAAGAGAAAAATAAATACCATATGCTAACACATATATATGAATCTAAAAAAAAAAAAAGGTTATGAAGAACCTAGGGGCAGGACAGAAATAAAGACGCAGAAGTAGAGAATGGACTTGAGGATACGGGGCGGGGGAAGGGTAAGCTGGGACAAAGTGAGAGAGTGGCATGGACTTATGTATACTACTAAATGTAAAATAGATAGCTAGTGGGAAGCAGCTGCATAGCACAGGGAGATCAGCTCGGTGCTTTGTGACCCCCTAGAGGTATGGGATAGGGAGGGTGGTAGGGAGATGAAAGAGGGAGGGGATATGGAGATATATGTGTATGTATAGCTGATTCACTTTGTTATACAGCAGAAATGAACACACCAGTGTAAAACAATTATACGCCAATAAAGATGTTAAAAAAAAAAAGTACCTTAGCATTCATTGTAGAGCTTAGGCATTAAATTTTAGATTTCATTTTAAAATTAATGAAATTTAAAATTTTAATATTGCAATAAACACCTTGACTTTAGTTATCAATTTCTACCCAAGTTTATGGGATTGTTTTGGGTGCTGAAAAATAAACACAAAGGAAATGTAATCCATAGAGGCATAAGAGATGAATAAAAGTAAATAGATCTTTAATTAAACCATCAATTTAATTGAATTTGGTAGAATACCAATACTTTAATTTGTTAAAATATAGATCATACTGAGATAAATTTAGAGCAGAGGTTAGTGAACTCCAGCCTGTGGGTCAAATTCAGTCTGACACCTGTTTGTACAATTTGCAAGCTAAGAATAATTTTTACCTTTAAAAATAGCTCAAAAAATTTACAAGAAGAATATTTTTGACATAAAAATTTTATGAAACTCCAATTTCAGTCTTAATAAATAAAGGTTTATTGGAACACATGTGCTTTATTCAGTTATGTACAGTCCATGGCTGCTTTTATGCTACGTTGACAGTTAATAGTTGTGACAGAGACAGGCAAAGCCTAAAATATTTACTATCTAGCTCTTCATAGAAAAAAAATTGCCAACCCGTGATTCAGAGTACAGAAGGGAAGACAATTGCTATTTAAGATGATCTATGTAATACACTGAAAACAGTAAAAACACAGAGAAAAGCATTCAATAAATATTAGTTCCTTTCCCATCCTTTTCTCCATTCTTTTTCATGTTCTTTTGTATAGTCATTTGAGGAGAATTCAGAATATTCAGAGCACATTCTTACTGTTGAACTCAGATACATTTACTTATTAGGTTTACTTATTAAGATAGTTTTATATATTTGAATTTGCATTAGAACCACATTTTTTTGTTAAACATCTTAAGTATACATTAATTGAAGTGTTCTAAGACAGTTGTTGTAAATTTATAAAATGATTGTAGTAAGCATTTAATAGCAGTATTACATAAAGGTGGCATCTTTAGTTCACAGAATTTCCTTTGCATTAAAATTTTCTATCTTTGAAAAGCCATGTGTTTGAAGCAAATAGGGAAAATCAACTTTGTCTTGAATCTGTTTAATATTTCGAATTGTGGTATGGTGATCAGGTTAGTTGAATATCTTGTCAGTAATGCAAATTAAGTCTAAATAAAATTGCTAAACAGAAAGCATAAAAGAATAAATATATAAAATAATAGTCTTCCAGATACTGTAAAGCAGAAGCTCTGTCTTTTAACTCTTTTGTATTCTCCTTTGAATAGAACAAAACTGTTTCAGTTTGTATAATGTAACTGGCAGTCAGTTTAAAATTTTTAAGTTGAATTGAGCATCCATTTTTGACAAAATGTTTGATCTAGTTTTCCATTTTGACACAATTTATTCCAATTTTTACATATTTAAATTTCATAGAAAATTATGTTACTATAAACTGTAAGACCAGGGGCTTGGAATTCTGATTCTCATCATTACCTTGTAATTAAAAATAATTCCTGTCCTGGCAATCATGTAACTTTTTTTTCTTCTTAAACATTTCATTTTTTCCTTTTTGCATATATCCTGGTTTTTGGAATTGAACTCATCATTAGATACCTTGAGATGCACATTTCTTTTAAGGTAGTTTGAAAGATAATATCTAAAATATCATCCAAGTGTGAAGGTGTAAAGGAAACAAACTTCTCTGCATTTGTGCATTGTAATGGAAAAAATAAACTCCTCTCCCCCCGGTATTGCCAAAAATATTATTTCCTCTAGAACACCAGTTTTAAATACTGCATGGGAGTACCTCTATGCTGATAGAAGACAAGCGTAACTCATCAAGAAGTTAAGAATAAAACTTATTGCATATATAAAATATATATATTATAAATGTATACATATGTGCATATGAATATATATATATACATATATACCTATGTACCAGCTTTTATGCCACAGGTGGTAAGATACATAAAGTCAATCTGCTTTACAATATTATATAAATTTTTCCTGAGTGTGGGGATGAGAATATGGTATAGCTGTCTCTAAGGATGATGAGAAGGAAAGCATTTCTTTGTTTGCAGAAAGAGTACTACTAGAGGGGATGTGGTCAAGAGACAGACCTTTAATCATGTCTTGGGTCCTCCATGTGAACAAAAGAGAACATTAATCTTGAATATTGGTATAGTTATAAATCCTGATTTGTCCAGCCTGAAGCCTTGAGACAGGCATTTGTTGTCATTAATGAATTTTTTCTTTTCATGTTTGCCCTTTGTGAAAAGATGTAAGGGATCTCATCATGTCTTTTTACCGAGTGTGACTTTGACCATTATTTTTCTTATTACTTTGAGGTTTGAGACAGATCTAACTAGATTTCTCAGATGCAGCTAAGATTTTGTGCTAAGTCGTTTGTTACTGGCACTGGGTGAGAAGAGATACTAGATATTCCTTAGTTATGAGAGAATAACTGAACAGCCTCAGGAATGTGCAGATTTTACAGTGGTCTCATAAAAGTTAATGTTGATATTTATTTATAACAAGATATATATATTTTAGTTAAAGCAATTACAATTAACCATAATACCAAATGACAAAAGAAAGACAAAGAAAATTTCTGCAAATGGAAACTGTCTCTGTTTAAAAAAAACAGTATTTTTCAAAGATTTAATTGATTACCAAATCTGACAGTTGACACTCTCATTCTTCTTAGAGAACTTCTTCTGTCTCCCTGAGATTATTCTCACTCATGAACGTTCATATTTTGACCAGCTAGGTCAGATCTGTTCTTTCTCTTAAAAATAACTTCTTGGTACAAAAATGCTCTCTCTGCACCATTAAACTTTCTTTCTTATTCTTTATAGTCTCAGCCTAGTACCTTTTCTTTCCTAGTCAACTTTTCTTTCTACAAGACTGGCTCTTGCATTTCACAATATAGCCTCATGTTCCTAAGGCCATGCCATCATTTTTCCCTATAAAGTCCGCAAAAATTAATACAGCTTAACAGAAACTGGATTTTCACAAAAATGAATATGTACTTACTGAGTATAAAATAGTTTTAGTTGATCCTCATAGAAAGAAAATACCATTGATATATTTAAAGCAATTTAATAAGTTTTGAAATAATATTTTAAAATCTACTTTAATGATTACTCTTATTAATTTTTGAAATCAAGGGTATCATTCAGTGATCATATTTTCTAAGATAAACCAGTAAATGACCTTCTCCTCCATCAACTGCCCAAATATTTAATTACAGACTTTATTTTAAAAAATTAGGGCTTCCCTGGTGGCGCAGTGGTTGAGAATCTGCCTGCTAATGCAGGGGACACGGGTTCGAGCCCTGGTCTGGGAAGATCCCACATGCCACGGAGCAACTGGGCCCATGAGCCACAACTGCTGAGCCTGCGCGTCTGGAGCCTGTGCCCCGCAACAGGAGGGGCCGCGATAGTGAGAGGCCCGCGCACCGCGATGAAGAGTGGCCCGCGCTTGCCGCAACTAGAGAAAGCCCTCGCACGAAACAAAGACCCAACACAGCTAAATAAATAAATAAATAAATAAAGTAGATACTAATTAAAAAACAAAAAAAGTGGTAACTCTTGGGAAGAAACAGAGAAAGATCGCTTTAAAAAAATTATTCTTAGTTTCTTTTGTATGTTATATTAAGAGCAACAATCCTTTTGAAAATGGAAATCTTTATTTTCTGTTTTTCATTTGTAAGTTAAGATGGCTTTTCTTTTTAGTTGCCTCATTTTTATATCTTAGATTTAAAGTCACATATTAACCACAGGTGGCTAAGTATGAGATATAATCTAAAAGAAAACTCCAGGTTCTCATTTTCTGGAGGCTGGAGTATGATATTTATTTCTTTTGTAGCTTCTATCAAAAAACTGAATATTTATAGCTTACATTTCTATACTACTTCAAAAGCAAGTTCCCATAGAAATCCTTTGAGATATATTATTATTTGGTCCAATTTATAGATGAGGAGACAGATTCAGGCACTTTGCAGATAATGTCAGTGCCCCACCCATATCCCTTTGGCATTTCTCATTTCTGTGCATGCCAGATTGCTTTCAAATTGACAATAAATGTGACCTTTTGCCTTTCCAGCAACCGCAATCAGAGGGGCCCACAAAGTGTCTGATTTATCATAATGGAATTCCACATGGCATTCCTTGGATCAAGGGAAGCACTCACAGGGTTAGAGGTTCAACAATGAACATATGACCTAGGGACCCATTCTGCCATTATATGCATCACCCAGAAACTGCTGGCCTGATGGAATGCTGTGTAATTTAGTTCTTAAAGGCATGGTTATGAAGCCAGCTGGGGATGAAGCTTTGAGGAGGTGAGGTGCTGCTTTCAAGAGGTATTATATACTTGAATTACTTGCCATTTTATGGCTCTGTGTCCCTGATGATAGAAAAGGAACCAAGGGATGGAAGTCAGAGTGGCTCATCTTAACATCAGTTTGATTGGGGGAATTTATGATTCCTCCTTCCACAACTTTAAACTCTGCTGGATTAGAGGTCTTGGGTCCCAGAATGGGAAGTAAGTCTTTTGCCAACAGACATGATAAGTGTTCCATTAAATCTTAGCTAGGACTATCATCTAGTAATTTCATGCTTCTCATAATAGTAGACAAGCAGGCAAAGAAAGATGTTACCATACTGGCAGGATAACTGACCCTGATTATCAAGAGGAGATAGAGTTGCTGGTACCTAATGGGGAAAGGAAAGAGCCTGTCTGGAGCCCAGGGGATTCAGTGAGGTGCCTCTTGGTGCTTCCATGCCTGATAACTTTGAATGCGCACTGCAGCAGCCGCTTCTGACAAGGGTACAAGAACCAGGACCCAGACCCCTCAGGGATGAGAGGCTGGGGTACCTTAATAGGCAAGCAACCAAGAGAAGCTGAAGCACTGGTTGAGGAGGAAGAAAAAGCTAGCATGAGTGATAAAGAAAGGACATAGTGCATATCAATTACGGTCTCATAATCAGCTGAAGCAGTGAGGACTGTAGCTTATTCCACTAACATTCCTAAGGTAATTTTACAAAAGAAATTGTGAATTGGTGACAGGATGGAATGACCTTCATGAGGTATGAGTGAATCTGAGTGGTGCAAGGGGAGGAATGTAGCAAGACACTACAAGTGTCCTACTCATAACCCCTTTTCAGTTATTGTATTGTTCATCTCTGTTTGTTTGTTCTTTAATTCTTCTAGGTCTTTGTTAAACATTTCTTGCATCTTCTCGATCTTTGCCTCCATTCTTTTTCTGAGGTCCTGGATCATCTTCACTATCATTATCCTGAATCCTTTTTCTGGAAGGTTGCCTATCTCCACTTCATTTAGTTGTTTTTCTGGGGTTTTATCTTGTTCCTTCATCTGGTACATAGCCCTCTGCCTTTTCATCTTGTCTATCTTTCTGTGAATGTGGTTTCTTTTCAACAGGCTGCAGGATTGCAGTTCTTCTTGCTTGTGCTGTCTGCCCTCTGGTGGATGAGGCTATCTAAGAGGCTTGATGGGAGGGACTACTCATAGCCCCTTGATATTTACAATTTCCATGTACCCTGTAAAATCTTCCAACTGATAGGATTTGTGACACTTTGAGTGCTTATTCTGATCAACAGATCCTTCTCTGTTTTTTCTAAGGGCAGACTAGAATTAATACCTCCTCCCCTCACAAAAAAAAACTCCTCAACCAATGTCTGATAGAAATTGCTATTTGAATATCCCGTCTCCTTCATCCTGGAGGGGGATAATTTCTAGGGTATCTCCTATACAGTCTGTCAGAGTTCCCACCAGGATTAAGTTCCAGTTGCTCACAATGGGGCATAATACATCTGGTACTGACTTCTTCTTGCCTTTTTCTATCTCACTTCGCTACTCAATAACTCATGTTTCTTGGAGTCATCGTCCATGTCATGTCAGCTAATTGTACTTAAATATTTATATTAGAGTCTGCTTCTGGAGAACCCAAACTAAGACAGCAAGTGACTTGTTAAGTGTCATTCAGCCAGTGATAGTGCAGAGTTCACTTCTAGGTCTTCTAACTCTTAGACTAATGTTCTTTTCACTGCTGTATTCCAGAAGTGTTCTGTATACACTAGATCTATATATTGCTTAATTCTAGACCTTTATGTAGAAAGGGTACATTAAATACATCATAGAGGTAGGAGTATAGTCAGAAAATATCTCTGTAAGCTTTTCTGTGCAGGAGATAGTCAAGTAATATGGATTTGAACTTTGTAAAAAGAAAATATAATAAGCTACTCACCATATTCATAGTTTTTCTCACTCCTGTGCCCACTTTAAAGGAGGGAGAATTCTATTCTTCAGTGATGGGTCAGTTCATGGGCTCTCCTTTGTTGTATAGAGTTTGGCTGATGTGCTGATCCTTGTGAGAGAAGCAGATTCACTACACCTCTTTCCTCTGCGCTTTGGAATGTTCGATAAGTGGAGATCTTGGGTTTCTGGAGAAGACATGGTGGATGAAGTGATGGCATGAGTATGAAGGAGGGAAGTGGGAAAGTAGTGTGTAGACCAAGGCAGCTGCATTCATGAGCTAAAGAAGGAGTGATTTTTAGCCATTAACATAAGAGATAAAATATGGAAAGAGAAAATATGGGTTGAGTTTTTGTGAGGATCTCTGCCTGTGTGGAGAGTATTGAGAGTGGCAATGATGGCCAGAAAGGATTTTAAAGATCTTTTACTCTGCCTTTTGGGCTCTCTTAAGGGATGAATGCAGATTTGAAATAATTTTTATTTACTTTTGTTTGTTTGACTATGTTTCTTTGATTGTGACACCCTGCCAGACTAGATCACAGCAGACCCCTATAATTTCCAGGTTAGAAGTAATTACAAATACTAGAACAAATACAGTTCAAATAGCTTTCCTATCAAATTTAGTTTGTGGACCCTCTTTTACCTGTATGAGAGGCTTGTACTTCTGATGAGGCAGCATGACTGTCCCTGAGATGAGGGGTAAAGGAAGAGCAAAGAGTGAGGAAAGCAAACCACGTTTAATTTACAGGAAATATTAGGAGTAAGGGGCCCAGGACTCCTAAAACAATTTTCACTGCTTCCAATTTTCAATCTGCAGCTAAAAGCTCAGGTGGTTCAGGTGTTGGAGGAGTCAGGGGAAAGCAACAGGTGAGCATTTGTTCAGGCTACTGTGGTCCTTGTGGAAGAGGAAAGCCACAGCGGGTGCCCACCAGGTGATGCTTGCCTGTGACGAGCTCTCAGCGGTGGTCCTCAGCTCAAGCCAAGCCTGTGTCAGTGTCTAGGTGCCCTGCAAATGGGGACTTTCAAAGAGAGGAGTGATAGTGAGAAGATGAGTTAGTGTGGAAAAGAGAAACAAAAGAAGGGAGAGGAAAAGGAAAGCAAACTCACCTTGTTGGCTTAGATGTTTTTTTAAAATAAGGGCTAGTTTGGGGAGGAGCTTGAGAGTAAGCTTGAAAGATGTTGTTCAGGCTCTAAGAGGATGCTGCTGGTGGTACCTTCGAGGGAAGAATCACGGTGAAGGCTTGCCACAGGGGGCTGAGAAGAGTTGTTTAACCAGGGAACGCTGATTAGAAACTCAGTTGGATTGAACACAAGAGACATGTTTGAGATAATTAAAATCCTTGTTAATAGTGAATTTTCTGTAAGCTTCATATTGGTGGGGGAAAAAAATGGATCAGACTTTGGAGGATACATGAGGGAAGAGAGGCCAGGACTTCAGAATGATTTTAGTGATTCCTCTGAATAAACCAAGAATAATGAAGATCACTCAATAAAGTAAAGATCAGAAAAGGTGTGGCTAAGAGACACTGTGACTTTGATAGAGGTAAAAATATAGAAGCTATAACAAGTGGAAATATAGAATAGGAAAGAAATAGAATTGAAAAATACAGTCAGAATGGCAGTAGGGCAAGAGAGAAATTCAAAGGATGTCTTGAGTCAACTAACACACATGTATTTCACAAAATTACAGTGAGAACATACTATAGAGTAGGGTAGCATTGGAATTCTGATTGGCAGAGAAAGATTTAAAGGAATAGCTGAGGGGAATAAAGTCATCTGGGAGGTGGAGGACAAGAGAAAAATTATTGTTTGGTAGAGGCTAGAAAAATAAAGATGGCAATGAGAGAAACCAAAGTTAAGATTTTAGTTCTCTTAAAATATTTGAGGGCTTCCCTGGTGGCACAGTGGTTGGGAGTCTGCCTGCTGATGCAGGGGACACGGGTTCGAGCCCTGGTCTGGGAAGATCCCACATGCCGCGGAGCGGCTGGGCCTGTGGGCCACAAGTACTGAGCCTGCGGGTCTGGAGCTTGTGCTCCGCAGCAAGAGAGGCCGCGACACTGAGGGGCCCACGCACCGCTGTGAAGAGTGGCCCCTGCTCGCCCCAACTGGAGAAATCCCTCGCACAGAAGCGAAGACCCAACACAGCCAAAAATAGATAAATAAAATAAATAAACAAATGAATGATTTAAAAAAAAAATTTTTTTTTGAAAGACCAGAGCAGAGACTCTGTCTTCTCTAGAGAGCAGGGAAAGCCAACCATTGAGGTAAATATAAACAGAGGATTCACAGAGGGTGGCCATCTTTCCGTCATTACATTGCCTCATCTGTCCTATGCTAGGCTTCAGAAAGGTGGCACAGAGCTAAGCAAACAAGCAAATAAAAAAATTAGCAACTCCCTGCTCCCCAAAGTGAAGAAACCAATAGGAGAATTGGAAGGTAACTCGAATTGCAAGAGGTATTTGCTAGACCCCACAATAAAAACTGAGTCAATATTAAATTATGCATTTATGTGCCAGTAATTTATTACTATAGAGCATGAAGGAATTACATAGCAGTGTCCCAAATGACTATTTTTTGGGCTGTATGAGAGGTGGGGATGTGGGGATACAAGAGGAATAAATGAGAATTATTTTAAGTTCTAACTTCACACATGAAGATATATTTTCTACCAAATCTCATTTATTGCTACAGCGTATTGAAAACAAAACGATTTTGAGCCTTCAGAAGAAGTTGCAGATTTAACATATTCAGATTAGAAAGACAGAACTGTTGCATTTTGGAGTCATTTTGGATTAACACATTCAAAGCACGGATTTATTTCTAATTTAATTTTTAAACTATTACCATTATGCTTTCCTACTAGTCAACACTTAGGGACCTTCCAAAAAAGGAATATCATATCCATTTGGTCCATGCGCTCTTTGTACTTGTAATTGCATTTCTTCTTCACTCCAGTCCTTCTTCTAATGGAGTAAGTGTACGTCGTATGCCTCTCCTATCCATTAAAATTCCTTCTTGAAAAGACAGAGCTGAAGATTGGGGAAACTCCTTGCCATGTAAATATATCAGCATTATGATTTAATCCCCCTTCACTCCAAGTTCTCTGCCCAGGTAACATGAAAGCATGATGATGGCTTAACTGGGCATTGTGGCATCTGAGGCAAAGAAAAACGGATATTTTGAGATATATTTCATAGTTGGAAATAATAGGCAGGACTTAACTAGATTAAATTGGGGGAGGGGAGGAAAGAGGAGTCAAGGGTGAGGCTATGTGTTTAGCTTGAATAACAGGAGGGATGATGGTGACATTTACTGAGATGGGAAAGATTGGAAGAACGGAGGGGGTTATATCAAGAGATTGATTGAGAACATGTCAAGAAGATGCCTATTGGATATCTAGGTAGAAATACAAGATCTATAAGAGAGGAGCTTGGTGATAGAGTTAAGATTTTGGAAGTCAATTGAAAAGCAGCAATTCTATTTAGGGAGCTGGAGGAGATTACAGATGGAGAAACTAAATTCAGAAAGATTAAGATCCAACCTCTCAGGACTGAGCCCCAAGGTTCTCCAATATTTAGCTGTTGGAAAAGAGGATGATCCAGCAAAGGAGATAGAGGGTAGAATAAAAGGAAAGCCAAGATTGTGTGGCGACATGGAAGTGGAGGGGAAAATATTTTAAGAGAAAGTGAGTGCTCCGTGAATGCTGGTAAGAGGCCAAGGCAGAGAAGACCAGAGAGATGGGCTTGGATTTGACCAGATGATGGTTTATTGGTTACCATAGAAAGAAAAGTTCTGATTCAATCGTGAAGGAAGGCAGAGTGATTGAAGAATGAATGGAAGTTGAGGAAATGAAGGGGAGAGCAGATTTTTGAGAAGTTTTGCTGTGAAGGGGGATCAGAGGTGGAGTATCAGCTACAGGAGGATTTAGGACTGAGGGAGAAGGTTTCCTTTTTAAGGAGAGTATATCCTAGAACATGTCGCGAGCAGACGGGAATGGCATGGTTGAGATGGAATCAGTAATGCAGGAGAGAAAGAGGTGACCATGGAGTAAAAGCCTCCAAGAAGACGAATGGAAGCAGGATCTGGAGCACAAGTGGAGGGTGGGCAAGTCATGGCTTCCACTATATATATATAACGGAGGAGAAGGCAAAGAATAAGGGTAAGGATGCAGTTAGAGTCATTGATTTTGTGGTGAGAAGACAAAGGAGTTCCTGTTGGGGCAAAGAAGGAATCTGCATGTGACAAAATCTGGAAGAGGTTCCAAGCAGGGCCAAGGCAAATGTTATCACCTTGACTACACTGGCCAAGTGGGGTGCCAGTTCCTCAGGGAAGAGGGGGTGTTCTGGAACTGACGTTTACACCTTAGAATAAACTTTACGTAGTTTCCTTATGGAGAGTTGATTTAGTCATTGCCAACAAATCCTTTTATTATTGCCAGAAAATCTTTAAATAAAGAACTCTTCCAAGTGTTATTAAAAATAGATCCAGGGATCTGAAGGACCCCATCTTTCCACTGGAGTCACATTTCTGGTGCCTGGTGTGGAGGACAAAGGAAGTTGACTTGCCTTAAGGAGCTGAGTTACATTTTATATGTGAAATAATATTAAAATAATGAGAAGGAGGAGAAGGAGAACAGCTTAAGACCTACTATGTACTGGCGCTGTGTGGAACACTATATATACATCGTTATCCTATTTAATTCTCATCACAGATATTATGGGATATTACTTTCTTTTCACATTTGAGGAAACTATGGCTTAGAGAGAGAAGTGTATAGCTAGGGTTTGAACTTAGACCAGTATGATTCCAGAAGCAGCAAAGTGTGTGTGTGTGTGTGTGTGTGTATGTATGTGCACATGTGTTCACAAACTGAGCAGCTTCACAAATGTTGCCAGGTTTGAGACTTACAGAGCAGAATGTTTACAGCTTTTACAGTCTGATTTCTCTAGAGTTCAGACCCAAAACAGGAAGAAGTAGACAACAAATAAAGTAGGAGTTCAAGTAAAAAGGAACCAAAAAAGTAATATATTGCAGAATTTAGAACTGGAAACTGGGAGAAAAAGTTTGATTCTATTTTTGTCCAAGAAATAGATCGACTGCAACAGGGAAATAGATAGATAGGTATAGATATAGCCTATAGACATAGATATAGTTACTGATTCTTAGAACTACAGAATTTCCAGCACTAGCATAACTTCACAGAGCGTCCCAATCAGCTTTCTCATTTACAGTGAGGAAAGTGAGGCCCACAGAGGGGCAGTGCTTTGCCTAGAGTCAAAGAGAGAGTTAATATGCCAGGATTAACCCCAGATCTCTTGCCTCTCCAATGCCTTCCCATTGTATCATGGGGCCTCTTGTATGCATAGATGGAAAAAAGTGAGAGTGTAAATTAAAACATAAATAGTTAAAAGAAAGAATATAGTTAAGAGATGGTGAAAAGGCAAAAAAAAAAAAAACCCCAAAACAAACAAGAGAGTAGGTGCAACTTACATATACTAAAACATATTCAAGCAAAGACTTGAATAGATGAGTGTAACAAAGAAGAGGGGAAGAATTGAAAGTATTTTGTAAAATAAGTTCAGAGATCACTAAGAAAACAGAATTAGGGAAAGAATGCCACATAGCACATGGAAGTCCAAGAAGTGATGAAGAAACAAAAGCTTTCACAGAAAAGTTACAGATGTTATGGTGGGTCAGAGATGTGGTGCTGAATTCTAGATGTTTGAAAATGTTCTCATACAACTCAGACAGAAGTCTTCAATGATGTATGGAAAATGTCAAATGACTACAATATTAAAATAAGGGGGTACTAATGTTAGTGAAAAAAGAGACCGGCAAGAGAGAGGACCTTGATGTTGGTAAATGTAGTTTTTGAGTTGTCTTTTTTTTTTTTTTTTCCTAGTAATCCTGCTGCAAATGTTCTCATGAATAGTTTATTGGATGACACATGCAGCACAGTGGTATACGATAAATCAGAAGGAAATGATCAGTCAACTTGAAATTGCAAAATATGCTATTTGAGGAAGATAGGGAGAATACTTTCCATTAGAGAGACTGTGTTTTTCTCCTTAGGACCGTGCTGAGATATGTGAGGACACTACATTCAAATGAACCTAGGGTTCCCACTCTCAGTAGAGGTGGGAAAAGATCAAATGACAGGTGGAGTGAGGCAAAGTATCTTTATTTTGTGGGTAGCCCTATGTTCCTCCTCATAAGGAGACGTGTCAAATTTATACCAAGGTAAGACTACAATTGGAGGCTTCCAAATGAAAAAGAGTTATATGGGCTTTACTTGTCAGATGATATTGTCTGGGCAGTAGCAGGAGGATGGGCGAGAACACATGGCAAATTGTAGCAATGGGGATAGCATTAAAGATGAAAATTCACAGAGGAGTACGCAACAAATCTTTAAAAAGTACTTTCACTGTTCTTTGTAAGCCTTACCAACTTATGATTCTCTGTAACAACATAGGTTTTGTAGTTGTAATATGGTGCAATAAAACATTGAACTATTGGTTTATGGCATGTATAATCAGGTTTTTTTAATTTGGAAAAAACTTGAAAAGTATACCATTAATGGCAAGACACTTTATAATATGCAAAATATTTCTAGTAAAATGTGCTAATTAAAAAAATCATAAAACTGGATTGATAAGCTTGAAGCTAGATGTGGTACATTCAAAGATTAAGTTTCTAAGCAAAGTAAATAAAACAAGGAAAATAAAAACATAAATAAGGTATACTTATTTTTTATATCATGGGTTATGTTAAGAGAGTTGTTGAAATGTGTTATTTTAATTTTGTTGCATTTTCTATCATTTCAATAACAATTCTTTTGTTAGAGAATCAATGCTGTGTTTTGTTCTGTTAAAGTACAGTCTAATTAAAATTGTCATTCCTACATTCCAAGAACATTTAAATTTTAATCATGGAATTGTATAGGGACTCATAATTTTAATACTCTAGTTCCTAGGTAACCATGTTTCCCTCATATTGCTATCCTGGTTAAAATACACACACACACACACACACACACACACACACGCGCGCGCGCGCGCACCTCTTGGATTTTAATTATGAATCCTAGGATATTCCAAGAGGAATATTTTAAAAATATCGTCCGTAGTGCCATATTCTAGAACACTTTTTATTCTTTGCTTTTAATTTAATTCTCACAAGATAAATGGATTGCTAGGGATACTCGGCACTTATTCTTACTTCCTTTTATACTATTCCTTTTGTAAGCCCAGAATCCTGGGAACTAAATTCCCCAGAATCTCTTGCTGGTATGACTCCAGTTTTCATCAGTGAGAGGCATTTGATGAAATTTGAAAGTTGTAAGGAAAGTAGAGAATATTGTTCTTCTTCTGGTAGTGATAAATAAATGTGTTGGCTTCAGCACAAGTGACTTTTGAAAAAAACCTTTTAATTGGAGTAGAACATGTACCCTGTAAAGTGCATTAATACTAAATTTATAGCTTGATGAATATTTATGTATGTATTTATCTATGTAATCAACACCCTGTTAAAGACACAGAATATTTTCAGCACCCAAGAAGAATCCTTCCTGTTACATGTCAATCAATCTCACCCTCCAACCACAGAGGTAACCACTCTTCTGACTTCTAACACCTTAGATCATCTCTGCTTATTTTTGAAATTCATATAAATTGATGCACACAGTATGTGCTCTCCCCACCCTCAGATTTGTTGAAATATAATTGACAAACAGAATTATAATATATTTTAAGTGTATAATGTGATGATTTGATATATGTATACATTGTCATACATCACCTCACATATTTACCTTTTTTTTTTTTTCAGTGAAAACACTTAAATTCTACTTTCTTAGGAAATTTAAATTATACAATACAGTATTATCAACTGTAGTCACCATGTTATACATTAGATCCTCAGACCTTATTCATTTCATAGCTAAAAGTTTGTAACCTTTTACCAACCTCTCCCTATTACCCCACCCTGCCAGGCCCTGACAACCCCTTTTCTACTCTGTTTCTGTGAGCTCAATTTTTTTTTTTTTTCAGATTGTGCATGTTAGGGAAATCATGTACTATTTTTCTTTTTCTTTCTCTGACTTATTTTACTTAGCATAATTCCCTCCATGTTCATCCATGTTGTTGTAAATGGCAGGATTTCCTTCTTTTTTAAGACTGAGTGATATTCCATAGTGTGTGTGTGTGTGTGTGTGTGTGTGTGTGTGTGTGTGTATCTCACATTTTCTTTATCCATCCATCCATCAACAGACACTTAGGTTGTTTACATACCTAATGTTTGGCTATTGTGAATAGTGCTGCAATGAACATGGGAGTACAGATATCTCTTCAAGATCCTGGTTTCATTTCCTTTGGATAAATACCCAGAACTGGGATTGCTGGATCATATGGTAGTTCTGTTTTAAATTCCTTGAAGAACTTTCTATACTGTTTTCTATAATGGCTATACCAGTTTACATTTCCACTAACAGTATACAAGAATTCCCTTTTCTCTACATCCTCACCAGCACTTGTTATTTCTTATCTTTTTGATAATAGACATTCTAAGAGGTGTGAGGTGATAGCTCATTGTGGTTTAGATTTGCATTTCCCCAATGGTTTGTGATGTTGAGCACTCTTCATGTACCTGTTGGCCGTTTGTATGTCTTTGAAAAAATGTCTGTTCAGCTTCTTTTACTCATTTTTAAATTGGGTTATTTATTTTTTGGCTAATGAGTCATATAAGTTCTTTGGAGATTTCGACATTAACCCCTTATCAGATATGAGGTTTGCAAATATTTTCTCCCAGTCTATAAGTTACCTTTAGGTAGCCGTGACCAGTGGAACTGGTTTTTAGCAGTTTCTGACCCGAGCACTAGATTTCCTAAAATCTAGTTGTACACTTGAGATATAGAAGGAAACTTCTCTGAGCTTTAGTTTTCTTCCTTCCAACATATTTGTAAGTATAGAATTCTCTTTATTCAATCTCATTCTGCTTGAAATACCTAAAATGATTTCTGTTTGGTAACAGAAATAGTTCCAGGATATAGATATAAAGATATAGATATAAACTGTCAAAGATATAAATCTGGGATTATTTATCTCACCTAGAGATTCCAGATAAAATACACAGTGCCCAGTTAAATTTGAATTTCAGATAAACAACAAATAATATTTTAGTATAAGCGCGTCCAATGCAATCTTTGTATTTTTATTTGCTAAACCCTAATAGACCTAGTTAGGATAAAAGCAGTGATGATTTATCATCAGTAGATACTGCTAGCTCATGGGATGCAGAGGAAATGCAGTCACTTTATTTCTACCTGGTGGTTCCTGGGAGTGAAGCATATATGAAGGCAAGGCCTTGGAAGACCAGGTAGGGTTTTAGTGGTTATGTCAAATCTCAATTTTTAATGTAATTGTTATAATTTTGAACGATTAAGAATTCACCCCAGAGGATAAGATAAAAAAGACACTTTATATCAGTTAAAACTTCCTTTGTTTCTATTGACAGTAAATCCAACCTAAAACAACTTCCTCAGAGATTAAGTTTATTCACACACTGAACTACAAAGTGCTGAGGCAGATCTCGCCTTAGGCCCAGCTAGATCCACTGCGCTACACAGACCTGATAATTTCCGGTCTCTACTTGTCTTTTGTTTGTTTAGTTTTGTTTAATTTTAAAACAGTTTATTAATATAAAATTGACATACCATAAAATGCACATATCAAAAATGTGCAGTTCGATATATTTTGACTCATGCAAATACCCAGTAGATATATCTATCATTCCCCAAAGTTTCCTTTTGCTCCTTTGTAATCCTGCCCCTCCCCTTCTATTCCCAGACAACTCCTTTCCTGCTGTCACTATAGATTAGTTTTCACTGAAAAGGAATTGGACAGTGTGTATTGTGTAGTTCCTTTTACTCAGCATAATTATTTTGAAATTCATCCATACTGTTGTGTGTGTCAATTCTTTTTTATTGCTGTAAGTAATCTCATGTATGGATACATCATAGTTTGTTTATCCATTTACTTACTGATGGACACTTGGGCGTTACCAGTTTTGGACTATCGCAAAAAAAAAAATTCTACTATGAGCGTTCATGCACAAGATTTTGTACGGACATGTGCTTTCATTTCTCTTAGGTAAATGCTTATTAGTGAAATAGCTGGATCATGGGATAGGTATCCTTGTAACTTCTTAATAAACTGCCAAGTTGTTTTCCAAAGTGGTTGTACCAATTTACATTTTCACCAGCAGTGTACATATCATACTTGGTGTGGTGTTTCTAGTTTTAGTCACTCTAATAGATATGCAGTAGCATCTCATTTTCATTTGAGTTTTTATTTTCATAATGCTTAATGATCATATTTTCATATACTTACCTGCCATTGATTTATTTTCTTTGGTAAAAATCTCTGTTCAAATTTTTGACCCATTTTTTTAAAAAATTGGGTTGTCTGCTTTCTTATTATTGAGTTTTGAGAGGTCTTTATATATTGTAGATACAAGTCCTTTATCAGATATAGGTTTTTAAATATTTTCTCTTGGTCTGTGATTTGTTTTTACATTCTCATTTCAGTGTCTCTCAAGGAACAGAAGTTTTTAATTTTGAGGCAGTCAAGTTTAACAATTTTTCTTTTCTGGATCATGCTTTTGTTGTTGTATCTAAGAAGTCTCTGCCTAATCTAAGAAAAATACTCTCTTATGTTTTATTCTAGAGTTTTATGGTTTAATGTATTACAGTGAGGCCTATGATCCATTTTTTTTTGACCCATTGATCCTAAAACACCAATTTTAGGCCACCAAATAGATTATTTATTTATTTATTTAAAAAAATTTTGGCCATACCCCATGGCATATGGGACCTTAGTTCCCCGACCAGGGATGGAACCTGTGCCCCCTGCACTGGAAAGCAGAGTCTTAACCACTGGACCACCAGGGAAGTCCCCTATGATCCATTTTAAGCTAACTTATGTATACAGTGCAAGGTATAGATCAAAGTTCAATTTTTTTTCATATGGATATCGAATTGTTCTAGCACCATTTGTAGAAATCATTATAATTGTTTAATGACTTGTCTTTAAATGTTTATCCAAAATTAGCTGTTTATATATGTGTGGGTCTATTATAGCATTCTATTCTGTTCTATTCATCTATTTCTCTATCTGTACACTGAATCATACTGCCTTCGTTATTACAGCTTTAAAGTCAGTCTTGAAATTAAGTAGTATTAGTTCTCCAACTTTTCATTATCAAAGTTGTTTTGCTTATTATAAGTCCTTGTGTATTTCTATGTGATTTTAAAATTAGGTTGTCAATTTCTAAAGCAAAGCATACAGGGATTTAAATTGGGATGGCATCAAATCTACATGTCAATTTGCAGAAAATTGCTGTCTTAGCAATACTGGGTTTTATGATTCATCAACACAGTTTGTCATTCTATTTATTTTGGTGATCTTTGACTTCTCATAGCAGTGTGTTTTAGTTTTCAGCATGTAAACCATGCACATCTTTTGTTAGATTCATCCCTAATTATTTCACATTTTTGATTCTACAGTATTTCTTTCCAATTTTAAAATTTTTTCCAAAATGTGTCTCTTTAGTTAAACTATTAAAATAGCTATGTTTATTATTTTGAGTAAAATGTATGCTCCAGAAAGAAGCTCATAGATTTTCTGAGGGAAGAAACAGTAACTTTCTTGTCTCTCTTCCAATTTCAATTTTTGATTGTTCACTGCTAGTGTACAATATATTTTTCATATCTATTTTGTATCTTCCAACCTAATAAACTCACTTATTAATTCTTTTTTTTTCTAGACTCTATAGGATTTTTTTTTACATGGATGATAATGTCATCTGTGAATAAAGGTAGTTTTACTTCTTTTTTTCAAATACGAATACCATTTCTTTCTTTTTCTTGAAAGAGCCGATATTAAGGAGAAAGCATTTAGTTTTTCACCAGTAAGTATGATGCTATATGTAGGCTTATTTGTAGACACTCTTTATCAATATTGAGGAAGTTCACTTCTATTCCTAGTTTATTGAAGGATTTTAAAAAATGTTGAATGGTGGTTGAATTTTGTTAAATGATTTTTCTGTGTTAACAGGGATGATGATTATGTGATTTTTTTCTTTTAGTTTTCTATTATAATGGATTATATTTATTGATTTTCAGTTGTTAAACAAACTTTGCATTCTGGTTTACATGCCACTTGATTAAAATGTATTATCCCTTTTTTTATGTTATTGAGTTTTGTTTGCTAAAATTTTGTTAATAATTTTGCATATATATTCAGGAGAGGTATTGGTCACTAGTTGTACTTTTGTATAATGCTTTGTTTTGCTTTTAGGTCAATGTTTACTTTATAGAATGAATTGGAAAGTATTCCCTTTGGTTTTCTGAAAACAGTCACCAGTGAGGTCACTTGAAATTGGAATTTTCTTTGTAAGAATGTTTTTAACTACAAATTCAATTTTTCTAATAGATTTAGGGATATTCAGGTCCTATTACAGGGCTATGGTAGTTTGTGCCTTTCAAAGAATTGGTCCAATTTTATCAAAATTGTCAAATTTATTAACAAAATTATTTATAATGCCCCCTTATTATCCTCTTAATATCATAGAATATGTAGTGATGCACATCTCTCATTATTAATATTGGTAACTTGTGGCCTTTTTAATTGATCGTTATGGCTAGGGACTTGATTAAATGTATTGATCTTCTTAAAGAACTAGCTCTTTGTTTTGTTGGTTTTTCTCTATTATTTTTCTATTTTTCATTTCATTGATTTTTTTTGCTTTAATCTTTATTCTATCTTTTCTTCTGCTTACTTTAGGTTGAGCTTACTCTGCTTTCTTAGTTTTATAAGACAGACCTGAGATTTATTTGAACCTTTTCACCTATTCTAATAAAGGCACCTTGTTCTGTAAATTTCTTAACCTAGTACTGCTTTATCTTCATCCCACAAATTTTATATATTTTCATTTTCATTCACTTCAACTATTTATAATTTTCCTTTTGATTTCTTCTTGACCCATGGTTACTTGGATGCATTATTTACTTTTTAAAATTGGTGGTATCTTACAGAGATACTTTTGTTATTGATTTCTAATTTATTTCCATAGTGATGCTCTTTTTAGAGAAGTTTAATTGTGATGTGACTTTCTGTAGTTTTCTTTGTCTCTTATGTACTTGGACTTTGTAGATATTCTGGATGTGTGGGTTTATACATTTAATAAATTTTGGGAATTTTTTATCCAGTATTTTCTCAACTAATTTTCTGCCCTTTCTCCTCTCTCTTTACCTTTGGACAATTGAATTATACAGATATTAGGTCACTTGAAATTGTAGCACAGGTCACTAATTCTCTCTTCATTTGTTTTTCAGTCTTTTTATCATTTTTTTTTTCATTTTGGATAGTTTGCATTGCTATTTCTTCTAATTTTTCTTTGCAAAGTTTAGTCTGCTGTTACTCTCATCCAGTGCATTTTTTCATGTCATATGTTGTAGTTTTTACCTCTAGAATTTAATTTGTAATTTTTAAAAATTAATTAATAAATTTATTTATTTTTGGCTGTGTTGGGTCTTCGTTTCTGCACGAGGGCTTTTTCTAGTTGCGGCAAGCGGGGGCCACTCTTCATCGCGGTGCGCAGGCCTCTCACTATCGCAGCCTCTCTTCTTGGGAGCACGGGCTCCAGACGCGCAGGCTCAGTAGTTGTGGCTCACGGGCCTAGTTGCTCCGCGACATGTGGGATCTTCCCAGACCAGGGCTCGAACCCGTGTCCCCTGCATTGGCAGGCAGATTCTCAACCACTGCGCCACCAGGGAAGCCCTAATTTGTAATTTTTATGTCTTCTATGTCTCTATTTGAAAAGCTAAATCTCTCTGTAGCTTCTTATCAAATGGAATAGAGGTTCTTTTAAATTAATTAATTTATTTTTCGGCTGTGTTGGGTCTTGGTTGCTGCACATGGGCTTTCTGTAGTTGCGGCAAGTGGGGGCTACTGTTCATCACGGTGCACGGGCTTCTTATTGCAGTGGCTTCTCTTGTTGTGGAGCATGGGCTCTAGGTGCATGGGGTCTAGAGCACAGGCTCAGTAGTTGCTGCGCACAGGCTTACTTGCTCCGTGGCTTGTGGGATCTTTCCGGACCAGGGATCAAACCTGTGTCCCCTGCATTGGAGGGTGGATTATTAACCACTGCGCCACCAGGGAAGTCCCTGGAATAGAGTTTTAATAACTCTGTTAATGTTCTTGTCTGTTAATTCTAACATCCATGTCTGTTATGGGTTGATTTCGGTAGATTTTGTTTTCTTGTTTTTTCCCATACTTTTGCATATCTAGTAAGTTTTTATTGCATGCCAGACCTTTTAATATTATCTATACTGAATTTTTTTGTATTATTATAAATATTCTTGAGCTTTGTTTGAGAATGTAGTTAAGTTACTTGAGAACAGTTTGATTTTTTTGGTTTGGTTTGCTTTTAAAATTTGTTATGTGAGGTCAAACATTGCTCTAATGAGGCAATACCCTTCAAATAACTCTACCAAATATCCCATGTATTACGAAGTATTCCAACTTGACTTGTGGGAACATTCATTTTTTTCTGGCCCTGTCTGAGGTACTTTATTGTTTTCAGATGATTTGTTCTCTAGACTCAGGTAATTAGCATGCATGATCTGATCAGTACTTAGAATGCATGATCTGATCAGTACTTCGAATAGTTGAGGGAAAACCTTTTCAGAACTCTGGGGTTCTTTTTCTTTGTAGCTCTCTCATATCTGGTACTCTGTCTTGAGAACTCTATCTGCTCTGGTCTCCATGAACTCTCAGCTCTGTCTCTTCTGTTATCAACTCTTCCAGGCTCTGCCTGTGTTCCCCTTCCTAGATCACAGCCTGGAAATGTTGTCAAGACAGTGGTTTGGAGCAATTATAAGGCTTAATTACTTCCTTTGTTTCCTGTCTTTTAGGCATCACTGTCTTTCATTGCCTGCTACCTGTTTTTAATGGTTTCAATTTTTTCACATTCAGTATCTATATTTTCATGTTGGCCATAATTGGAATTCCTGGTCAGTTCTATGATTGCTCTTTAACAAAATATAGATTTAATCCATTTAAGGAAGTTTGGGGTTTCTGATATCAGAGCCTGAATACTTAATCTTTAAGTGGATATATTAAAGAATCATATATTAATGTTTTAACAGCTGGTCATTTAGAACATGCTAGGTGATGAGTTTGTGTCACAAATCAATATAGTCTTTTTAAGGTTATGTGGTAAGTTTCTGAGTAGCTGCTACTCAGCTCAGTTGACACTGTGGTGAGATAAGGTGAATAAGGAAAGTTTGTAAAAATATCTTGAAAAATAAAATCACGTTATGTAGCCATCTAAAATAAACCAGAAAAAAATGCTAATTGTTTTAGCAACTATCATTCTAAGTCATTATTTTTGTAAATTTAGTCAGAAAGAGTCCTATAATTAAAAACTCTTTTATAGCTTTGAAAAGAGTTTTAGGTAGTTTTAAAATTTAAGTAGAGGCAAATCAACACCATCCATTAAGATGAGAAATAAATAATAAAATCATATAGATTGCATTGATGTAGTCCATAGGATGAAAAGGATTATTCAATTTAACTTGATGAGCTACTATATCATTTTCTTCAAAGAACTAACATTTTAGAAAAATAATAGAGGACAAATGGAAAGCTTAAGCGTATCTGAAATGATGCACTGATGCATGCAAAAAAAGGTAATTCAAACTTTATATAATTATACTGGCAGTTAGGGGTGGTTTGTGAGGAGGAGTAGGCCAGGTGTAAATTAAATGCATCCAGAGAGGTGACTCCAGCTAGCACTTCCTAGTTAGGCATTGCATTATTCTGAAGGGTAGGCAGATATACCTTTACTTATGTCACAGAATTTTGATTTAAAGAACTCTTAGTTCACAACTTTTGAAAGTTTTTAAATGAATTTTATACTTTAAACAGCTGCAGTTAGGAGACAGAAAGGATTCTAATATAAACTGCTTGATTCCTTGTTACTCATTCATGATAAAAAAAAGTGAAAGATATATTGAATAACATTTTTAAATTATGTTTTAATGGTGATCCTACTTTTAAAGAAACTCTAGAAAATGTAGAAAAGATCATTGAAAAATAAGTAATATATGCTTTGATGACAATGCTGTTATCTTACTTAGGGTATGTTTACCTACTCATAAATCATTTAGAAATACAAATAAAGGGGGAAGAAATGTGTACTTTCACCTCATTTGCTCTGTTGACAAGAGGCAGTGTGAAATCCACTCGTCGACAAGGGATAGGTCACCTTATTTAAATTAATTTAAGGCGAGATAAATTTTTGAAATCTTTACTAACAATGGCAATACAATTTTGCATATTCCTGGTCTTTAGTATAAAATAAATCATGAAAGTCTTTATTTTACAGAATTGTAAAAATATATCTTGAAAAGTTAAATAATTGAAAAGTGACGTAAAAGTTTACTATAGACTAATGATGAAGGCAAGGCTTCTTATTATTTTCAGTATTTTCTTAGTATTTTCTCTGTACTGGGAATATTTTATTAATAAAAGGGTATTTTGTTTATGATCTTGAACAGAGAGCATTTATTATATTGAACCAGATAATTAATTTATCTCAGTTGAATTATTATGAAACTATAACTGTTAACAAAATGACTCAGAAGCAAAACAAACCAAAAAAGGAAAACAAAAAGACCTACAACTTTTTAATTGAATGACTAAAGAAAGTTTTCTCTACTGACTTTCTCATAATTCTCATAATAAGCATATAACAGGTGCAATTTTTGGTTTTGTTTTGTTTTGTTCTATTTTTCTCCTCTTAGCCATCCCATCTGCCCTGATTACCTCCTGGGGAGGCATTTCTACCTGACTCTCAGCCCATGCAGTGTGGCACTGTTGAGTGCACCCTGGTCCTAGGATTGACAGGAATTCAATCCCTGTTCTAAACACAACACAGCATCTCCCAAGCCACAATGATTGCTTTGGGATAGTTACCTGATTAATGCCAAGCCACTCAAGTTCAATCAGGACCATACTGTGTATCCTTACTTCAGTGACAGGGAATGGATTTAAGGCTATGAAAAGACCCATTCAAAATTATTAGAGGAAATAGTACCTAATGCTCACTACAGGACTAGGAATAGACCTACAAGCCAGACTAGAAAGTCTTAGAATTCACAGAGAAGTGGATAGAGTACACAGAAGTCTTGACTCAATAGAGGGAAATAATTAGCTTTAAAGTAAATATGACTCTAGCTCTTCCTTACAAATCTTAAAAAGCAAGACCTGAAAGAATCAAACTGTTGCCCAGCAACTTAACTGCATCAAGGAAAAACCTTAATAATATTTTTATGAATACAAAAATATCCTGTACCCAACAAGGTATGATATCCAATTAAAAATTACCAGGCATGCAAAGAAGCAGGAAAACACAACCCATAATGAGAAAAAATTAACAATAGAAACTGATTCAGAAATGACACAGATGTTAGAATTAGCAGACAAGGACACCGAACAATTATAACTGTAGACCTTATCTTCAAAAATTTAAGTAGAAACATGAAGATATTTTTTAAAAGACCCAAATTAAATTTCTGGAGATGAAAACTACAGTGTCTGAGATGAAAAATACACTGTATATGATTAAAACACTGAGAAAAAAATACACAGATTAGACACTAAAGAAGATAAGATGAATGAATTTGAAGACTTCACAATAGAAACTATACAAAATGAAACCAAGGAAAAGATGGGAAACAGTGAAAGGGTATCAGTGAGCTATGGCATCTACATAAAAGTAACTAAAAAGTCACACAAATGTAACTAGTCAAAAAGGAGCATGTTCATCAAGGTTACAGAATATGCAACTGATATACAAACATCAATTGTGTTTCTATATACTAGCGACAAAGTTGAAATTGGAAAACAATATAATAGCATCAAAATACAAAATACTTAGAGATAAATCTAATAAGAGTTGTACAGTCTGTACACTGAAAACTAAAGGCACTGATGAGAGAAATTAAAGACCTAAAAAATGTAGAGATATAGTGTGTTGATGGGTCAGAAGACACAATATTGTTAAGATGCCAGTTCTCCACAAATTGGTGTATAGATCCAATGCAGTCCCAGTCAAAATACCAGCAAGCTTTTTTAAAATGACAAGCTAATTCTAAAATTCGTATGGAATTACAAAGGACCTAGAATAAGCAAAACAAGTTTGACAGAAAAAATCAAAGTTAAAGGGCTGACGCTAATTTCAAGCCTGTTGTAAAGCCACGATTATCAAGATGATGTGGCATTTGAATAAAGATAGACAACTAGATTAATGGAAGAGAAGAGAGAGCTGAAAAATAGACCCACACATGTTGGACAACTTATATTTAACAAAGATGCAATGGAGAAAGAAATGGTGCTAGAATAACTGAGTATCCATTTGCAAAGAAAAAAACACCTTGGATCCACATGTTATACCATATATAAAAATGAACTTACAATTGATCGTATTCTTAAATTTAAAATGTAAATATATGAAACTTCTAGAATAAAGTATAGTAGAAAATAGTAATCTTGGGTTTGGCAAAGATTTTTTAAGCAGGGCACAAAAATCATGAACTATAAAAGAAAGTTACTAAGTTGGACTCTAAATTAAAATGTTTTACTCTTCAAAAGACACTGTTATGAACATGAAGTCAAGCCCTTTCATGAGAAACTATTTGCCAAACACATATCTGACAAAGGACTTGTATCCTAGAATATGTACCTAAATCTTTCAACTCAGTAATGAGACAAATCACCCAATTAAAATGAAAAAATTTGAACAGGGCCAACAATTTGAACAGAAACATCACCAAAGAAGATTTACAGATAGCAAATAAGCACATGAAAAGGTACTCCATATTATTAATAATTAGGGAAATGCAAATTAAAACCACAGTGAGATGAAACTGTTTACTAGAATGGTTACTGTAAAAAGAGATCAACAATATCAAGTGTTAGAGAAAATGAGAAGAAATGGGAGTCCTCATATATTGCTTGTGAGAACGTAAAGTGGTACATCCAATTTATAAAACAGTTGGGAAGGTTCTTTAAAAGTTTAATATACACCTACCTTATGATCTAGCTATTTCACTCCTAGCTATTTTTCCAAGAAAAATGAAAGCATATGTCAGTTAAGTTTTTGTATCTTTATTCATTTATCCTGACAGGAAGCACAAAGTTGCTGGGTCAGAGAACAAAGCAATTATTTATTCACGGAGCATCTTAGTGCCATTTCTTCATGCCTCAATAATCCACAACTGACACAGTGAGGGCCTAATGGTCCTGTGCGAGGGGAGGGATTTTCACCACGGGAGAGGAATTCCAAAATTATGAATTTTATATAGAGCAGCTGGCAAATATGTCCCTTTTTCCCTTCCAGAGAGAGAGAGAGAGAGAGCAAGGTTTGAATGTAAGCAAAGCCTCTCTGGGGAGGGGAGAGAAATTCTCTAGGGTCATTATCCTCTGAAATGTAAATAAATAATGTCTTTAGGGAGAGATAAGACTTCACATCTCTCTGGTTGTCTCTGTCCTTAAGGATACTAGTCAGTTATATCTTAACACAAATGCCAGCGTTCTTTGCTCAGAAAGCTCTGACCCATACAGAAAAGTGGAAATGTTCATTGAACACTGTTTCCCAACAATGTCCGTATACAACTTGTAGATGAATGCTCATAGCCCCAAACTAGACACAGTACAAGTGTCCAGCAACAGATCAATGAGCAAACAATTGTGGTATACCCACACAATGGAATACCACTCAATAATAAAAAAGCTATGAACTGTTGAAATATACAACCACATGGATGAATCTCAAAAAAAAAAATTGTGCTGAATAAAAAACGCCAGACCAAAAAAAAAAATCATACTGGATGATTTCACTTATATATAAGTCTAGAAAATGCAAATTAATTTATAGTAATGAAAAGCAGATCAGTGGAGGCATGGGGAGAGAGACTGGGATGGGTAGGAGGGAAGGATTGTAAAAGGATACGAGGTGGGGCTTCCCTGGTGGCGCAGTGGTTGAGAATCTGCCTGCCAATGCAGGGGACACGGGTTCAAGCCCTGGTCTGGGAGGATCCCACATGCCGTGGAGCAACTAGGCCCGTGAGCCACAACTACTGAGCCTGCGCGTCTGGAGCCTGTGCTCCGCAACAAGAGAGGCCGCGATAGTGAGAGGCCCGCGCACCGCGATGAAGAGTGGCCCCACTTGCCGCAACTAGAGAAAGCCCTCGTGCAGAAACGAAGACCCAACACAGCCATAAATAAATAAATAAATAAATAAACAAACAAACAAACCCAAAGTTAAAAAAAAAAAAAAAAGGATACGAGGTAACTTTTGTGTGTATATATTCATTATTTTGATTGTAGTGATGGTTTCATGGGTTTATCCATGTGTCAAAACCTATCAAACCATACACTTTAAATATGTGCAGTTTATTTTATATTACTGTGATACAGCTGCTTGAAAAAATTAGAAAATTAGAAAAATCAGCCCCTCTAGGAATTATTTCTTTGAATTTCTGGTCTATGATTATATGGGGAGAGAGAAAAACAGAAATAGTTTCTCCTACTGTCAGGGAGATTATAAAGGCCACAGTGGTCAAGTGCCTCAGGATCACACTTAACCTGGGGGCTGTAGCTAGACTTAGGTGATCTCAGTCTGGGGACTGATGGAACCAGAGGAAATTCTTCAATCCATGTGTGAGGCTGCCCCAGTGCTAAAATAACATCTATGGTGTGTGATAAAGCTATGGAAAAGCGGCTATATTGGTAGATTTATGAGACGACAACTGATTTTCAAAATGCAGTGGATAGCATTGTTGTGAGGCTGAAATGCCGAAAGCCAAAGAAATTTATGGTCATATTACTCAGGGTCAGGAAAATATTAAATCCTTCTTGGCTAGTTCTGGCTGGCTCACACCTTTCAAAAGGTGATATGGTGTGAAAAATGTTAAACCTGAAGGTGAGGCAAGTTCTGCAGATCAGGATGCTGCCAAAGAATTCAAAAATACCTGTGAAGTGTTACACAGAGAAAGGGTTATGTGGAAGAACAGGTTTTCAGTACAGATGAGACTGGCTTGTTTAACAAGTATATTGGAAAATGAACCTTTGTAATGGCAAGGGGTGTTTTGGTTGATGAAAATTTTGTGGCCAGAGGCTCATAGGAGCCTAACCTTGTATTTCTCCCTGGAGCAATAGTTCAGCGTTGGTAGCAACCTTATAGAACATAACTACTGCAAATAGCGAGAATCAGCTGTATGTATTTAATCACCTTTGTGTTTTTGTCTCCTACCAAATGGAATTTCTTCGCTGCTTTATGTCAGTGAGTAATCCTTTTTATAACTATTAGATATTTATTTCCCTAAACAAATTTTTGTACAATTCTGGTCTGTTCCATGTGTGAACAATCAGAAATAATGGACACTTTCAGACTCTATGCATGAAAAATTAAAATATACAGACTATAGGTAAAGATTTAAAAAATTTCCTCTCTATGGCCACATCACAATCCAACCGGAAAATTTTCTAGTAAACGCATGAGCCTGGCTTGGGTAGGGGGCTGGTCTTTGTAGATGTTTTATTATTTTTAGAGGCATAGAACTCTATCGTATACCTAGGGGTGGAAGAACCACAACACTTAACACTACTGTTAGAGGCTTCCTGCATTAGAGTAAGAGTTACATGTGTAGGATGTGAGGGACATGATTTAGTAGAACTTATAATAAGGTGATTAGGTTTACTATACTTTTATTTAAAGACTTTATGAGTACATGAGTGTTATTATTCTTGAGGTAAATTGTTATGGTTGTTTCACTTCCTTTTCTTATATTTAACACGTATTTTCTATAATCTTGTGTCGTACAGCCATTATGTAAACAATCTATATCATAGAAAGACACAGAGGTTATTAAACAGGTAAATAAGATCACATGGTATATTAAGATGGTGAGAAACTCCATTTCAGTTTTTCAAACTTAGTATTAACCATCTGTCAAGATATAGCTGCAGAATTAGCCATATGTTTAAATCATTTCTCTTATTCAGTGCACACAGTTTAAAAAAAGTCTTTAGCTGCTATTCTCCAAAAACACTGTGGAATGAATCTCAAGATATTTTCTTATTAACACAGGACAATTATTTTGAAGGAGTTTAGTTACAGTGATTAATAAGGAAATAACTCCTTGTATTACATTGAATACTTTTCAAGTGATGGCTTTATATCTGCTTTTAGCTTTTAATTATTCAACAAATTTAGTAAAATTAGAAACTTTACATATATAATGTATGTAAAACTGAAGCATACTATTTTCTTTTTCTAAAAGTTTCTTCTAATTATATATTTGGCAAGTACAGGGTTTTTCATATTGAACTTGGTAAAGACTGTTAAATTGACTGTTTGTACTTTATATGGAAACTTTTATTAGTCTATTGCCAAGAGCATAATGTTTGATTTATTGGCTTCTAGTTTTGCTAACTTCTGATATAATTATCATTTATAACTACGAAGAAAAATAATTAAATTTTTTTCATTTGAGCACACCCCCCGTTCATAGCGGCATTATTCACAATAGCCAGAAGGTGGAAGCAACCCAAGTGTCCATCAACAGAGGAATGGATAAACAAAAGGTGGCATGTTCATACAATAGAATACTATTCAGCCTTAAAAAGGAAGGACTTTCTGACACATATTGCAACATGGATGAACCTTGAGGACATTATGCTAAGTGAAACAGGCAGTCCCCAAAAGACAAATACTGTCTGGTTCCATGTATATGAGGTGTCTAGAATAGTCAAACTCATAGAAACAAAGTAGAATGGTGGTTATCAGGGGCTGAGGAGAGGGAAAAATGGGGAATTGTTTAATGGGTATAGAGTTTCAGTTTTGCAAGATGAAAAAGTTCTAAAGATTAGAGACTGAAACTACACATGTGGCAGTAGTAGATGTTATAGTATAGGGAAACAAGGACAGGACGTTGATCTGATTTCCTCATAAACTTGCTGAAAACTTCTGGTTGATCAATCTTTGAACCTCAGTTTCTTCAGGTGTTTAAGGAGTAGTTTGGACTGGACAATTCTTTTTTTTTTTTTTTTAAATATTCCAGTGTTTACTTCTGTTTTGATCTTTTATTTATTTATTTATTTATTTATTTATTTATTTATTTTTGGCTGTGTTGGGTCTTCGTTTCTGTGCGAGGGCTTTCTCTAGTTGCGGCGAGCGGGGGCCACTCTTCTTCGCGGTGTGCGGGCCTTTCACTGTCGCGGCCTCTCTTGTTGCGGAGCACGGGCTCCACACGCGCAGGCTCAGTAGTTGTGGCTCACGGGCCCAGTTGCTCCGCGGTATGTGGGATCTTCCCAGACCAGGGCTCGAACCGGTGTCCCCTGCATTGGCAGGCAGATTCTCAACCACTGCGCCACCAGGGAAGCCCTGGACTGGACAATTCTTGAGGCACCTTCTGCCTTTAACATTCTGTGATTTTGATCCGCTGCCCATGCATAGCACAGGAGAAACACGGCTCAGTAACAGTTCATTTGAAAAAGTGACATGACTTCCAAAAATGCAAATATAAACTTAGATTAATTAATAAAAGCATAGCCCATTAGCAAATGGAGATCTGTTAAGAAGAGAGGGATCTGAGTGGAGAAGGGCCTTGGGTTCCATGGTGGATATAAATGAATTGAAGTAAGGAACTGGATGAGAGAAGACTAAAGAGGCATGATGACTCTCAATAAATATTTTAAATGCTATCCCTTGGAGGAAGGACTCATTATCATCTGTGAGTACCACTGGGCAGAGCTAAAAGCCAGGAATTAAGTTCCAGAGAGGCAAGTGCTAGGAAGTATCTAAGATTAAAGAGGCGAAAGCATAAGGAATATAGCCAATAATATTGCAGTAACTTTGTATGGTGACAGATGTAACTAGACTTATTGTTGTGATCATTTTGTAATGTATGAAAATATCAAATCACTATGTTGTACACCTGAAACTAATATAATATTGTAAGTCAATTATACTTTAATTAAACAAAAAACTAAATAGGTAAAGGCTGGATAATATACGTGACGGAGTTCCACATGCAGATTCTATGACTTATATTTGTCTGGAGAATGTCCCTGCAGTAAGGTCCCTGGCTACCTCCTTCTAGATCTTTCCTTCTGGTTTCACTAAGCTCTTCCTCTTTCTTAATGTTTCTCTTGTTTCAGAGTAAGCTTGATGTCTATCCTTAGATTTTTAAAAAAATTTTAAAATTAAGGTATAATATATACACAGTGAAATGCCAGATCTTTTTTTTTTTTTAATTTTTATTTATTTATTTATTTTTGGCTGCGTTGGGTCTTTGTTGCTGCATGTGGGCTTTCTCTAGCTGTGGCGAGCGGGGGCTACTCTTCGTTGCAGGGCGCGGGCTTCTCATTCCGGTGGCTTCTCTTGTTGTGGAGCATGGGCTCTAGGCATGCGGGCTTCAGTAGTTGTGGCATGCGGGCTCAGTAGTTGTGGCTCACAGGCTCTAGAGCAGAGGCTCAGTAGTTGTGGTGCATGGGCTTAGTTGCTCTGCGGCACGTGTGATCTTCCCCGACCAGGGCTCAAACCCATGTCCCCTGCATTGGCAGGCAGATTCTTAACCACTGTGCCACCAGGGAAGCCCTGAAATGCACAGATCTTAAACATATAGTTTGATGAATTTTGAAAGATATTTAACCTCCATTTAACCCACACCCTACTCAAAATATAAAACATTTTTAACACTCCAGGAAATTCCCTTGGATTGCCTTTCATTCCATCCTTTCCCCAAGAGATAAATACTGTTCTGACTTTTATCCATGGATTATTTTCTATTCTTAATATAAAGGGAATTACATGATATGCACTCTTTTCTGCCTGACTTCTTTTACCCAGTGTAGTTTTTTAGGGATCCATATTGTATAAATAGTTTGTTCTTTTTATTGCTGAGTAATATTCCATTTTATGGCTATAGTACATTTAGTTTATCCATTCTCCTAACAGTGAATATTTGGGCTGTTTTCCACTTTTTGGCCATTTAAAGTAAAACTGTTATGAACATTTTTTAAACAAGTCTCTGTATGGACTTACGTTTTCATGTCTCCTCAGTAAATATCAAGGCATGGAATTACTGGGTCATAGTATAGGTGCACGTTTAACTTTATAAGAAACTGCCTAAGAGTTTTCCAAAGTTGTAGTATTTTACAATTCCACCAGCAATGTAGGACAGTTCCAGTTGCTCCACATCCTTACTAAAATTTTGTGCTGTTAGTATTTTCAATTTCCTCTATTTTAGTAGGTGTGAAATGGTATTTCATTGTGATATACCGTTAGCTTTCACTAAATGAAACTATGTTTTTTGTGAATTTTGAAAATTCTCAGGCAGAGTTTTGACCTCTGCTAACTACAATTGCATTATGTTTTGTAAGACCTTGATGGGCTGCAATTACCAGTAAGTTTGACACATAGCAAGAACAGAGAGCACAATTTAATCATAGGAGGGGGTTTGGAGAGAGCCAGGATAAATACAATGGTTTTTGTTTCAGTGGATCTATATAAAGCCTGTGAAATTCATTGCAGTATTGTGAGGTGTGTCAGTTTCTGTATATGTGTGTCTGTGTATGTCTATGTGTGTGTGTTTGTGACTTTTACTAGGGAGTGAACCATGAAAGTCTAAAAGTGACCCATGATCTTCAGGAGAAAATAGTTAAGTAGGTAATTGATGCTTGGGAATATTGTTTCCAATTTTTTCTACATATACTTTTAATGTTGGATGAGCAATTTATTAATATTTGCAAGAATTTAAATAACTATAATTTATATTTGTTGTATGTTTCATCTTCTTCTCTTCTCATTTCTCTAGCTCCCTGCGGAACTAAATAAAAACACTGACCCTGCTCAGCATCACATAATGTGCTACAAAGCTTGAGCTTTGCTCAGCTGCTTTAATGTGTTAGAACATAGGGCCTTGCTTTAAGGGGAGTTTCATCAACTTTTAGAAAGCTTACTGTTCATGTTTGTCTAATCCCAGAAGAGTTGAACGGTCTCAGAATTTTCACTCTCCATGAAGAAATAAAAGATGGAAAAGACCCATTTAGCAGCCTGGTCCTGTGCCAATGAAGGATTACCTTCTCAATAGCCCTGGAGATAATTTTCACTTTAACTTTGCAATATTAAATTACTAAACTTGAACTGCTTGCCTTAGGAGACCATTTTAGAGAACAAATAACTGCTTGGGCTTATCCCAGTTCTATATTTAAATTATAATATAAAGCGTTACTAAAAGCTAGATCAATCCTGATCAACGTCAGTAGATTATCTTAGATTATCTTTGCCAACTATGTGTTACTGATCCTCTTACTCTTCAAATTCTCATTTCAAAAACAGTGAACGTTATCCCTCTCTGTAAGAGGAATCCACAAGTATTTACAGTAAAAGAAAAGCTTCTTAACCTTTTAAATTTGGGTTTGAGAGTCTTCCTTGAGTTGCCCGTAAATTGGTGGCAAAATCTGTACTTGAGTGCAGAACAGGCCACAACAGTCTTGATTTTATTGCAGTAAATCAGCAGGAACCTAGCGTTGCTATCTACAGTGGATACAACATTCTCTGTATTGCCACCTAAACTTTGATCTTTTCTTCTTGGGACTGGTTTGGTGTGAGACACAAGGATTGCAGAGCCACTTTAGTTCTTATTTTATATAATTAGCATTGACCACCATCTTCTTTTTTTGGCCACTACCTTTCTGAAATCTCCTGCTTACCGTCATGTCTGCAGTCACATGACCAAAATGGTTTGCTGTAGATCTGAGAGCAAAATTCCAGATTTATATAGGCTCTCAGATTTGTGTGGATGTGAATCTTACTGTGTCACTTTTCCTTGTGCATTACAAGATTTATATTATTGCGTTTTCTTTGTCTTGCTTTCTCTTAGATTCTCAGCAGTCTAGTTTCCGGTCCATTAAAATCACATCCTTATTACCAGTTCCAAGTGTATAATCTCATTACTTATCCTTCTGGAGTTCATCATTGCCTTTGTTTCTTTTTCCTCCTTGAAATCACACTTCAGGATCCAGAGGAATAGTTTTTTCCTCCATTCTTGTTCTTTTATTTTAGATGGATCTTTTGACCTTTGTCTAAGGGTTTTTTGCTTTAACTTATCCCAGTTACCATCATTCTCTGGGAGATTGTTTTCTTAAGACTGCTACCAATTGCTCTATATTTCCCTCTTTTTATTGGGGTAATTTGTGTTGGAAGAAAGCATGTAATTATAAAAGGTGTGTCTTAGGTATGACTGGTGAACCTGGCACACAGCCTTGTAAAGTTAGAAATCCAATCTCATCTGTACTCCAAAGTGATAAGATGCTGGCATGTTGAATCATGCAAACAGACCTCACAAAAGACCAGTATAAAAACAAGAATGTAGCTTATTAATTTAAAATGAGAAAAATAGGTAATAGAAAAATCAGGTATTTCTCTTGGCATGACTTGCCCCCGTCTCTCTATAGACCAGCTACTTGGGATTAGTGATGATATAATTAGAGTGAGGGTTATTAGTTCAATGGACTTGATGTGTAATAGCAACCATCTTTAGGAGCTTATGGTGTCCAGCTATATAACAGAAATACTCCAGCCGGGTCAGGTCTATGATTGTGCCTGCCTGGAAAGGTATCTTCTCTCCTGTAAGTGTTTGTATTACCATTGTGGATGTTTACCTCTGTGACAATCTTTTTTTGTGCTCTTATAGCTGCACAATCTTTTTTTTTTGAATGACGTTTTCTTAGCTCAGTTATATCAATAATGTTGATTAGGTTATGGTCAGTTCTTGCTGGCCAAAGACCATGTCTTTATATCTACTGTATTTGCTTTCTTAGTTTAATTATTGGAGGAAAATCCCAACTGCCCTTATTTTCCTCTGTGTTCTTTCATGACTTTGATAACCATCCATTTGATTACATACGGATTTGTATTTTTTAAAATGCAGGTCATGCTATATCCAGAGTATTATTTTGATATTTGCTCTGAAAATAATATGGCAAAACAATATGCGTGCTTCTAATTCCTCTCCTATCTACTTCTAAGCACCTGGCAAATATCCTTTCCTATTATATTCTAACATATTTCTTTCTGGAGGCATATGTATACTCTGTACATTGGGTAAAATAATGTACATAAGGAAAACTGTAGGTTGAAACAGGAATTTGAAGCTTCAGCATTTGTAGTAATTTATGAGGCGTAGCAGGCCCTGTATTAGAAGCAGAAGTGAGCATGTTATCGTATTTGTCTCGGGATTCAAAGCATCTTAGACGAGGCAGATATACAGCTGTGCTATAGGGAGGGCAGGGGCTTCTGAGAAGTCATATTTGAGCTCTGCAAAAAGCGAGTAGGATTTTCCTGGTCAGGCTGAAGGAGCACACTGCTCATGTGTTTGGGGAAGTTGAGTTTGGCTGTAAGTGGAATACAGAGCAAGAGGTGAAGGTGATGAGGGCAGAGAGATCAACAGGTGATTCTGAAGATCTTCTCTATGCTGATGAGGGATCTTGACCTCTTCCTATAGGCAAATTGAAGCAATTGCAAATACAGAGCTAGAACTTGAGAGAGAGACAGAGCTGGAGACATGGATTTGGGAGAGATCATAGATCACTGAAGCTGACTCCAATCAGAGACAGCCAGTAGATAAAGAAGAGAAATTAAGAGGTTCAGGAGGGCAAGAATCCATCCCTTCATGTGGTCATGGATTCTTGTTTTGGAATGAATTGAGAGACCAAAGGATATCTCATGGATATTAGGGAATATCTATGCAAAGCAGATTTTCTGGAAATCCCTGGAAGTGTCCTATTGAAAAGTGATTCTTCCAGGCAAGTGAGAACAACCAGTAAAGGGTCTCTCCACCTCCCATCCCACAACCCCTGGGTCGTGTTTGGACTACAGCCTTGCAAACATAAGTCAAGTAGTGTAATGACTTTAGTTGTAAAAATTGTCACAATAGTTATTCATTTATCATACCCTCAAGCCTCTGACACTCATTTCTTTTTATGATTTCTAAACTTTGTCATTTATTTTTGAATTCCATGCATTGTGTTTCTTAATCTCTTTAGTCAAGTAATAAACTTTCTTGTCCATCAACTTTATGTCTTCTAACTCCTTTGCTTCTTTCTTTTGACACCACGTTGAAAATGATCCTCACCCTTTACAGTTTTCACATGTCCATCTGTTGCTCTTTGCAACAGAGTCCTTTCCTGGTTTCAGAGCACTCTTTCAGTGTCCTTCTGTACATCTTTATACATGCTCTGTCCTTTCCCTTGCCTCCATTCAAGTAACCATCCCCTCCTTTTTCTTACTTCATCTAGTAAAGCCTTGTCTAATATTTTTCCCCACTATCCCTTTTCTTAAATAATTTACTGGTCTCTGTTACTCTCTTCTTAAGTTTAAAGCTTGCTTTGAAAGAAGGCCTTCCTTAATTTATCTCATAGCACACCTTCATCAACCTTAGATACTACTTCTGAGAAAGGAACTGTCACATTTGGACAGTTGTCCAATTTGGGATGTACACTTCTTGAAGGAATGGACTGTTCTTTCATACTCGTATATCTTTCTCATATTTTTGAATTTTTAAAATCTGTTATCTATCATGAATAGAATTCTAATTGAAAAAGATTTGAAACCAATGCTTCTAGAATTTGTAGGTCCTGGTACTACACCATGTGTGCACATATATTTATCATGTGGAGAGGGTTCATAATTTTAGCTAATTCTTAAAGGTCTCCAGGATGAAAATAAACATGCTTACTTAAGACTATAAGGGTAAATCCAAAAATGGGCAGAAGACCTAAATAGACATTTCTTCAAAGAAGATATACAGATTGCCAACAGACACATGAAAGAATGCTCAACATCATTAATCATTAGAGAAATGCAAATCCAAACTACAATGAGGTATCACCTCACACCGGTCAGAATGGCCATCATCAAAAAATCTAGAAACAATAAATGCTGGAGAGGGTGTGGAGAAAAGGGAACACTCTTGCACTGTTGGTGGGAATGTAAATTGATACAGCCACTATGGAGAACAGTATGGAGGTGCCTTAAAAAACTAAAAATAGAACTACCATGTGACCCAGCAATCCCACTACTGGGCATATACCCTGAGAAAACCATAGTTCAAAAAGAGTCATGTACCAAAATGTTCATTGCAGCTCTATTTACAATAGCCAGGACATGGAAGCAACCTAAATGTCCATCGACAGATGAATGGATAAAGAAGATGTGGCACATATATACAATGGAATATTACTCAGCCATAACAAGAAACGAAATGGAGGTATTTGTAATGAGGTGGATGGAGTTAGAGTCTGTCATACAGAGTGAAGTAAGTCAGAAAGAGAAAAACAAATACAGTATGCTAACACATATATATGGATTCTAAGGGGAAAAAAAAAAGGTCATGAAGAACCTAGTGGCAAGACAGGAATAAAGACACAGACCTACTAGAGAATGGACTTGAGGATATGGGGCGGGGGAGGGGTAAGATGTGACAGGGTGAGAGAGTGTCATGGACATATATACACTACCAAATGTAAAATAGATAGCTAGTGGGAAGCAGCCACATAGCACAGGGAGATCAGCTCGGTGCTTTGTGACCACCTAGAGGGGTGGGATAGGGAGGGTGGGAGGGAGGGAGACGCAAGAGGGAAGAGATATGGGAACATATGTATATGTATAACTGATTCACTTTGTTATAAAGCAGAAACTAACACACCATTGTAAAGCAATCATACGCCAATAAAGCTGTTTAAAAAAAAAAAAAAGACTATAAGGGTAAAGATCTTACCTTCAACTTTTGCAAGGAATAAGTTCAATTAGATTTTTATATGAACTTAAAATAGTTGTGTAGGGCTTCCCTGGTGGCACAGTGGTTGAGAATCTGCCTGCCAATGCAGGGGACACGGGTTCGAGCCCTGGTCTGGGAAGATCCCACATGCCGCGGAGCAACTGGGCCCGTGAGCCACAATTACTGAGCCTGCGCATCTGGAGCCTGTGCTCCACAGCAAGAGAGGCTGCGATAGTGAGAGGCCCGCGCACCGCCATGAAGAGCGGCCCCCGCTCGCCGCAACTAGAGAAAGTCCTCGCACAGAAACGAAGACCCAACACAGCCATAAATAAATAAATAAATAATTTTAAAAAAATAGTTGTGTATAATTGATCTCACTACTTTTCTTTTTTACCCTGTCTGGTTGGTATTAATATTACATTTTATTAACTTACAGATCATTTTCAACAAGATTTTATATTTATGTACTGTCTTTCCACAAAATTAGCTATTTTATAATGATTCTGAATGTAGCTTTACTTCAATTTGTTCTTTGAAAAAAACTTATTTTTTTCAAAGAACAAAATCAGAAACAGGAAAACAGGAGCTTCTGGCAGCCTAGCAGCAAAGTGTGTAATTTTCTAGCCATTCAGCTGCCACCTGCCCTGCCACCAGAGATTCAGTCTAATTATACTCGCTGATCTGAGCCAGCCACTGAAAGAGACATGATGTATGTGAAAGGGGAGGTTCTTTGAAGAGTTAAAGCAATCTTTCTTTAAAAGCTTGCTCTGTTTTTGCCTTGATGCGTGCTTTAACTGCTTCTTCCTGCCCACAATGTAAACCCAGATTCCATACAAGTAGGTGACAGAGCGGAAGCTGAAGGTACTAACATTAATCACAAGGAAGTTTAATTTTTCTAGCCTTCAGTTCCACCAAGTGACAGGGTGATTTTTACTTTTCTCTTCTAGAATCCTAATGTGCTGAATGATATTTAGGGTTCACACTCTCCTCAAAGTATCCAGATGTCAATCTGACAAATGACTGTGTTTTCTATAAGATGCCAGGGATTGATTGGATCGTGGACACATCTGGCTTGTTTTCTTTTTTCCAGCAAAGGGGAAGGTTTGGTAAGTTCTCACCTGCCCCGGGGTCAAGGCTCTGGTTGACCCATTGGAATCAAGTAGTGATTCTCCATTTCTGAATGTGTCAAAGGCTCCCATGGCTATCAACTTACCTGACATTGATATGGATACTGCATGTTTATCTTAGTGGCTTTTCACTCAGTATTTTAATTCGTATAACTAGAATATTGGGGGAGTGATGTTACATGTATTTAGATTAAATGCATATTTGTTGGGTAATCAGTTATGACTTTTGAAGCTCTATTTTATTCAGAATCTAAGTAAATTTAATTTATAATAGTGCCTCTTAAGATGCGTAGAATAGGCCTTTTTAGTAAAACCATAGTATAGACAAGTTCATATCTTAGTTTAATGTCCAAGTTTCTTTTGGGACAAGTGATGGTGTTATTGCTTTATAAAATAATGCTAACTTTGTCATCCTTTGGATTAAGTTTTAAAACTTCCTTATTTTAGGAAAATTTGATTTACTAGCTAAGTGTCTAATTTTCCTGGAACTTTTAAGTTTAAGGCTCAAATTGTTCCAGTCTAGAGACTTCAGTCAAAACTCACTACTGCTCCTTGTTTCTGCCTCTTTTCATTTTGCTGACTTTAATGTATCATCTTTTTCCTCAAAGTATTTCTCACCTCCTCCCTATGCACTATTTTCCTAAATTACTTTGACTGTATAAATATGACTTGTTATACTTCTTATAAGAGTATTTTAATAGTAAAATCAGTGGATGTGGTAGGCAGTGCTGGATGGTGTATTAGTTTTCTAATGCTGTGTAACAGATTACCACAAACTTAGTGGCTTTGACACAATACCCATTTATTAGCTCAGAATTCCATAGGTTAGATGTCCAGCTCAGCATGGCTGTGCTCAGGGTCTCACAGGCTGAAATCAAGACATCAGCTGAAGTAAGTTCTTGCCTGGAGGGTCTGGGGGAAAATATCTTCCTCCAAGCTCATTCTTCTTGGCAGAATTCAGTTCCTTGAGGTGATAGTCGGAGGTCCCCATGTCCCTGCCTGCTGTCAGCTGGGGACACTCTAAGCTCCTGAGGTTGCTACCTTCCTTGCCTTGTGACCTTCCCCATCACCCAGCCAGGAAAGGTGCCTTGAGCTCTCCTTGGCTTCTTGGCATATTTAAGGGCCATGTGATTAGCTTAAAACCACCCAGATAATCTCCCTTTGTTAAAGACAACTGATTCAGGTCCTTAATTACATCTGCAAAAATCCCTTCATTGCAGTACTTACATTAGAGTTTGATTGTATAACTGAGAGAAGGTGTGTGTACACCAGAGGCTGAGAATTTGGAGGGACATCTTAGAATTCTGCCTGCCACAGATGGCTAACCTATCTGTCATTCCTAATTCCTTTCTCCCATACCATATGCATTATAGAAGCTGGAAAGCCACTGGTTTTCCAGCCTCCCTTCCAGGTAGGATAACTATTTGACCTGGCCAATGAACCATTAAGAGGGAATTCACTGGAAATCAGCTGAGAAACCTTTGCTTTCCTGATAAAATAAACAGGTATTCCCAGAGCTTTTCCTTCCTGTATGGAATATAGGAATGATTCTTTGAGCTGCATTGGCCACCTGGTGACCATGAGGTGACAAACATTTATACCAAGCCATCTGGGTACAAGTATGCACATGTTTCTCTTGACCATCAGTTAATGATGTTCTTGTTTGATAAAACAATGCTAAGGTGGTGGAGAAAAAATATCAACAGTCCTTGAGGGCATTGTTGAACTACTGTGTCAGGCTTAGATCTTTACACTTCCAGACTTCTTAATTTTGAGCGACAATTAATTGTGTTTACTGACAAAGCTGCTATTATTTGTGCTCAAAACACTCCTAACGATAAAAGGCAACAGGGTAAATTAATATTTATGAGTAGTTACTAAGTACCAGCCGTGGTGCTAGATGTTTTATACATTATTTCACTAATATTCACAGCAATTCTGTTAGAAAGGAATTCGTATTATCCTTGTCCAGAGTTCTACTGTCACAGAGATAGCATGTGCTGGAATACAATTTCAAGACAAATCTGCCCGGCTCCAAGTGCCCATATTTATTTCACTAAATCATGCTGCATCTCTTAAAGGTTTAGTTCTATTCCTGACGGCTTCTTAATCCTGTTCCTTCTTAATGCTTCATCATAATAATTTTGGTATTTTGCATGCTTATAGGTACATGACAGTAGTATAGGTATTTAGAAACTCTATGCTATGGACTGAATTGTGTCCCCCTCAAATTCATATATTGAAGCCCTAACCCCTAATGTGATGGCATTTAGAGGTGAGGCTTTTGGGAGATAATTAGGTTTAGATGAGGTTATGAGGGTAGGGTCCTCATGATGGGATTAGTATCCTTATAAGAAGAGATACCAGAGTCCCCACCCGCTCCCGACATGTGAGGACACCAGGAGAAGGTGTCTGTCTGCGAGCCAGAATGCAAACTGTCACTCACACCGCACCACGCTGGCGCACTGATCTCAACTTCCAGCCTCCATAACTGTGAGAAAGGCATTTCTATTGTTTAACTCACCCAGTCTATGGTATTTTTTTATGGCAGCCTGAGCAGACTAAGATGGGTGATAACCTGCCAGGTCCCACTTCTCCTGAATCAACATCCCCAAAGCCCACCCTCAACTTTGGATGTAGTAGATGTTGACTGTACTCTTCAATCCTTGCAAACTATCAGGCCTTTTTATCTTTGCTCCATAACCAGATGAATTTAAACCTTTCACTAGGGGCAGAAGACATTGCTGAAGCCAAGAAAAACTATTTAGATTATCTATCTTTCCAGAAAATTTATGTCTGCCTGGGGACTATTTTTTCAAGTTAGTCCCTGGGAGAGGTCTCTAGCCACTGTGGTCATTTTAAATGGGTGTAACTCACTTCTGTAAGTTGATCTCTGCCCCTTAGACCACTCTATTATTCATGTTTCTTCTAAAGGAAGATCTCTGGGGTCATGAAACTTCAATCTAAATCTTGAACTCATCATAGCTCTGTCATCCTTGCAATATATCCTCAGAAGACACCAAGCAATGTGTATATACATTATCACTAGCTAGAGCATTGAACTCCAACCCCTATCTTATCTTTTACTCCAGTGAAGCTGGTCTAAACCACAAGTGAGCCTCAAGAACATTTTTACCTTCATTCTATAATGGGCCAGACTAAAAGCAGAAAAAGGCTTTCTCCTTCCACTAGATACGTATATGGTTTTGCCCTTAGTTTCCACTCAAAAAACAGGGAGAGAAAATTGGGAAAGAAGAAAAGGGGAACTTCATCTCACATTGGTGGAAGTGCCCCATTTGTGTCTCCTGCCTTTAACACCACTCTGGTCCCATAAGGCTTCCTTATTTAAAGGTATTATTATTCCACCCTCCTCCTTAACTTCCTCAACTCATCTTAAATGGGAGTGAATGGGGAGAGCTCTGTGGAGAAAAATGGAAACAGGTCCCTCCAAAAGAGTGGTTCTATTCAAGTTCAATGTATAATTCCACTTACTAAAAGCTGTACCTCCATAGAATCTGGCCTCATGGTCTCCTTAGAACTACATTTTGTTCATCTTTTCAAGAGGAGAAGTTCAGACGTAGAAGTGAGGAGTAAAGAAAAATTTGAGCTCCCACTTCTGCAGTGATTTTCAAAGTCTTTAGCCACATACACTTTATTCTAATAAAGCCTTACCTGGAATCCCATTTTTACAACTCTAATAAATTCAGAGATTCTCTGGTTGAACAAAGGAGTAGGAGGTAGCCTAGGTAGTGGAGCACTGTTGGAAATAACTGACTTAGAGGTTAGAAGATGTGACCAATATCTCCTGGTCCAGGCCCATACTCCTAACATGTAGGTAGAAAATAGGTCATGGGGATGGAGAGAAGACTGGGCCTGAACTTTGGCAAGTCCACAGCTATCTTTTGTCTTATTCACTTTGATAGAGTTGGCGTGTACCATGTATAGGCAGAGACTAAGTCCTGTTGAGCTGGTGCGTGAAACCTTTTTCCGCTGCATAAAATGTCTTCATTCAAGAGGTTTATGGTTTCTAGACAGCACTCCTGACCTGCCTCAGTCAACGCAGGAGAAAAAAGATAGGTGCAAGATACTCCAATTAGGCTCCAGGATCTCCTTCGTCTGTCCCCTTACACATACTATAATGAGAACCAAACTCAAGTCATTTTTTAAGAATCAGAATTTCAGAAAGCCTGACTGTGAGTTTCTTACAGTCACAGAGCTTTCCTGGTGCCCAGGGCAGAGGATGGAGAGACCAGTGTTATCTGCTCAGTCCACTTCCAGGTTTCTTTTACAACCTCTGATGATCTGTTGATTTTCTTGCTATCAGGTCTGTTTCTGCACATGAGTAATTGGGGGCAGAGGCTGACCCTGCTGTTGTATAGGAGTAATTGATGACAGTAAATTTATCCCTTTGTGTTGCTCAGGTATAGAGAGTTCTTTATTTCACACTACATCATAAATTACCCACCTACAGCCAGGTTCTGAAATTGTCTTTCCCAACTTCAGTTAAAGTTCATGGAGTTTGATGTGTGGATTTAGTATAGGATTAATTCCAGAGCCATGACCTTAGACCTTCTTACACATGGGTATTTCATGTATGGCATTTCCTATTAAGATAGAATCTGATTAGAACATAGATGTTTCGCCAGAGAAACATTGGGGAAGCAATGTTTGGTTGCAGAAGCAATCCTCAAATACATGTCTCAATTACCACTAAGCCCCCTCCTTACAAAGCCCTATTGATGTGGACTGTTTTTGCTTTGTTCTTTTGATTATTATTTATTTAACTTTGATTTTCATGCCACTTTATATTTAACCAGTCATATGTAAAAATATTACGTCAAAGGAACCATGTGAAAATGTACCAAAAATAAAAGGACAAGCCCACATTTAGAGTTGTGAATTAGAAGAAAGAATACATAGATTGGAACTAGTGAACACTTGAAACAAAACCCTATCCCATGGTTCCCTCTTCCAAGGCCAGGATTCATAATTCCTAGGAACCTAGCCTAGTTTTGACCACCCTCAGCTGAGTTTTCCAGTGTTGCCCTTACCACTGCTGCTATTGACACTAAGTATAATCCCTGTCTCTGCTTAGATAATTGGTGTCCCAGTTATTTCTTTGCTCATCATTCTGTTGTTTTTGTGGATACGCTGAAAAGAAGAAACAGTTTAGTCCCAAATCTATAATCACAAACATGCTTGTCTCACATAGAATTTAGGTATTTAAATGTCTGTGTATATGCCAGGTATAGGAACCAAAATGAAAAATTAGAATCTTGGAGGTTACCTGGGAAATGTTCCTTTCAATTTGAAATGCTCAGACTCTGATGGGAATGTTGAAGTCCTCAAAACAGAAAATAAATTCACTAGTAAGTTGGAATTTTCAATTTATGTGCGGACAATCTAATTTTATGTACTAAAGAGGTTATAAATTTCTTTAGAATGTTCTGTGACATTCAGTAGTCAGTGACAGAGAGCAGTAGACATGAGTAATGGGCAAGGAAAGCATGATTGCCAGGAAGTAACCAAAATAGACAGTAAAGGAAATGTCCATGTTGCAAGGACTTAGGGGCCCGTAGGGAGAGATCTGCGGAACCCTCGTGGGTCAGCAAGGTCTTGACGACCCTGGATGGAAAGGGAGAGTTGAAATAAGATTTATTCTAGATTTCAAGTCCTCTGTGGCATGAGGGAAAGAAGGAGTGAGAAGGAAGACAAAAGAAAAACTATGAGGTAATTACATACATACCTTAGTGGAATAATTGCTAGAAATGCAAAGGGGTTGCCTGTGTGTAGCAAGGTGATGCAGCATTGGGCTTACACTTTAAATAAAACATCTCTGGATAATATCTCTGTGCCCTTTACTTTCCAAAAGTCCTTCAACAAGTAGCTTAGCCATTGTAACTATCAGTTTCTTTACCTGTAAAACAGAGGTAAAAATGGTACCTATCTAATAGGGTTATTTAAAGATTAAGTGTTAATGAATATAACGTGCTTGACAGTATCTGGCCCATGTAAATGTTCTATATATGTGAATTGATATTTATTAATAATTATTATTCTAATTCTAATTATTCTAATTCAGTCCCACATCAAACTTCGGGATCAATCCTATAACAAGGGCTGCCGGGACCCTCTGTCAATAGTCTCAAGTTCAGCATCAGTCTTACTGCAGGTTCTGCTTGAATTACTTTGTCCATTCATGCATTTATTCATTCAACAGATGTTTATTGACTCTCTGCTCTTGAGGGAATTCTATTCTAGTAGAGAATATTATGATAAACAAGAAATATATTAACAGGCCAGATAATTTTGGAGAATGATAAGGACTATGAAGAAAAATCAAGTGAAGGAACGAAAGGTGGGTGGAGTTGGGGAGACTGCTGGGAAGTATGGTCAGGGAAGGCGTTTCTCAGCAGATGGCATTTGAACAGAGGCCTGCATGAGGAGATGGAGACACCACGGGAAGATATTTTAGGAAAAAATTCCAAGTAGAGGAAATGGTAGAAATAAAAGCAGAGAGATGAGAAAGACTTTGGTATATTCGAGTTTCAGAGCTTCAGAATCAATACCAGAGTACCTAGACCACAGGGAACAAGGATGCTTCTGGGATGAGAAGGGGCTGGTGAGGCTGGGAGGGCAGATCGCCAAGGCCCTGAAAGCTGGGCTGAGGGGTTTGGATGGTTTTATCCAACTGCCTAATTAAGTTGCTGCTTGATCACCTCAAAAGCCACTCAAACTGGGTATTATCTTTAGACAAGCCTTTAACAATATTTTTGGAGGGTGAAAACTGGAATACCAGTGTTGTTTTAATATATGGCCTTCATTATTTTAGTGCTTTCAATAACCTACCATATAAGAAGGTAGCAAATTTAGGAACATTAAGTTTTTCAGGATCCCTGTTGATCTCTCCTAAGGGGCCCAATGCCTCAGCCACCTTCCTCTGAACCATCAACACCTTTCTCCTGGGCCATAGGAGCTGTCTGCCACTGCCTCTGTTGATTTATCAGATATACAGAAGATCATCTGGGGTTTTCACTCAAGCTACAGGCATAGACCTGAGTTAACTCCTAATGCCAGAAGGATTTCTGTTGTTAACAATATACTTGCGGGCTTCCCTGGTGGCGCAGTGGTTGAGAATCCGCCTGCCAATGCAGGGGACACGGGTTCGAGCCCTGGTCTGGGAAGATCCCACATGCCGCGGAGCAACTGGGCCCGTGAGCCACAACTACTGAGCCTGCGCGTCTGGAGCCTGTGCTCCGCAACAAGAGAGGCCGCGATAATGAGAGACCCGCGCACCGCGATGAAGAGTGGCCCCTGCTCGCCGCAACTAGAGAAAGCCCTCGCACAGAAACTAAGATCCAACACATCCAAAAATAAATAAATTAATTAATTAATTAAGTAATTAATTAATTTTAAAAAAAACAGTATACTTGCATTCAGTTTCAGACTTTCCACTGACCTCCCCAAAGTGAATTTAACCTATATATTCTGATCCCAAGGATCCAAAACAAAAAAAAAATTATCCTGAAGGAACACTTATGTGCTCTAGTAAAGATGTATAATGATGAAAAAAAACATTATTCTGTAGACCAGAAGAGCCCAAATGTGAACCTAAAATGAGGTCAGTCACTGCATTCACTTTGTATCCAGAGGCCTGGTGACCCATCCTTTAGAAGTCCTATTCACTGAGATGCAGGATCCACTCTTGGGCCTTCCTAAGGTCCAGTAGTACTTTCTCATCAAAATTTACGAATCCAGCTTCAAATTATTCTCATTAGACATCCAGGATTAGACTAACCCCTTAAATCTGAGAAGCCTGCCTCTAAGCCAAAGACATCATTCCTTCTCATTCAACACAGATTTACTTGGTACGTACTATGTGCTGTCGTACACAGATGTGTTAGATGTTCAAGTAATAGCACTTAACGTTATAGCCCAGACCTGGTCGTCTCCGTGGTAAAGTGCAGAAGTTCCAAAGATCCGGAGAGTTGACAGTGCTGTGAGTGCACAGAGCAGCATGTTAACACAGACAGTGTGTCTATGCTGGGAGCTGGGTGAGGAGTAGAATTTAGCCGCACGTAAGGCGTTGTATTGGGAGGGAGCTGAAATTGAGGGTGGGTTGTATAATTCTGTGGTGATGACAACATAAATCTCTCTGTATATTATTTGAGGAATTAACGTTATTTTTAAAAGAAACTTATTTAGATAAAACAATTTACGAAGTGATTGAGAGGCAACTTCTTTGTCTCCTGTGAAGTTACCCTCAAGATCTCAAAAGGCTTATGGTAGATTGTATTCCTGGCCCCAAATGTTCATTACTCCCTGTATCCGTGGCTTTTGCTGTGTGACACTACCGTCCCTCCCACTAAAGGTAGAGTGAACTCCCACCTTGACTTTCTGCTTACCCTGTGACTTACTTGACCCAATGAGCTGTTAGCAGATATGCAAGCAAAAGCTTGAAATGGACTCGCATGATTGAGTTTGCCTTCTTGCACTTCTGCTATCCCCATGAGAAGAACCTCCCCTGGGTAGATGCTGCCTTTTCAGCATGGTCCCCGAATGAACATACACAGAGCTGCCCTGATCCAACCTGTAATGAGAAAATAAGCCTAGACCCATGGAAAACTTGAAGCGGAGCTGACCAGTTTAGCCAGAGCAGATGAGTAAGCCCCTAGCCGAACCACAAATACTTGAGTAAGAGTAAAGATTGCTGTTTTAAGCCAATGAATTTTGAGCATCATGTGGTAATAACTGACTAATGCAGAGCTCGACTACTAAAAAGCTCGCACCAGTGATAGCCCTGCATTTCTGTGTTAGGATTCCTGACTTATTCTTTTTTCTGTCTGGAACTACATTTGCTGGTTTGTATCCTGGTTTCCCAATACTTGTGGCTATCCAATACAATAGGGTAAAATATCCACTACTTTACCCTATCCCCAGTAAAAATAGCTTCTTTACCTTTTACGATTATCCTTTGCCTGGACGACAGCATGACTGCATAGGCCCCTAGGTCACTGATTAATCCTGTGCCCTCATGCTATTCACATGTCCTCTTTATGACCTCTCCTACCTATGGATTTGGACTGACCTTCAACTTCCAACTCCGTTTAATTTTTCCTAGAAGAAATGATTTGATATCTTTCTCTCAAGTTATGCATTAGAGGTTGTGCTCGTATACTTATAAAAAGAAGCAGTTAGGACACAGATATATACAGAGGGAAAACCATGTGAACACAGGGAGAAGACAGTCATCTAAAAGCCCAGGAGAGAGACCTTAGAAGAAATCAACCCTGCTAATATCTTGATCTCTGACTTCTAGCCTCTAGAACTGTGAGAATATAAATTTTTGTTGTTTAAACTACCCAGTCTGTGGTACTTTGTTATGGCAGCTCTAGCAAACCAATACACTGAAAAAGGTGATAAACTAGGATGAGGGTATTTTTTTAAAAAGTACTCAAAGCACTATGAAAACACAAAGGAGGTATTTTTAGGAGTTAGGGGAAAGAAGGAAGAAGAGAAATCTATAGAAATGGTAATATTTTGAATTTTAAATGATGAGTAAGATGGTATTAAGTAGCAAATATTTCAGGTAGAGTGAAAAACATGCAAATACAGGAAGATATGATGAATCATGGAATATTTAGGTAAATGCAAATTGTTTGGTAAAGCTGGAAATGTAAGGAGATAAGCAAAAATAACTACCACAGACATCTTATGCAGATAGTTCATACTTAAAGAGAGCATGCACTCTTTCCCTAGAACATATAAATTATCTACCATATAAAATAATTTTTGTAACAAAGAGTGATTTCTTCACCTTCTATTTCAATTGGACCCCTACTGTCAAATTGGGTGAACTTTAAAATAGCTTGGCAGCTTGATTCCAATATCTAGCTGCAAAGCTTTTGGAGGAAGATTGATATTCCTGAATTTCTATCAATGTATTCTTACCACCACATAATCATTGTACCAAATGTTCTTCCGTTTTATAGGCTATCTAACTAGTTCCCAAAGATAAAGCTCTGAATTAGTTACAGAGGTCGTAAAATCAGAAAACGTGGGTACTATTTACCATCAAACTGAGCTGGAGTAATTTTTTTTTTTTTTTTCTTTTAGAAGGGCTGGGAACCATGATTGTTTGGGGTTGTACTGATGCGGGTGAAAAGAGTGGCTGAAGCATTGAGCCTGTAGAAGAAGGAAGATGAATGAATTTCTGTTATTGGGCTTCTCTCCAAGTTGGCAAATACAAAATCAAACAGCCATGTGCCAGATGTGCACAGCTGCTGTTGGGCCATCTGCAGCTTACTTTTGTGCCATATGCCACTTTTACATTTGGATGACTAGGGTATCAGAGGCAAAATTCACAATGCAATTGTTTTTGCATTATTCTTGTAAATTTAATCAGAAAAAAAAAAAAAAAAAAAGAACTGATAGCCAGCTAGGCTAGGGAGTGAGCATAGCATAGTTGGTACAGAGATAAGTACTGCTAGGATTGCTTCAGGGTCTTAACTCAAAAGCCAGAAGCACCCTTTGACTACACTTTGAGAAAACAAATGACAAAGAGGTGCTGTGATCCTGACTCTTTGGTGACCTTGTTAACTCTGAGTCCTCTTTGAGGCCATTTTTTACTTTTTCTTTTTTTTCCTCTAATTTGTTCCACTTTACATTTTCCCTTGTCTATGGATAGCAACCCTACTACATACACCAAATAAAAACCTAGCCAGTTATTTCCTCTTTATTGAAAATGGGCTGTAGTTGTGGTTTTATATTTCTGAGTTGTTGTCCTACCTGGCACAGTAGTACAACATTAGCAAAAAAAAGATTGCTTTGCAATTTGAATTCCATAGGTAATATAATAATACCACTGACAGGGTATAAGCAAGGAAAATGGATTATGATATGCTTATATTTCATACCCAGAAAATAATTTCTTGTTTTTTTCCCAGGCTTTTACAAGACTGTCAGCCATTCGTGACCATATATTAATATGTTTACTTTTTGCCAGCTTGGAATCTAGTTGAGACTGAACTCCAGTCAACACTTTTCTGAATCAAAGCCTACAGTCTTAATTAAGCTAACAAATGACTACACTTCTTAACTGAAGTGGTCATGACACTCCACTATTTCCAACAGCTGGTATTCTTATTTCAGATATAGCATGTATATACACTGTGACAGTATATAAACCAACAGCACGCCTAAAATCAAGGAGGCCTGTTCTTTTTTAAAATTTTGTGAATATTGTATTATTATGTTGAAGTATGCATGGAAAAAGTAAACCTCGGAGGCCCCAAAGATATATGAATAGCTGACATAAGGGAAAGAAAGTCACAGGAAGTAGCATGGAAACTATATTAAATCTATATTGTTTAATTAGAGCTAATTTAATGCTTTAGCTCTATTTTAGGGATTTTTTTTTCCTCTACGTGTTTTTTTTTTTTTTTAATTTATTTATTTATTTATTTTTGGCTGTGTTGGGTCTTCGTTTCTGTGCGAGGGCTTTCTCCAGTTGCGGCGAGTGGGGGCCACTCTTCATCGTGGTGCATGGGCCTTCCCACTATCGCGGCCTCTCTTGCTGCGGAGCACAGGCTCCAGACGCGCAGGCTCAGTAGTTGTGGCTCACGGGCCCAGTTGCTCCGCGGCATGTGGGATCTTCCCAGACCAGGGCTCGAACCCGTGTCCCCTGCATTGGCAGGCAGGTTCTCAGCCACTGCGCCACCGGGGAAGCCCCCTCTACGTGTTTTAATAAGTGTTCTTGGTGACCAAACTGATTACAGTTTGTAATGTTTAGCATATTCATATCACTCTAAATTGCCACTGATGTTAGATTATGTTTTAAACTTTAAAATGATCATGAAGAGACACTTTCAGATGTTTTGGCATTTGAACTTTGGGTTGAGAGCTATTCTGTGATATCCTGATGGACTGGTTCTGTTAGAAAAATTGCAGGCTTTTATAGACCATGAGCCTAAACTAGGATGGTGATGGGGTTCTTTGTGAGCGACTAAGTTCACATTCCTCATCTGAAAAATTAGCAGGCTGGAGCAATTTATACCTAAGGTCCAATTCAGCTCTTAGAGTGTATGATTATCACTTGTAATATTTGGTTTTCCATCCCATGGCTATCTTCACTAACACGGAAAATTGAGGACAGATTATACATAAAGGTCAGCAGCATCCATGGAGAATTGAGAGGAATATGAGGGAACATTACTGAGGCTTGAATATATTCCAGGAAGTGGGCTAGATGCTCTTCACATATTGTCTCTATAATCCCCTCAGCATACATATTAGAGTTCATTATTAGATTAAACCACATGAAATTGCCCTCTTTATAGATCAAAAACTGTTGAATGTCAGCAATTCCATATGGACCATCCTAAATGTTATTCTCTCTATTTTACAGATCAAAACACTGAGGCCTAGAGAAGATAAATAACTTGCCCAGCTGCACAGCTAGTAAGTGGCCAACCTGGAATTTAAACCCAATCCACATTTTAAAATATTATATAAAACATTGCTTCTAAAAGCTAGATAAATGTAGTTTATTATCAGCTATTTCTATTTGCACGTAAATAATACCCTAAAACCTTTTCAACTTGTATTTTTAATGGGTTAAATGTGCCCCACCACATAATTTTTCTTGCTAGAAAGCCCCCTACTTTTTCTATTCTAATATGCTGTATTAACTTTTGACAAGGAACTGTGGAAATACAGCTACTGTATCTCAAATGCCCACAGTTAGCATATTAATAAGGTAGAGTTTAACTTTGTATATAAGGTGGCAAAATAAGTACCAATTCCTTCAATTTATTTGTTTTAGTCTTAAGCTTAAATTTGGCCTATGGTTCTTTATTAGAGATTTTGTGTTTGTATGTGAGGGAGGGTATCATTCTGTTTTTGGAAACATGCATTTTTTTCCTTATGACTAGTTTCCTGTATTTTTTTTTTTAATTTTAGAAAGAACACTTAAGATCTACCCTCTTAACAAACTTTTAAGTACATAGTACAGTGTTGTTAACCACAGGCGCAGTGTTGTATAGCAGATCTCTAGAACCGATTCATCCCGTATAATCGAAACTTTATACCCATTGAACAGCAATTCTCTAGTTTCTTACACATGTTTTTTGTTGTTGTTTGTGCATATTTAGTGTGACTTATCTGTGATTAGCAGATGTTGGGTGCAGTGTCACGGGGTGGGCAAAGCAGGCAGACTCTATATGGCTAAAACTATGCTCATTGGGGCTGTATTTAAAGCCAATGCATGTGTCAGAATTTGAGTTTGGCAGGCTTTCGCATAACAGTCCTAGCCTGCTGTGAGGAAGTAAACAACAAAGAAGCCAATGTACACAGGCCATCTTTGGCCCATTTATATAACAGTGTGTCACCCAGGTATGTAGCTGTAGGGAAAGAAAGCATGGTACAGCAGCCACTGATGAAATAGTTGTTCTTCAGTGATCACTGTGCTGCCAGCACACAAAGGAAAAAGGACACCTCTCAGAAGTCAGGGACTGTCCTTTTAGTCGTAGTTTCTTTTCTGTTCTTTTGTGATCCTGTGAGATGTGGTCGGTGCCCTTATTTATTCAGCACCAGGTAAGTGCCATGCATAGTGCTGTGGACTCGCATATCCAGAACTGTTCTTGGTACATAACAGGTGCTCAGCGAATATTTTTTGAATAAATAAATTATCCTTAATATTCACAACAATACTAGAAGGTAGATATTGTTATACTTGTTTCACACATTAGGGGCCCACCTTCCTGAGGCAATTTGAGATACAGCAGCTGTATTTCTACAGTTCTTTGTCAAAAGTTAATATATAGCATATTAGAATAGAAAAAGCAGAGGCTTTCTAGTAAGAAAAATTGCCTGGTGGGGCACATTTATCCCATTAGAAAGATAATTTGAAAAGGCTTTTAGGGTCTTATTTACATGCAGATAGAAATAGGTAACAACAAAGTATGTTTATCTAGTTTATAAAAGCGGTGCTTTATATAGTATTTAAAGTGTGGACTGGTTTAAATTCTAGGTCGGATAAGTTCAGTGCCTCTCTGCTGTGGACAGGAGAGCACTGACACAGAAAGCATGTGGTAGGAAGATGATGTCCCCCTTAAGCTGATGGCAAAAAAGAGGACTGAGGCCTCACATACACAGTCAACTATGCTCCAAACATAGCTTCGGGTCTCTGTCCTCACTTCCTCTCATATTCAAGCAGGCAACACTGTGTTGGGGGAAACGTCAAACTACATTTTGGAGTCAGACCTGAATTTAAATCTTGATTTGTCACACAGTATAAATAACCTATTGTGTCTTCAGTATGAGAACCTGTAAAATGGGACCAATAATACACATCTCACAGTGTAGTTTTGAGAATAAAATTTTAAAATGTCACTAGAGCATCTAGCAGATGATCTGGCTCATACTTAAATGCTCAACAAATGTTAGTTTCCATCCCTACTTTTTGAGGCTACGTTTTCTACGTCAAGGCTTCCCCTGATGTTCATTTTACTATGATTTTGCTCTGAATAGAAATATTCAGAGTGGAGGTAGTTGAATAAAGTGGTTTGCTTCTCCCTAGCCTCCTTTTCTTTTCCCAGGCATAGTCCTAGAAATGGGTTTAACTTTAACATTTCCTCAGAAGCCATAATGTCCAGCAATAAGATGAATTAGGATGCTTGGCTATTCTTCTCATTGAAAAACACAATAGAAGCTGGAAAAAAAAAAAAAAAACTGGCATGGAAGAAGAGAGGTCCATGCACATGTAGGGACCTAGAAAGTCCCACTCTTTCTTCATGTGACATAAGCAGGTTGTTTTGGGGGTGAGTGAGAAGCTTGGCACAAGTTGAGGTGCTTCCTCCCAGTTGAAATATGCTGCCTTTGAGAAGGTGTCACCAGGTAGAGTTCATGGCTCCAGAAGAATATACACCAGACATCTTTATCCTCTGTTAGAAAGTACTTGTAATACGATTCATATTAATATTTATTTATTCATTTAGAGAAATGTTTTGCTCTTTGTTTTTATATTTCTGATGCTACATTTATTTTTTTTCTCTTTGAAAATTCTAATGACCATCTGCAGCACTGAGAACTAGAGAAGTTATTATGACAGCTATATTTCAGATTCAGTGAAGATTACTGGTAAAGTGCATGCATTCGCTTTTAAAAATTTGGGGCAGATTCTAACACCTATATACTAGCTTTTAAAACAAAATGTGTCCCTCTTAAATGCTGGACGTTTCTCAAACAAAGGCAAGAATATGAAATCTGTTCAGCATGTTTCTTTGAGAATATTTTTCAGGAAATAAAACCTTAACTTCACTTGATTAACTTTGGTTGGAACAGAACCATGTTTTTTTCTCCAGTAGTTAGCTTTCTTCACTGTTGTACAGCCACTAACACCAATGACCAACTCATTCTTCTGGAAACTTTTTTCTTCCCTGATCTGAGTTCTCTATCCTAGTATGACTGTTTTTCTATTCTCTAATTCTTTTCCCCCTGTTTTCTTTGTTCCTTTTTCCTCCTCCAAAAGTGTATCTTCGAGTCTTTAATCCTATTTTCTCCTTTCTATATTCTCTGTTCCTTAGTGAGCTCACATATTCACATGACTTCAATACCTTATCCCTAAGTACATGATTTTCAAATATCACTCTCAAATAACAACCACGCTTTCTATTTCTAGTCCACATTTCCAATTCTTTGACAGCACCCCAGAAGTTCCAGTGGCACCCTAATGAAATTATTCCCATTTTTTGATACTGGCATTAAGAAATAAAACTAAAAATCTTAGCTCCATGTTTGATTCCTTCTTTTCCCACTCTACTTTTAGTAATTCAGTTATATTCTGTCAAAACTTTTAATCTCTTCTTCCTTTTCATTACAATCACTATATTGTATTTCATCAATTCTGACATCCATATTTGTTCAAATGTTAACATCTCTGAAACTAGAATGTGTCCTACCATTAATGGTGTATTAGGACTTTTGTAGTTTAATTAGCAGTGCTTTCTGTTATTTCAGAATAGTACATAAAATAATGATGTATCTTATAACCGACTTGATGTCCCACTTTTTGTAAACTCCTATTTACCACTCTCTTGAATTTTGGTAATTGTTGTCTCAAACTCCAATTATTCTTTTCATCACCAGAATATTCTTCTTAAAGTATAATTCTGATCAATCGCTCTCTTGGTCAAGAACTTTTATTTATCCCCATTAGTAATTATACTATCCACATTCTGTATTTTGGCATTCAAGACCCTCTTGATGTCTTATCTCCCACATCTCTCCTAATAATTTGCCATTCCATATACAAACTGGAGTAGTTGTCAAGTACACGCTGTAATTTCTTATCTCTGTTCCTTTGCTGAAGGCAGTGTTATGCTTCAAATGGTGCATTCTTCCTCCCATCTGTTGACAGCCTACCTGTGAATAAAAGAAGTTTAAATGTCACTAACTCCATGAAGCCTTACTGATTTGCCCAAACACTGTGGTTTCTCCCTCACATGATACTATTATTCCTATCTAATAAAGGAGGAAGTTAAGAAATTAATCAGAGCCAAAGTCCAGAATCTATTTCCTCTTAGAATCTGCTCTACAAAATCTCACCACAAACCAAGCACCTCATATAAAATCCATCACTCACATACAGTCTCACCACCAGTATAAAAAAATCAACTTTCACTTTTCAAAATAGCAATTTCATTGATGTATAATTTATGTGAAAAAAGATCCATTATAAGTGTAGCATTCCATGAGTTTTGACATATATAGCCATCACCACAATCAAGATGTAGAAAATTTCCATCATCTCAAAAGGTTTCCTTATGCCCCCTTTCCTGTCAGTCCTCACCTCCCACCCTGGCCCCTAGCAACCACTATAATTTCTGTCACTATACACTAAATTTCCTGTGTTCAGACTTTCATATAAATGGAATCATATAGTATTCTTTTATATCTGGCTTTTTTGCTCAGCATACTGCTTTTGGGGATTCAGTTCTGTTGTTGCATATATCAGTAGCTTGTTTCTTTTTCTTGCTGAGTCCATTGTAGGGATATACCACAATATGCTTACCCATTCACCTATTGATGGACATTTAGTTTATTCCCATATTTTGGCAATTACAAATAAAGCTGCGTAAATATTCTTGAACAAGATTTTTTATGAACATGTGTTTAATTTCTCTTGGGTAAATATCTAGAGATGGAATCTTTGTGTTTTATGGCATGTTTAATTTTATGAGAAACTTCTCAATCTTTTCTAAAGTAGTGTATCATTTTTCATTCCCAGTAACTCTATATGAGTTCCTCTTCAAGACTTGATAGCATCATTCTTTTGAATTTTGGCCATCCTGGTGGATATGTATTGGATTTCATTATAGCTTTATTTTTCATTTCCTTGATGATTAATGATGTTGAGCATCTTTACTGTGCTTATTGGCTATTTATTTACCTTCTATCAGGTTGTTTTCTTATCAAGTTGTAAAGACAACACTTATTGGGCTGGTCAACAAAGTTCCTTCGGTTTTTAAGTAAAAATAAAAAACACATTTTTTCATTTTCACCAAGAAATTTATTGAACAATGCATTCACCGTTTTGTTTCAGTACCTTCTGCCATTTTTCAGGCAACTTCATAATTCCATCTTCCCAAAACTTTTTATCTTTTTGAGCAAAGAACTGTTCCAGATGCCTTTTACAGTCTTCCAGGGAATTGAAATTTTTTCCATTAAAAAAATTTTGTAAAGACCGAAATAAATGGAAATCTGAAGGTGCAACGTCTGGTGAATATGGCGGGTGAATCAGAACTTCCCAGCCAAGCTGTAACAGTTTTTGCCTGGTCATCAAAGAAACATAAGGTATTGAGTTATCTTCATGGAAGATTATGCATTTTCTGTTGACTAATTCTGGACGCTTTTTGTCGAGTGCCGCTTTCAGTTGGTCTACTTGGGAGCAGTACTTGTTGGAATTAATCGTTTGGTTTTCTGGAAGGAGCTCATAATAGAGGACTCCCTTCCAATCTCACCATATACGCAACATCACCTTCTTTGGATGAAGACCAGCCTTTCGTGTGGTTGGTGGTGGTTCATTTCACTAGCCCCACGATCTATTCTGTTCCACATTATTGTACAGTATCCACTTTTCATCACTGTCACAATTTGTTTAAAAATGGAACGTTTTCATTACCTTTAAGTTAGAGAATCACATGCGGAAGTATGGTCAAAAGGTTTTTTTTATGTGGAACCCAAATATCAAAGCAATTAACATAACCAAGCTGGTGCAAATGATTTTCAGCACTTGATTTGGATATTTTGAGTATGTCGGCTATCTCCAGCGTGGTATAATGTTGATTGTTCTCAATTAATGTCTTGATTTGATCACTATCAACTTCAACGGGTCTACCCAACCGTGGAGCATCGTCCAGCAAAAAATGTTCAGCCTGAAACTTCGCAAACCACTTTTGACACGTTGGTTCAGTCACAGCACCTTCTCCATACACTGCACAAATCTATTTTTGTGTTTCAGTTGCATTTTTACCTTTCTTGAAATAATAAAGCATAATATGCCAAAAATGTTGCTTTTTTTCTTCCATCTTCAATATTAAAATGGCTACACAAAAATTCACCAATTTTGATTTTTTTTTAAATGCACAATGATATGACAGCTGTCACAATACAATCTAACAAAATTGTTTCAAATGAAGTTAAAGACAACTAAAGGCTACTAGAGCCATCGGATGGAAAAAACCGAACGAACGTTTTGGCCACCGCAATATTGTCTTTACTCACCACTGAGAATATTTCTGATACCAGATGTGTGGATTTTCCCCCACACTGACCAATTCTCTGACACCTGCTTAGTATCCTAACATTTCAACTCAATTCTGACACTAATCAGAGTTAGTGAATACCCCACAGTTTAAGGGCTCAATCTCACAAGACTGCTCCCCACTTCAGATGCCAATCACAAGCAGTGGGTCCCAGGTTACCTGCATCTTCTGTCTGGCTTGGCTACAAATCAGAGGTTCCCATGATCCTCTTCTTAGGTTTGATAATTTGCTAGAGTGGCTCATAGAACCCAGGTAAAGAGTTTACTTACTATTGCCAATTTATTACAAAGGATACAAATGAACAGCCAGATGAAGAGATACATAGGACGATGTCTGGATGGGTCCTGAATGCAGGAGCTTCTGTCTTTGTGGAGTTGGGGTGTGCCACCCTCCTGGCACATGGGTGTGTTCACCAACTCTGTACTTTTGGGATTTTTAATGGAGGCTTCATCATATAGGCATGATCAATAATTAACTCAATTTCCAACCCCTCTCCTGTCTCCAGAGAAAGGGGTGCAGAGATGAAAGTTCCAAGCTTCTTATCATGGCTTGGTCTTTCTAAAGCTCCCATCCAGGAACCCACCAAGAGTCACCTCATTAGAACAAAAGTTGTCTCTATAACCTAGAAATTTCAGGGGATTTAGAAGCTCTGTGTCAGAAAACTGGGATCAAAAATCAAATATTAGCAGGAAGAGGAGGCAGAGACCAATATATAATATATATTTCTTATTATTTCACAAGTTGTAAGAGTTACTAATATATGAGTACAAGTCTTTGGTCATATATATATAATATATATATTTAATAATGTCTTTTGAAAAGCAAAAGTTATAAATTTCTATATGATCCAGTTATCAGTTTTTCTTTTGTGACCTAAGAAATATTGTCCCATCCCAAGAGAACAAAGATTTTCTTCTTCTAGAATTTTTTAAAACATAGTTTTTTACATTTATAGCTATTTTAGTTAATTTTCATGTGTATTGTGAGGTAAGATTGAGGTTTATATTTTTCTGTGTGGTAATCCAGTTTTCCATTACTATTTGTTAAAAAGTATCCATCCCCTATTAAATTACCTTGACCCCTTTATTCCAAATGATTTGGTGTTACATTAATAAATCTATTTCTGTACTCTCTTCCGTTATTCTGTATGTTTGTTCTTATGCCAATACCACACTGTCTTAATTACTCTACTTTTAAAATAAGCCCTCAACTTTGGACTTATAGTCCCCTAACCTCTCTTTGTGTGTAGACCTGCCACTCTCCAGTCCATTCCCTTCTTGATTACCAGAGTTAACTTTGAACAGGTTGTTCGTCTGGCTTTTGTAGATCCCTTCTTTACAGTGTAGTTTTAGAATCAGCTTGTCAATTTCTACAAGAAAGCTTTCTGAAGTTCTAACTGAGATTATGTTGAATATATAGACTGAGTAGAAATACGAGTAGAAATTACATCTTAACAATATTATGTCTTTCTGATCCATGAATATGGCATAGCTTTACATCAATTTAGATCATTTGTTTTTGTCAATAATGGTTTACAGTTTATAGTGTACAGATCTGGCATGTATTTTGATTAAATTTACCCCTAATTATTTCATGTTTAAATATAATGAAAATAGTAATAATTAAAATTTCAAGTTCTAATTTTTCATTGTCAGCATATACAATTGCAATTGATTTTTTATAGTCCCCTTGTATCCTGTGGACTTGCTAATTTGCTTATGAATTATAATGTTGGTAGTTTTTAGTAGATCCTTAGGATTTTCAGTGTACATAATCTGGATTATGTTGTCTTAGAGTAAGAATGGTTTTTTTACATATTTTTACCTTTCTCCATGCCTTTTGTTCCTTTCCTTTTTTTTTATTTTTGCCTTATTGCACTGGCTATAATCTCCTTTGCAATGTGGAATAAAAGTGGTATGAGCAAGCATTCCCTTCTTATTTTAAATATTAGGGAAAAAATTTAATTTTTAATCATTGAAGATGTAGCTGAAGGCTTTTTGTGGACATCATTTATTAGATTAAAGAAGCTCATTTCTATTACTAATTTATAAGTGGATGTCAAATTTTGTTAAATGCTTTTTTTTTTTTTAACATCTATTGAGGTAATCATGTGGTTTTTCTCCTTTGTTAATATGTTGAATTACATTGACTGATTTTCAAATCTTGAACTAACCTTGCATTCCTGGGGGAAAATGTAGTTGGTCATGCTGCAGTAACCTTTTTAGAGATTGTTGGATTTGTCTTGATAATGTTTTGCTGAGGGCTTTTATGTCTATATTCATAAGAGATTCTTGTAATATCTGTGTCTTACCTTGGTATCAAGGCAGAGCTAGCTTTATAAAATAAATTGGCAAGTGTTTCCATATCTTCTATTTCCTGAAAGAGTTTATGTAGTTTTTGTATTATTTCTTCCTTTAATGATCGATAGAATTCATATTGAAGCCATTGGGCCTGGGATTTTCTTTATTGTACCTGTAAATTGAAATGCTTTAATAGGTATATGGCTACTCAGAATTTCTGTTTTTTCTTGGATCACTTTGGATAATTTTTTGTCTTTCAAGTAGTTTGTCTGCTTGATTAAGTTGGCAAATCTATTGGCATAAATATAGTCCTAATATCTGTTTATTATTCTTTTATTATTTCTAGGACCTGTTGTGATGGCCCCCCTTCCATATCCAGTAGAGGTAACCTTGTTCTCTCTGTCTCTTCCTCTCTCTCTCTTAGATGTCTCTCAGTATGTCTCATATACCTAGAGTTCCTCAATTTTATTGTTTTTTAAAAAACAGCTTTCGATTTTATGATTTTCCCATTTATTCATTCCTTTTATTTTACTGAATACAAGATTCAAATTATAAAAATACAATGTGATGCAGACAGGATTTCATTGGTAGCAGGAGATTTAAATTTATTTCTCAGAAAAGTGTCAATTAAAAAGATGAAAAATAAGTAGAGGCATAGAAGAACCAAATAACAATAATTTATGTCTAATTGAGTATAAATAAATACATATCAAACTCTTCAAAGAAACAGAGCATATACCTTCTTTTAAAGCCTCCTAGTATATTAAAAATATGTATTATGCATGTCAAAAACTAAATACCTTTCTAAAAGTAGAAAGAATAAAGGCAACATTTTCTGTTCAATAAAACAATAAAACTAGAAAATAGGGGCTTCTCTGGTGTCGCAGTGGCTAAGAATCCGCCCGCCAATGCAGGGGACATGGGTTCGAGCCCTGGCCCGGGAAGATCCCACATGCCTCGGAGCAACTAAGCCCGTGCACCACAACTACTGAGCCTGTGAGCCACAACTACTGAAGCCCATGTACCTAGAGCCCGTGCTCTGCAACAAAAGAAGCCACCGCAATGAGAAGCTCACGCACCGCAACGAAGAGTAGCCCCTGCTTGCCACAACTGGAGAAAGCCCGTGTGCAGCAATGAAGACCCAACACAGCCAATAAAGAAATAAAGAAATAATAAATTATTTTAAAAAATAAAAATCCTATCACTGGAAAATTTAAAACTCACTTAGAAAACCCTTGTGATTGAAGGAACTCCCAATCAAAAATTCAGAATATCTAGAAAATTATTCAATATAATAATTATATCACTATCTAATAGAACCATTTGTATCCAGCTAAAATATACGTAGAGAAAATACATATACTTAAGAACCATATAATTAAAAGATTAAGGATAAAAATAAAGCATCCAACTCAAGAAGTTATAAAAACAAGAGGGCTTCCCTGGTGGCGCAGTGGTTGAGAATCTGCCTGCCAATTCGGGGGACACGGGTTCGAGCCCTGGTCTGGGAGGATCCCACATGCCACGGAGCAACTAGGCCTGTGAGCCACAATTGCTGAGCCTGCGCGTCTGGAGCCTGTGCTCCACAACAAGAGAGGCCGCGACAGTGAGAGGCCCATGCACCGCGATGAGGAGTGGCCCCCACTTGCCGCAACTGGAGAAAGCCCTCGCACAGAAATGAAGACCCAACACAGCCATAAATAAATAAATAAATAAATAAATAATTACCAAAAAAAAAAAAAGAAGGAATGCTATCTTTAAAAAAAAAAAAAAAAAAGAAAAAATTGGTTAAATGAGAACAGAAGAAAGGAATTGACAATGAAAAAAGACAGAAGACTTAAAATCAGAAAACAAAAAGTGCCATAGCTAAACAAAAACTCAAGAGCTGTTTTAGTAAAAGCGACAATATCAATAGCATTAATAAGAAGACAATAAAATAATTATTATCAATAGCTTATCCAAATACTATGTGAGAATAGAGAAATATCCAGGACTTTGGTGGAAATTAGAGTCATAAGAGACTATAATGAGTCAGAGACTCTATTTGAAAATATAAATGGAGGAAAATATAAATGTAATTTATAAGTATAAATTATTGAAAGTGAATTTAGAAAGACAGAAATTCTAAACAAACCAATTACCATAGTAGAAAGAGAGAAAGTTGTTAAAGAACATCATGACAAAATGCACCAGGACAAGATATAACAGAGGTGAATTCTATTGCATCATTAAATAAAGATAATTTAAAATGCTACAAACTCTTCCTCAGCCTAAAGGAAGAGTTGTAATTGAAGGTTCAGTCACAAAGCAAGTTTACTCTTGTCTGCTACCGTCCTCTGAAATTTGCTTAATGAGCCTGCTTTTTCTTTTTTAATCTCTGTCCATGGAGCAGTCCCATGACTTTTCTGGTCACACTGAAATAATAAAATATTGCATTAATTTAGCAATTAGAATGTCCATGCTTAAGTAAAATGGATACTCTGATTTTCTTGTATTCCTCTCTCCTCAAGGAAGAGATAACTGCTGATAGACACTTGTAAGCAATGAGGAGGAGGAGGCTGGTGTCTTTCTACTGTAGCTAGTTCTAGGCTACTAATTTTTTGCAAGTTCTTCTGAGTGTTCTGTCTTACCATGCATTTAGGTAGTTGCTATCTCTCACTTTAGGGCCTTGACCAAAGTTTCTATTGTTATATTGTGACATAGGAATGATTCAATAAAATTCACTAAATGAATAATTCCAGTGAAAGAAATTATATGATTATTTATAAAGATAATAAAAATGCAGTTGAAGGGGCTTCCCTGGTGGCGCAGTGGTTGAGAGTCTGCCTGCCAATGCAGGGGACACGGGTTCGAGCCCTGGTCTGGGAAGATCCCACATGCCGCAGAGCAACTAGGCCCGTGAGCCACAATTACTGAGCCTGCGCATCTGGAGCCTGTGCTCCGCAACAAGAGAGGCCTCGACAGTGAGAGGCCCGCGCACCGCAATGAAGAGTGGGCCCCACTCGCTGCAACTAGAGAAAGCTTTCGCACAGACACGAAGACCCAACACAGCCAAAAATAAAATTAATTAATTAATTAATTAAATAAATTTAAAAAAAAATGCAGTTGAAAAAAATCAATATTTATTTAATTTTTTAAAATAAAGTAGGATTGGATAGATGATTTCTTAACTTGATAAAATAAATCTATCTCAGCTTCCAAACCAGTGAAATAATTAACATGTCCATTAGTGTAGTGGTAACCACTCTTACCACTATTATTTAACTTAGTCTGAAGGTTTCAAGCTCAACAATTAGATAAGAGAAAGAAATGAGAGATATAAAACTGGAAAGCAAAAGATAAAATAATTCCTTTTCTCAATAGATGATATATCATACCTGAAAAATCCAAAGAATCAAAATAATTTCCAAACAGTAAGAAAACCAGTAATATCGCTGAGGGCTGTTTTTGTATAAAAATAATAACCAAAATTAATAAGATTTTTATGTAGTTACATAAACACCAATTTGAAAATATAATTGAGAAAAAGATTCAGTTACAGAAAAAACATAATATTTAGTAACAAACTTATAAGAAATATGAAAGACATATATAAAGAAAGCTCTAATATATTAATAAGATACCAAAATTATAACTGAAAAAAGAAAAGGCATTTTCTATTCTTGAGTGGGAAGACATAAAATCATGAGTATTGTTTTCTCTAACTTAATCTGAAAATTTACTTAATTTCAATAAAATAGTAATATCTTTTTAGAACGCATAATATGATTCTGAACTTTATGTGAAAAAAAGAGTAGTAATGAATTGGCTATGTTACACATAATGGAATAGTATAAATACCACAGAATTTAAAACAGTTGGCAAGGCAAATACATCAGTAAGACTAAATAGAGTCCAGAAAAAGATACAATTTATTAATAAATGATTTTAGCATATGATCAAAATCACATTGTATTCTGATGGTGAACAGATGAATTATTCAACAAATTAGGCTGGAGCACCTAAGTGGATAACTAAAACAAATTCAAAGATTTAAATATAAAAAGTGAAAGCAGAAATATACTGGAAGAAACATGAAAGACTTTAAAAAAAATCTTGGAAAGAGACAGTTTGTTAGAGATAATATAAAACATTTAAGCTATAAAAGAAAGGATATATAACTTTGCATAAAATAAAAGAAATATGAGAAGATTAAATGAATAAAAATAAATGCAATTGGCAAAGGATGGATTTTCTGAGTACATATAGTTTTCCTAAAAAATAAATTTCAGAAAAAGTAAATGTGAGACAAGACCATGAAGAAACAGTATATAGAAGGGGAAATGCGAATTACTCTTAAACATATAAAAAGGGCCTAAATTTCACACACAATAAAAGAAAAGAAAATTGAAACTATAAGGAGAAAATGTTCATGTGTAAGATTGGCAGAGATTTTTGAAAAAAATGATACAGTGTAGGTGAGCGTGCAGGGAAATGAGCACTTACAGTTATTGGTAGAAATGTAAATTGTGACAGTTCTGTGGAGGGCAATTTGTAATATCTATCAAAATGAAAAAAATACACATATGCTTTCACCACCAATATTGCCTCTAGAAATTCATCCTCAAGCTATACTCACATGGGTCAAAATAATCTATGCCTAAGGATATTAACTTCAGTGATCTTTATAGCTGCAAAAGGGTGGATGTAAGCTAATTTTCTGATAATAAGGTACTACTTATTTTAATTATGGTATATCCATGTAGCCATTAAAAAGGATGAGGAAGTTTTATATATATTGATATAGAATGAGCTCTAGGATAAATTACTATTATATGATCATGTAATATTATTATGACATATTAGCAACCTATTGAACCATGCACATAATGCCACATTATTCATGGTGAATGGGAGATGACTTTTCTCTGTATGCCCTTTTGTACCTTTTGAATTTTGTAGCATTTGAATATTCAATGCTCACAATGACTGTTTAAGACCATAATACCCATTCTACAGATAAGGCAACTGAGGCTCGGAAAGGCTAATTAACGTGCCCAATATCATAGGATTAGTAACCCGTTTGCCACCTGGAAACCAGGTCTGTCTAACTTCAAAGCCAATCATAACCAAGGTTTGGCCAAGTTCAACTGAGCATCACATTTAACTAAGTTTAAATAGTTGTTAACCATTTCTCCACCTCAGTGAGCTATATAGCACAGCTTCTTCTTTTTAAATACCAACTTTGATATAAATTAGCTAACTTTATTACTATAGTTTGTGATTTTATGTACATGAAATCTTGTTCTCCTGAAAGATCCAATTAAGATTACATGAAAGTTTACAACAGTCCTGTTGTGTAGATGGTTCAATATTCCGACAACAAACTAGATAAACATTTTGCCAATCACTAATTAAAAAGCTGGCTCTAAGTACAATAATCTGGAGTCAGTTTGCATTCACATTTCTATTAAAGGCTAATGAATGCACAGCTAAACTAATTTAGTCAAATTGTTTCTTCATTGTGTTCAAAGTTAAAACTAACAATTCAGCTTTAGCCCTGAGTCTTTTAAATTATTTTTTCCTCCCCTATTGAGTAAAAGTCTAATTAAAAGCTTTTAGTCTTTCACATTGTGCAGGCTGCTAAGTGATATTGTTTAGTCTGCAGGGATTCAATTATTACTTGGCTTAAAAATACACATTTCCAAAGGATTTGTTTAACCCACTTTGCCTGGAAGGTTTTGTCCTCTAAAATTTAATCTGATAACAAGATTATTAAATTGTGAAACAAAAGAAAAATTATCTTTGGTGTGAGATTTTATTTGTATTTGGTGTGTAATTTTAACTCAGCTCTTAAGATTTACTGACTATTTGCTGTAAGGTTCAAGTCAGGTGGAGTGGAGGTATAAAAAGTATCCAAAATACTGTGTAGTAGGTGTGAGTTTAACTCTGCATATTCACGAACAGGACTAGTTATATAATTTGCAGGGCCTAGTACATGAAATGAAAATGTGGGGTCCCTTGATCAAAAACCAGGAATTTCAATATGGCAACAACAGAGCTCTAAACCAAGCACAAGGCCTTTCTGACCATGGGTCCTTGTGCGTGCCCGTGAAGCCAGCCCTGTTCTCAAGTGCAGAGTGTAGAAATCTCACATTATGTTATTATTACTTTTAAGATGAAAATGATTCCCCCAATCCCATTCTACTAGATGACAGACAAGCCCACATTCTCGAGCACCCCAGCTTAAAGGTCAGAGGCCTCATAGACACTGAAGGCTCCTGGTCTCTAGTCTGCACTGGTTGCCACTGAAATGTTTCTGGTCCAAGCCCACTGTTCTGTTTCTGTTGCCAAAGATACCTGACTGGCCTGGGAACTTGGTGCCTAGCATTCAACCTTTCTAGCTACACCAAATTTGTAATCCAAATCAATACATTTGAGAGTGAACGGGGGCCCTACTGACTTAACAGACCTATAAGGGGCCTGTCCAGGCGAACGGTACTGTGTAGTCACCCTCATACAGCCATTTACTCCTGAAGTCCAGCCACGTCTCCAGGCACCAGGAGGGACAGGGTTGGGACTTCCACCCTTAGATGAACCTGTATACCTCCAGCTTCTCCATGGGCTGGGGGAAACTCTCCTCTCTGCCACCTGATGTGTAAAACCCAGCATACAGAGGACAATCAATTCAAATTAATCTGAACTGCCTATTATTTTCTTCCGTTCTCCTAATAAAGTAGTCAGAGATAGTTTCTCACTTGGGTCTTTCTAGCTATTTAACTTCCCAGCAGGACAGTTGGGCTGTAGGTAGCCAGAAATTTTAAATACGGTAAAACCAACCAACCAGCCAACCAACCAAACAAACAAAACCCCTAGTATTATTGAAGAATGGAAGTTTTAATTTCTTAATAACAAATGTATAAACTTAAAAACAAACTAAAAATGTGAAAATATTTTTGTAGAAAATGTTTCTTAAAAACCTAACCATTTCCCTGTTTTCTAAAAGCATGTATACTGTATATAATAGATTTGTCCTTTGGTTGGGTCATTATATGAATTAGAATAGAGCTGTTAGAAACATATGCTCTGGAGCTTGACCATCTGGATAGGAATCCTAGCTTAGCTGTAAGACCTTGGACGAGTTACTTAAATTCTCTGTGTCTCAGTTTCGTCATCTGTAAAATGGGGATACTAACAGTTCCCATGTCATAGTACTATGGTGAGCATTACCTCATAATGTATATATAAGGTAGTTTGAACAGCACAAGTCAATACATATGAATAGCTAGAATTAATGTATTATACTTGATAAAATAACTCAGAGGCATTTGTGCCTCCAATAAATGATCCCATCCTGCAGTCGTAAGTCTGCTTTAAAATAAAAATAATGTGTCAGTGTTTCAAATATCAGACACCAGTTATTACTATCCTTAAAAAATGTGTACATCATAGCAACATGTTGCTTCTTTGCTGCATAACTCTTCTAGTTGTTTTCTAATCAGGTGTGCTCGATTTTCTTAGAGTTGTGCCCAAAGTAATAATAGGTAGGTTCAGAGTAAAACTGAGGGGCTATCCTAATAGTAGAGTAGATAAATTTTATTAGGTGGCCTTTTCAGACCTTGATTTGAGTTGATTAAAATGTTTTGTTTTGTTTTTTTACTTCTCTCCAGATGCTTGATCATACTCTCAATAATTGAGATGGTTAATTAATGGGCCACTAGTTAAGTAAGCATTATAATATCTCACAGTTTTGTTATGAAGATGAAATAATATATTGTATATGAAAATTTTTTGTAGACACCAGAGTGATACATACATTCAGGGTTTTATTATTGCTGATTTACATGCTAATATTATTAGATGTAGAACTCAAGGAAATATTAAACTTATATGTAATATTCAATGCAATCACTATCAAAATTCCAATGGCATTTTTTTTCACGGAAATAGAGAAAAATCCTAAGTTTTATATAGAACCTCAAAAGACCCTGCATAGCCAATGCAGTCTTAAGAAAGAAGAGCAAAGCTGGAGGCATCACACTTCCTGATTTCAAACTATATTACAAAGATGTAGTAATCAAAACAGTAATGGTATTGGCACAAAAATAGACATACAGATCAATTGAACAGAATAGAGAGCCCAGAAATAAACCCATCAGAATAAGCTCAGTTAATTTTTGACAAAGGAGCCAAGAATATACAATGAGGAAAGGATAGTCTCTTCAAAAAATAGTGCTGGGAAAAGTGGACAGTCACACACAGAAGAATGAAACTGGACCACTCATGCACCATGCACAAATTAACTCAAAATGGATTAAAGACTCAAAATAAGACCTGAAACCGTAAAATGTCTAAAAAAAAGCATAGGAAGTAAGTAACTTGACACCCATCCTGGCAATGATTTTCTGCATTTGACACAAAAAGCAAAGACAACAAACAAAAATAACTTCAACTTCTTTCCCTTTACTCATTCCATTTCCCTAGTATCCTTGATCTGGGCTTTCTTTTCTTAAACTCTTCAATTTTTCTCAAAATTCCAAATTGTATGAAGAAAGCCAGAATTTTTTAAGTTATAATGTGCATACAGTTTACAGTCTTATTCAACCACAGGTTACATTAGCATAATGGATCTATGAAGACCTTGTCACCCTTTTACACTCAGATAGTTGCAGAAAACTCACTTCCCCAGCCTGAGAGAAGCCCCTCTCCGCTGGAGTTGGCAGGTCCTCAGACAACAACTTATACAACCTTGATTTCAACATCAAGTCTTAATCACTCATGTTTCTCATTTAAAGCTTGTAATGATAGTAATTAGGTAAATGACTTTATTGTGTTTCCCACTCATTGCCAATGTTGCCATAACCAACTTTTCAAAGAAAAAGAGAAACAGAGAATCCTGCAATTTACCCTTAAGGGAATTTTTACACAACCTTAGTTTCAGTTTCAGTGAGATGAAACATTCAGATGGAAACCTTTAGGGAGTAGTTAATGGCCGAAATGAATTCCCCTTATTACCCCCACTAAGTTGTCAACTTGCTAGCATAAGACTATCTCAATAACAGTTAAATTAAAAGTGTAATTGAATGAGATGTCAGTACAGAAGAACAAACTGGTGAAACTTTCTATTTAAACTCAATTTTCAATAGCCTGTTAAGTTCTTAAGTCTTCGGAGAGCTATCATTTTGCTGAAAAAAGATCATATTCATGATTGTCTAGTTTTCATTTGTATCACTTCAGTCCCTTAAAAAGAATTTTGTCTTAAACAGTCACTTTCTGTTTTCACAGAAAGCCTAACTTTCTCTGGATTTTTCATAATTGCCTTTTCAAAGTGCATCCCACCCCCACAGGAAGTCATGACACTATTCTGAGATACTTTAAAGTCCATAGTAATGATGTCAGAGGGAAGGACTTCATGAATACAAGAATATTTTTCCAGAGAGGCACTCCCCAACTATCTTCTGTCTCTCTTTCTCTTATTAGTTTGAAATCTGGAAGGATCTAGAAAAGTTCTGTCAGCTCACCGAGGGGCCAATGAAACTAATAAAGTTGTTTAAAGCTCTGGTCCCAGCCAGAGGCAGAGCTGAAACTAGAATTTAGACCTCTACCACTCTTTTTGTTACCAGGTCCAGGCTCACAGTGTGACAGGCCAATAAATAGAGAGATGAGGTGTTGGGGCAATAAACAGCAACTTTATTCGGAAAGCCAGCAGACTGAAAAGATGGTGGACTAGTGTCCCAAAGAACCACCTTACCTGAGTTAGAATTCAAGCTTCTCTTATACTAAAAGGGAGAGAGGTGTGGCAGGTTGCTGCAAACTTCTTGGTGCTGGAATCCTTTGTTCTTGCATCTGTCGGTGTAGGTCTGATCATAATGGTCCTGTAAATCTGCAACAGAACAATTGTTATTTTCTGTTCTGCAACTTTTTATCTTTATATGAATGGAAAAGTGTTGTATCTTTAAAGGTCAGAGCCTTGAGAATGGGCTATCATGTATATTTCAAGCTCTAGGCAACATTCTTTTACAGAGGTGCAAAGCCAGCATGACTAAGCACAGGCAACAGAGCACAAAGGTTAGAGCACAAAGCTAAGAGAATAGATCCAATATGGAGTCAGGTTTGTTCTTTTCTGTTACATTTTTATTAAACCACCTGTAAGATGACCATGAATTTTTGCTTTTCTCATTGTTCTTTCTCTATGCTTTTGTTCTTTTCTTCTTGAATCAAGACTGATAATTTCTTATTTCATTTACATTTATATTGCTTTATTCTCTTCATGTTTTTCTCTTTCAAGATTTTTTGGATCTTCCATTTCAAAATATCTGTTGAATGAATGAATGAATTGAATGAATTAATACCCAAGAGCAGGATAGCAGTGGTAGTGCAGTGTCTAGGAGTATGTATATAATCCTCTCTTCGCTGGTATCTTCTTGCATGGTGCTCAGTTTTACATTATGTGAGGGGTATAAACTCAGAGTGTTTCTTAGCATTTCTTTTATTAACCTAAAAGCTTTTTTCAAGTCGGGCAAAATCAAAATTTGCTCCTGTAACGAATTACCATAAAATTAGTGGCTTAAAACAAATTTATTATCTCATGGTGTGCAAGCCAGATGTCTGAGTGGGTTCAGCTTAGTCCTCTACTCTGGGTCTCACAAAGCTGAAATCAAGGTGTCAGCAGCCTGAGCTCTTATCCAGAGGCTCTGGGAGAGAATCTGCTTTCAGACTTCTTCAAGTTGTTGGCAGAATTCATGTCCGTGCAACACTGGGACTGAGGTCCCCGTTTCCTTGCTGAATTTCAGCTGGAGCTTCCCTTACCCCCTTAAGGCTGCCTGCATTCCTTGTCACTCTATCTTCGAGCCAGCGTGTTGAGTCCTTGTCAGACTTTGAATCTCTCTGACTTTGCTGCTGCATCTCTTCTGCCTCAGCCACAGAAAATTTTGTCTTTAAGGGCTCATGTGATTAGATTGAGGCCAGCGAGATAATACAGGATAATCTACCTATTTTAAATTCTGTAACCTTAATTATATCTAAATCCTTTTTACCATACAAGGTAACATTTCCCCATGTTCCAGGGATCAGGATGTGGACATCTTTGGGGGACATTCTGCCTACCACCACAGCCCCCAAATCTGAATCCTCATAAGGAATACTCATCAATCACTTTTAATTCCCATGTCATTGGGAATAATTAGCAAACCTCTGAAAGCATGGAATTTAAAAAAATATTTTCAATAATCTAGAATATTTATTGAAAACAATATAAATGTGTTTTTAAAATTTGCATATGTTAAGCTTCACTCTTTGTGTATAAAGTTCTATTGGTTTTGATAAATGCACAATGTCAAATATCCACCATTATGGTATCATGCAGAATACAAGCTTCACCTTTGTGCTTCACCTATTTATCCCTGCCCCCATCCCCCTGAACCACTAGTAACCACTAATCTTTTTACTATCTCTGTAGTTTTGCCTTTTCCAAAATGACATATAGTTGGAATCATATAGTTTGTAGACTTTTCACTTAACAATATGCACTCAAGTTTTCTCCTCATCTTTTAATTGCTTGATAGTTCATTTCTTTTTATTGCTGAATAATATTCCATTGTATAACTGTACCATAGTTTTGTTTATACATTTACCTATTTAAAGACATCTTGGTTGCTTCCAGGTTTTCGTGATTATGAATACAGATGCTATAAACATTCGTGTACAGGTTTTTTTTTGTAAACGTAAGTTTTCAACTCATAGTGTAAATACCTAGGAGCATGATTGCTGGATTGTATGATAAGACTATGTTTAACTTTGTAAGAAACTGCCGAGCTGTCCTCCAAAGTGGTTGTACCAGTTTGTATTCCCACCAGCAGTAAATGGGAGTTTCTGTTTCTCCATGTCCTTGCTAGGATTTGGTATTGTCAATTTTTGATCTTATCCATTCTAATAGATGTGTAGCGATATCTCATTGTTGTTTTAATTTGCATTTCCCTGATGACAAATGATGTTGGTCACCTTTTCATATGTTTATTTTCATCTGAATATCTTCTATGTTGAGGTGTCTATTCAAACCTTTTAGCATTTTCAATTAGGTTGTTTGTTTTCTTATCGCTGAGTTTTAAGAGTTCTTTGTATATTTTGAGTAGAAGTCCTTTATCAGATAATGTGTTTTGCAAATATTTTCCCCAAGTTTGTGGCTTGTCTTTTCATTCTCTTAACAATGTCTTTTGCAGAGCAGAAGCTTTTAATTTTAATAATGTCTGACATCAATTTTTCTTTCAATGGATCCTACTTTTGGCGCTGTATCTGCAAACTTATCACTGAACCCAAGGTCACCTAGATTTCTCCTATGTTTTTCTCTAGATGTTTTATAGTTTTAATTTTACACTTAGGACTATGATCTATTTTCAGTTAATTTATGTGAAAGGTGTAAGGGCTATGTCTAGTATCTTTTTTGTATATAGGTATCCAATTGTTCCAGCACCATTTATTGAAAAGACTATCCTTTCTCCATTGAATTTCCTTTGCTCTTTTGTCAGAGATTAGTTGGCTATAATTGTGTGGGTCTGTTCCTGGAATCTCTATTCTGTTCCACTTTTCAAGATGTCTTTTTTTTTTTTTTCCCACCAATACACCAATACCACACTGTCTCAAATATTGTAGCTTTATAGTATGTTTTGAAGTCCAGTAATGTCAATTCTCCAACTGTGTTCTTCTTTAGTGTTGTATTGCCTATTCTGTGTTTCTTGCCTTTCCATATAAACTTTATAATCACTTTAGCAATCTTGACAAAATCACTTACTGGGATTTTGACTAGATTGCATTGAATCTATGGATCAAGTTGGAAAGAATGTCATCTTAACAGTACTAAGTCTTATAATCCATACACACAGAATATATCTCCATTTATTCAAACCTTCTTCAATTTCATCAGTGTTTTGTAGTTTTGTGCATATAGACCCTGTACATTTTTTTTTTAATTTATACATACATAGTTAATCTTTCTGATGCTAATGCAAATGATATTCTTTTAAATTTCATATTTCAATTATTCATTACTGGTATAAATGAAAGCAGTTGACATTTATGCATTTACCTTGTATTCTGTGACCTTACTAGAATTACTTATTAATTTCAGGATATTTTTGTTGATTCTTTAGAATTTTCTACATAGACAGTCATGTCATTTGTGAACAAAGATAGTTTTATTTTTTCTCAATCCTTATACCTTTTATTACTTTTTCTTATCTTATTTCACTGTCTGAGACTTCTAATATGATAGCAAATAAGAGTGGTGTGAGGGATTTCTTTGTTTTTTCCCTAATCTTGGAGTAAAACCATCCAGTTTCTCACAATTGAGTATGATGTTAGCTTTAGTTTTTGGTTTTGGTTTTTGTTTTTATTTTTTAGATGTTCTCTATCAAGTTGAAGAAACTTCCCTCCATTCTTAGCTTGCTCATAAAATCATAAATAGGTGTTGGATTTTGTCAAATGCTTTTTCTACATCAATTGGTATACCATGCAATTTTTCCTCTTTAGCCTGTTGATGTGGTAGATTACACTAGTTGATTTTTAAATGTTGAGCCAGCCTTGCAAATCTGGAATAAATCCCACTTGGTTGTGGTCATAATTCTCTTTATACTTTATGGGATTAGATTTGCTATCATATCATTGAGGATTTTTGTATCTTTGTTCATAAGAGATATTTGGCTATACTTATCCTTTCATGTAATGTTTTTGGTTTTGGTTTTGCAATAATACATTTTCATTGTAGCAAAATATGCATATCATAATATTTATCACATTTATCACATTATCACATAATATTTATCACATGTACATGTCATTGGAATTAAATACATTCATAATGTTGTGTGACCATCACCACTATCTATAAAAATTTTCACCATCCCCAACAAAATCCCTGTACATATTGAACAATAGTCCTCCCCTATCCTCCTCTCCCCAGCACCTGGCAACCTCTATTCTACTTTCTGTCTCTATAAATTTGCCTGTTATAGGTACCTTATCTGTGTGCTCTGTCATTTTACATACAATATTTGTTCTGTTTCTGGCTAATTTTTCTATGCATAATGTTTTCAAAGTCCATCCATGTTATAGAATATATCAAAATTTACTTTTTTATGGACAAATAATATTTCATTATTCAGTAGTTCATTGCATATTATATGTGTGTGTATATATATATATATATACATTTTGTTTATTCATTATATGTTGATATACACTTGAGTTGTTGGCACATTTTGACTACTGTGAATAATGTTACTATGAATATTGGTGTACAAATATTTGTTTAAGACCCCAATTTCAATTCTTTTAGATATCTATCTAGGTGTAAAATTACTAAGTCATATGGTAGTTCTATATTTAACTTTTTTCAAAAAACCACTGTTTTGGATAGAAAGCCCATAAATAAACCCATGTACCTATGGTCAATTAATCTATGACAAAGGAGTCAGGACTATATAATGGAGGAAAGAGAGTCTCTTCAATAAATTGTACTGGGAAAACTGGACAGCTACATGTAAAAGAATGAAATTAGAACATTCTATAACACCATACATAAAAATAAACTCAAAATGGATTAAAGACTTAAATGTAAGACCAGATACTATAAAACTTTTAGAAGAAAACATAGGCAGAACACTATTTGACATAAATCGCAGCAATATCTTTTCCAAGCCATCTCCTAGAGTAATGAAAATAAAAACAAAAATAAACAAATGGGGCCTAATTAAACTCAAAAGCTTTTGCACAACAAAGGAAACCATAAATGAAATGAAAAGATAATGCACAGAAAATATTTGCAAACGATGTGACAGATGAGGGATGTCTCCAAAATTTACAAACAGCTCATGCAGCTCACTATCAAAAAAACCCAAAAAACAATCAACCCAATCCAAAAATGGGCAGAAGACCTAAATAGACATTTCTCCAAAGAAGACATACAGATGGCCAAGGGGCACATGAAAAGATGCTCAACATAGCTAATTATTAGAGAAATGCAAATCAAAACTACCATGAGGTATCATTTCACACCAGTGAGAATGGCCATCATCAAAAAGTCTCCAAAAAATAAATGCTGGAGAGGGTGTGGAGAAAAGAGAACCCTCCTACACTGTTGGTGGGAATGTAAATTGGTACAGCTACTATGGAGAACAGTATGGAAGCTCCTTAAGAAACTAAAAATAGAGCTACCAAATGATCCAACCATCCGTCTCCTGGGCATATATCTGGAGAGAAACATGGTTCAAATGCACCCCAGTGTTCATTGCAGTGCTGTTTACAGTAGCCAAGACAAGGAAGCCACCTAAATGTCCATCAACAGATGAATGGATAAAGAAGATGTGGTACATATATACAATGGAATACTACTCAGCCATTAAAAAGAATGAAATAATGCTATTTGCAGCAACATGGATGGACCTGGAGATTATCATACTAAGTGAAGTAAGTCAGACAGAGAAAGACAAATATCATATAATATCACTTATATGCAGAATCTAAAAAAAAAAAATAATACAAATGAACTTATTTAAAAAAGAGAAATGTACTCACAGGCTTAGAGAATGAAGTTATGGTTACCAGGCAGGAAAGATTAGGGGGAGGGATAGAATGGGAGTTTGGGATTGACATGTACACATTGCTGTATTTAAAATAGATAACCAACAAGGACCTACTGTATAGCACAGGGAACGCTGCTCAATATTCTGTAATAGCCTAAATGGGAAAAGAATTTGACAAAGAATAGATACATGTATATGTATGACTGAATCAGTTGCCTGTACACCTGAAACTAACACAACATTGTTAATCAACTATATTCCAATATAAAATAGAAATTTAAAAAAATTTCCAAAGTAAAATAAAAATTTAAAAATTAAAAAAACAGTGTTTTTGACAGAGGCTGGACAGTTTTACATTCCCACCAGCAATGCACAAGGGTTCCAGTTTTTCCACATTCTCACCAACACTTGTTATTTCATGTTTGTTCAATTATAGCTATCCTAGTAGATGTGAAATTGTATCTCATTGTACTTTTGGTTTGTATTTCCCTAATAACTAATGATGTTATCTTTTCATGTGCTTATTGGCCATTTGTATATCTTCTTGGGAGAAATGTCTATTCAAATCCTTTGCCCATTTTTTTTAAATTTTTTAATTTAATTTTATTTATTTTTTTATACACCAGGTTCTTATCAGTCATCAATTTTATACACATCAGTGTATACATGTCAATCCCAGTCGCCCAATTCATCACACCACCACCCCCACCACCCCGCCACTTTCCCCCCTTGGTGTCCATACGTTTGTTCTCTACATCTGTGTCTCAATTTCTGCCCTGCAAACCGGTTCATCTGTACCATTTTTCTAGGTTCCACATATATGTGTTAATGTATGATATTGTTTTTTCTCTTTCTTACTTCACTCTGTATGACAGTCTCTAGATCCATCCACGTCTCAACAAATAACTCAATTTCGTTCCCTTTTATGGCTGAGTAATAGTCCATTGTATATATGTACCACATCTTCTTTATCCATTCGTCTGTCGATGGGCATTTAGGTTGCTTCCATGACCTGGCTATTGTAAATAGTGCTGCAATGAACATTGGGGTGCATGTATCTTTTTGAATTATAATTTTCTCAGGGTATATGCCCAGTAGTGCGATTGTTGGGTCATATGGTAGTTCTATTTTTAGTTTTTTAAGGAACCTCCATACTGTTCTCCATAGTGGCTGTATCTATTTACATTTCCACCAAGAGTGCAAGAGGGTTCCCTTTTCTCCACACCCTCTCCAGCATTTGTTGTTTGTAAATTTTCTGATGATGCCCATTCTAACTGGTGTGAGGTGATACCTCATTGTAGTTTTGATTTGCATTTCTCTAATAATTAGTGATGTTGAGCAGCTTTTCATGGTCTTCTTGGCCATCTGTATATATTCTTTGGAGAAACGTCTATTTAGGTCTTCTGCCCATTTTTGGATTGGGGTGTTTGTTTTTTTACTACTGAGCTGCATGAGATGTTTATATATTTTGGAGATTAATCCTTTGTCCGTTGATTCGTTTGCAAATATTTTCTCCCATTCGGAGGGTTGCCTTTTTGTCTTGTTTATGGTTTCCTTTGCTGTGCAAAAGCTTTGAAGTTTCATTAGGTCCCATTTGTTTATTTTTGTTTTTATTTCCATTACTCTAGGAGGTGAATCAAAAAAGATCTTGCTGTAATTTATGTCAAAGTGTGTTCTTCCTATGTTTTCCTCTAAGAGTTTTATAGTATCTGGTCTTACATTTAGGTCTCTAATCCATTTTGAGTTTATTTTTGTATATGGTGTTAGGGAGTGTTCTAATTTCATTCTTTTACATGTAGCTGTCCAGTTTTCCCAGCACCACTTATTGAAGAGATTGTCTTTTCTCCATTATATATCCTTGCGTCCTTTGTCATAGATTAGTTGACCATAGGTGCGTGGGTTTACCTCTGGGCTTTCTATCTTGTTCCATTGATCTATGTTTCTGTTTTTGGGCCAATACCATATTGTCTTGATTACTGTAGCTTTATAGTAGTCTGAAGTCAGGGAGTCTGATTCTTCCAGCTCTGTTTTTTTCCCTCAAGACTGCTTTGGCTATTCGGGGTCTTTTGTGTCTCCATACAAATTTTAAGATTTTTTGTTCTAGTTCCGTAAAAAATGCCATTGGCAATTTGATAGGCATTGCATTGAATGTGTAGATTGCTTTGGGTAGTATAGTCATTTTCACAATATTGATTCTTCCAATCCAAGAACATGGTATATCTCTCCATCTGTTGGTATCGTCTTTAATTTCTTTCATCAGTGTCTTATAGTTTTCTGCATACAGGTCTTTTGTCTCCCTAGGAAGGTTTATTCCTAGGTATTTTACTCTTTTTGTTGCATTGGTAAATGGGAGTGTTTCCTAAATTTCTCTTTCAGATTTTTACTCATTAGGGTATAGGAATGCAAGAGATTTCTGTGCATTAATTTTGTATCCTGCAACTTTACCACATTCATTGATTAGCTCTAGTAGCTTTCTGGTGGCATCTTTAGGATTCTCTATGTATATTATCATGTCATCTGAAACCAGTGACAGTTTAACTTCTTTTCCAATTTGTATTCCTTTTATTTCTTTTTCTTCTCTGATTGCTGTGGCTAGGACTTCCAAAACTATGTTGAATAATAGTGGTGAGAGTGGACATCGTTGTCTTCTTCCTGATCTTAGAGGAAATGCTTTCAGTTTTTCACCATTGAGAATGATGTTTGCTGTGGGTTTGTCGTATTTGGCCTTTATTATTTTGAGTTAGGTTCCCTCTATGCCCACTTTATGGGGAGTTTTTATCATAAATGGGTGTTGAATTTTGTCAAAAGCTTTTTCTGCATCTATTGAGATGATCATATGGTTTTTATTCTTCAATTTGTTAATATGGTGTATCACATTGATTGATTTGCATATACTGAAGAATCCTTGCATCCCTGGGATAAATCCCACTTGATCATGGTGTATGATCCTTTTAATGTGTTGTTGGATTCTGTTTGCTAGTATTTTGTTGAGGATTTTTGCGTCTATATTCATCAGTGATATTGGTCTGTAATTTTCTTTGTTTGTGATATCTTTGTCTGGTTTTGGTATCAGGGTGATGGTGGCCTCATAGAATGAGTTTGGGAGTGTTCCTTCCTCTGCAGTTTTTTGGAAGAGTTTGAGAATGATGGGTGTTAGCTCTTCTGTAAATATTTGATAGAGTTCACCTGTGAAGCCCTCTAGTCCTGGACTTTTGCTTATTGGAAGATCTTTAATCACAGTCTCAATTTCAGTGTTTGTGATTGGTCTGTTCATATTTTCTATTTCTTCCTGGTTCAGTGTTGGAAGGTTATACCTTTCTAAGAATGTGTCCATTTCTTCCATGTTGTCCATTTTATTGGCATAGAGTTGCTTGTAGTAGTCTCTTAGGATGCTTTGTATTTCTGTGGTGTCTGTTGTAACTTCTCCTTTTTCATTTCTAATTTTATTATTTGAGTCCTTTCCCTCTTTTTCTTGATGAGTCTGGCTAATGCTTTATCAATTTTGTTTATCTTCTCAAAGAACCAGCTTTTAGTTTTATTGATCTTTGCTATTGTTTTCTTTGTTTCTATTTAATTTATTTCTGCTCTGATCTTTATGATTTCTTTCCTTCTGCTAACTTTGGGTTTTGTTTGTTCTTCTTTCTTTGGTTCCTTTAGGTGTAAGGTTCAGTTGTTTATTTGAGATTTTTCTTGTCTCTTGAGGTAGGCTTGTATAGCTATAAACTTCTCTCTTGGAACTGCTTTTGCTACATCCCATAGGTTTTGGATCGTCGTGTTTTCATTGTCATTTGTCTTTAGGTATTTTTTGATTTCCTCTTTGATTTCTTCAGTAATCTCTTGGTTATTTAGTAACATATTGTTTAGCCTCCATGTGTTTGTGTTTTTTGTTTTTTTCCCTGTAATTCTAATCTCATAGCGTTGTGGTCAGAAAAGATGCTTGATATGATTTCAATTTTCTTAATTTTACTGAGGCTTGATTTGTGGCCCAAGATGTGATCTATCCTGGAGAATGTTCCGTGCACACTTGAGAAGAAAGTGTAATCTGCCTTTTTTGGATGGAATATCCTATAAATATCAATTAAATCTATCTGGTCTATTGTGTCATTTAAAGCTTCTGTTTCCTTATTTATTTTCATTTTGGGTGATCTGTCCATTGGTGTAAGTGAGGTGTTAAAGTTCCCCACTATTATTGTGTTACTGTTGATTTCCTGTTTTATAGCTGTTAGCACTTGCCTTATGTATTGAGGTGCTCCTATGTTGGGTGCATATATATTTATAATTGTGATATCTTCTTCTTGGATTGATCCCTTGATCATTATGTAGTGTCCTTCCTTGTCTCTTGTAACGTTCTTTATTTTAAAGTCTATTTTATCTGATATGAGTATTGCTACTCCAGCTTTCTTTTGATTTCCATTTGCATGGAATATCTTTTTCCATCCCCTCACTTTCAGTCTGAATATGTCCCTAGGTCTGAAATGGGTGTCTTGTAGACAGCATATATATGGGTCTTGTTTTTGTATCCATTCAGCAAGTCTCTGTCTTTTGGTTGGAGCATTTAATCCATTCACGTTTAAGGTAATTATCGATATGTGTGTTCCTATGACTATTTTCTTAATTGTTTTGGGTTTGTTTTTGTAGGTCCTTTTCTTCTCTTGTGTTTCCCACTTAGAGAAATTCCTTTAGCATTTGTTGTAGAGCTGGTTGGGTGGTGCTGAATTCTCTTGGCTTTTGCTTGTCTGTAAAGCTTTTGATTTCTCCATCGAATCTGAATGAGATCCTTGCCAGGTAGAGTAATCTTGGTTGTAGTTTCTTCCCTTTCATCACTTTAAGTATATCATGCCACTCCATTCTGGCTTGTAGAGTTTCTACTGAGAAATCAGCTGTTAACCTTATGGGAGTTCCCTTGTATGTTATTTGTCTTTTTTTCCCTTGCTGCTTTTAATAATTTTTCTTTGTCTTTAATTTTTGCCAGTTTGATTACTGTGTGTCTCAGCGTGTTTCTCCTTGGGTTTATCCTGTATGGGACTCTCTACGCTTCCTAGACTTGGGTGGCTATTTCCTTTCCCATGTTAGGGAAATTTTCGACTATAATCTCTTCAAATATTTTCTCGGGTCCTTTCTCTCTCTCTTCTCCTTCTGGGACCCCTATAATGCGAATGTTATTGCATTTAATGTTGTCCCAGAGGTCTCTTAGGTTGTCTTCATTTCTTTTCATTCTTTTTTCTTTTTTCTATTCTGCAGCAGTGAATTCCACCATTCTGTCTTCCAGGTCACTTATCCGTTCTTCTGCCTCAGTTATTCTGCTATTGATTCCTTCTAGTGTAGTTTTCATTTCAGTTATTGTATTGTTCATCTCTGTTTGTTTGTTCTTTAATTCTTCTAGGTCTTTGTGAAATATTTCTTGCATCTTCTTGATCTTTGCCTCCATTCTTTTTCCGAGGTCCTGGATCATCTTCACTATCATTATTCTGAATTCTTTTTCTGGAAGGTTGCCTATCTCCACTTCATTTAGTTGTTTTTCTGGGGTTTTATCTTGTTCCATCATCTGGTACATAGTCCTCTGCCTTTTCATCTTGTCTGTCTTTCTGTGAATGTGGTTTTTGTTCCACAGGCTGCAGGATTGTAGTTCTTCTTGCTTGTGCTGTCTGCCCTCTGGTGGATGAGGCTCTCTAAGAGGCTTATGTAAGTTTCCTGATGGGAGGGACTGATGGTGGATAGACCTGACTGTTGCTCTGGTGGGCAGAGCTCAGTAAATCTTTAATCCACTTGTCTGCTGGTGGGTGGGGCTGGGTTCCCTGCCTGTTGGTTTTTTGGCCTGAGGCAACCCAACACTGGAGCCTACCTGGGCTCTTTGTTGGGGCTAATGGTGGACTCTGGCAGGGCTCACGCCAAGGAGTACTTCCCAGAACTTCTGCTGCCAGTGTCCTTGTCCCCACAGTGAGCCACAGCTACCCCCTGCCTCTGCAAGAGACCCCCCAACACTAGCAAGTATTTCTGGTTCAGTCTCCCCTGTGGTCACTGTTCCTTCTCCTGGGTCCCGATGCACACACTACTTTGTGTGTGTCCTCCAAGAGTGGAGTCTCTGCTTCCCCCAGTTCTGTCAAAGTCCTGCAATCAAATCCCAGTATCGTTCAAAGTCTGATTCTCTAGGAATTCCTCCTCCTGTTGCCGGACCCCCAGGTTGGGAAGCCTGACGTGGGGCTCAGAACCTTCACTCCAGCAGCTGGACTTCTGTGGTATAAGTGTTCTCCAGTCTGTGAGTCACCCACCCAGCAGTTGCGGGATTTGAGTTTACTGTGATTGCGCCCCTCCTACCATCTCATTGTGGCTTCTCCTTTGTCTTTGGATGTGGGGTATCTTTTTTGGTGAGTTCCAGTGTCTTCCTGTCGATTATTGTCCAGCAGCTAGTAGTGATTCTGGTGTTCTCGCAAGATGGTTTGAGAGCACGTCCTTCGACTCCACCATCTTGGTTCCATTCCCCTTTACCCATTTTTAAATTGAGTTCTTTGTTCTTTTGTTGTTGAGTTTTAGGAGTTGTTTACATTCCAGATATCAATGTCTTATCAGATACAATTTACAATTTACACAGTTTTATTTGTATGTATTTTTTACAAATATGACTTACAAATATTTTCTCCCATTCAGTAAGTTGTCTTTCACTTTCCTGGTAGTACCCTTTGACATATAAAAATTCTTAATTATGAACAGATTCAGTTTATCTGTATTTTCTGTTGCATGCCTGTGCTTTTGGTGTTATATTCTTAAAGTCATTGGCAAATACAACATCATGAAGATTTTCTCCAATGTTATAAGAATTTTATAGTTTTAGCTATTAAGTACAGGTCTTTGATGCAGTTTGAGTTAATTCTTGTAAATGGTGTAAATTAAGGGTCCGATTTCCTTCTTTTGCATGCGGATATCAAGTTTTGCCAGAACCATTTTTGGAAAAGATTGTCCTTTCCTCATTGAATGCTCTTGGCACCCTTGTCAAAATCAGTTAACCATATATATAAGGGTTTCTTTCTGGGCTCCCTGTTCAATTCTATATTGGTCTATATGTCTGTCCTCATGCCAGTACCATACTCTTTTGATTGTAGTGACTTTGTAATTAAGGCTCAAAATTGAGAAATGTGAGTCTTCTGACTTTACTCTTTATCCTTGTCTTGTTCTGATTTTAGGGGAATGCTTTTCAGTCTTTTACCACTGAGTATTATGTAAACTGTGGGTTTTTCATAAATACACTTTATCATGTTGAGAAGTCTTCCTTCTATTTTTAGATTTCTGAAAGTTTTTATTGTGAAAAGATGTTGGATTTTGTCAAATGCCTTCTCTGTATCAAATGAGATGATTATGTGTTTTTCCCCACTTCATTCTATCAATGTGTAGTATTACATAGATTGACTTTCGTGTGTTAAAACACCTTTTTATTTCTGGGTTAAGTCCCACTTGGTCATGGTGAATAATTCTTTTAATATGCTATTGGATTTGATTTACTAATGTTTTGTTGAGGAGATTCGTATTTATATTTTTAAGAGGTATTGGTCTGAAATTTTCTTGTAATGCCTATCTGATTTTGTATCGGAGTAGTGCTAGCTAGCTTCATGGAATGAATTAGGAAGTTTTCCCTTCCTTTTCAAATTTGGAAGAGTTTTAGAAGGATTTATGATAATTCTTCTTTAAACATTTAATAGAATTTATTGGTCAAACTCTCTGGTCCAGAACTTTTATTTTTTTGGGTAGATTTTGATTGCCGATTCAATCTCTTTACTTGTTATAAAGATGTTGAAATTTTTCATTTCTCCTTCAGTCAGTTTAGGTAATTTTGTGTTTCAAGGAATTTTTCATTTTCTTCTAGGTTATCTAACTGGTTGATGTACAGTTATTCATAGTATTATCCTATAATCCTTTTTATCTCTGTAAGGTTGGTAGTAATATCCCCACTTTTATCTCTGATTTCAGTTATTTGTATCTTCTCTCTTTTGTTCTCTGTTAGTCTACCTAAAAGTTTGTCAATTTTATTGATAAACTTTTGGTTTCATTGATTTTTCTTTATTATTTTCCTATTTTCTATTTCATTTATCTCTGCTCTTTAGTATGTCCTTCCTTTTACTAGTTTTGCATTTAGTTTGCTAATTTCTTTTCTAGTTCCTTAAGGTGTAAAGTTAGGTTATATATTTGAGATATTTCTTCTTTTTTAATGTAAGCATTTACAGCTGTAAATTTCCCTCTGAGTACTGCTTTTTCTGAATCACATAAGTTTTGGTATATTGTGTTTTTCGGTTTCATTTGCTTCTTAGTATTTTCTAACTTTCCTTTTTTTTTCCTTTTTCTCTTTGGCCCTTTGGTTGTTTAAGAGTGCATTGTTTGAGTCTTCATTTTTGTGAATTTTCCTGTTTTCCTTCAGTTATTGATTTCTAACTTCATTCCATTTGTGGTCTGAAAAGATACTTTATCTGACTTCAATCTTTTTAAATTTATTAAGACTTGTTTTGTGGCCTAGCCTATGTTCTATCCTGGAGAGTGTGCCATGTGCACTTGAGAAGAATGTATATTCTGCTGTATTTGGGTGGAGTCTTCTGTATGTGTCTGCTAGACCTAGTTGTTTTTGGTTTGTTTGTTTGTTTTTTCTGTTGTTCATGTCCTCTATTTCTTTACTTCTGCCTGACTGATCTATTCATTATTGAAGGTGTGTTTGCATAAATATTTTTCTTAAAAGCTTTCCAGGTGATTCTTATGTGTAGCCAGGTTTTAGAACAGCAAAAGCATATAAATGATTTGAAAGTGTAGTTAGGGGCAAATCCTTCTTATGAAGCAGTAATTGTTGAGTGTTTTATGTCATTTGCTTTTGCCCAGAATATGGTGTTTTCTTGCTTAGATTTAGGAGTTAGTGATTGATGTATTTATACAGAAGTACAATCCATTAGGATCAATTTTTTAGTGGGTAATATCTTACTAGTATCTATTAAATAGGCAATTGGATTAAATGATGTATTTTTTCTTAGAGAAATAGATTCATGAGTACAAAGACAATGATTGTATATTCATTACTAGAGTCAGGCAATTGGAGCTGGAAGCTTCTGTGATATATTAAAACTGCTTCAGCATAAGGAGAATGTAGTTTTGGTTGTTGGTCTTCTAAAGAGATAGTATTGTTTAGCTTGTTTATCATCCCTCTGTGGTCTCTTACATTTGGACTTGTTCCTCTTATTTTCTACTAAGCCTGACTCTCAGGCCATTGGCTCCACTGTATAAATTAATATTAATATTTTCCATATTTTATAACCTTATGATGTCATGAGAAAGTATGATATTCAAAATCTATAAGATTCATGTTAAATCCTCTTTCTGTACCTTACCTGCCATGCAAACTTGGTAAGTCACTTAGCTCTCAGTTTACATCTTAGAAACCTAAAATTTTCTTCATGTTAAAAATGAAAGAGTAGGTGATTTAGCTGTCAAAGACTAAGTTCTTACTTCCAAAGATGAAACTAAGATATGTGTATTAATATATAGATTAATTAATGGATTGTTTTCCCAAAAAGACAATTTAAATTTATTGTTAGATCTCATTAGCCCAGGAGAGATCTCTAAAATTGATATGAAATATCTACAACTGGTTTCATGGGCTGTCTGACTCATGAAAGAAACCTTTGCATTCTAAACATATATAACTATCTCTCTGAATTTGATTTCTATCTCTTCCTTTCATGGCTTAATTTCCCAATCAATAGGGAATGTTTAATTGTGTTTATAAATATTCAATGCAGCTTATTAAAACTGCAATACGTATTGAAAAAGGTGAAAACACTGCAAATTTTCAATCTAGGAAATATGACAAACAAGGTAAAAAAAGTTCATGTATAAGTGAGGAAATGTAATAAAATGTCAATATTCAATTTTTCTCCATTGTTTAGCTCTTTTTTAAAAATTTATTATTTTTATAAATTTATTTAATTTATTTATTTTTGGCTGCTTTGGGTCTTCGTTGCTGCACACGGGCTTTTTCTAGTTGCAATGAACAGGGGCTACTCTTCCTTGCGGTGTGCAGGCTTCTCCTTGTGGTGGCTTTTCTTGTTGCAGAGCACTGGCTCTAGGCGAGTGGGCTTCAGTAGTTGTGGCTTGTGGGCTCTAGAGCTCAGGCTCAGTAGTTGTGGCACAAGGGCTTAGTTGCTCCGTGGCATGTGGGATCTTCCCGAACCAGGGCCTCGAACCGTGTCCCCTGCACTGGCAGGCAGATTCTTAACCACTGTACCAGCATGGAAGCCCCATTGTTCAGCTCTTAATTTTAGAAAATATTTAATAAAATGTTTATTTACTTTTATAATTTACAAATCAGTCACCTAAAAGATGAAGTAGTTTATTTTTTTCTTAAGTAACACTAGTTTGAAAAATTAAAAGGATAACTTTTTAGTTAATTTTACATTCTATTTGTGTGTCTTAAGTCTGGGATTTTTTTTTTTTAATGTAATGAACAATCAGCTATGGTCAGACATATTTAAATATAACTGAGGGCTGGAAGAGAGTATATTCTGGAGTGGGAACAGAATGTACATTTCATGGTGGACCCTGGGCCGTAGGGGTTCAAGGGAGAGGGACATGAGTGGTATTCAGTGAAAGGTTGGAACAGATCTAATTATTGACAAGAATTAGAAAATAACTATCACAGTAAATCCTGAGGACAAAGAATAATAGTCCGAAATGAATCTGTGCTGGGACAAAGAGCCAGAGGTATAGGCAGGATTAGGGATAGTTTCTGAAGTTAGAATGCAATGAATGTAGTAGGATTGAAAACGTTGATAGACCTATCAAATCATAGGAAATGTTGATAATCCAAGATTACAAAGATTTACACCTAAGTTTTCTAAGAGTTTTATACTTCAGGCTCTTACCTTTAGATATCTGATCTATTTTGAGGGTTTTTGTTTCTTTGTTTTGTTTTTTTTGAGAGAGTTGATTTTTAATATTTTCTTTAAAAAATATAAAGGAAATTTATTAACTCTTTAGGTCAATAAAACTCAGGGAAAGGAGGCTATTTTAAGTTAACTTTTGTATATGGTATGGGGTAGGGGGTCAAAAGTCCTTTTTTAATATGTTTAATATCCAGTTATCCCACCACCATTTGTTGAAAAGACCATTATTTCCCTATTGAATGGTAATGGCAGTTGTCAAAAATCAATTGACCATAACAACGAAAGATCAGAAAAAGAAATTAAGAAAACAATCCCATTTACTATCACATCAAAAAGCATACAGTACCTAGGGAAAAACCTATGTAAGGAGGCAAAAGACCTGTATTCCAAAAACTATAAGATGCTGATGAAAGAAACTGAAGACAACACAAACAGCTGGAAAGATACACCATGTTCTTGGATTGGAAGAATCAATATTGTTAAAATGACTATACTACCCAAGGTAATCTGTAGATTCAGTGCAATCCCTATCAAATTACCAATGGCATTTTTCACAGAACTAGAACAAAAAATTGTAAAATTTGTATAGAAACACAGAAGAACCCAAATGGCCAAAGCAATCTTGAGAAAGAAAAATGGAGCTGGAGGAATCAGGCTCCCTGCCTTCAGACTATACTACCAAGCTACAGTAATCAAAACAGTATAGTACTGGCACAAAAACAGACATAGAGATCAACGGAACAGGATAGAAAGCCCAGAAATAAACCTATGCACTTAAGGTCAATTAATCTGTGATAAAGGAGGCAAGAATATTCAATGGAGAAAAGACAGCCACTTCAATAAGTGGTGCTGGGAAAACTGGACAGCCACACGTAAAAGAATGAAAGAATGAAACATTCTCTAATACCATATACAAAAATAAATTCAAAATACATTAAAGTTGATAGCTTTTTTCCTTATCTTATCTACTTTATTTATTTATTTAACATCTTTATTGAAGTATAATTGCTTTACATTGTTGTGTTAGTTGCTGCTATATAACAAAGTGAATCAGCTATACGTATACATGTATCCCCATATCCCCTCCCTCTTGTGTCTCCCTCCCACCCTTCCTATCCCACACCTCTAGATGGTCACAAAGCACCGAGCTGGGATGAAGTTGATAGATTTTTAATGACTGATTGAATGGTTAGTTTTACTCATGTTTCTTGTTCATTTTGATTCATTTTTGTTAAGTTATTTTTTCAGAAAACTGTTTATTTTGTTCAGAGTTTCACATTTATTAGCATAAAGTCATTAATAGTATTCTTTTATTTTTAATTTTTTTACTTTCTCTATAGTTATGACTTTTATCATTGTTAATATTGTTTTTTCTTGATAAATCTTATGTCAACTTCTTTAGACTTTTCAAAAAACATATTTTAGATTCATTGATTCTTTCTATTTTATCTTTATTTTCTATTTTATAATGTTTAGTATCATATTTATTTTATTCTTTACATATGGTTTGAATTTAGTCTACTGTTGTTTTTCTAACTTCATAAGTACAACACTTAACTCAGTAATTTTTATTCTACCTTTTTTTCTCTAAGCAGTTAAGATAATAAGTCATCCTTTAAGGAATGTTCTGCCTGCATACCATAGTTTTGCTATGGTGTAAGTTTATTATCATTCTTTTCCAAGTATTGTCTAATTTCCATTACAATTTTTATTTTTTTGCTCATAAACTATTTAAGTGTTGCTACTTTTTTATTTACAGTATCTTTCTCCACCGGGTACTTGCTATTCACTTATTCCTTCAAGTTTATTCCTCTTGGACAGTTTCTCCTCCCTACAGAGTTAGATGTCCTAACTCTTCTGCCCCCATCAGTCTCCCAATCATCTTTGTGGTTTTTCCAGTTTAAACAGTTTTGCACAGGTGTAAAGACTTGTGTTCATGTACAAACACTTTCCTATCTTCTGCTCTGCCTCAGTGCTTGACCTTCCCTCCTCACTCTCTATTTGGTTGCTGTTTTCTAACTTTTCTGCCCTTATTCTGCATATTTTCCTGTGGGCTACTTTAAATCCCAGCCCCACTCTTCTTTCTTATATACATAGGAACAGTCCTAGGATTCTTTCCAATGGATAAGAAGTTGGCTTGCAGAGGTCAACTATTACCAACTTTCCAGGAATTTTCCACTTCTGTGGATTTCTCTTCTAGCACCTCGCCCCACCTTAACTCTGGCCTCATAGTGTTATTTATTCCATCCTGTGGAGTGAGAAGCAGTGGTGGCTCTCTTTACTTTTTCTTTGTCTTAGCTGAATACTGAACACTGATCCCAGTTCTCTTGACCCCTTTTTCCATCTTCAAAGTATGTATTTAAGGGCAACTGAGGTATATTTTTGTCAAGTACTAAAAAAGTCATGTACTAGATTGATTGTGTCTTCTGTTCACAGGTATGTTTCCCTGTCATTTTTAACAGAATTCAGTGATATCTCTCTATTTGAGTCATCTTAGAAAAAATAAAAGGCTAGTATCTTGATTCCTTCATTCCAGCAAGCTCAAGTCATCCTGTTGCAAAAAAGGCTTTTAAAGTTTCACTCCTGATTAGATACCATATGCTGAGAAATAACTCTCTCAGAGTAAGGTCTTCCTTTAGTTAAATACCAATTTATTGGGTTTTCCTCCAGAATTCCTCACCAACAGAGGAGGTATTGATCTGTCACCTGCCATATGTTTATGGTTACCCAAGCCACTGCCTTGGCAAGAGAGCTGAGGCCAATTCTGAGTTATAATTCCTTCAGGGCTGTATTCTCCCCCAAGTTCTACTGACCCCTCACCCCCAGAGAATATTTTTAATGGCCTGTAAGCAAAGCAGCTGAAAAGCGCACCTGCATATTTTTTGTTGAGACCTAGCGTGAGATAAAGCAGTGAAATTTATAGTCAGCTGGTATGGTCACCCACTATTGCCACTTGATATATAGAATTTGGCTCAGGTATGTAAATTGTGAGTAGATTATGGCCATCCACATGCATGTTCCTTGTTAGTGATGACTACTTTTAACACCAGAGGTCCTAATTTGTATGCAGAACACAGGCTTTCATTTTCAGTCAGATGGGCTCACAAAAGATTTTGGCCTTTAGTCCTATTTTTTGTCTTGGTATAGCTCAATCTCGAAACTCTCAAAGCTAGGACCTGGGTGCATAAGGAAATTGTAGAGTATGGTCAGCGGAAGCTACAGCAAGGCTCACACTGGGTTATATACCAGGTCCTGACAGTCTGTTCTTAGTGTCTACCCAGAAGTCTAAGAAAATGTGGAAACCTGGAGGTGAATTGGGCTGGGAATCAAATCACATAGTTGGTTTCTCTTGATTTTCTTGACTTTCCCCAACTGTTCATTAATAAAATAGAATTAAATAATTGAGCAGTTTAATAGTCTGGAAACAGTTTTTCACAAAACTATAGTAAGGTCTAAGCCCCAATAATTTTTATTTCTTTATAATTGGTAGAGCATTGCCAACTGGTATTAGCTGGTAACTGTCCTGCATGGGGGCTCACTCTGAGCTTGAACACTCTGTGCCCAAAGTATTTGAGAAAAGTTGGGAAGAAATGAGAACTGGTAATTCCAAAACTGTCCTCCCCAAACTGCTCAGTAGCTTAAGAAGTGGTTTACTCATGTTTCTTCCAAGTCCTGTAGAAAATAGTTACTTCATCTAATTAAAGTAATGCTTCTGGATAATTGGTATCCCTAATTACCTTTTGTGTTAATCAACAAAAAGTGGCAGTTGACCCTGAAATACCTAGGACTTAAGTTTCAAATTTATAGAATCCCACGGAGCATAGGACAGAAGTTCTTTGTTATCATAAACCATGGGTATTTTTCTAAAGATTTTGGAGTGGAAGGAAGAGAGAGAGAAATGCCTTTGAAGAAAATGGGTAGGGAGAAAGATTGTGTGTGTGTGTGTGTGTGTGAGAGAGAGAGAGAGAGAGAGAGAGAGAGAGAGAGAGAGAGAGAGAGAGAGAGGTGTTGGATTCCAGGAGACTGGAGGAAAGGACAAAAGCAGGAAAGTCTCAAGATTAGGTGATTCTCACTCCCTAAGAGTGGCCCACAGAGGGGGCAAAAGCCTCAGAAGCCTGCATAGTGTTTTCTGAGTCCTCTGGACCCTACGCACAGGGACTCACTGCTTCAACAAACATTCCTGTGCTCCACACGTGGCTCATGAGAAGCAAAGCTGCCAGTTCTGAATGGCCTGCGCGCCCTGGGACAAAGGGTTTCAGTGATGAGCCCAGAGTAGTCACTGAAGAGGGCTGTGGGGAGCCCTGATGTTATGTAGGTTCCTGGAAGCTCTGCATATCTCGGGGGGTTGTGGGTGCAAAAGAAGAATAGAGAGATTCGTCAAAATGTAGTTGATTTAAAGAAAAAAAGAGAAATGCCTCAGCTTTTGCTTACTTGAGATTTTCATCAAGATTCATATTTGCTAAAGAATGGTAAAATTTATACTAGGAAAGATCACAGAAACTGCTTACACTGGTGCCTTTATAAATTAGGCCAATTCCTGAAATTTATGGGTATTCCTCAACTTCCTGGTGTTTTAGTTAGCTCTGAACATCATTGATGACATAAATAAGTCTTTCTTTTGTCAGTTACATTCAAGTTTCATTAAAATATCTCCATCTTCAACCACCATTTTGGGGATCAAGTTGGCAATATTTATTAAATTTGGAAATGAAAATGAACAAACCATACTCGTGAACCAATAATTCTGCTCTAAGCCTATACTCCAGAGAAACACTTGAATGTATGCAGAGGAGACAGATACAGGTATGCTCGTTGCAACACTGTTTCCCCACCAGAAAGCTGGGGAAATATTTAATATCCATTAATAGCAGAATGAATACATAAATTGTGGTATATTTATAAAATGACATACATAGCAATTCAAATGAATGAATTAGATCCATACGCACCAATATGGACAGATCTCAAAAGTACAATACTGAGTGGAAAAGGCAAGTTACATAGTGTTACCATTTATTTAAACTTTTAGAATGCATAATACAATACTAACATTGCTTATGGATTATTGAGCATATAAGAAGTATTAAAAATGAAAAACTCAGGTGAATCGGATATAGAGCGATTCCATGAGAGGTTGCTTCTAGTGAGAGAGAGAAGAAAATGAAACTGTGGATTGAATACTAAGGGGACTACACTGTATCAGAAATGCTTTGTTAAATTTTAAAAAAAAAGTGGCAAATAACACAAAATGTCAACATTTGTTATTTATTTATTTATTATTTCTGGGTGGTACATTAGTGTTTGTTACAATGCTTTTTGCCCTTTATTTTAGAAGTTTATATAATTAAAAAAAATTATCCCCCCTTCCCCCTCACCTACAGCAAGTCAATACAATCTAATATCCTGTATTAGATATTTTATTGAGCGTTTTCTATTTTAAAGTCTCCTTTGCTAAACATGCACGTAGACAACTAACACAAGCTGCAGTCACCTAATGCTTTAGCAGAAAGGACAGGCTCTATGCTCTGTGTGTAGAGGGAGGGGAGGGCCAAAGTCAGGATAGGTGGAATTTCACTGAGCATTTGGAAAGGCTGCTCAGAGGTGGGGCCATTTGTGTTGGGCTTTATTGAAATCCCATTCATTCTTCAGGTGGAGCATTCTAGGGAACAGAGATATGAAAACTGCGCAGCGCCCTCAGAGAACAATAAGACATCTGGCATCCCTTGAGAGAAGAATTCTCACAGAAATGGCTGGGAAATGAGGATGAAAGCATGGCTGGAATCAGGTCTTGAGAGAGCCATCAGTCTAGGGGGTTTACACACTATTGTAAAAGTATTGGGAAGCCACAGAGTTTCTTAAGGAGGTGAATGATGTGATTTAGCCTATATTTGGGGGAAATAACTGAAAAAGTTATTAAAATAAAATACAACTTGAGAGTGACAGACCAGTCAGAAGGACGAGGTTAGAGATGAAGGACTATGTCTACCCTACAGGGTAGTCCCAACCTACAAGGACTGTAGGTTAGAGATGAGAAGGGCCGAACCAGGGGGGCATTTGTAAAATGATCACAAGGGAACAAGGCCAAAGGGAGACCTGTGGGTGGATCATCTAAGGCTTGGAGCTGAGGGAGAGGAGCCAGCAAAAGCAACTGTGTACAAGCCACTGGAGGGGTGAGAAGGAATGAAGAAACGAGCTTGATATCAGTGGAGGAGAGGATTTCTAGGAGAGGAGTTAATGTCAACTGTTCCATGACTTTCAGATAGATGAGGTTTCAGCTGATGATCTCCCAGAGAGCAGCTCCAGTCCAGTGATGAGAGAGGAAGGCAGGCTACAGACTATGACAGAGTGAGACATTGCTCATCACAGACGTATAATGGTAAAGAGAAGGAGAAACTCGGAGTAGTGGCTTTAGAAGAAAGAAAATGGATTCATAATTGTATCTGGTTTATTTTCAGATCCATTACATAATATCTGCCTTTCAGATATATAACATACAGAGCACCAGAATTATAATAAGATGGGTTATTTGGGAGCTTTTAATAAAGGGAGGCATAGCAGAGTCCTGACTCTTAGCAAAGGCAAAAGACTTACAAAATATCTCGTTGTGAATTATGCTATTCATTTCATTTATCATTTGTATGCAATACTGAACTGAAAGAAGCTTTCATAAGCAATTCTATAAGAGTGAAGTTCAGGGGTTTATAGAAGAAAAAAAAAACAGAGTTTTTAGACAAGAGTATCATTTTTTTATTCCTTGCTGAATGAGGTTTCCACAGCTTGAGGAAAGGGAGTCATGTTTTGGTTAACTCTTTTGGGAAGACAAAAAGGGGTGTTAATGAGAATTCTTTGCATCTCTAAAAACTTTATAACATGTAATACTAATAAAGAGAAGGCAGGCAGTCCAGGGAAAGCACTGAGTAAATTGCAGGTTGTGGAGGGGTGCTTGGGGAGTTTTGAGATGGCCAGAAATAGAACTGTTTCTCAAACTTTCTAGGCAGCCCAGGTGCCACCCAATCCAGGACTAGGTTTTCTCTGTGCACAGCTGGCTGTGGGTGGAACAGGTGTACTCACTCAAGCTGTGAATTGAAAACCAATTTCTTTGAGATTGCCGTAGTTCGAAAGTATTCCCTTCCTCGATTCACCCACCAGTCAGGCACAGGCACTGGATGTATTCCATGTCTGGAACCACTGAGGACAGTGAAGGTCCTCTCCATTCCTTTCCACGTGATCCAGGCCCATAGTTACAATATTTTGCACTTCATTAAACATGTTCGTTTCACCCTGGCAGCAGGAATTCTATCTCTGTTTTACAGAGGCTCAAAGGGGTTGCATGAAATTATCCTGACTGTCAAGAGGTGACGGGGAAGCTCAGCCCATAGGGGAGATTTTGCCCTTTATTCTTTCAATTTGGGAGAGTGTCAGTGGGACTTATTTACTCCTTCATATACCTCCCCTTTTAGTCCTTCTACCCAGGAAAGAAGAACTTGATATTCTGGTCAATGTTTGGTGTGCTCCTTGGTCCTTATACGAATGGTAAGGTCTCTGCGGTCCAGGGGCAGAAACAAGCGGTCCACTTTCCTCTTTGACACCGGGGTTCTTAGGAGGTGGGTCTCTTCTGACTTTGTCTCTTGTCATACATACATCTGGGCAAGTGGGGCAGGCCAGTCATTCCCATCCCCCCACTGCAAAGGCTGTGTGAGGTGGTTAAAGGTGAGTTCTGGAGCTTATAACACCCTGGGTTCAAATCCCAAACCTGCCCTTATTCTTCTACAGTTCCTCTGCTGATGGTTGTGCAGAAAACTCCAGAAAAGAGCCACCACACAGCACAGTGGTCTTTATAGTGGCTCTGCTCCCTGGAGTGTGCAAGGACATTCATCAGAGCAGAGAAAAAAGTAATTAGAGCTTCTCTTTACTACTTTTCAAATAAAAAGTATAACTTCTCTAATAATCCGTATATGAGTTCACACTGGATCCCACACCCTTGACATCTCAGCCAGTAACCCAGGCCCTTGAGGCATCCTGAAGGAAAAATGGAAGTTTCTCAACATGGAGGTGTTGACAGGGCTGCCCTCACTCATTTGATTTTACTATCTCGTGACAAAAGTGTAGTTTATTTGCCATATAGTGCCACCAAGGTGATTATTTTCATAAAAGCAAGACCCGAAAATGTTATAATTTTTAAATGCTTTGCAGTGAGAGGTGGAATGACTTTGAAAATATGTTCCACACAGAGGTTTGCCATTTATCTTGTGGCAAAATATTTAAAACAGTTGTTGAAGTGTAGAAGTCCTACATTTTTATTTTATGAAAAGATAAATATTTTAAATTTGCTAAATATTTTTGTGAGGGAAATGGCTCTCAACAGTATGCTGTCTAGGAGATATATAAAAAAAAAAAAATCCCACCAAATCTGTCCCTTTCGAAGGTAAAGATGACATTTAAACAATAAGTGAGAAAGTAAATGCTACTTAAAAAAGAAAATCTCACTACAGCGAGAGTCCTTCAAAAATGAATATTTGCAGATGTTTCCACTGCTGTGTGATTTTATTGCTGAAAATAATGTGTCACCTATAAAAACTCCTGTATTTACAAACTCTATGTACTTACAAAACAGGGGAACTGAATTCCCTAACCTGTTTTAAAAATCTTCCAGATGAAGTTATTCAGTGAATTTTGAACTGCTTTGTTTTTAAAAGATAAGGAAAAATGCCTTCCAATTTGTATGTAAGAACATCTGATTAAATCAGGGAAGATGGACATTTTGCTCTGAATTTTGGCAAAAAATTTTTATATACTTGGTAGATGGCAATGAGTTTTGTGATTTTGTAAACACAGCTAGTGATACACTTCAATTTCAAACTATATATTTTTGAGCTATCTTTTCAACTCTGATAGCAAATAAAATCAAGGAGTCAGGTAAACTGGACTTAAAAAACCAGACCTTCAAATAAATGAATCACAAAGTTTAAGCCAATTAAAAAAATGATCAAACGTCTTTTGCCACACTTATTATAAGGAGCAAAATATGTTTGTCCCATTAATTAAAAAGAATATTTATAATTATTTTTTATTTAATCTTTATGTCATCCTTTTAAATTTGTTCTGTGTTAAGAAGATGTAGATCTACACATATCCAGAGTACATGCTCAAAACCTTTTTACCATTGGGCATACCTAACCAGAAACTTGCTCTGTTCTCCTAAGAAAAGATGCAGTCAGGCTCTGGTGGTGGTAGGGATGCATTCCTGGAAGTGGGAACTCAAATTAGATCCTTTCTCTACAGGGTTACTATAGTGCAGCTCTGCTGAGTCTTGCTCCCGGAAGCTCACATTAGTAATCACTCTTCTCTTCAAATCCCCAACGTCCTGATGCACCTCCAACCATACTTTCTTCCAGCTACTGTTGGTGCATTTGTTGGTGTGTCCTCCCCACTTGCAATAATTACATGGTGCCCTTAGTAAGTTAGGCTTCCTCCAATCCCTGAATGCATGTTGATTTTCACTACCTGTTTCTTTGACCTTTCTCTTGAAGATTCTTCAAGCTGTTCTAAAACTTGCATCACAAGTTCTAGTTTGATAATCCTCCCTTGTGTCTACACAGCATTTCCAGCAGTGTTGCTGACACACAGGTTAACTGCCTTATTCAATCACAATTGCTTGCCAGAAAAAACAAAATGAAAGACAGGAACAGGGATAACAGCAGAGAAATAATGTCGGTTGTAGAACTCACTCAATTTGCGTTAAGCTGTAGAAAACTCACTGGCAGACCTGTAGCTCAAGAGAGCACAGAACAACCTATTACTCTAATTCTTGATAACTATAAAAACTCTCTTTATTAACATGAATTCAAAACTAGAAAAGTCAGTGGAACTGGTTCAGCCTGCCACTGAATTGTACTCTTCATACAGAATCCCTTTGATGAAGCTCTATTTCCTGTCCACTCAGAACAGGGGACAAACCTTCCTGTAATCAGTAGGAAAACTCTGGATGTAGACATCTCAGTTAAACTGTAGGTTTCTCTAGGGTGTAGATCACATCTCAGATCACAGTTTTTTTTTTTTTAATCCATCCCCTACATTCACAGTTCAAGGCCAGATGGACAGTAGAGCTTCAAGAGATACTTGCTAAACTGTGGATTGAAGTTGACTGGTGAAATGGAGCAATGAAGCTTGTAATGCAAAATCGCAAATATTGACTGCCAAATAATTTAATGTTATTTTTGGTTCTGAATATGACTGTATCTGACACTTCTGTAATATATACATTTCAAGAGCACATATTAAATTATTCTGTGAAAACATAATTCAGAGGAAGTTGAAAAACAACTTCAGTTTCTTACCCCGGTGCTTTTAAGTCTTTAACCTCTCTCTTTCCCTCTCAGTGCTGAGGTTGGATTTCTAAAGTTGATGTACTTTGAGCAAAACTCTCCAAATTCTGCCTCAGTTTCCTGATTTCTCTGGGAGGAAAGTCATTTAAGTCTGTCCCTCCTCTTTGCTCCCCATTGCTCCCACTTTCCTTTCCAGTAAAGCTGAGCTACTTGGAGGGCTACTGAAAGAATGCTTTTCTTCCTTCCAGGCTCCTGCTGAAAAGCATAAACAAGTACATAAACACTCAAAAAGTCAACAGTGGTTATTAAATATAGACTCCAAAGTTTTTTTTTTTTTTTTTTTTTTTTTTTTTTTTTTTTTTTTGGCTTCCAGCTTTTTTATTTTTCCCCTTTTACACAAAACACAGTAGGAGAAATAATACAGGATTAAAACCGCAAAAGTAGTTAATTGGTAGAACACACACACACACAAAAATCTAGGAAGACAAGCTTATTTACAATGAGGAAACACATGTAAATTGTGGTAGTCTGTATATGAAACATTAAAAAAGAAAAGTCAAACATATGCTACATGGGTGCCACTGTTTACAGCAATATTGAAGGGGAGAAAACAACACTTATTTAGGAACAGATATACCACAAGGTCCAGGTTTTACAGCATCAGTGCAATAAATTCACAAAACTATATTACAGCTAGTTAATCAGTTTAAGAATTGTTCCCAAATATGTCACATTTCCAGCCCTCAGAGGTTCATTCCTACAGATTTCAACTACTCCATCTATGGGGACCAAAAGCAGCCAGTGTTACCATAAAATGAGAATCTTGAGGCTTATCTTTAAAGGCTTATTCTGGTCTTGAAAAACTAGTAGGATTTTCTACTGAAATGAATCTTGACTAAACACAGGATGAGTTTTGTTCTTTATTGGCTGGTCTTGGAGTGAAGGTCACAGACATGACTCTTAACCTATTATGTACTTTAGTTTCAGTTAGCTGAAAATCTTAAATTAAAAGTATGCTAAAAATCCTAAATACCATCTTGCGTAAGCCTGCTACTAAAAAGCCCTTAAGGATGTACTAACTTCACGTTTAAGTGCACGGGAACAAGAGTTCTAAGCCTGTCAGATTCCCCATCTGGGAGGAAGGATCAATGTTTCCAACAAATTGCTAAATTCTGCACTAGGGAGACGCCAACACATACTAGGCCATGGAATTACTTTCATTTTATTCCATGAGGATTCTTCTCCCACAGTATCGAAACAGAATGAGGAATGAATCTTAACTGGTCTCTTCATCAGAAGTGGTAACCTTGGTTTCTGTATTCACGAAGCCAGGCAGTTGTTTAAGCAGAGTGTGGAAGCAGACAGTGGAACCAGCTTCCTGTAGTCACAGACCACGATCTTGTATCCAGCTAAAGCGAAGATCAACTTGCACAGTTCTCCCAAGCCACTGTTAACTGTACTAAAGGATGAAGTTCACCACTATATTATTTTAAAAGTAAGAGTTCAATTAACCCTGGGTGAGAAAAACCAAGACAAATGGTAATGATGAATGAGTTGTCCATATAAGGCCAGCTGATGACAACATACCCTTGAAGACACTGGGCATAAAGCCTTACTTGGCAAGTCGGAATTTCTACTAACTAAGGGCATAATAAGGGACAGCAAAGAGCTACATCTGTAACATTTTAGTATCCAGACAGCATAACAGACACTGTCCCCAAGGACAATGTATACGCCATTAATCACACTGAGTAAAGCAGATGCATTATTCATGTTTCTTTTCTTTTTGTTTGAGAAGCTTGTTTATCTCTCTTTTGGCCATTCCAATGTACTTCGAAATGATTCCATGTTGGTTTAGTCCAGGAAGCAAGAGTAAGAAAGTCACTATCAGGTAGGTGAGAAGGAGGTTGTGGACTTGCTGTCCCACCCAAGCAACCGCAGCAAGAGAAATGATCATGGTCATGAAGTACATTTTAGGCTTTTCTTCCTTTAGCGTAAAGAGGCGTTTCCACCAGCCCACAGCTCTGCGTCGAGTTTTTACTAGATTACTGCAAATTTCATGGAATCTCTGCTGTTGCTCAGTGGTCCATTTATTGGAGCCAAAAATTCTAGGCGCAAGAATGGGAACAAGGTAGTCAGCCAAGCACAAAAACATAACAAAACAGGAAACACCTGACAGAACGGATGGATCTAGATAGTAGATAGTCAGAAACACCAAAGAAACCACACCCACGATGGCAGGTGGAAACCAGGCTCTTTCCCATCGGAGGACTTTATCTGCCATCAGCATCACTTCTCCCCATCCTTGCAGCTGCTCTTCCAGACTTGCAGTCTCTGCAGCCAGCAGGTTGGTGCTGCGATTATCTCCTTCCGCCATTGTTCCCGAGGTGCCCCCTCAGCGAGCGCAAGACGCCCCCAATACCCTACCTTCCTCAGAGGCACTCACAACAACCCCAACCTAGACTCCAAAGTTTTAATGTTGCAGCTTCCCTGAGAATTTAGTTAAGAAAAGACCTGATAAATAGAAGCTCTGGACCAACATTTTTTTCTTGGCTGCCCCTGGTTACCTTTTGGTTTCAAGCAGTAGGTTGAGAGGATTGATTCATAGAAATACAAACAACTAAACTGACTAACTCTTGTAGAAGTTCCCAAGGCCCTAGTGCATTTTCTTATACTAATGTAAACCCAACTTAAAAATATATATACATCTTGGTGCTCTTTATTGCTTATTCTCCCATTTAAAAAAGTGGGAAGCTTGTCTTCCCTCCCACCTCTGTCTTTCCCCTGTAAAGCACCAGATTGAAGGAATGATAGAGATAGCACCTGGCACCTTTATAACATTCCCTTTATTGCAAAATATTAATGTTTCTCAAATATTATTTATGTTGAAGAGTATTATTTTCTAGACCAGTTTTTCCCAATTATTTTCCATTTCTATAGCTAATCTTGGATTTCATTTAAAGAGAGGTGAGAAATTGGCATAGTTTTAGTTAGCCTTCTAAACATGCCAATGTAAGTGAGGTTCAGAGGACCAAAGCATTTATTATGCTTCTTGGGTGGGGAGTTGGTGCTAACGGATTTCAGGTGCTTATGGGAAGAAGGCTACTTCAGGCGTGCACACACAGGCCAGGCGCTGTGAGTCAGTGATGCCAAAATGCACTGCAAAGATTTGATAACATTTTCATTAAAAGCAACAGAAAGAAAGCATGAAAAATATGATATACGGAGTAAGCCTCTTTTTTTTTTTTTTTCTCTTCATAAAAGGCTACCAAACTTGGAATATGTTCATGGTGCAGACTCCAGTCAACTTGACATAAATTACGAGACAACATTAGTTAGGTTCATTTTAACTCTCATCTGAAAATATATTTCTCATCCTTTATTTTGGCTTCCCTCTATCTCCTTTTTCTCTCTCTGTGAAGTACCATGTTTTCTATGGTTTCTTTGCAAAAACTGATCTGAACATTCTACTAGAAGAACATAAAGTGAGAGTTCATAATAATAAAATTTTTTTAAATTAGTACTCAATTTGAGAGAGTTCAGGGATAATTTCTGAGGAAAGCAAAATCTTTGGAAATTAGGAGAAGAATTTTTGTTTGGCTTAATTAAGATAGATGTGTTTATGGTTCATTCACGTAGTGGTAAAAAGAGTGACATTAGTTAGTCTTCGTTTGTTCCATGTGTGTGCGCGCGTGCGTTATGAGGCATTACTCTGCCAACCATCCTAAATCTTTAGCTTACTTGGTCCTCCATAGTCTAAGGGCTACACCATAGGTGTGTGCTCATTTAGATGTGTTTATCTAATTAGCAATAGGAACTTCCAGATCGATTTTTTCAGTCCTTGAGTATTGAATATTACATTTGTTTGTCTGCTTTACTCAAAATGCATACAATATCTAGTAGCAACATATTGAGGTTTTTTCAAAGCTACAATTATATATCTCTAGTGAAGCAAGGATCAGAAGACCTTCTTCACACAAGTCTCAACAAACTGCTGCCCTTATACCAATTGCTCTCTTTCTTGCACTTGCAGAATCACAGCTGGGTCTCCTTATGAAAAGAGAGCACATAATAATTGCACTAAATATGCATTAAATTACTTTGCAAAATGATAGTGGCATCCATTAGAAATCCTGTGTTTGAGGAGTTTAATCAGCTATTTAAATTTTCATCAGAATGCAAGTCAACATGCTAGTTCTTGGCCAAAGGCATTCTATTTACCACATAAATATTTTTTGATTAAGAAAAGCACAGGCCCCTATACTTTTCTATGGCTTCAGAGGCACACGAGCATATCTCAGGAGCAATAAATAAAACCATGAAATTTTTAAAAATCAAACTTGAATTTTGATACGTTGTTTAGTTGGCAACTACATTTCCTATGAATAATATGCCACTTCACAGTGATTTAATATTAATATTCCTCAGGAAATCAGGTTTAGGAGAGTGGAATTAGAGGACATAGAAAAATGCTAGTAATTGTATATTAGAATAACAAAGCTAATAAATGTGAAGCAACCTATTTACTGATTATATCACGAGGTTTTATCTTAGTTTCTTCTGTGTTAAATCTGTGTCCACCAGAGCACTTATAGCAAAATGAAAAGGACTGGAGTATTGGAGGTTATAGTATTATATTTTCTCATTTCTTTTCACATCTACCTGATCTGAGGTACATTCAGGGTATGGATCTGTATTGATTATCTTCAGAAAACGGAAAAGGTACATTTTCCATCTGCTGGGCTCCAGGGAAGGGATCAAGGGGAAGGTGACTTCTTGTCCCTGTCACAGCAAGAGCTTCATTTATGGAGCCCTGGGTATCACACAAGCGCTGGGAGGAACGAGAGGCAGGGAGGGTGGGAGGGATAGAAAGGAACTGAAATCACCCTGAACTTGGCTAGGATTGGCTGGTTCCTAGATAGCTGAATAAAATTTTTTACACTTTTCCCTAAAATAATTTATTATTCTGAGGTGAGAGGCAGAAATGGTGATTCTTTATAGAAAATATAAATGGGACTGCCCAGTGAAAAAAGAGAAAAAGCACCATATTTGGATATTATGGTTTTGCTCTTTGAATGGGAGTTTGTAATATAGGGGATGTTTAAATTCTCAGTTATGATTACACTTCTAATATCTAGCAATTACTCTGACAGGTATAAAATGACAAGGCTAAAAAAGGCAGCAGAAAATCATTTAGGTGAATCTTTCCTTTTGTAAGAGATAGTTTAAACTGTAAATGTGCATCCTCATAAAAGTCATGTGATATTCTGTCTATTTTATTGTATCCACCAGAATTTAAGTCCAATGATGAAAGGGATTTTTCTATTTTGTCACCTTCCTTATTCCTATAACGTAGGATGGTGTCTGGAACATCATAGACACACAATGTTTATTGAATGAGAGGGTGAATGAATGAATGAATATATGTGAGCTTAGGAGACTAATGGAGTGAAATGAGGGTAAGTGGCATTTTAAACCAGGAAGCAGCGTGCATTTGCAGGGGCTTCCCCTGAGTAGAGCAAAGCTGCTGAGTTCAATTAGTAGGGCCACTGTTGCTAAGTGAGAGATTTGAGTGAAGACGATAGTACTTATTCAGTTTATGTACCGTTATGTGATACTTTCTCTTCTTTGAAGATGTCACTACCAAGAAGAATGCATATCTATATGATTGAAAGGGGTTTTAAAAAAGTATTGGCAGCCAGCATATATTTCCATTATTCCTGCATAAAGTCTTGCCCTTGTTTTCTACATGAAAATCTTTACAGGGATTGGCTAGCAAACTGCCTTTAACACCATGTCACTCAGAGCCTTGGCTCCAAAAGTTTGTAATGTTAGTCAACTCACCATTGCTGACCAGGGCATGTGACCCCAGGCAAATGATTTTGCTTCACTGGGCCTCAAATTCTTCATCTAAGGAGGGCACGTTAGGGTGTTCTGGGAGAGCCCCAAGGTTCCTTCCAGCATAATAGCCTGTGAATTTACATTCTAAGATCTACCTTGACTGCTGCTTGCAGCCTACATTATACAACTATGTAACACTTCAGTACATTTAACAAGTGTGTCTCCTGTTCCCCTTTGCCCTTAGTAACTTACCATTGTCACACATCTGCCCCTTCCCAGTTGGGGAAATGAGGTGAGTGAAGCTTCCATGTCCACAAGCGGTACTCCGGGCACACATACGTCAGTCACTGAGGCCAACTGGTGAGACAACTTAACTATGGGGCTGGTGACTCTGTCTTTTCATTTAGTATCAATAGGACTCATAAGTAAGTCATAACAGTACTCAAGAAGTTGCAAATAAGGTATCTCTAAGTTCATATCTCGAAGCTACATGGAACACAGATTACTCCTTTTCCTGCTGTGTGTGTGTGTGTGTGTGTGTGTGTGTGTGCATGTGCGTGTGTGCTTGTTGAATGAATGTGAGTATATGAGGTGCCACCAGCACCAAAGAAAAGAAGATATGGTCCTGAGATAGAAAACCATCAATTCTTTCAGACACTCTTACAAGCCAAATGAGAGCAAGGTTTTTCAGAACCACAATAGTACCAATTAGTTCACAAAGCATCTCACTAGTTGGATGGGAAAAGATTAACTCAGAAATCTAGTCTGTTCTCTGGGGCAATGAAAAGTTTTGTCTATTCACAGTATCTTTAATCCTGCTCTCCGCTTCTATATACTTCAGGATAATGGCTCTGCTACCAAAATCTTTCCTGATTTTGAGCCTCATTTCCTTTTTCTTCTTTCCATTCATTTCATCTTAATCATACACTTTTAAAGCCTCTTAAAATTTTCCCTTTTCAATGTGTTTAATCACTTTTTCTATGTGTTTGAAAGATGATTATAAAAATTCTACTCATTTAAATAATTTTAAGTTAATCATACTGCACCCTTTCTCTCTCTCCTCCTCCCTCTCTCATAATATTGAGAACTGTGAGATTCTCTTGGCAACGACTTAAAGTTTATCTGGTTAATCTGAACAGCTGTGTTTCTGATATTTGGAAGCTCACTGGAGCAATATCCGGTTTTCAAGGTAAATACATTTACCCCTTTCCCTCAAAGTTGTTGAACATTTTGAATTTTCAAAGGCAATGTATTTGCCAATTCTCCCCATCCTGTCTTATAAACTCACCATCATCTGCAAACTATTATCAATACCCAGTGTGGCAGCCTCCTGGGAAATAAAGGTCAAAGAGATTTAAAACATTGTCTCGGACTTCAGAGGAAAGGGAGTTCATCAACATGAATATATTTTAAAAACTATACACTGGTAGCATATTCTAAATGTTGAATAAATGAGGGAAATAATAATTACTACAGGAGTTCAGAAGTCAAGGCTAGGGCAGGTGGAAAGCTCCGTAGGGAAGGAGGGCAATGGTCTTCTAGGCTTCAACCTCATAGCTTGAGACCCAGTTGTTGCGAAAGGGATCCATGTACCACCGAAGGATCCACAGATGAACTTCAGAAATAACAGGGGTCTTCTGAAATTGCATGGCAATTTTTGTTTCTATGTCCTTATTTTTTGGTGGGGAGTCAACTCTTCAGTGGGCTAAGGAAAACTTTTCTCCGGTTTATGGCTGAGGCTCCCAACTCCCAGTGTAGGATGACTCCTGCCCGAGGCCTTAGACCACTCGGGTTCTTAGGGTATTTGCCTCCACTCTGGCCTCAGTACCCCATCTGTTATCTGAGTTCCTGTTTTATGAATCTGGAAGTAAATTCTTATGCCTCAAGTCCCCAGTAATAAAGCTTCCACGGGGCTTCTGTGGATGAGTCCCTCCCTACCTGCCACCCCATCCCTGCCCTAGACCTCCAGGAGAGTGAATTTTCTGTTGTTAAACCACCTTCCCAGAGCTGGTTTTCCAATATCTGTTCCCAGATTTTCAAATGCTGGCTACTTGTCTTCCCGCTCTTTTGCTGTCGCCAAACACCCAGCTTGAATGGATGTCTTGAATTTCAGGTAAGGTCTAGAACCTTTGACTAGTCATATTTTGGTCCTATCTGTTCTTTCCCCTTGATTAACTCATCTCCAAATTTCTTATCTTCCTTTGGACCCACGATCTCATGTTTTAAGTTACTAATGTCCTCAATCCCTGCCATTGTTGTCCAACCTTTCAGGACTCAACACCTGTCTAACCCTAGACAGGAATTATATGTAATCTTGAGGGGTTTTGTTTTGTTTTTGTTTTGTTTTGTTCAAGACTTGAACAAAGTCTTGAAATTAATATAAGACCTAATGCAAATTGAGGTGGGTAATAGGGGGTTATTGAGAAATGGAAAACATACTAGTAAGAGGTAGGGGAAGTAATTTAAGGAAAATTAGAGAGGTAATCCTACAGCAAGTTTAGGGAGGTCGAAGCAGTTATGTGAAATAATAAATGTCCGTTTTATATAGTGGTTTTGATTGGAATAAAGAGTTGATACTTTTGTTTATAATATCCTCTGAAATGAGCTTCTAGAGTTTAAAAAATTGGCAAAATCTTTTGGAGATCCTTAGCAATATTGTTTCCTCAGAGTCAATATTTAAAGCTTTTACTGAGTTTCTATTTGTAGGCGATTCAAAATTAGGTATAACTTTTATGCAAGTACAATCCTCGTAATGCTTAGCATAGAATTGATTCTTGCACTGTTTTCACCATCATGTTATAATGTTTTGGAAGCACCATATAGAGATTGAATGCCAAGATTCCAAACTAAATCTTGTTTCTTGAAATAATACACATTGCTAATAACCTGTAATTGTCATACCGGTAATTTTCTACAATGCCGTAAAGCATTATCACAAAGAACCCATTTTATTTGGCAGTTTTATATTTCTAAATGTATTTTATTATTTAAAATATGAATATTTCAATTTCGAACTACTGTGCCATGTGATGTTCTCCTTTTATAAAATAATTATTAACAGCACAAGCCCTGACTTTTAAGTTAGGGTGGGTTTAGCTTGTAATTTTTAAAGCACTTTTATGACTAGAAGCCATTTTTCAGTGATAATTAAAATTATATTAAGTGAATCGTATAAAATGTAACACCATAAACTGTTATGGTGGTGCTAATCTGATAAATCTCAAAAGCAATGAATGTCATTAACACTTTAAACACATGGAAAACAATCATAAAGGAAGATGCAGAAGCAAACATAATGGTAGTCCTTAAAGTTTGAAATGATTAGCAGTAATGTTGATTTATAAGTTGAGTATTTTCTTAGATTCTTGCAAGGGGATTAGAGGTTTCACATTATGTTGCCTTTTCTTATTAGAAGAGGAAGAATACCAAAATCATTTCATTAAAATATTTGCCTTTGAAGAAAACTGAAGCTATGAATTGGTAAACTGAGCATTTACCTGCAAGTAGACAAGGGAAGAAAAATTGTGAGGGAAACACAGTAGGTCTTCAATAAATGCATTTTTAAATTTTGTGAGCCTCCAACTCATGCTTCAGACTTTCTCTAAGCTTCCCTAGAAATTACATTACAGGTCCAGCTTGGATAGTATACCCCAAGGAACCCATGAAGTGTGAGGGCAACACTGAAGTCCCCAATTCTCCTTTGAGGCCCCAATTCTCCTTTGAAGAGGAAGAATTAAGCCACCAAAGTTAGTGTAGCAGCATAGCTCAGAACCACATAAGGGTATCCTAAAACAGTCCGTTTCTCCCTAGGGTCAGTAACAAGGTCCAGCCTCAAAGGAGATCATATCTTTAACATGTTCATGTTCATCAGACTGTGTCTGAGAAAGCCTTGGATATGCAGGCTACAGGGCTTTCTACACAAAATAATAATTTTTCTTCTAAAATCAAAATGTGAGATCATTTTTATGCCCTCACCCTCTCAAACATAACATTAAAAAGGAATCAGTCATAATTTTGAAGTCTACTTAAAGTTAGGGAAAGAGCAAATGCTTCCATCTGAGGAAAATACTGTTAAATTAAATTTTACCTTATTAATGTATAGCACCATATGTATAATACAAAAAAATACCATAACAGATTTTTGATTTGAAATTTCTTAAGTTAGTCTGTCCCCATACAAGCTTCTTTCGCTTGAAAATTGGGTTCAAAAAGTGCCTCCTCAATGGGCTTCCCTGGTGGCGCAGTGGTTGAGAATCTGCCTGCCAATGCAGGGGACACGGGTTCGAGCCCTGGTCTGGGAAGATCCCACATGCCGCGGAGCGACTGGGCCCGTGAGCCACAGCTGCTGAGCCTGCGCGTCTGGAGCCTGTGCTCCGCAACAAGAGAGGCCACGATAGTGAGAGGCCCGCGCACCGCGATGAAGAGTGGCCTCCGCTTGTCACAACTAGAGAAAGCCCTCACACAGAAACGAAGACCCAACACAGCCATAAATAAATTAATTAATTAATTAATTAATTAATTAAAAAGTGCCTCCTCAAATGGAGAATTTCAGTTTTAGGAGATGTGGATGTTGAAGCAATTTTGTGGCAGAAAATTGGGTGAGACTTGGGAGAGAAAAGGAGCCCCAGGGGAGGTGCAGGGGAGAAATCATGAGGGGAGGATAGTTCTGTTGCTTCTCCTCAATATCACAGTATCGTGCCCCAGGTTCTAAATAAGAAGAAAAAAATGATAACCCTTAGAAACATATTAGAATTATCCACAAATTTATGAAAGATACATCATCATTCTGGGACAGTCTGCTTGAGTTGTCATTTTAAAAAAACAAAAACATAGACTGGGTGGCTTAAGCAACAGAACTTTATTTCTCACAGTTTTGGAGGCTGGGAAGTCCAATATCAAGGTGCTGGTTTGATTCCTGGTGAAGGCTTTCTTCCTGGCTTGTAGATGGCCATCTTCTTGCTGTGTCCTCACGTGACAAGTGGAGAGAGATTGAGAGAGAAAGAATCTCAACTTGGGGGGACATAATTCATTCGGTAGTGGACGGTAATTTTTCCTTTTTTTTCTTTTTTTCCTTTTTGTTCATATATTTATTTCTTGGTTAAAGCAGAAGTTAAAAACAGAGATTGATTAGTCCATCACTTGTGGAAGCACCTAACACCACACTGTAGGAAGTGAACTTTTTTCATCTCTCTAACATAGAGATAGATAAAACAATGGTAGCCAGCCCTGCATGGTAGAGGGTTTTGCAGTGTTGCCTTAAGACAGGTATAGGAAGATGAGGCAAATAGCCTTAAGCCTTCTCTGTTAGGTAGGAAGCAGGTAAAATATGCTGTGATTGGTTAGGTTCATGGGTGAAGCTAATCCTGAATAACTTTGTCTCCTGGTCTTTTGGCATGTTCCAGGGGAGGGGTTAGGCCTTGATAAGATCTACTCCGCTGTAATACATTGAAAAACTTACAAGATTGCCCACAATTTTGTTGTTGCTGCTTTTTTCCCCTTCATCTCAATATGTCCAGTATACAAATTCTTTTGGTTTTCTTGGATTTCTGGAAGCAGAACTCAACAATGTAGGTGATAAGAGCAGAAAGACGTTGAACTTTTTATGAGGGTCCAGTCTCCTCTTCAGTATACTTTATAAGCTGCTACAAAACAAAGACAATTATAAGTTTCTCAATAAGACAATGGGACAGAATATCCTGAAATAACTCCAGCAAGGAAGGAAAAGAAAATGGAAATTAATTGTAGAGTGTTAGTTATTATTCATTGAAAGATATACAGTGTGTTCTTGCTATTCTGTTTAATCCACTATATTAATTTTGGTTAATGTAAAAATATATATAGGGCTTTCACAGGTCCCCTCATGTCATCAATTCCCTAAACCCACTTCCACATAGTCTTAAATTTCTCAGTAGTAAATTTTTTCATGCAGAGTATTTCAAGAACACAGTGGGAGTTGGGGAAAGACTACTGTTTTATTCCTGGAGTGTTGCTTTTAAAGTTAGAAGAGGTCCATACTCTGACTTCCTTTCCTGATAATGGGGAAGTATTTGAAGTAATCTACCCAACCTCTTTCATATCATCCACTCTTATTTCCAAAGGGTGGATAGTCACATATGGATTTGGGGAAGAGGTTTCTTTGGATCACGGTATTGACTGATTTTTCAGGAACATGGCATTCGATCAGTTGAACTAATGCCCCATACAACACCATCCACTTGAGTCAGCATAGATCAGATGATGATATTAAAAACTATGTTCTTCAGTATTACCTGATCTTTTCTTTTGGAGGAGTGACACAGTTCGTTGGGTCTGGTCTTTTCCACATAATACACTACACAGTAGCAGTTTAGAAAAATAGAATACACACTCCATGCCACTTCATTATTCATGATTGTCAAGAACTATGTAGGAGGAGTAAATGGCTTTGTGCCTTCATGTTCTTTCTTAATTCCATCCACCAACCACTCTTACACCCATCCAGATGTGACGAGGAGTTGCTAATTGAATGGGTAAATTCTTAAACCATAGCCCTGATGAGAAGGGGCAACGTATATAAAAAGTTGATTAACTCAGCTTTATTTACCCTTGCCAAATTCAGCTTTGGATAGGAAATAATAAGCCCAGTTTTGCCTTGAGGTATAATCTGACCATTAACAATAATAAATAAGGAGCACTTCAACTCAGGTACCAGAGTAGCAACAAGCTACCATTCTTTTTGAGAATGTAGAGCAAAAAGCAGTAATCTTATTGGCATCGGCCCAACTTGGAAAGAGATGGTACTTTGATTTTCATTTTCTTTTATTTCTTTGCATTTAAATTCATGTGTTAGCCTAAAATTCTAAGTGTGACTATGAAGTAGAGCTCCTTGCCAACTCTTGCAGGAAATTTACCCCAAGCAAGAAATAAGCTTCTATGGTTTTTAACCACTGAAAGTTAGGATTTCTAGTTATCATGCTGTAATATACTTCTATCCTGACTAATACAGCCTTCTGTGCTGTATATATACCTCTCCTCGCTGTTCAGTTTTCCCTTCACACTGCCCCGTACGTCTCTTAGTTTTCTCTTCAGTTATGGGATTAGTCATACTCTCAAAGTCTTTCCCTTTAACTATTAGCAGACGATTTGAGGACTGATTTCCAGTCATCTGGATTTCACTTAGGAATGAGGAGAGTTGTGTCTCTCAGCACTGTCGCAAGGTGACCTAGTTTAGTGCCTTTAGTTTTATCATAAAAGCCAGGTGTTGGTCTCTTTGTATTCAAGCTGAGAGAGCAGGAAGGCACTAGTAAGTGCTTCCTCAACCCTTTATTCTCAACACTGAATTCACATTAGACTTTCCTGGCAAGCTTAAAAAAAATAGCAATGCCCAGCCCTCACCCAAGACCAATTCATGGGGTAGGAGGGGTGGGCAGGCATGGGAATTTAAAAGGCTGGTGCTTCTAAGTGCAGCTAGAGCTGAGAACCCTCTTTTGGGAAGAAAAGGAAGGCATTTTTTATCCTGTAAACTGTCAAGGAAAAACCCCTCTAGTTTTTCTATTCTGAGAAACACTGCCTAGACTTTATAATTAATGAATAACATATCTTATATTGTGGTATTCTGGCAGGTGAAAATGACCCATGCCATTTGAACATCACTTTTATAATATTATTTATTATATTATTTACTTACTTGTTTTCTTGGTTAACATCTATTTCCCAGACCAGACTGTAAGTTCTGTGAAATCAAGGACTTCTCTATCCTATTTGCTTTGTAGAAAATATTGTCTTGTTTCTCCAGAGCTGGGAGCAGTGATCAGCACATAGTTGGTACTCAATAAATACCTGTTGAATAACTAAAGTATCACTGGAAACAAAAGTGAGAGTGGGGCTTCCCTGATGGCGCAGTGGTTGAGAGTCTGCCTGCCAGTGCAGCGGACACGGGTTCGAGCCCTGGTCTGGGAAGATCCCACATGCCGCGGAGCAACTAGGCCTGTGAGCCACAACTACTGAGCCTGCGCATCTGGAGCCTGTGCTCCGCAACAAGAGAGGCCGCGATAGTGAGAGGCCCGCACACCGCGATGAAGAGTGGCCCCCGCTTGCCACAACTAGAGAAAGCCCTCGCACAGAAACGAAGACCCAACACAGCCATACATATAAATTAATTAATTAATTAATTATTTTAAAAAAAGGTAAGAGTGAATAGCAATTGTGAGGAAAACTTTATCGAAATATGACCAAGGGTTATATAATAAAACAATACATAGTAAAACATAAATACTATAATAAAAAAAGGTGGTCAAAAAACATGAACAGATAATTTACAGAAGAAATACAAAACTTAACTATGAGAAGACAAAGTTTAATCTCACTGTAAGCAAACACATTCAAATTAACATATTAGTTTTACACAGTTTTTTTTTTTTTTAAAGATTGATTGATTGATTGATTGATTAATTGCTATGTTGGGTCTTCGTTTCTGTGCGAGGGTTTTCTCTAGCTGCGGCAAGTGGGGGCCACTCTTCATTGCGGTGCGCGGGCCTCCCACCACCGCGGCCTCTCTTGTTGCGGAGCACAGGCTCCAGACGCGCAGGCTCAGCAGTTGTGGTTCACGGGCCCAGTTGCTCCACGGCATGTGGGATCCTCCCAGACCAGGGCTCGAACCCGTGTCCCCTGCATTAGCAGGCAGATTCTCAACCACTGTGCCACCAGGGAAGCCCTACACAGTTTTTATCTATCAAATTGACAAAGATTACGTAAAGGTAATATTCAATGCTAAATAGGGTGCAGTTTGATAAGGACCCTCACACCCCAAATTAGGACAGCCCTTTGGGAAAGCAATTGGGAGCTATGTATAGAGAGCCCTGAGGATGATAATTTCTGTTGACCAAGAAATCTCATTCATAGAATATATCCTGAGGAAATAAACAGCAATAATTTAGTCCAATATTTGTATACAAGAGCATTTATCCTAGCGTTTTTCAAATAGTAGTTTGGAAACAGTCTGTTTCTTAAATAGGGGCATTGAACTATATCACAATATATCCTCGTATGAAAGACTGTAATAAAATCGTTGAAAATATTAATGATGATAGGAGAAAAGGCTCCCATTATATTAAGGGAAATGGTTATAATAAAATGCCAGGCATCTTGCTTTTAAATATGTAAATTTGTAAAGCGTTGCTGGGTGGTTAGTTTGATTTGTAATTATTTTTTATAGTTTGTTGCTTTGTATTTTCAAAACTGTGTATCTGATTATACCTTGTATAACCTGACCATTAACAATAACAGTTTATGTAAAGTACTTTCCATATGTGAATTACTACTCTAAGCACTTTCCTTGTAAACCTATGAAGTAAGTATGATTATTTTCCCCATTTACAAGTGGGGACATGTAGGCAAGAAGTGATTAGGCAATTTGCCCAAGGTCACCCAACTCATAAGCTTAAGAGCTCATACTCCTACACTATTAGAAAAGTCAACATAGGAAATAGTTTTTGGTTCTGAGGAAGTATGTGTTAGATACCACACTGGACAGAGCCCCCCCCAAAGTCCGGAAGAATCAGAGTTCTGTGGCAGTAGAGGGCTTTTAAGATCAAGTCTGATCTTCTGCTTTTTTGATGAATAAAAATTTACATTTGCTTTCTCTAAAAAGCATTTTATATATTATCCTGCTTCAAAAGAGAAGCCTGGAGAGGTGATGTGATCACAGTGACCCTGTCAGGGCAAGGAGACTCAACTCATTCCTTCTGACCACTTTCCCCTGCCACTGCTAACCACCGGCCGTCAGCTTCCCTGACAACCTGTTATGGCTGAGGCTGCTTCTTCTATCCCAGGGAAGACACCTTGGGAAATAGCCGATGCATTCTTCAGTGAAGCCTAAACCAAGAGCACTGGTGTGACTCCCTAACTCTGACTGCTCAGAACAAGAATACGGAAGAGCAACCTCAGTTCATGGAGTGTATGTTTCTGCCGGAGGTGAGAGATCTCCCCTTTGCTAGCATGCCCAGGGGAAGGCAGAGGACTCTGCTGTTATCTCTGTTATCTATCCACATTTCTTCTGTGAGGAGCATCAGAGAAAACTTTGGTAGAAGAGAAGGGGGCTGGGGAGAATTAAATCATACTTCTCAGGGGCGGGGGAATGGGCAGACTAGAGTTGCTCATCACTCTGTATCACTCTCCTCATACAGAGATTGTATGAAGTGTCATGTAGCATTTTTACATCTGGTCTTCCAGAGATTGTCACTCAAGGATTTTGCCAAGCAGCAGGGTAGATGTCCAAATCCACTCTTAAACCATCACCTCAGTCCTGCCCTTTGTCCTAACTCTCAGTGCAAATAAATGACTCTGTATAAATCTAAACTTAAAATGTGATGGTGCTAAGATTTGCTGGCTTTAGGTATTTATGAAATGTCTATTTAGGTATCATTTTGTTCTTCCTTCCTTAAACAAAATTGGTTTTGATATTTTAATTTAAAAACATATCACAAGGAGCTTCTCCCAAGGTGGTGGTGAGATTTTCTTCATAGTAGCTTCAGTTAATAAAGCATTTTAGGATAATGAAGGGTGAAAATCACAGTATAAATGTAAAAATTCTTATATTAATGAAGCATAACATATTACTGGACCCTTCATGGAATTTTCCATTGCCAAATCAAGGCTTGCTATTCTGCACCTGAGCACCACAATCCCTAGAGTTCCATGGCATGTTGGCATGTTTTAATAGTAAGAGAAATGTCCCATTTTGTTTTATAAAACCTATTTTCCCTTTCTGATGGTCTTTTTTTTCTTACTAGCTTTTAGTATGGCCTCAAAGATTCATACTTTCAAATATAAATTCTCTTAAGACATATCTTTTTCAGTCGTGTGGGTTGAAGCAGGGTAGGGGGTTGCTATTATCTGAGAAATAGATTAGTATGTCTTGCCAGAAAATCATCATTGGAAGATGTGTAATGAGATATTTCATGGGTTTATGATCCAAACCATGACATCTACAGCACAGACTTCATGATATTTTGAGACTATATATATATATATATATATATATATATATATATATATATATATACACACACACACACATACATGCATATACATATAGGCAATCCTTGTCTTTTCTGATCTCAGTCGTGGGCTGACATGTTGAGCAATATATATTGGAGATCCTGTTAGGAAAGGCGATGATTCCCTGCTGCCTTCATTTATCCTTCTCTCAGAATTAATTTCTCCCTACTGTGTTCTCTCAGCAGACTTTGTGTGTGGCCCTCTGTCTTCTTTTTTTTTGGTAATTGCCTACAACTTTCTTATTCATAAAATAATTTCCATACCTGACACATTGTTGGGGCTCAGTTGGATTGGGTGAATGAATTTGATTGCATTGATCGGATCAATCCATTAAAGCCAAGTTGTTATTTCAGTTTATTTTATGAATGAAAAGTAGTGATTTTGGCTTATTCTATGATTTTTATCAGTTCAGGGAAAAAGTATTTGAATAAATTTTAAATATTAAATTCAGATTTACTATTAAGTGTAAATGTACCTATTAAAAATTTTAAAAGAATCTCAGACCACAAATGTAAAAACTAAAGATTTAAGAAATAAAAGCAGTTAAAAAAACCACATTTTTGACAAAGAGCCATAAAACAGGAGGTTATAGTAAAAAAAAGAAACCAAGAAAAACTGAAAACATTAAAAAAAAAAACCCAGACATAAAACCAAACCTTTCTCCTCCTGCACAATTCATTTCTTTTTTTTTTTAATTTTTAAAAATAATTTCTGTTTGGCTCACAATTCAATTCTTAGATCAAAGAAAATATCAAAACATAAAGAAAATATCAAAACAAAACAATTGTAGAATTTCTAGGAAATAAAGGTACTACATTATAAATCATAAGCTCTAGGATATGGCTAAGAATGTATTCAGAGGAAAATACCAAGCATTAAACATTTAACTTATTAAACACAAAACAATAAAAATGAATCCCTTAAATGTCAAACTCAAAAAATTAGGAAAATAAAAATATACTCAAAGAATACAGAGAAAAATAATTGTTAAAATAAAAATATCAATTAACAAATTAGAAAAAAAGGAAAGCAGTGGCATGGATAAATCAAAGAGCTGTCTTCATGAAAAAATCCTGCTGAAAAAGCTAAGCTACTAGATACCTCAGCGAAGGAAAAAAAAGGGAAAGCAAAGCATAAATAGGAATGAAAAAAAGCAATATTCTATTAATTAAGGGGAAATACTTCAAATGTTAAGAGATTTCTTTGCACCTTTCCATATTAATGAATTAGGGAAAAGTCCTGGATAAAATAGGTGTTTTTTAAAAATATAAATGATCAAAATTGATCTGAAAAGAAAAGACAATTAAATGAGCAAGTAAGAATGAAATCAACTGGGAGATTTTTAAAAATCTATACCGATTCCTAGCTATCAACAAATAAACCAACAAAGCAAAGGAAATCAGTAAAAAATTCTTCAGATGCAGAGTGGCTCAGGAGGCCCTACATGACATGAGTCCTCCCATTTCCTGCTCCTCTTGCTCTAGCTGACACCTCTCCCACCACACTGGCTTCCTTGCTGCTGCTTTGTCTTTCTAAAACACTCTCACCCTGAAATATCTGTACAATTTATACAAAACAAAGATGTATTTCATATCACGGGATTAAAATGAATTATTTAATAAATGATAATAGAATAATTATCCTTTTGGGAGGTCGGGTTAATAGTCCCTATCTCACTCCTTATGCTAAATACATTTCATGTGGATAAAAACTTAAATGTAAAAATTTAAACCATAAAAGAAATAAAAGAAAACATAGGTGCAGAATTGATATTGTTTGTACATACTAGTATAGGCATACCAGTTACATGGAATATATAGCATTATCTCTTATCTATCTATCATCCATCTATCTCTACCATTTTAGTGCATAAATCTAAACTCAAGTTGGGATAGTGCTAAATATTTTGAGGCTACTCTCCCACCTATTTATGTTGTATATATTTGTATATAAGGAAGATCTTACTAAGCATGGCCATATATATATATATATATATATATATATATATATATATATATATATATATATATATATATATATATATATATATATCTCACGACCAAACTAGAAATAAACAACTTAAATAATCCACAATGAAATAAACCACATTAACTACCCAGTAACTTTAACAATAATTAAAATGCAAATTAAAATTAGATATTTATCACCTAAAATATTTTCAAGTATTAAAAATATTAATACTTAATGTTGGCAAATGTGAAGTGAAATATGTTCTCATTCATACTGGTGAAAGAGTCAATTGATACCATCTTTTTCTAGAGAAATTTGGCTATTATACATACCCTTTGACCCAGAAATTCCATTTCTAGAAAACTCATCTTACAGAAACACACAAGAAAGATCTAAATGCAGGAGTGTTCACTTGTGGGACTTCCCTAGTGGCGCAGTGGTTAAGAATCCGCCTGCCAATGGAGGGGACACGGGTTCGAGCCCTGGTCCGGGAAGATCCCACATGCTGCAGAGCAACTAAGCCTGTGCACCACAGCTACTGAGCCCACATGCCACAACTACTGAGCCAGTGAGCCACAGCTAGCCCACGTGCCTGGAGCCCGTGCTCTGCAACAAGAGAAGCCACTGCAATGAGAAGCCCGTGCACCGCAACAAAGAGTAGCCTCCACTCGCCGCAACTGGAGAAAGCCCGCGTGCAGCAACGAAGATGCAACACAGCCATAAATTAATTAATTAATTAATTAAAAAAATATATATATTAAAAAAAAAGAGTGTTCACTTGTAAGAAGGGGAAAAAAAGGGAAAACTTACATATCAGTCTGGTATTAAATAAATATTGATATTTTATAGTATTGTTATAAAATAGTAGGTGCTGTTTTACAAAATGAGATTTATCCACTTGTAATGACATGGGAAGGTTTACAAGATATGTTGTCAGGCCAAAAAGGACACAATATAGTACATAATATAGTGTGTACACAATATATTTGGTATGATTACATTTTTGTAAAAATATACATACATGGCTGTCTGTCTGAACACACAACACACACATTTTAGTATATGCGGAGTAAAAGAAATTAGGAAGCATGTTCATTACCTGTTAATAGTTATAAATTTTGAGGCTTGGGTATTTTCAATTTCTATCTCACATATTTCGTTAACGTTTGCATTTTTTAACAAGGAGAATGAATTTTCTTAAAGCACAAAACAGAGTTTTAAGAAGATTAAAAGGAAGCAGTAAGTGTAAAGACATTCCTGAAACTTATTTTAGGTGTCATCTAACAGAGATCCAGGACTACAAGTCAGGCTAAAGAATGTATACAGTATCTCTAAACATAGTTTCTGGGAAATAAAAAATGATGGATTATTTCTGGGTAATAGATCACAAAATGTGCAATGTGATGTCTCTTATATGAGTTCTGAAATATATTGTCTCAAAGGAGATGAACTCCAAGCAGTGTTTTACTTACTAACTTCTGTCAGTGGATATGCTAAAAAAAAAAAAAGTGACTCTTTCTAATCTTTGTGATTTTCTTTATTTTATCTTTTGAAATATTTTATTTCTACTAATGTTTGAGAAATGTTCGAAAGTAAATTGAGCATGAGGAGTTAAAAAAAGGATTTAGTAATACGTCTTTTTGAAATGCTAATCCTTGGAACATTTTTAAAATTTCCAGCTCACATCAGTCTCCTGGTTACGCTGAATAAATTGGAACATTTGCACTTAGCCAGTTAACTTCCTTGAGGAGGAAGCTTAGCAAGGAGCTTTTTTCTTTAAGTATACCCAAGTGACTTCATGCATTCTAAAAGATCCTGCAATTCAACGTGATTAAAAGCAACATCGTATACTAAAATCTTATTTCTGAAAATAACAGCATGCAATTACTGGAGAAAATACTAACTTTGAGACCAAGACAAGTCTGGACCATATGAAAAAAGTCAAATTGCAGAACTTCTCTCCTGCATGCCTTTGTCTTCCAGAGAAAAGAATAACAGACTCTCTCCAGGAGTAGAGCTGGGAATACAATATATTTATTCAACATTCAACAAAGACTTTAGTACCCATCATGTGCTCAACAGTATTCTAGATGCTAGAGATATAATAGTGAGCAAAACAGACAAAAATACCCTCTTGGAGTTTACACTCTTGGAAATAAAACCACACCAATACCAATTCCTAAAATCTAAGTTAATTTTAGACAAGTGGGCAGGGGCTAAGTTTGTCTTGTTTTGCTTAGAAATATTCTCCTATTAAAGGTATAGATTAATAAACCTGGAGTTGAGTGAACTTTGAACTACTCTGAAATTAGTTTCTTAAATGTTTTAGAAATAAAACATTAATAATTTATGAACTTAAGTATAATATACAAGAAATGAATTTAATGACTAAAACTAGACTCAATATGGGGTTAATTGATATTTTAGTTTTGTTGAATATATTTGAAAATAATTATAAAATTCATGCCTTTAAAATACCCTATATTATTAGCATATTATACATATAATATTATATATATCTAATAAATATTAGAACTGCTACTCCTCAAATTTTATTGAAGTATTGAGTTTTTAAATTAAGTTTGGAATTTGGAATTCAAAGGTGTTTTGAATAAAGGAATATTTATTTTCTAACATGTCCTTTTTGGTCAATATTCTTCAAATTACTTTATGTAAATATAACTAAATTTCTCAGGCTTTTATGCAGGGGTGGTTAGGGTTTTGTGTTTTTTTTTGTAATCAGATTAACACAAGTTAATAGAATACTAAGCTAATAAAGAATAAAATCTATTCTGCTGAACTTTAGAACAAAACAGTTTAATTGAGACATTTTCTTACCATTTATTTAACAGCCTCAATTAGACTTAACTCTTTCTAAAATAGATTCATGTCTTTAAGACATTGAACAGTCTAGATGTTTTTCTTTCTTTTCCTTTTTTTTTCCACCAGACGAATTGCTAATGATTATTTGTTGATGGTTGTCTGTAAGTTCAAAATACTTGACATATATAGACTGGGAAGCATTAAATATTTTAGCTGCACATTTAAGACTTCAAATCATACTACGTTTAAATCTGTTTATACTAAATGCATTCTGAATTTCCTAATGTGCACCGAGAGAAAAAGCTTGCTAAAAATGAATCTGCTTTCCAGGTTTTACAAAAATTGTTTCACCTTCAACTATCTCTACAAAATTTGCCTTTCACTTTTGGAGAAAATGTTTATTTGCATGTCTAAAGATTATTTTTTTCTTTGCTAGGTGAGGGTGCAATTCAAACCACCATTGCAGTCTGTGACTCTGTCAATTTTTTTTTTTTCCCTTCAGGATCGTTGTTCAAGATGAATCACACAGTTCTTATTGGCAACGCCAATTTTGTTGATTTGTCCTAGTTGTTTTCCAGTGGTGTACTGGTTTGCTGCACTTTAAAAGGGGGCTGGGCTTATTTAGAGGATTTATCTATCCTATGTCAAAAGAGCAGATAAGTGAGCAGCATTAAACACTGCTTTGATGCCAGAATGGTTTCAAGTCAAGTGTATCTTGTTTTATGATGTGATATATGTATATATAATCTGCATCATCACCCATAAAGGGTAACAGAGCATAGAGGAGGTGTTTCAGGATCAAGCAAAGAGTAGAATGTGATTTTTTCACCCCCAAAGAATATGTGGAACAAGGTTTATCACTGCAGGTAAGTGAACTGTGTGAGAAATAGATGAGATATTTCATGTATCTGACAAGCAGTTTGTCTGCAGATAGCCTAACAGAATTAAAATCACCTGTAAGGAAAAGCAAGGCACATTCTATTGAATTATAAGTAGTGTTTTTGAATATATATGTATTTTATATATATATATATATGTATATAAAGGCACTGTAAGTATGCTGATTATTAGCTGGTGATAAAAATCTACTTCTGCCATTAAATCACAAACTCTAACACTTTGATCTTGTTATGGACTGTATGTTTGTTCCCCCAAAATTCATATGTCAAAGCTCTAATCCCCAATGTAATGCTGTTAGGAGGTGGGGCCCTTGGGAGGTAATTAGGTTTAGATGAGGTCACGAGGGTGGAGAGTCCTCATGATGTGATTAGTGCCCTTATAAGAAGAGACCCAGAGTGCACTCTCTCTCAACCTCTCTCCCTCCCTGTCCCTGTCCCTCTGTCTACAGCAAGAAGGCACCAGTCTTCAAGAAGACAATTTTCTTTTCCATCTGCTACTTTGGGCATGTAGATACAAGCTTACTGGAAACTACTTTGTTCAGTATCAAAATTACCTCTTCATCACATACATATTTATTGATTATTATGACGCTATTGCTTTGGAACCTTTTCTTACTAATATGGCATAGAAATAGGATGTTTATGATAGCAAATGTGCTAACTAGTTGCACTTTAAGAGTTTTTTGTGGAATTTTATTTTTTTGTCCTTTAGGTAATTTTTCTATGGTGGAAATTTTTCACTGGCTGTTAACTTATCACTATTAATACTTTTTTTTTTTTTTTTAAAGGTTTTTTTCTTAACATTGGATTTTTTTTTTTTTTAATTTTTATTTATTTATGGCTGTGTTGGGTCTTCGTTTCTGTGCGAGGGCTTTCTCCAGTTGTGGCAAGCGGGGGCCACTCTTCATTGCGGTGCGCGGGCCTCTCACTGTCACGGCCCCTCTTATTTCGGAGCACAGGCTCCAGACGCGCAGGCTCAGTAACTGTGGCTCACGGGCCCAGCTGCTCCGCGGCACGTGGGATCTTCCCAGACCAGGGCTCGAACCCGTGTCCCCTGCATTGGCAGGCAGATTCTCAACCACTGCGCCACCAGGGAAGCCCACTATTAATACTTTTAAACAATTTTTATGGCTTACATTGTGCAGAAAAATAATATTCTCCTCCAATATTTTAGTGCAGTTTGAAAATCATTGTACTGTCTTTCTTCAGTGTTTTCTTTCTTCGGTGTTTTAATAGATCATGGTCTTAAATTTTAATTGTGAGGCAGCATGATATGTTCTGAACAGCAGTAGACTCGAAGAGGTGGTCTCCAACCTTAGCACTACTACCACCTACTGTGTGACCTTAGATAAGACACTCTCCCTCTCTGGAACCCAGTTTCTGCATAAAGACTTGGACTCTCATCTCCGACACTTTGCTATATCAAAGTCTATGTGAGGTGTTTTGAGATTAATTTGTTTCTAATGGTACATAAAGTGCCAAATTTGCCAAGGATTGACATTTTTTTTTAAATCAAATACAATACAAAGCGAAAGTCTTGTTCATTTCAAACCCTCATTTTTTTTTTTAAAGTATTTGTTTATTTATTTATTTATGGCTGTGTTGGGTCTTCGTTTCTGTGCAAGGGCTTTCTCTAGTTGTGGCAAGCGGGGGCCACTCTTCATCGCGGTGCGCGGGCCTCTCACTATCGCGGCCTCTCTTGTTGCGGAGCACAGGCTCCAGACGCGCAGGCTCAGTAATTGTGGCTCATGGGCCCAGCTGCTCCGCGGCACGTGGGATCCTCCCAGACCAGGGCTCGAACTCGTGTTCCCTGCATTGGCAGGCAGACTCTCAACCACTGCGCCACCAGGGAAGCCCCGGATTGACATTTTATTTTAGGGTAGCTATCCCTAGAATAATATCATTCACAATAATTTTCATTCCTGTATGCTAATTTTGAGTAGGAGGGAAAAAGGATAGATGTGTAGCTTATGTGCCAGGAATAAACTTGGGAATATTTGTGAGAATTATCTTATTTGTGGATTCAGAAAAAGAGGTTGAGAACTTCAGGGCCTAATTCAGGTGGTCACCAAAGCTCTCTACACCATAACATTCCATGATCCCATTATTCCACTAGAGATGTTCCACAGTCTTCACTCAGGAACCAAATGGATACAAATATTCTTGGGTTACTTTATCTACCACTGAGAGTTATCACTTTATTTCATTTTATTAATTCAAAAGCAATTTAAGTATTATATGTTTGGAATAATTTGTTCTATTTACAACAGCAATATCTCCACTTATTTGTAAGCACAAATTCAAATCTCAAAATTATATATATATATATATATATATATATATATATATATATATATATATATATTCTAAGTGTGAACAGTGATAAAAATTGCTGAAAAGAGTCACAGGTACAAAGATAAAAAGGCAATAGGAAATGTAATGTAATTATGTATCAAACTGAAGAAAGGAACACTCTTACTGGATGTTAAATGTAATGACTTAAGTCTTAGCAAGGCTAAAGAAGACAGAGACAGAGAAAAATAGGGACAGCAGAAAAAGATGATACTGGAAGTACCTTTGGGTATTAAAATGGTAGTGGGACAACTTGCTGACATGTGATCAGTGGTGAGAGTGTCCCCAGATAACAATGAGGAGAGAGAGAGAAATACCCATTCAAACACTACAATATTCTGAGGACACTTAGTGTAAGGGCAAGTTAGGTTCTGCATGACTCAGTAACCCTCTAGGGATTCTTAGTGCCAATTTACGACTAAAGCTCACCAGTTAGAACAGCACAGCATTCTGGAATTATACAGTGTTGGGGAAAGCAATCTTTCATACTTCAAAGAGCAGAAAATAGCAATATACTGCTGCATAGTTCAGTTTGTCAGTTGTTCATAAATTTTTGATTCATCAAGAAAATTTAAAAATATTTTGAGAAACTTCTATTTTATAAAGTAGAGAGCTAAGTATATTTTTAAAAGCCTTTATTGACGAAAAGAACACTTTTTGTGGAGTCTGAAGATTCTGATATTGTGTCTTCCACTTACAAGATAAGTGACTTTGAAAGTCATTTAACTTCTTTGAGCTTTCATTTTTTCCCCTCTGTTCAGTGAAAATACTTGTTTTACAAACCTTGCAGAGTGAAGGAGGAGAGGGTTCAAATCTAATTGAATAATGCATGCTCTTTGAGTAACTGAAATGTATAAAGTATATTTGTAAGATTATGTTATTAAAAAATTTTAAGGTTTGAAAGTATAGTTTAAAAGATGGGCAATCCTTCCTTTTTCCAAAGTTTCTCATGCCTGGTAAATAAAGCATGACTGCAGAATAAATCAGTTACTATTGATTTCAGGGACCAGAATTCTTCAGAGGAAAAAGGAACCAAGTAAGTAAACAACAGTGGGATGACTTTATTTACATATTGGGAATGGAATTTGACTTGTGTTGTGATTAGTTAAACTTGATGAAATTTCTGTTTTATACATATCACAAGGTAGCTTTGAAGTGAATGCAATTATTCAGCCTCCTAAAAGCATACAGAAGTCTAATTGATGCTCTGTGATATTAGCTTTAAGCACGATTTTATAAAAGATCAAATTTGCATTTAATGGGAACTTAACACTGACACATACTTGTCAAAAATATGAAGGACTTAGCATTTTCGTACATACAGTTTCTGTTTAACAGAAGCGCTCCTAAGTGGGAGCCCAGGAGACCGTCAGCCAGGTTTGGCAACACTTGGCTCCGTAAGGTGGCTCTGTCAGTTTCAACACACTGTGATTCTATCTCCAGTAACATAAAAACATAGCTATTGCACATCTTTATGTGTACCTTTTTTACCTAACCCAAAGGGTTGGAGTTTCATAAATACGGTGAATTTCTTATCAGCTTTGTCAGTGCTAAGCAGTGGGCTGGGGTAAGATAATAAATCTCTGAATAAATTGGTTATTGTAGATGAACAGCATGATACATGAGGAAATATTGACTATTCATGTTTTCTTGCGGAATGAGATTTGTATCAAAATAAAGAACTTCTACACCAAAGTCATGTTCGTTTAAAAAATGAAAGGGTATTATGCTTTTGTGATTGGAGGCAGAATGGGGTGAATTTGGGTCATATCTTGCAGGCTTTCCAAACTAGAAAATTTTTGACGGAAGGGCAGACCAGAAGATTTGCAAATTCATTTGGAAAGGGATGGGGACAATGAAGAGTTATTTCTTTCCAGTTTTTCATTATAGGATTTGCTGCAAAGCAAAAATAGGGAAAAGCGGGGTAGAAAACTTCTGTATTTGGATACTTTCCACTATAGTTTTAAAAATATATTCTTTGCTACTGAAAGACAGCTTTCACTGTTTTACTGATGGGAACAAACCCTTTTTCAAAAGGTAGAACAGCAGGTGAATGGCATTAGGCCATGTGATTTCATGAAATTTGCTGCCGGCCTTACTAGTTTGCAAGGTGGTGATGGAAATGGAGTAGAACCTGTCTGCCTGCACGGGGAGCTCTTCCACCTACTTCACCGACAGGAGATTCATTTGAGTTAGTAAATTCTAATTTGGGGAAGGACATTTGGGCTCACTGCTCATTCATCGTTTCCCGTAAACTGCCTCAGGATCTGTTTCAGTGATTGGAGATTTTGATGGGAGCCCAGTGGATAGAACAGAAAAAGGGGTAAAGGAGACTGTGCCTCTGGAGACATGTGGCTCAGACATGTGTTCCCAGATCTTGTCTCCATTTTAAAAACTCTATGTCTACTGTATATGATAGGCTTTTACTTGGTTTCTCGATTATAAAAACCTAGGGTAAAGCCCTATGATTTCTCAGCTATAGTTGCCAAATTTTCCTACTTTGGTAAAACACTCCTGCTAGGTAGTGATAGCCTGGTCCAGAGTGTCAAGAGATAGTGACTCTGATTAGGTGATGTCAGCAGACTTTGAAGCCATTGGAATGCTCAGGAGACCAGCTTCTCGAGCTCTTTTAGATTGAAGGTGAGCTAATTTTCAAATAGTGGTGGGGATAATAGTTATGGTTCAAAGGAATGAAGAAGGTGGAAAGGGTTGAGTTATGTGCTGGGGTAGCTGTAACAAGAAAGCATCACGGGGGTGGAATCTGCAAGCCCGTGTCCCTGGCTTTCAGTTCGCAAAGTCCTCTGTAGAGTTAGTGTACAGTGACTTGTCATTGGGATATTTGGTGTTTCCTCGGGCCGGGATGGCTGTGGAGCTGAAGTGGAGCAGAGCCTGGGCCAGATGTGGGGCTCATCCCTGAAAGGGGGCAAGGAAGGAGGTTGTGGGGAGAACCTGAGGTAGCCTCTGAGATAAGCACAGTGGCAACTCAAATCCACATCAGGCTGGCTGGCCTGGTAGTCTTGTGCCCAATGAGACAGGAATGAAGTGAGAACTTGGAGTTTATGTCAACCAAAACACAAAAGATCTACATTTTAAATTATTCTCCTATGTCTAAGCTTTTGCCTTTTTATTTGTCATGCTTTCTTCCATTTTTCCTCAGAAAATTTATTTAGAAAAGCTGAAACTCTGCTGTCAAAGTAGTCGCATGGAAGGAACGTACTCCACACTTTTCAATCCAGCAACATAGGAGAATGAAACTGAAAGAGGACCTGGGACAGAGCCCATGGTGGTCTAATACACCTAGAAGTTTCTTTGAAGTCCCACGTCCTATCTTAAAATCCTTATAAAATTGGCATTATGTTATATAAGATAGCCATGCATGCTTATTTTAATATAAAATAATGTGTCAAATTGCTTACTAGTTATAATCCCAACATAGCACCACATACTTCTGTCTAAATGGGCTATAGTTCTAGAAGTGTGGCGTAAAATTCCATCTCTCATCCTTGCTGGTCTTGTGACCTTAGTCAAATTAGTTACCGACATACATAGAATCTATGTCCTGAATGAAAAAGTCGGAGTAAGGACTTCTCTGAAGTTTGCTCTAAGTATTAAATGAGAGAATGTGTGTAGCACTTAGTAGGCCCTCAATACATGGCCCTAGTACAAGTAGTCATTCTAATGAACTGTAGCACTGGGGAGGGCTGGTTGCCTCTAGAACAGGATATCTTGGGAAGACAGAATGCAAGCTGATGCAGGGCTGGGGGGACGTGGCAGCCATTTCACTGTGGGGACACTTTAGTAACATGAGATCCCCAGATTACGCTAACCCTAGGGGTCAAGATCATTTCTAACTTCTGCCTTTGCCCCTGAATGTTATTTTTCCCACTCTTCCTTCTCTGCTAGGGTGTCCTCAGATTTCCTTCTTTTAATGCCTATGGGAATGTCGAGATTCGCCTCTAATTGAAATTGAAATAGAACTTTTTAGCTTCTATTATTGTTCTTCGCATCCTCAGCATCACATCCAAAAAGAATTTTCAGAGCTTCATTTTCTTACTGCAACTAGCAGAAGCAGAGGGAGTGATCTTATTACTTTGTACATACAGGTTGCTTCACGGAGGCAGGACCGTGAGCCCACCCCTCCACACTCAGCCCCTGACCGTAGAGCCAGGAAGGGCTGGGGAAACCTTTATCGCTGACCCTTCACTAAGCTTCCGCGTTCAATTGCCTGGGTCACGTCACCAGATTCTGATCGTCGTCCCTTGAGGGAAGAGCAAAAAAAACCCCACTAGGGCAACTTGTGAATGTAGACTGAAGATGAGGCTGAGTTACTCTGGAAATAAGAGTCAGAGTAAGTGGGAAATGGCTATGATGAGTGTGGAATTATTCAGCAAATACAAGAATAGAAAAGCCGGAGGGCAACTCTTCTTTGAAGTGATTCTAATGACAGGGTTTTAAAAACAAATAAAGCATCATATGTATCCATATTTCCTCTATTTTCCTTTGCATTGTCACCTAACAGAGAAGGGCCGAGGGGACTTGTGGGTACACTCACCACCTTAGTTACTTTTATATTCTTAAAGATTTTTCACATCTTTTATACTGAAGAATAGGTATTCATTCAGAGTAACATAGTACTTGTTCCCAAAGCAAGTTGGATTGTAGATACCTAAATATGTTTTCTTGCCTTCAGCAGTGATTGAAGAGTTTGGTCAAGATCTGCCACATACGAATTTAATTTAATTTATTTATTTATGAAATGTTAGGTTGATTTATAAGAGCTGCTCTGGGCTTTTAACACAGTTTGTTTACAATAAGGAAGGAGTTACCTAACTCTGAACATACTGTACATGGCAATTAGAAGTTGCCATGGTAAGAGAAAACCACAGCCCGCCTGCCGCAGCAACACAAAACCAGCCAGAAACAGTAGGGGAAATGTAGGGACGAAGGTGGGGTTTGTTTTTATTATAAAAGAAAAAAAAAAAGAAAACTCCTCAGGAATCTTAACAAAGGAAGGGAATATTTCACACTCAGAGAATAGACACCAGGATACAAAATTACAAGTGTTTTGACTCCATTCCTGTTCCCATTTCCTCCAAGAGCAGAGATGGGAAGGAGACAGCTGAAGCAAACAAGCAATTCTGTAAAACAAAGACTTAGAAACTCTACAAATATGATTAAAATCGAAACTTGTTTTGCTTTAAAAAAAACTTTTTTTAAATCTGTCAAAAGGCCTGCTTTAGTGACATGCTAGTCCCACCAGAAAATAACCCCAATAACATGCTCAAGTTGACCAGCCAACTCATATTTCCAAACCCCTGTGTGTACATGTGTGTCTTTTAAACCAAAGCTCTGGGGCTCAGGTGACTGCTAATGCTAGTGCGGGCTTCCACCTGTGAACTAACCAGCGTCAGCCTCTCCTTAAGTGTGGGCAGGGCACAGAGAAGCCCTGAAGCGGTAGTGAGGGAATAACAGCCCCAAACAGCCAACTGGTCAAGCACCGCCTCTCCCAGCCCCTCCCCACACTCAAAAGGAGATCCTTATTTCGAACCAGTTCTCTCATCTCAAATTTGGCTCCCCGTGACCAGAATGTTTTTTTCTCCCTGAGGAAAAACACACATTTATTTGCACACCCATATATATAATTTTTTTGTTTTTACATTTAAATATAAAAACACTACTTTGCTTTGTGTTATAAATGGGGGACCAAACAACAAGAACTTTTTCTTTTAAGGTAGAGCTATCCATCCATTTATGCTGAGCTTGTCAGGGCATTTAGCCCCAGGCAAGGGAAGCACCACACCAGGAGATCTAGGGCGTTTCCCTACCTAATTTCCCACCCTTCTACACTTTCAATAGAAAGTCGGTTATAACCTTATAAGTAATGGAACTTCCCTCCAAGAAGGGAAATCCTAACCTAACCACGGAATTGAACCCCCTAACCCCAACTCAGCCACCACTCAGTCCTCCCCCTCCCTTCACAAAAACTATGCTTTCTGTCTGGATAGCGATGCGTATTGGACAAATACACCTGATTAAATGGAAGCAGTGGTTATGTTTCCCCCACCTCCTGCCCCATGTAGATTAGTCTTTAGGAACATTCATTCAGGAGAAGTGGGACCTGAAAGATATCACCTGTTTTTGTTGGCTAAGGCTGCCATAACAAAATACCGTAGACGGGGTGACTTTAACGAAGATTTATTTTCTCACTGTTTTGGATGCTGGAAATCTGAGATCACTGTGCTAGTATGGTTGGGTTCTGGTGAAAGCTCTCTTCCTGGCTTTCAAATGGCCACCTTCTCACTGTGTCCTCACATGAGAGAGAGAGACAGAGAGAGATAGAGACAGAGAGAGAGAGGGAGATAGTTTGTATCTATTAACCCAGTACTCCTAATTAGTCTCTCCTCCCTTCCCTCTCCCCTTTGGTAACCACAAGTTTGTATTCTATATCTCTGAGTCTGTTTTTATTTTACATATACATTCATTTGTATTAGTTTTTAGATTGTACATATAAGTGATATCATACAGAATTTGTCTTTCTCTGTTTGATTTATTTCACTAAGCATAATATTTTCTAGGTCCATCCATGTTGCTGCAAATGGCAGAATTTCATTCTCTTTTATGGCTTAGTAGTATTCCATTGTATATATACATATATATATATATATATATATATATATATAACATTTTTTTATCCATTCATCTGTTGATGGGCACTTAGGTTGCTTCCGTGTCCTGGCTATTGTGAATTGTGCTGCTATGAACGTTGGGATGCATGTATCTTTTCTAATTAGTGGTTTTGTTTTCTCTAGATATATACCCAGGAGTGGAATTGCCAGATCATGTGGTAATTCTATTTTTAGTTTTTTGAAGAACTTCCATACCATTTTCCATAGTGGCTGCACCAATTTACATACCCACCAACTGTGTACAAGGGTTCCCTTTTCTCTACGGCCTTGCCAACATATGTAGACTTTTCAATTATGGCCATTATGACAGATGTGAGGTAATATCTCATTGTTGATTCAATTTGCATTTCTCTAATAGTTAGTGATGTTCAACATCTTTTCATGTGCCTGGTAGCCATCTGTATGTCTTCTTTGGAAAACTGTCTATTCAGGTCTTCTGCCCATTGTTTGATTAAGTTGTTTGTTTTTTTCAGTATGGACTTGTATGAGCTGTTTACATATTTTGGATGTTAACCCCTGGTCAATCATATTTTTTGCAAATATTTTCTCCCAAACCATAGGTTGTCTTTTCATCTTGTTGATGTTTTCCTTTGCTGTGCAAAAGGTTTTAAGTTTAGGGCTTCCCTGGTGGTGCAGTGGTTGAGAATCCGCCTGCCAATGCACGGGACACGGGTTCGAGCCCTGGTCTGGGAAGATCCCACATGCCGCGGAGCAACTAGGCCCGTGAGCCACAACTACTGAGCCTGCACGTCTGGAGCCTGTGCTCTGCCACAAGAGAGGCCGCGATAGTGAGAGGCCCGCGCACCGCGATGAAGAGTGGGCCCCGCTTGCCACAACTGGAGAAAGCCCTCGCACAGAAACGAAGACCCAACACAGCCAAAAATAAATAAATAAATTTATTAAAAAAAAAAAAAAAGGTTTTAAGTTTAATTAGGTCCCATTTGTTTATTTTTGCTTTTATTTCTTTTGCCTTAGGAGACAGATCAAAAAAAAATATTGCTACAATTTGTGTCAAAGAATGTTGTGCCTATGTTCGTTCGTTCGTTCTTTCTTTCTTTCTTTCTTTCTATTTATTTTTGGCTGTGTTGGGTCTTCGTTTCTGTGTGAGGGCTTTCTCCAATTGCGGCAAGTGGGGGCCACTCTTCATCGCAGTGCGCGGGCCTCTCACTATCGCGGCCTCTCTTGTTGCGGAGCACAGGCTCAGTATTTGTGGCTCACGGGCCTAGTTGCTCCGCATGCCTATGTTCTTTTCTAGGAGTTTTATGGTTTCAGGTCTTAATACATTTAGATCTTTAATCCATTTGATAAACAAAACAGCTTTATTGAAATATTCACATATCATAAAGCTCACCCTTTTAAGGCATACAGTTTCAGTGTTTTTTTCAGTATATTCACAAAATTGTGCCTCAATCACCGCTATCAAATCCTAGAACATTTACATCACCCCCAAAAGAAACCCAGTACCGATTAGCAGTCACTCCCCATCTTCCTTCCCCCAGTCCCTGGCAACCACTAATTCCCTTTCAGTCTCTATGGATTTGCCTATTCTGGACATTTCATACAAAGGGTCAATAAACATGTGACCTTTTGTGACTGGCTTCTTTCACTTAGCATAGCGTTCTCATGGTTCATCTGTGCTGTAGTATGTATCAGAAGTTCATTCCTTTCTATGTCTGAATAATATTCTAATGTGTAGCTCTACCACATTTCTTTATCCATTCATCAGTTGATGAACATTTGGGTTGTTTCTGCTTTTTGGCTATTATGAGTAAGACTGCTATGAACACTTCTGTACAAGTTTTTGTGTGAAGATGTTTTTAATTCTCTTGTGATATATATTTGGGAGTAAAATTTTTGGGTCATATGGTATCTCTGGATTTAATCTTTGAGGAATTCTCAAACTGTTTCCTAAAGCAACTGCATGATTTTACATTTACAACAGTAATATACGAAGGCTCCAGTTTTTCCACATCCTCAGCAACACATATAGTATCTGACTTTTTGATTTTAGCCATCATGGTAGGTGTGAAGTGGTATCTCATTGTGGTTTTGGTTTACATTTCCCAAATGACTAATGTTTAGCATCTTTTCATGCTTACTGGCTATTTGTATATTTTCTTTGGACAAATGTCTCTTCAAATCATTTGCCCATTTTTAATTGTGTTATTTGTCATTTTGTTGTTGTGTCGTAAGGTTTTTTTTTTTTTTTTATGTCTTGGATATAAGTCCCTTATCAAATATATGGCTTACACATGTTTTCTCCCATTCTCTGAGTGGTCTTTTCACTTTCTCAATGGTGTCTTTTTTTTTTTTTTCTTCCAGTTTTATTGCGATATAATCGACAGAGAGCTCTGTATAAGTTTAAGGTATACAGCACGATGAGTTGACTTATATATCTCATGAAATGATGACCACAATAAGTTTAGTGAACCTCCATCATCTCATATAGATGCATAATTAAAGAAATAGAAAAAAAGACTTTTTCCTTGTGATGAGAACCCTTAGGATTTACTCTCTTAACAGCTGTCATATAGAACATACAGCCATGTTCATTCTATTTATCACGTTGTACATGACATCCCTAGTGCTTACTTATCTTATAACTGGGATTTTGTCTCTTTTGACCACCTTCATCCAGTTCCCTCTCCCTTTACCCCCTACCTCCCAAATCCAGTCTCTTTTTCTGTGAGTTTGTTTGTTTGTTTCTGAAGTATAATTGACCTACAACACTCCGTTAGTTCCTGGTACACAGCACAGTGATTTTTTTATATACGTTTCAAAAAAATCACCACTCCTCCACGTCTTTTCATAGATAGTTCATTTCTTTTTTGTGCTAAAGAGGGTACCATCTTTAATTTTCTGGATTCCTACCCTTGACTTCAAGTCTCTCTGTGCCTAGATATAGCCCCAAGTGTTCTCTCTTTAAGTGTGTGTCTCCATCTCTTCTGCTGAGATCTTTTTTTTTTTAAACATCTTTATTGGAGTATAATTGCTTTACAATGGTGTGTTAGTTTCTGCTTTATAGCAAAGTGAATCAGCTATACATATACATATATCCCCATATCTCCTCCCTCTTGCATCTCACTCTCCCCCTCCCTATCCCACCCCTCTAGGTGGTCACAAAGCATCGAGCTGGAGCTGATCTCCCTGTGCTATGTGGCTGCTTCCCACTAGCTATCTATTTTACATTTGGTAGTGTATATATGTCCATGCCACTCTCTCACTTTGTCCCAGCTTACCCTTCCCCCCACCCCGTGTCCTCAAGTCCATTCTCTACATCTGCATCTTTATTGAGATCTTGATCCTCAGAACTTGAGTTCTGTCAGCCCTCCTCCTTTTACTCATTCATCTCTCATTTTTTAAATTAATTTTTATTGGAGACTAGTTGCTTTACAATGTTGTATTAGTTTCTGCTGTACAGCAAAGTGAATCAGCTATACGTGTACATATATCTACTCTTTTTTAGATTTACTTCCCATTTAGGTCACCACAGATCATTGAGTAGGGTTCCCTGTGCTAAATAGTAGGTTCTCATTAGTTATCTATTTTATACATAGTAGTGTATATATGTCAATCCCAGTCTCCCAATTCATCCCATCACTCCCTTCCCCCCTTGGTAACCATAAGTTTGTTCTCTACATCTGTGACTCTATTTCTGCTTTGCCAATAAGTTCATCTGTACCATTTTCATCTCTCATCTTAGATCCATGTTTCTTTCTGCTGCATAACTTGGTATCTCATTGACAGCTGTCCTTGTGTAAGTCCCTGGCTTCTGCTAAACCCACAAGTTTGCTTGGCCTTCCCTTGTGTGAAGTCTTATCCTTGCCAGGGCCCTGGTATGGCAGTTGACAGGCAGGGAACAGTAGTAATGCTATAGGAATGTTTATGCATTTGCTCTTGGCAAAACTGAAGCCTTTTCTGAGCAACAAACTGGAATCTTGGTCTTGGGGAGAGAAAGCTACAATGGCCATGTGACTCCAATAAAAAATTCACACACAGACACATAGACACATACCAAAAACACTAATATAATAGTTAAGATAAGTTATTAAAATATTTTTTCTTATTTTCATTTCAAAATGGGATTAATATTAGAAATTTTTGAAACTTATCAACACTGCTGTTCTTTATAAAGCAAATGATTAGCATGCAAAATGTATTACTTTCCCTTCTCCCTCTCCCCATCCCATCCTGGAAGTTAAATAGGTAGAAAATCCAAACACAGTGAAGAAGAATGTTGGTAGCTTCATGGGTGCTTGTATTGTAGCAAGTTAGGGATATTTCTGAGGGCCAAGGCTTGACTCAATATCACTAATATGATCCAGGCCTATTTGGTTCAGTTCTTTTATTACCATCTATAACTGCATTTTTTTTCTCACAGAGAAATAAAATGGTATGATGCAGAAAGAACTCCGTTAAAAGCATTGGAACATTAACCTTTCTTGGTTTCTCTGTACTGATATAAATGACATAATTGCATATTGTGTTTGAATCCACGTGGGAAGTCTGAAGGGATGTTGTGAGAATTCATCTGCAGGTTGTTCAAGCTCTATGAGAATATGAAAAAGGCACTATATTGGGAAAACTCTGCAACAATAACTAAATGCATTGTTGTTTTACTCTAACAGATGCAAATACGATGGAGGGGGAGCTGGTTTTCTCAAGCCAGCCTTGAGAAAACACAGTGATGGGTCAGGCAGATGAGATGGCTGTAACCATTGGTATCTAAAGCATCCTCTTTGCACACTCTTTGATGAGAGTGGAGACAATGCCAGGATTTTATGAATGTATGTCATAATTACATTCAACTATACTCACAATGACCTGTTCTTGACCCATATCAGAACAATTTGGTAGTTGTCTCTTTTCCAATGGACTCATTTTGTTTCTCTTTAAGTGTATGGCCAAATTCATTGTTACAGAACTACAGATGATTTAATTTAACATGAAATGAATAAAAAATGGAGGTACTCCCACCCTTGATTGCTGTCAGCATTTTAATAGTGGAAGAAGTATCTTTTTATGCCTAGTATGAACAAGATCTGAGGGACAAAAGGCTTAGAATGCAGGGCTGAGGAAGCACCATGCTGTCTGTCCCCAGGGAGAAAAGAAATCTGTCCTCATTTTGAAATAGCTTTTGACTATGGCTCAGAAACACTCAATGGGCAGCTTTAGAAATTGTAGTACCTTCATCGACAGAGAGAAAAATTACTGTATGTCTGTGTACTCTTAAGGGAGATAGAGAAGGTTAAGAAGTAAATGCAGAAATTATTATGTAATTGTAACAAGTTCCCACACTATGAAGTATTCTTGTTCCTTAAATTAGGAAACACTATGCATTCTTCTGTAAATATAACTTTAAATTTTTCTGGAAAACTTCAGATTTCAATTATTTTGTTTTATATTCAGATCATGTGTTCCAATTCTATATTAAGGGATATATAGATGTATATAAATTAATCAACATGTTAAATATACAAGAGGACTTTCATCACAGTCTTAGAATTTTTTTCTTCAGTCTTTAAAAATATCTCTATCCAAAATGGTAGTTCTCATTTCGCAGTAGAAGTGAGCTGGGGGCACACATCTCCTGTTTTCTATCAATTACATCTTTCTTTCCCACACTTGAAGGTCTAATCTTAGATTTCCCTCACCTTTCTATTGCAGGCAATAGAAAGTGTCAAACTTAAAATCAGTTTTGAACTTGAAGAGTTTATATAGGGTCAATGGAGTTGAAAGTTAGGATTCCTTTCTGTTTAAAGGGTATGTCAACCAGGAAAAAAAAAATCAACAATTGTTTTTTGTTTTCTGTATGAAGCAGTCTAAGAAAACTGACATATAAACAAGACATTTCAACAATATGCTGAGATAAAGCCCTGAAAATTAGTTTACTTTCAAAATGTTGAGAGTTGTCCTTCTGGAATAAAACCACATTTATAGAAAATAGGGAAACACTATTTTGAAGATCGACTGATAATACTGATGTGAAACCAAGCATGTTATCAAAGTATACACTCAGCCAGGGGAAGGCCTCCTATCGACCTAATACGTTTCATTTAAAAAATGGTGTTTGTTTGTTATTAAAGCCATTCCTAGGGAGTAGAGTGAACAGAGTTTGAACTTTAGAAGTAAGCAGAACTATGCTCAGCAATCACGGCTAGACTGAGGATCTGAAGACCCCTCAACGTCAGTCTCCATACCTCCCTTGAAGGATTGTTTTAGGAAGATTTAGTGAGATAAATATGCAAAACACCTAGTGGACTGTCTCCATGTAATTTATTCAACAAAGATCTGTTCCTTTTTCAATCCTAAAAGGAGTATAAGGACCAAGAAAAAAGTAACACTATAATTTCACAATCAGATTTTATAGGAGAAAGTTGAATATGGATCACCTGCCAGAGCCTTAAACAGTGACAAATGAGTAATCTTGGGAAAGAGGAGAAATAATTAGAATATAAAGGATGTTCCAATAATTTTGTCTTAGCGACAGCAAAGGGGCCAATGTACTGCTGGTGTATGCACTAAAAGCCGTAGCCCTTCTAGGTACAATCAGATGGAATTGCTATCTTCTGGAATTGTCCAATCACTAGCAAAACAGAGGCTTACTTATAAAACTTAGCTATCTGCAGTGATCATGCCTTGTATCTAATTATCAAACTCTATCTCTGAAAAAAAAAGCAGTTGTAAAGTTTGGGGAAATAATTTTGTAATATTTTAACTAGTAATTATGCATGGACACAAAAATATGTGATATATACTATATAATGTGGTGCTTTACATGTTAGAAAGTACAAAACCTTTGTAATTAAATTAGTTACATTTTGCATAATACTTGTGGGATAATAAGACATCATCAGTAAATGTTAACTTGATTACATGTACAGAGACTCTCTTTGCAAAGAAGGCCACATTCACTGGTTCTAGGTAGACATGAATTTTGGGGAGACACTATTCAACTCAGTATATCTTAGTTCTATGATTTTCTCTAGAAATGTTTATTAGTTGGGTCCAAATATTGAGTGAGTTTTGATCAGGGCGATATTTATAAAAAATTATTAGGGTACCACTTCCTGTACACATTAACTTTAGCCAAGAATTATTAAATTAGTTTTTTTAGTGATTTTTGCTAAATGAACAAAATTTGTCTCTTTTTATAGAATTATTTGTCTTCAAGTTAGATTGTGAGTTTTGCATGTTTCTGATGACTTGGAATGAAAGATCAAAGCAAAGAACTATATATTTTTTGCAGCTCAGCTTTTAATTTCAGAAATGTTTCATCATCTGGATAATGGTCAAACTCTGGAGGGCTGGGTACTACTCCCATTCCACCAGTGACTATAATGTGATCCTGGGTCTGTCAAGAAACTATCACTTTTTAAACATTTCAGCACCTCATAGATTTCAAAATAAATTCCTGCTCCAGAGTTTACAAATGAGAAAACAGAAGCATACAGGAATTAACTGAATTACCAAAGACATTATAATTAAGTAGAGGTTCAGTTGGTGGAACTCGTAGTGCAGTGTTGTTTTTGCTATGCATACAATTGTTCTAAAACTTTTGCTCCTTATTTATAAAGTGAGGAGAATATAACCCATGACTCTCTTTAGTGGTTGTTATAAGTGGTTGTTATAAGTGGTTGTTATAAGTTATAAGTATGAGGAGAAATAAATAAAAAATATTTGCAAATCCCAGATTCTCCTCTCTTTTGGCTTAGACCGTTTTCAATTATTCTGGCTACTGACATTTGGATCTTGATTCCTAAGTCCCTTATTATAGTGAAATAAATAAAGTGAAGTGCATATAAACATGAAACCTATGTCTTACTTTAAAATTAGTAAATATTGGAAAATATTATAGAACTTACTACATTTCTTGTGTTTTATCCCCCCAAATAGCAATTTCTAATGATCAGATATCATCAGAGGTGTTTCCCTATCACGACTTTGTTTCTTCTATTTTCCTAATTATATATGTATCTAGTATTGTAGAAATAACTCTAAAGTTAGCAATTTGTCAGCCTAGAAGAGCAAACAGAATATCAGGGACAGTGTGTTTGAGCACATTTCCAGTTTGTAAACAAGTCTTGGTTGGATAGCTCTGTTTGTGAAGAGGAAATGTGGTCAACAGACCCTTAGTCCCTGCAGTGCACAGAGAAGGCTAAATCCGCTTCTGATTCTTACATGATCAACTGCATAAAATATTGATGCAGCTAAGTGATGCATTGCTGTTCATCTCTTTGTACTCAAATTTCACGTGTGTTTACAAAGGGACACTGATCTGGAAGCAGATGGAAACATTACATATTAAAAGTTTGTGGGGACAAGAGATTGCAAAATAAAAGTTTATTTTCCAATTCGCACACTTTCCCTTTGTGTACAGAGCCTGGGCCTACATTTTCATCCTAGCCTACTGACTGGTCATTTTCTTTTCATTTTAAGCTTAATTTACAGAATTAAAAACCATAACTGAATTCTATCACCTCTGCTGCGTGCTCTCCAACAGTGCACGTCCAAACAAGCCCATGGCAGCCCTAATCCAGCAGCCCGTGTGATCCTTTGGTCCGAAGGTATGTGAAAGGTAGGAGGTCAGCAGTATCCATATCCTTAATGAATGTCAGCCCTTGAAGCTGGGCTCGCCTGCAATAAGAGATTCAAAACTGCTAATTAGCATCACTACATTAAATTAGAGGAGGAAAAACCTATTGGCACCCTGGTCAGTCCCTCTATAACAGCTTTCTACAGCATGGATAACCTCTCCAGGCAGGGTCCATTAAGGAAACAGTCTTAATTCTGTATCTGACAACTGCTTTTATGATATACTGAATCAATCAGAATGTTTCAGTGCTGAATGAAAATTAAATATAGAGCCCTATTCAACATTCTGAACCAGTTTACAAAGTTTGCTTGAATCCTATGACATATTCAGGTGAACTCTATCCTATCATTGGAACAACCCATGAACACAATGTTCTTGGAGGGTGCTGGACAGCTATATAGTCAGAAAGTTAGTATAATAGTTGGCAGGTATAGATTCTCATATAGAAGGAACAACTAGGAAGGTATTATGTATTATTGTTACGGAAGAATGGTTATTACCAGAAGTGTTTTTATCTTTAGTTCTCACTTATTGCAAGAATTATGCTCTTGGCAAAGGATATCCTTTAGTTTCTGTTGAGAACACCCTTAAGGGAGCAGATCAAGTTCTGGGGGGTTCCTTGGACTCTAACGAAGGCTCTCTAATGGAAGAGCCCTCTGCTTGCTTTTTTTTTTTTTTTTTTTTAAATAAATTTATTTATTTATTTATTTATATTTTTGGCTGTGTTGGGTCTTCGTTTCTGTGCGAGGGCTTTCTCTAGTTGCGGCAAGTGGGGGCCACTCTTCATCGCGGTGCGCGGGCCCCTCACTATCGCGGCCCTTCTTGTCGCGGAGCACAGGCTCCAGACGCGCAGGCTCAGCAGTTGTGGCTCACGGACCCAGTTACTCCGCGGCATGTGGGATCCTCCCAGACCAGGGCTCGAACCCGTGTCCCCTGCATTGGCAGGCGGACTCTCAACCACTGCGCCACCAGGGAAGCCCCCTCTGCTTGCTTTTAAGCTGGCTTCCCCTCTGAGAGGCCACTGCTTCTGATTTCTGGCTCCAGACAAATCCTTTTCTCAAGGGGTTTCTGAGGGAGCAAATGTGCTCAACCCGAGTCGCTCCATATTCTCCTGCCCTCCATATTCCCAGCCTGAACTGTTGGGCTTTATCCCTCACAGTTAATAACAACATCTGAAACCCTCAGGATAAGAGACAAAGAGCTGGGGCACAAACTGCTTCATTCCGCCTGCCTCCTTTGATGTGCCAGCAAGAACAATAAACTACAAAGTTTTGACTCCCGGTTTTGCCTTCACTAGCTGTGTGTCCATAAGCGAGTTACATACCTCTCTCTGTTTTAGTTTTATCGTCCTTAAAATAGTAATTATACATTTGAGAAGACTATTCAAAGAGTCATATCTGATATTTTATATGAAAGTGTTCTAGAATAGAGTAGGACTTATATAAAATAACAGTTTTCTTCCCCTGAAACCTTGCGTTAAGCTTCCAAGAAAGAGTAGAGACTAAGGGTAGGTGGGGAATGGTCCTGAGGATATGTGTTCGGCAGTTCCTTCATGATCTGACAAGTTAGATCCTGTGCTTTGAGGAAACATGTCCCTGTGTGCCTTATCTCACCCAGAGTGGGAACCCCTCTCTACTTGTCTATACACCTAAAGATCTTCATTGCCTTTGCATGGTTTCTTCCCTCCTTTGTGCAGGTGGGATGGGGAGTCTAATAAGAAATATTTTCTAGTACAATGACTCTCTAAAAGATGCCACTTGTGTGCAATACACTCCTACTTTTATATCAGTGCTTTCTACAAAAGGAGGAGCAGGAATATCATGGTCTTGCTAATAGGAGTTACCATGTGTCTTTAGAAATATCTTACAAAGTATTGGACTTCCCTGGTGGCGCAGTGGTTAAGAATCCTCCTGCCAATGCAGGGGACACGGGTTCGAGCCCTGGTCCGGGAAGATCCCACATGTCGTAGAGCAACTAAGCCCGTGCGCCACAACTACTGAGCTGGCACTCTAGAGCCCGCGAGCCGCAACTACTGAAGCCTGCACGCCTAGAGCTCCTCAACAAGAGAAGCCACCGCAATGAGAAGCCCGTGCACCGCAACAAAGAGTAGCCCCCGCTTGTCACAACTAGAGGAAGCCTGCGCACAGCAACGAAGACCCAACGCAGCCAAAAATAAATAAATAAATAAATAAATAAATAAATAAAAAGAAATATCTTACAAAGTATATTGCCTACATTTTTCCTCGTTGTTTTTTTCCCTAAAACACAATAGGCATTTAACAAATACTTGCTAAAAAATAAATAAATTAGCTAAGGGTTGAAGAAGGACTTGGACATTTAGAGATTGGTGAGGGAAAGGGGCTATAGTAGTGAGGAGGAGGAGGCGAGACAGTACGAGGTAACCTCAAGAATCTAAAACTTATATTAGTAGGAAGGGTGAGGGAGAATCTTTGGAACGCTCACACATTTGTAAGTCATTCAAGTAGAATACTTGAGAAGTACTATGGTTTTGGTATTATTTCAGGAGTTCAGGCAAAAGTGAAATGACTGAGTAAGTTTTGATGCTGAGAAAGTTGGAATGCATTAAATGTGGAAGATGCTAAATGAAAACAGGTTTACACATGAAACAGTGAACTGATTTTATAAAAGCAAATGATTTAGTCATTTCAGGTGACTTGGAGGTCTCATGGACTTGTTGAGTCTGGATACAGTCTTATCCAGGATAAAGAGGATCAGTCGTATGTCCTAGGTGCCTGGTGAGATGGAGAAAGTGCACTGGAGGAGGTACTTAGATCTTTCTGCCACCCCTTCCTCCCTGGGGGATGGAGGGACATCTCCTCTAGGAAAAATAGCAGGCAAAAGCCTTGAGGGTTCTGAGGTCCAGCAATCATGACCTTCTCTGACCCACACTTCCACAGGCAGAAGTAAAAACAGGGTCCAAGAACGACCCCACCCAGCCACCCCACACATAATAGAACCCGGCACCACCGTATGCCTTGAAGACCCTTAGGCTTAACCCCAACTTGCCTTTGCTCCCTATTTATCGTAGTCCTTACAAGAAGCCTGGGGTCTTCCAGGTCATCCTGTATCACTTCTCATCTCCAGATTGCTATACATCTCCAAATCCAAAACGTTTCCACTGTTCCCCTTGGAGCTTTTAGTCTGGACACCAGGTATCCAGTCCTGGAACTGTCCTTAACCCACAGTGGGACTCTGAGTAAATTATTTTGTTTAGATTTCATCATCTGTAAAATGATGTTGTTGGACTAGGTTGGTGGTTCTTAGCCTGGGGTTGAGGGACTCATCAGCCCACAGTGAGCTTCAGGTGCTACATGCATCTCCTATTTTTGTGTGCAAAATTTTCAGGCAGTGTGCGTATGTGTACGTTTTTTTTTTCCTCATAGACATATCTGTGACCCTGAAATGGAGTAGAAGTCCTTGAAGTTACTTATAGTCCTAACTTCATATGATTCTAAGTTTTGACAGTGGATGGCAGGATACAGGCTGATGTTGGTCTGCACGGCTAGAATGCAGTCTCAGTTCTGCCGCAACCTGAGTAAGTCACTCCTCTTTTCTCACTTTGGTTTATGTCGCTTGTAAAATGAAGGCATTGAACTAGGTTATCCACAATAGTATTTTCCGATTGAAGGAATACAGGTAATTCAAACAAACCAGACCAACAGTAAGAAACAAAACCTGGTAGTAAGTAAGCTTGGGAATTCACACTGGTCCCTGCTGGATCCTTAGGAGTCAGAATCCCAGACATGCTAATGTTCTAAGAGCGCTCTGAGAGGGAAGATGGAGAGGTGGTTCTTGCATACGATTCTAGAGGAGGGACTCAGTGACCTTCTCAAATATGGGAGATCAGGTCTTAAGGATGACTGGGAATGGAGAAGAAAAAGATTCACCGCCTCCTCCAAAGAGACTTGGGATCTGACTCCTCGTAAACCCTGAAACAAATTATGGAAAAGATCTTACAGTGTTGGAGAATTTTTTTTGAAGGTTTAAATGGGTGTGTATAGACTAAAGCTCCCTTGTTAGTCTGCTTTTCTCATTAGGGTCCAGATAACATTTTATTTAGAAAATGAATTTGTCAACAACATGCATAATTTTGATTTGTTCCACTTTCCTCCCAGCTCTCTCCTCCTGCACCTCATGCTCTTGCTAACGCCTATTATTTCTCTCTTTATAAGTGTGTCTTGTTTGCTCTGGAAAAGAAATTCACGACTAGGTTGGAAAAGAAGTTTATGACGAGGTTCTAAGAACACACACATAGCACTTCGAGGAAGTTGTCTGAAGCGTCTCCTTCCCCAGATACAGTGTGGTCGTGGGGAAAACAGGGTGGAAGGTGGGAGATGGAGTCAGTAATCCCTTCATTCTTTCATTCAGCACCTACTACATGCCAAACCCTATGCTGATCACAAAGTCAAATGAGACACACTCTCAGAATCACACCAAAACAAAGCTGGATGCCTTCACCCAGGGATTTGCACTGGAATCTACTCTGTGTCCAGTGTTTTGCTCCTCCCTCCCTGGAAGTGGGGAGGCCAGTTGTATGATGACAAGGAAAGTGTCTTTGGCCAGTAGACAAGTTGTCTTCATTACTCCTCTGGGGGAATGGGATTGAATGGGGTATTTTTCTGGGCCTGGCCCAAACTTGGCTGTGCCTGGAGGGCCCATTAGGCTGCAGGTCACAGCAGCTGGATCCCAGGCGCCCAGAGCCGGTCACGCGTCTGGGCTGCCCGCTCCACGAGGTACAATGGAGTCATTGACTATTTATTTACTCCGTACAATAAGGCCGCTGTTGACTTAATTACGGGAGCCTCCCTGCCACCCCAGGGATCTTTAAATGACTAGCGGACTCTACACTGCCACTAACTCATCTCTCCTTAACCTCTTTAAAACCCGAGTCTCCCCTACCTGGTCCGGCGCAATCAGCATGTAGGGAGCAAGAGAGCCAGAAGTTGGTGACCCAGAGGGTAGACTGGTGGTTTTGCTTGAGAGCCGGGTAGGGTTTGTCAGGACTGAGTTTCTGCGAGTTTCAGGGCTGGGCTGAGTCAGGCGCTAGCCCCAGGGAGTGGAGGGCGGCAATACTGCGTCAGGCGCGGAGGAGGGCTTAACTCTACCAGGCCTGCAGGGAAGAAGCAACAAAAGGACAAACGCTTGTCTCCAGCCCAGACGACCAGTCCCTGGGGACGCTGAGTGTCTCTACTTCCGCGGCCTTGGGAATTAGAAACTACAGTGTCCCCAGGGATGAGGGCAGCTCGAGGACTCAGGAGAGCCACGGGATCTCACCTGGCCCCTTCCTTACACAGCCCGGTTGAAAATTGTTTCCCGGCCGAGCGCGCCCGGCCTGTTCCCGCTCAGCCTCACTTAAACCTCCCAGCGAATCGCTGCTCGCCAACTTCCTCTGGGGGCAACTTGCAAAGTCTCTGCTCTAGATAATAGTGTAGGGCCGAGGATAAAATAGCAACGGTATTGAATAGATGTTGACTTTTCCGACCCAGAGGAGCGGAGATCGGGGATTGTTTGCAGAAGCTAATCGTTTCTCCTGAGAAGCACGGGGAGCCGGGTGTGCTCGCCGCCGGCGGCCCCTCCCTGGAAGCCGGGTTGCGGCAAGACTAGGGAACTTAGGCGCCCTTCCCCAACTCGGGCCTATTTAAGAAGTCTTCTAGATTATAGAGTCTAGACCGGCGGCCGCCAGGCCTGGAATGCTCCCCAGGCTTCTTTCTCCAACCTTTGAGTCTGCGACCAACCTGTTAGGTGCCCACCAGATCTCAAACCCAACTCCTTTCTGCAATTCATTTGGGAGGTCAGGGACCTGGGAAGAAAGGAGGCGTCGGCCATTAAGGCGCCAGACTGGCACAGAGACTGTCCGCCGACCCTCCCGCCCCCAGCCCCCTACCCTCCCGCCCCCAGCCCCCTACACTCGGGAGTGTCCCTTTCTGTTTTTAGAAACGAAGGCAGAGAGAGGGGCGCCGTGACTCCAGACGTCTCAGGGGGTACAGGCAGCAAGGGGGAAGCGCATTGGTAGGGTGCACTTGAGGTAGAGGTGGGGGTGAGGCGCAGGTTAAGTTCTTTCCCGTAGACTTCAAAGGGAAATGGCAGTAGTTGGACTAAAAGGGCCACTTTGGAGACTACCAGCTGCTCCTCAAATCCTGGCAGCTGAGAAGTTTCGTTGCCATGGTTTCGGAGAGGTATGAAAGCCATCACTCAGAACCAAACGCGCTCGGGCTACTTATACGTGTTGCCAACCACCCAGGGCCAGGCAAATTCCTTGGCGATTTGCATCACTCCCTAACCAAGCATCGCATTCCCAGCCTCCCCATCTCAGAGTAGGCAGGGCTGTACGCTGGGGATGAAGTCCAGGCCGGGGAGTTCATAACGTGCAGGTCTGTGTGGGCGCCCAGAGTTTCGCACTTTCGCTCCTGCGGTCCAGGGGCGAGCGCTGCGCCCTGGTGGCCGCGGCGTCCCAGAGCGTGCCCGGATCGCGGGGAAAAGAGCGCGGCGCCTTTAAAGCAAGAGGCGAGGAACCCCCGCCAGGAGGCGTGTCTGTCTCCGCCGCCGCCTCAGCCTCCGCCTCAGCCGCCGCCGCCGCCGCCGCCGCCGCCGCTGCTGCTGCTTCACAGTCTCCGTCTCAGCTGCCGCCTTCACTTGCGCTCGGCGCCCGCGGCTGCGCTGCTCCGTCCGGGAGCCGGAGACTTCCAGCTCGACCTCCTCCGGCTGCTCCTCCCCGAGGACCACCCCTCCCCCTCTCCGCCCACCTCACCCCCTGCGAAAGGTAAGGGCTCCCCTCGGGTGGGCTCCGCTCCGGGCTGCCTCCTGAGGTGTCTGTTCCCACGAGGACAGGAGGGACCCGGGGTGGGCGAGGGGCATTTTCCGCCTGGAGAGGAAGAAGGCGAACAGCGGCGCGGCGGAGCCGGTGCGCTCGGGGCACCCGCTGGACCAGTTCACTGCGAGCGGCTTTGTCCCGCTCGCTTCAGCCAATTCCCCTGCAGGCGCTCGCGTTCTCCCCATAAAATAATTTAATAAGTGGACGGGTCAGGAAGTAGCCTCAGCTACTGGGACTCACGCGAGGCTAAGAGAGACAGATGGCAAGAAGCTGTGTGTCTGCCTGCGGGTCTGACAAACTCCCCAGCCTTCCTTCCATCCTCCCATTCTTCCATTAACCATGCTCCCTAGTTCCGTGCTGAGGAAGTACAGACATGCATTTTATCCGGTGCCAGTGTTGAGAGCGTCTGAAAAAACTCGGAGGGCGTCCCATTAGGGCGAGGGGAGAAGTGTCACCAGGGTGGATCACAAACGTCAAGAACTTTTAATGACTCTCATCCTCCGGTATTTTTACCTTCAAGGAGTTCTTTACTAAACAAGGGGACCTAGCTGAGCCTTCTTAGAAAATGATTTCCCGTTTAGGGACTAAGGGATGTTAGACAACTTACTACTACTGCTATCCTTTTGGTAACTCACAGATTACCTTCTATCATTTCTTCATCTTCATGCTGTAAGTATTATGTCATCAGAAATTACCTTATGGATTAATGATTATTTTAACTTCACGAGATGATTGATTCATTTGAATCTTAGTTTGTAGTTTCGTTGCTGGAAGATAGGCACTGAAATTTCAATCTTGATTTGTCTAAGTTCATTACCTTGTAACTTTTAATAGAAACCATTCCTGTAATCACCAAGGCAGCTTCCAATGGCCCTAGGAACTTACTAATTAAACAAACAAAACGAAACACACTGAGGAAGGTGTTAGAGAAATAAGTGATGCTAGAAGTCTTACCTGTTTGTTTTCTTCTATTCAAACCCATTTAAGATTGCACAGCTCTGAAATTAAAAAACAATAAAAATAAAAAAAGATTCCAGGTCATGTAAATCTATTCTAATTCAATTTCTTAATTAAGATACACTTCTTTTCGCATCTAAGAATTAATTAAAACTCTAAATGTCATTAATCATCAATGCAGCAGAATGTTGGTGGAACAGCTGAAATGTGTTCAGAATCACAAGGGATTGCATAGCATAGCATTCATAGTTAGGAAGGGTGAAGTGCAAATACGCAACAGTGTGGTTTTAACTGATATGAGCTCTGACATTATTCTCTGGCACCTCTAATGCCATGGATGAACAGGCTGTTTATTTTAGCTTAGCTGCAATACAACAGGCCACATGTGTGGAAGAATAGGTCAGGTGTTACTATAAGATGAGGTTTCTCAAATGTCACACAACAGCAGGACTTCAGTGACAAGTCAAGTGGAATTCTTAAAAAGAATTCCATGTGAAGAACTTAAATATAGATATAACATGGAAGAACCTTTGAAATTCAAGTTGTCCTGGGATATGTATTTGCTGTTTCTTGCAAAAGGTGTAGGCATTGTCTATTGAAACATTGTGCTGTAAGGATTATTACACATTTGTACATGCCCCAGCAGGTGGCAGCTAACTAGAATAAGATTCATTTTCACTGGGAGGATAGAAAACTAAAATTGCTTCTCAAGTAATGGTGCCCAAGAATAAGAGGTCATTAGTGTCAGTAAATATAAAAATAGAGTGCAAGATGAAGCTAATGGCTTTTTGCTGTTGTTGTTGGAACAAGCTCTGCATGAACATGAAATGCATTTTGTTCTTTGCTAATTTATCATAGGCTTGATATCTCTTCATGTCAGCCTTCTATGTGGTTTTGTTGTTGTTTTTTTTTTTTTTTGAGGCTTACTTATAGACACAGCTCCTGTGTGTGCATGCATATGTGTGTGCATTTGCAGTTTGTCATCTCTGCTTTGACCTTGGAACCTACAGAGCTTTGGCTTCTAGAAATAAAGGTTGCCATATGGTTAAAATGAGAAAAAAAGCAAATGAAACCATGGAATAAGGTGTGTAAATCTCATTATTGCTAAATATATACGATTGGCTGACATCAAACAGTGGGTTTGTTTGTTTGTTTTTTCCTTTGAGAAAGGAGCAAATGACAAATTTAAAAATGAGTTAAATCTGGTCAGTGAGTACTATATAATGACTCTATCAATCCTTCATATTGCCCCAGAACTATGATGTATGGTACCAGTATTGTGGAGAAACTTGTAATAACTTCACAATTGCCTTACTATAAGGCATCTTCTACACCACCATATCATCTTGTTCAAGTATTGGGGAGGTAGTTTTAGGGTTTTTGTTGTTGTTTTTGCCCTGGGAGTGAGTGAAGTTTAATGAGAAAGAATGAGAATTAATCTGATAACCCTTGTAACAGATGGAAATCTGGAGGTGGAGAATTCTAAAGCAATAACTAATTGTACATTTTAGAAATGTCTTTAGCCAGTGAACATTGACAGCATTATTCAGTATTCTGAATTTTGGTGGTCTTTCAGGCAATTTTCTGTACTGAGAAACAAGAAGTTTAGTGCTCATAAGGGAACTCACAGTTAATGTAAATGGCTTTTGTAGTAGTATGCCCTGGAAAGGGATGGCTATTAGCACGTCCTGGGTATGCTAAGCAATCCAAGTTAAGTCACACTGAAATATACACACAACACAGTTGACAAAATAGTCCTTCTGACAATGTGAACAATGCAACAATTCAAACTCCCAGAGTCTGTACAGCAGAAATATGCACATTGTCACTTCAAATGGCACATTACCCATTCAATGTACTACTTTCAAGGTACTGCTCCAGAATAAATTGACGTCTGGAGCGCTGTCCGCGGTACTGAAGAAAGGTCATCTCCCGTCTTGCAGAAGTTCAGTTGGACAGGTGGAGTTGCTGTCTGTGGTGTTGAAGCCTTTTGGATTAGCTGATGGATGTAAATGAGCCTAATTTAACATATGTGCAAAATTGGTTCTTTGGGGACCAATTAATAGTAAGAAAAATTTGTGATAGACTTTTTACTGCTTAATTTACTGTGTAAGAACTTCATGAAATTAGAAGCTTGATCTTTCACTTTTCAACTAGACACCCAATAAATAATCCCACAAAAACTAAATAGTTTAGAATGCTAGTTTTAAGTAGAAAAGCTACAACTGTAATGTCAGATGCCATTATGTTAACAGAATACATGAACAAGGAGTTATGGTACATTTTGTTTTCTCAAGTTCCGTTAAATGCCAACCAGACTTCAAAACTGCAGTATTTTGATTAGTCACAACAGAGCATGCTATTTTCTGGTAGTAGATATCAATTATATTGACGGATGAAAAAATAAGAATATTTATTGTTGCCCTGGCAGTCATTATTATCTCTGCAAGGATCAAGAAGAAAAGGAACAAATAGAATGGAATAAATGAGACAGCAAATACAAGACAGGACATGTTGGGCTGTACATGCTTTACAAGAGGTATTTTAAACATGGACTGAAGGAGTCGCTAGATACCCTTGGTTTTAGCACAAGGTGTTCCTTTTAAAGTGCTCAAATAGTCAGATTATTTGATTGAATTGCCTGCTACATTGCAGAACTAGCCATTCATGATACTTATTTTTGACACTGCAGTTATGCCTCCATCTTAAAGAAAAAAATCAATGCCCACTTGATGCCTTTGCAAAATGTAGGTTTATTTTCAAATCAGCATTTTATAATATCTTAAGAAAAAATAGATTTAAAATAGATTTAAAAAATTTTGCTATCTGGAAGAAATAGTACTCATATCGCTCCTTACTTAAAATTTAGATATTCTTTAAATATGATATGATCTTATAATTTTTTCATAAGGGTTAAACTATGCCCTGCTAGTTGGTTATGAAAAAGATTAATTTTAAGATACATGTCCAGCAATTTGCATTTTGTGCTTCCTGATCACTTAAAAATATTAATATATAGTAATATATTTATCACTATCCATCTTAGTTTCACTTACTAATGTAAAATATTAGGATTGGGTATTTTAATCTATATGCATGGAGGACAGCATATTACCTGTTTCAATAATAAAATATATTTTTATGTTAAAAGAGAATATATTTCTGTACTTTTTTTCTTGAATAAATTGCTACTTGTGAAAGCCAAGACAGTCACTGTCTGGGGACTCTGAATATTCTGATCAGAAGACTAGAAAATAATAAGGTATTTTTAGACAAAACTGTGCCACTCAATGTTGCTCAAGCTATGATTCCATATTTTACCTCTTCAAGAAACAGATATTCAGAAAACCAAAGTGAGAAGAAATTTGGGCATAAATTATTGAAGCCTTTGGAGTTTGCTACACCCATTCAAATAGCATTGTCTTTTAATATATGCACAATTACTTTAGATAAGGTAAAAATGGGTGGGAAATATGATTCCCTCCTTTTAATTCAACATTTTCCCCCCTAAAAGGCCACTTGCAGAAATCTGTTTTTATTGCTGGGTAGTAATCAAGGAATATCCCACTTAAGTTTTTAAAGACTATCTTCACCTCTCCAATTGCACTTCAATCTATATTAATTCCTGGGCAGAATTTTAAAAGTATAAAAAGACCCTCTTTCAGCCTAAAAACAGTTTACATTTGCAGTAAATTCCTCCGTGTTAGACCACTTCCTTTTTTACAACTCCTAGGCAAAGTGACTTTGTCTTAGCTTGTCATTTATTAAAATTCATCAGTTGATGTAGGAAGTCCGCTTGCATACATCAGTCACTACCTTAGTAAAGACTCTTACTGGAAATAAAAGCACTTTTTTTCCCACGCAAATAAATCCGACTTCTTCCTTGCAGCTCAAGGTGGGCGACCAGATCGGTTGCATAATAGATGTTGGGAAGCTCACTGGCAGGAAGCCTTAAGAGGCAAGCAGCTATCTCAATTTTTCTCACTTAATCTTGGCTTCACGTCAGAAGCTGTGCAGCAGTGCAGTAGAATAGGGCCTGGCAAAACCTTTGAGAGCAAAGCGCCTTTTGTGCTGGGACTGTGGCTCGCTACCGACGCCTCGGCGGTTTCCAAGGCTGGGCTTCCTATTGATTTTCCTCCTCCTTTGCTTCCCCAGGCTCGCGCGGCCGGACGTTGGGGGTGTGCGTGCTGCATTTCTCCCGGATGCTTCCCGACTAACATGGATGTCCCACCATCCCTTGCAGTGGAAGGTTGCTCCTTGGCGCAGTGAGGGAAGAACATGCAGCGATTGCTAATGGGTTTGGGAAGCGGAGACTCCTTCCTCTCTCTGTGACCATGCCGTGATCGTGTCTGCGGCCACCACTCGACGCATCCTCATTCCTACCCGAACCGGGAGCCTAACGCTAGATCGGGGAAGTGGGTGCCGCGCGTGTGGACACAGAAACACCATGAAGATTATTTCCCCGATTCTAAGTAATCCAGTCTTCAGGCGCACCATTAAACTCCTGCTCTGCTTACTGTGGATTGGATATTCTCAAGGAACCACGCATGTATTAAGATTTGGTAAGATTCCCCATCCCTCTCCATCGCCTGGTATCCGGCTCAGAGGCAGCCGGATGTAAACAGGCGTGTTCGCTCCTCTAGGCGGGTGGGCTCGGTGCATTTGGACCTGTTCACTGCTCCGTCGCTTCCCAGGGTTTGAAAGGACGCACTGTGCTTTTCATTTCTTTTCTCCCCACCCCACCCCTTTACTGAAAAAAAAAAAAAAATCAGCCGCGGGAGGATGAAGTGAGTGTCAGTGTGTGGTCGTGGTGGCTGCGTTACGTCCCCATGGTAGCCAGTCTCAGAGACGGTAATGACGCTGGGGGTACGGCCACCGCCGCCGCTCCCTCCTGTCGCCCCGGGAGCCTCCCGGGCTCGGCCCGCTGCTCCTTCCCCAAGAACGTGCGCGCTGGGGCTACACGCCTCTCAGATGGCCCCGCTGATGAGTTAATATCTGGTAACTCTTCGGCAAGTTGGCGTCTGTCCGCTTCCGCCTGGGACCTGGGCAGGTCCGCAAGTGAAAGGCGCTAACCGTTTTGATTTGTCATCAGAGAGCCTTTTCGGTTCATTCGACCGGTTTTTCAATCCCTGGTCCCCTTATGGGTACGCGGAGCTTTTAAAGATATTGTTGTAAGGTTGAAGGGTCTGCTTAACAAGGGGAGGCTGCTGTTGGAGAGAAATAGCGTCGTGAGGGAGAGTTTTTGTTTGTTTTAAACTTGTGAGCCCTCCTCTCACAGGTTTCTCACTGCGCGTCCTGGACTAATAATACATGATGACCAGTGGTGACTGGGGCGGAGGGAGTCTGTGTATGGGAGTCTGAGTCTGCATCTTTATTTCACTTGTAGCATGAGAAAAAAAGCCGAGGTGGCAGTTCTATATGAGGGGAACCCATTGCTTTCCTAAGGAATCAGGTTTCCTTGGGGCTCGAAGGAAAATCTAAACGTGAGACTCCGGTGGAAACGCTGGTCAGATTTGCTTGGAGGAAATGAAGCGTGGGCAACGCTCAGCCGCTTTCGATGGCCAATGGAGTTTCAGTAGGAGAACTAGTCAGGGAAAGTTCCCTTAAGTAGATAAGAGCCAGAGAGGAGAAAGCCAGCAGGGTAAACGCTCCCACTGTGGGCGCCTGCTTTGACGGTTCGAGTGGATTTAGACCAAAGAGTGCAGGAAACCGTATAATCCTGAGTATATGTCTTTGAGATAAAAGCAGATACATTAAGTCACTCAGTCAAATTTAAATCGAAGAGTGATTGCCTGTACTTCCTATTATGTCAGCAGTATCTTCTCTCTTGCTTTTTTCCCATATGCTTTTTCTATAATGATAAAATTCATCATCTATCTCAGGCTTTGTGGAACCAGGGTAGGAATGCTTTCACATACTGAAAAAGGGAACCCTACCTTCCCTCCCCCACCAACACATAGACACACCTGGAGTCCAGAAGACTGGTAATGACAAGAAAAGACAATGAGTTATAACTGGATTCCTGCTGTAGTAGTTTTCCTGCTTTCTTCATGCCTTTAGATGGTACTTAAGCACGTTGCTCTTAGCAACAAGCGTCCACAGGAATGCTTGTTTCTTTGGATGAGATTAAACAGGTCCCTGTATCGCTGGAAATGTGTGTGTGTGTTCAGCTGTTCTGCTTCAAGCATGGTAAGTGCTACAGTTCGGTAGTTTTGCCCAATATTTTGAGTAGTACAACCTACTTATTTGGAATACTGAGGTGTCTTCTGAAGTGTGTTTGTGAATGAGTGTGTCTTAATGTGTTTGAGGACTGGGTGGGGAAAAAAAAGAAGTCTGGGAGCCGGAAGACTGCCACCAATACTCTAAAGATTTAATTATTGCTGCTCTGGTCTTGCAGCATAATATGTGCTGAATCATTAGATTGTTACATTCGCTGATCATTTCATATCTTCATATTAAAAATCTTGGCGACTGTAGCAGAGTGTGTAGCAGCTTTCCAAAAGAGCTGACACACACACAAAAATACATTTTCCTAGACCAGTGCTTACTAAGAATGTCTGTAAGAAATAGGGGAGTAGGCAGACACCTTCCCACCTATGCCTTGCTACCTTAAACCAGCAGCCCAGTTTCTAGATAACTTGTTATTTTCTCCATTAACTTCAAACATCTTCCACGTGGAGATTCATTTCCTCTGATTTCTGACCTGAGCTGTGGTGAAGGACTGTATACATGATCATCTTTGGAACATTTACCTATTGGGGATGTTTTGATGCAATGGCAGGAGTTTTATTTTCTTCTGGGAAGAACATGTTTTGAGTGGGGTGGAGATGGGTTGCGCGCGTATGAGCCACTCTTGAGAAAGGTTATTTTCAACTTCAGCTGAAAAGGCGAACCAGAGCCTCCTCCCTGGCCCAGTGCCTTGGACGGGAAGGGGTTGGAATCGTTGGTGCAGCAGCTGCCCCTGGGGTGCGGGCGAGACCCGCCGCCTCTATTGAGGAGGTGGCATCCAGCCCCTTCCCCACCGACCCCGGTGTGGCTGGCCTCTGCCAGCCGCCGGGCGCCTCTGCGGCGGCGCTATGGCAACCGCGGGGCCCCGCGCGGCGGCCGCCCCATCCCCAAGCCCTCTTCCCGTAGGTGGTGGCAAACCACCTTCACGGGCTCTCTGCTGGCCTTCCCCCCGCTCCCGCTAGGGCTGTGACTTGACTCTGCGTCCTCCTACCGACGAGTGTGGATCGGGGAGCAGCCTAGGGTGCTGACACTTGCCGAGTCCCTCGCCACCCCCGCCCATCTTCCGAGTGCTCAATCTTTCTCTCCCTTTCTCCACTCTCTCTCTCTCTCACACACACACACACATACACGCGCGCGGACAAATGCACTCTAGCGAAGCAAGTCCAACACTCTGGCACAATGACTCCTCTCTGGCCTCCAGGAAAACTTCCTGCAGTCGCATCCGCGAGCGCCTGTGTCCTGGCGCCCCCTCCCACCCTGCCTGGCCTCGGGGCTGCCCACTAGGGCCTGCTACTCCGAAGCCGCTCTGTAAACACCTCTGAGAGAAAGTCTCCCGAGCGCCGACCCCAGGGAGCTTTCCCGAAGCTTGCAGGCAGCCTGGGGAGATGGGGGAGCGACCTGAGGGTCAGCCAAGGGTCAGCTCCTCGCCCGCGGGCGGGCGGCGCCGCGCCGTGGGTGGGTCGTGGCAGTTTTCCCGCCTTTGATCTTGGCTTGGCCCAGCTTGGCTTCTCCAGGGCGACCACCCAGCGGGCGCGTTGTCGGGGGACACGGTGGATCTTGGACACTTAGAGGGTCAGTTTCCCCGCTCCAGGTCAGGTCAGAAGTCCTGGGGCCGGCGTCTTCAGGCGCGGAGCCTGCGACGCCCCCCGCGGGGCCTCTCGCGTGCGCTCCCGCCCGGCAGCCCGCGGCGCCGCGCAATGCAAATGAGGCACCTTTGTTTCCCCGCAGCTGCGGCCCGGCCCTGCTAGCGGCTGGACGGGCGAAGGCGCGAGCCCCAGTTCCAAGGTCTCCCAGCACCACAGTGGCTCCGAGGTACTTGAACGTTTCTTTTGTTACTTTAGCCACCCTTCTCTTCTCGCTCGACCTCTGCTCCTGGGAAAGCGTGGGAAGGGGTAGAAGCCAGCTCCGGGCGGGGCTCCACGCAGGGCTAGCAGTCCGTCTCGCAGTTTGGGGGTTGGGCGGCTTTGGCATCTTCTTTAAGAGATCACTTCCCAAGCCACCACTTGTTTACGATCTTCGAGGTCGGGTTTTCCAAATTCCTTATCTGGAATGGCAGTTAGAATGCCAAGAGCGAAGACAGGAACCCAAACTTTCTCCCTAACTCGTGGGCAGCTTCTCCAAGACAGTCCTTTCAGAGGAGCTGAGATCGTGGTAGGCCACTCATTCCCTTCAGATGTTTCGACCTAGCTTTTCTCTTCGGCGTTCCAGTAGGACGGCTTTTCTAAAAGGCTTCCCAGGCGAGGTCTACCCCCAGACGCGCTCGGACCTCCTTGGCACTGTGCGCTGGCCCCATGGCACAGCGCTTAGCCACCTCCCTGCGCACAAGCCAAAGGTGAAGGCAGCCAGCTCAGGGACAGCCCAGATTATAAAACCCACAGAGTGAGAGGGGACGCAAAGTGTGCCTATGGAAATCCCCCTATTTGTTGGCTATCCCATGTGCTCCCAGATAGAATCATTAGTAGCAGATGTGCTACAATATCGAGGAGTGTGAATGAATTGGCTGGGCTTAGAAGCCGCCACTCTCTACAAGATCTTTGGAAGAGATTTTTCTTCCTTTAGGAGGTGAGGTGGGCGGGAGGGGGGGGGGAGTGGCGTTACAGCTGGAAGCTGGAAAACTGGCTCTTGGGAGGTGGGGATGCGGGAGTAATAGCGGCTACTGCCTGAAACAGATAAAGCCCGAACACCTGCTCAGCAGAGCTCTGGAAAGCAGGGGAGGGAAATCTTTCCAAGAATCGCCAACCCAACGGCCACGCTAAAAAAAAAAAAGAAAGAAACGTAAAGAAAAAGAATCTGATATGTTTTTTCACGTAAGTTCTCACTTATTCTTAAAGCTTCAAAGAATAACTCTGATGTGATCCATCAACGGAGGCACATTCGTTTCAGAAAATGACTTAAAAATGATCTTTTCGTCCTCTAGAAATAGCACCTCTTCTCCACCAAGACACATGGGACTCAACATGTTTTCTGGCTTTGTGAGGTTGTCTTTAAGAAGTGAACAAGGGTTTATATGTCAGTAGACATTTCTTCAGATAGACACCTTTTGCTTTTTAGCTTAATTCAAGTGATCACTGCAGTGTGTTCAGTCCTGAATTCTCAAATGACACTGTTTCAACATTTACTCAGCACTGGAAAGTTAATGTGAATTGCTCCCACACAAAGGAGGAACATAACATAGACCAAACACAGGATGTATCATTGGTTATCAGAGCCTTTTCAAGTCTATTCACCATTAAATAAAGGGTTGCCTATGATAATGATGACATAATCTTTGATTTTCTTTTAATTATCAAAATTTCTGATAAATGTCTTGCTCTTTTGTGGTAGAAATTCAAGTGAGAGGGATTTATTTTCTCTTTCTGTTCTTAGGATTTTACTGTGTTATTGTAGCTCCAATTCCATTGATTCCCTGGAAATTGTTGATGTCCATTTTTACACATCAGAGTAGAAAGTAGTTCACTGTCTTTCAACTGTAATAGCCTTAAGGCTTTAATCTACTGCATCCATAATACCTGGGGTTTGCAGGAGATCCTAAAATTTTCCTCTGTAGGATGGTCTAAAGTATTGAAATGGAATTGTTGATTGTTTTGCATTTGGGTGGTGAAGCTTTATCTTCTGTGGACTTTCAATTTGTAATCCAGTCATCAAGGTACTAGAAGTGCTTCAAATGAATCTTAAACCCTAAATCTTAGCATGAAAGGTAAGGTCAAAAGCCCCTGAAAGAGAAGGAAGTAGGTGCACATCATCATTATTGATTGGTCTAGATTAAACACTGAAGAGGAAGATTTCAATCTGATAACGTCATAGGGCTTCCTGTTTTTCTTTGCTGCTTCTGCTGACAATTTTGTAAGGTAATTAAATTGGCTGATTGAAGTCACGGTGGTCATGCGGCGATAAAGAGCATTTGGATTTAATGGAATTTAAAACAACAGAGCACTGAACACAACTCTTACCGAACAAGAATTTTAATGGCCCATTCCGGGTGCTGACTAAATAGAACGCCCTTAACAGGTTTAATCGAAAGGGCAAGGCAGATTAGCACTATATAGTCTTTATGGTTGAAGATTGGGGAATTAAAATTATCCCTTTAAAAGACTCATTAATGCATTATCAAGATTTAATGTAGGTTAAATAAGCTTTCTTTAGACCTTCACCATATACTGTGAACCTAGGTTGAGGACCAAGTTTCAAAAAGGAAATATTTTTAAGAGCTCACTTCATAAATGGGATTATATATGTTTCTTATTTCAAAAACAATAGACATGTAAAATTTTTTGAGAGGATCCAGGGTATTGAGGGTAAATGTTGATGATGAATCGTTTCTTTTCAATAACTGAAAAGAACAAATTTTACTTTTCTTTAAAAGTTTTGTTTTTGGCAATTTTTTTCATATAAGCAATGCTTATCTGTACTAGAGAAACCGCAAAAATAATTTCAAAAAATGTTCTTCTACAGTTTCAGTAGAGTCATAGGTATCTGACTTAGGTTTTATGTTGTCTTTTTAATCCCGCCCTTGTTTTTCCTTAATGAAACTTATCCATTCAGGTTACCATACTTTAGTGCATTCAGGTTCCTTCTGCCCCTGGAAAAAGGGCAATTCTTCGCTTCACATTGAGAACACATTTAGTGTTCTCATTTTCACGTGGTGAAAGTCAAGCTTCAGTCTCTTACGAGATCGTTCCTTCCAACTGCTTCTTGCCTTGTGAAATTGTCCTCTCAAAGTTGTCTGTTCCTTTGATTATTCTTAAAAAAAACCCAAACCCAAGTTTTTATATAAAAATCTCCCCAATTTTGATTGTACATAATTTAAAAAATTGTTTAAAAAAATTCCAAGTTGACCAAATCGAAAGCACTCAGCTGGTTAGGAGGTAGCCTCAAAGTCACCAGTTTTCACCCTCCTGCCCACCCCATGTCCCCACTCCTCATTGATCCCTGAACAAGTAGGCTTATTTGTCTCTTGCCTCACACCATTAGGGCCAAACATTTTATACTGTTGTATTTTCAAAGTGACAATTAGCTTATCGGACAAAACTAATATGGTAAAACTGAAGAGGAGGTTAGAGAAGACCCTTAAGATCTTTCTGCAGAATTTTTAATTTTCCATTTTATTTTTATATTTCAGCTTTGAGGCTCTTTTTCATTTACCACAGCATTCAAATATAGCATTTTCCTATTGATTGACTTGAATCCTTCATTTCCTTAATTAAAAACTAAACATTCTTTTAATAGAGACAGGTCACTGGACAGCAGAGCTATGTGTAAAGATCTGAAAGGGTCTGGGGACGTTGTGGTTTTCAGATGTTTTTCCCACGGATACATGTAATTCTATCAGTCTTTCTTTTTGGTTTAGCATTTGCCCTCTTCCGGGGCCTTGTTTTAAGACAAGTATATTCTGAAAGGGAGAGCACATAGTCCCTAGACTGTAAAGTTCGGATAAGTTTATTAGATCAATCGATTCTGTCTGTGAAAGAGATGCTCAGATACAAAAGAGAATTCCAGGTACTAAGGGAGTGCTGAGTGATTAGCACTGATGTGAAGGGGAGGCTGAAAAAAGAGGGAAGCCAAATGCTGTTTGATACACAGTCTTTTCTAGCTCTACTGCCAGACATTTCAATGCGTTGTAAATTGATCTTTTTGCTTGTATTAGTCCAAGTCTTTGAGCATATGTGATGATTTGAAATCAGATGTCAATGATCTTCTTACATTGACATATCTCCTCCCAATCAAAAGGATCTTTAAATGCTTTTCACACCCTTTTAAATCAACTAGGTACTTTTCCATCATTGAAGGAAAGCAAGTGTTTGAAAGGTGTTGCCTCTAATTCCCACTTCTATCTCCAGCTCTGCCTCACTCTGAGTCCTTGACCTATCACAATGGGAATATTGCTCAGCTAAAATGATCAAATAAGCAATGCAAATATCAAAGAAATGTTCTGCTTCGGTATCATCATAGGCATTTGGTTTATTTTATGTTGTCTTTTTAATCCTGCTCATCTTTTTACCAACGAAAGCCTCCGTATTGTTTATTATACCTTTTAGTGCATTCAGGCCCCTCCTTGCCCGGAAGAAATGAAATGAAAACTCTTTCAAGATGAAGGAAAACTATCGAATCATGTAATATGTGAGCCAAAGGGGCCTTGAGAGATCAAGTCTGGTATCCTAGGTTTAGATATGAGTTGCCAAGAGCAGTTAAATCTCTTTTTCTGGTCACAGCTAGTTAGTGTCAGATTTTAGACCAAAACATGAATATCCTGACTGCTGGTCGAGTGATGTTTTTCAGTGAATTATGCTATTTTTCCAGGGTAGCCTCTGATTCTCTGTGCTTTGCATCAATTTTAGGAAGAGTCACTGGTTCTGGTAGCTTCCCCTAGACATTTGCCTCCTTTGTTTCTTCCACCTTTTCTTTCATAGAAGATTATTCCATAGATTATCCCTTTTCTTTGTTTCCTTTGTCTGTAGCTCCTTCCATCTCCCTCTCCCATGCCTGCCAGCGTATTCTTCTCCCTGTGTCCAAAACTTTGACCACATCCATTTATTCAGCAAATAGTAATTGAATACATATTGTGTGCCAGGCAAATACAGTTCTAAGACCCAGATTCTGACCTCAAGGAGTTTGTAATCCAATTGAAGAGAAAAGACGTATACATATTAAAGTACAAATTGAGTGGTGCAGAAAATATATACAATGTTGTTTAAAGGAGATTATTGTGGGTTTGCATTTTTATAGGCCAGATTGGACTCCAGCTAGGACCTGTAAAAAAAATAAAATAAAATGTGTGATGGGGAAGAAGACAGGGAAATATATCATTGGCAGAAGACTCAGAACCAGAAAAGGAATTTAGGCAGAAGTTAAGGTGAGCTTTGGGATAGGGAATGGACCAGCCCTATCAGAGGATAGTTAAGGCCTTGCTTTTTCAGAGCTTTAATATTTAGGTTGTAGGGTTTCTTCTCCTTTTTGTCACCCCCTAGAAAGCAATTGAAAGTGAAAGCATGGGCTTGACTTGGGCTGCAACAAGCAGTCAAGTAGTTTCTCAGTCTGCTGCTTACATTTTATGAAGAATAAGTGGATCTCTTTTCTCTGTGTTATTGAAATGGAAGCAAAGGACCCACCCTTGTCCTTGGTCATTGAAACCTTTAAGAAGTTCTTGGTCTGGAATCACGGATACTTCTTTTATTCAGATTTTTAAAAACACTTTTTTTTTTTAGAGAAGTTTTAGATTCACAGCAAAATTTGAGCAGAATGTATAGAGACTTCCCATAGACCCCTGCACCTAAACAGACAGCAGCCTCCCCGACTATCAAGTGGTATATTTGTTACAATTGGTAAACCTACATTGACACATCAGTATCACTCAAAGTCCATAGTTTACACTGGGATCCACTCTGGGTGTACATTCCATGGGTTTTGCGAATGGATGATGGCATGTATGTACCATACAGAGTATCATACAGAGTTTCACTGTCCTAAAAATCCTTTGTGCTCTACTTCCCCCTCCTTATCTCCCCGCCCCCCCTCCGCCACCCCACAACCACAGATGCTTCCACTCTCTCCACAGTTTTGCCTTTTCCAGAATGTTATATAGGTGGAATCATACAGTGTATAGTCTTTATAAGTCAGCTTCTTTAGCTTAGTAATAGGTATTTAAGGTTTCTCTGTGTTCTTCCATGACTTCATGGCTCATTTCTTTTTACCACTAAGTAATATGGAATCACGGATACTTCTTAAATGAAATTCTTAAATGAAATAAAGGAATATCTTTTTAACACATGGCCAGATCAAATGATTAAGCAAGGAAAAGTTTTCAGTTAATCTAAAGGAGAATGCATTGGAAGACTATTTAAAAGTACCCTTAGCTTCCTTAAGGGATTATAGTATATTGCCCCTAAGGCATCCTCAATGTTTCTTGTCTAATTCCAAGAGAGTTCCATTACCTGAAACTATATATATATATATATATATATATATACACATATATATATGTATGTATATATATAATTGTATCATTTTATATAATATATAATAAAATTATTTCAAATCAGAATTTAAAATTAAATTAAAATTAAAAACAATTTTAGTAGAATGAATTCATTGTAGTGATATTTTCTAATTCTGCATGAACTCAGGACCCCAGACATGTATGAGCTAGGAATTTTACTCTTGACTTTGTCATCTAGTGGCTGTAAATTAGGAAAAATAATTAAATCTCATTAGGTCTTGATGTCTATTTCTGTATAATAGGTATTACTTGTTATCTAATTTCCAAGGATAATGTTGGAATTAATAGGAAAATGCATAGAACTCTGGACTTATTGGTAGAAAAGGACTTTGGGGATTGAAGGTGTAGTTGTTCATCTACTGTGTATATGTAGAGCAAGGTCAAATTTGTTATCACTTGTGTATATTTCATTTAACTTCTTAAAATGTGCATAAACATTTGCAATAGTCTGTCTTTTCTAAACTGTTCTTGAATAGACTTCCTTGGATTGCACCTGAAGCGATTATGAACATGTTGAAAAGGATTATTGACTAATAGAACAAACTTTCTTCTGAGTTGGTAGTTTGACAGAAGAGCAAGTCCATAGTTTCCTTTTCTTCTCTGTATATTAGGAATTTAATTGGCATTATCAAATATCCACAATATAAGTAAGAAACATATCACAACTAAAAGTCAAAATAATAAGCAAAGAAATCATGCTAAGTCTGGTGGTTTAAGATTTTTCACTTTTTCACAACGGCATAGTCTTTCTAATTTATGTTTAAAAACATTTTCTGAAAAGCTGTGCCTGATTTTATATATACTTAATTCTTCATCCATCTGCCTGTTATGAACTTTTAGCTATTATTTAAGTTTCACAAACACTCAGATTTACTACAGTTGTTTGGGATAGAAAAGGGGGACTTTTCTCTGGTGATGTTGGCATCTTCATCAAGGAGCTGCCCTAGGCAGTCTTTCCGGGACTTACTCTTTAAGGCTCGACAGACTCTGGTGTCACTCATACAGCACTCACCTCACCATTCTTCCTGAAGGCCCCTCTGAATTACTTTCGGCTCTTTTTTTATAAGCTCTAACCCAGTGTTGGGGAAGCAGCATAGAGGTGAGTAGAGAGAGATGAAGAACCCCCTCAACCCCACACCAGTGGTGCCACATTAGAGCATCCAGCAGACCATTTGAAAAGTGTATTCAGCTTATAATACATTTTTATATTTGGAAAAATTTTTTTAAGTTCTTAAAACTTCGGAATATGAAGTTTATTAGGAAAATTTCCTGGATGTTGAGGATAATGAGATTTTGGAGCACTGATTTCTAACTTTCAGGAATTGGATGAAGGAGAGGCAGTCTCAAATTTTTATGATAATCCAAAGGATGAATGGCCTAAATGCAGGTTGAAAAATACTCCCCTGTCTTAAGTCTGGCTTGGGGTTTCTGGAAGCAGTTCTGCATCATAGCAGAACTGATGTTGGAGTATGTGAAGTTGCCGTTGAGTTCCTGCTTCCAGTGGGTGAAGGACAGGGCAGTATTCCATTCTGTCATCTTTCCCTGAGGATTCTGGGTTGATCCCTCAAGAAGCCTTCCTGGAGATTGGGGGTGATGTTTCAATGACTCATCGTCAGCTTGTTCTCTAAGATGCATTTCTCTTCCTTTTACTGTTCCATACATCAACTATCCTTTTAAAAATCTAGATTGTTTTGTCTCCTCCAAAACGTCTATTTTCGATAGGGATTCTGTAGAATAAATTCAAGCATTGGCAAGAAAGTTTGATCAGATCAATGGTTCCCAAACCTTGTTTCACATCAGAATGGAAGGAGCTTTAAATAATTTAAATTCCTGATTCCCAAACCTGGAGATTCTGTGGTTTAAAATGTTTCATTTTTCACAACTGCATAGTTCCACAACTGCATAGTTGTAGTGCCTTCACTTTTTTAGAAAACTCTTAAGAAATGCACTTAAAAGAAACAAAACAAAACTCCCAGGCAGGTTGAAAATCAATCACTGAGCTAGTTAATCCTAAGGAGTTTTTGACCTTAAAATTATAATTCCTCTGCGTGGGTGCATCAGCTTTCTGGACTGGCAATTGATAATCATGGCTAGGCTGTGTAAAACAATGAGTAAATTTTGTAGATAAGGGTTGTGGCTTGGATATTTTATCATCCCTCTCAGAACACACACAGTGTTGGGCTCTCAGCATACCACTGATGTGCTTACTGATCCTTTACAACCTAAGCATTTAGAATATTTACACTCATATAACCGACCCCACCGCCCAAGGGAATCTTAAGCAGGTGTTGTTTTACAAATAATGTCAAAGATGATGAATAGTTGTGGGACCTTTCCCTCTCAACCTCCTACTAGAGTCGCCCCTAACAGATCATCTTAAAATGTTGTTTTCCCAAAATCTGTCACAAAAAAAAAAAAAAAAAATTCCAGCAGACATCTGCTCTAGTTAAGAAGACCCCAACTCAGTTGCCATGAATACATGTAAATGGGCCAGAATCTGGGCTGAAAATAGAGTCCAGCCTAGGTGTTCATTAGAAACCCCTTGGACTAAACCGTGTCCACCCCTCCCCCAGCCCATTGCTGTGACTATACTATCTGGGTCATTGTTAGGTCATGGTGCCAAGAGTTGAAATCTGGACACTACTTTTGGAATGAAACCAGAATGCTCGTATATTTGTTTCAGGTGGACATTGTCAATAATTATATATGCTGCTTTAGTACTAAAACTGATAATATCTTTATCTGTCCAAATTATTGGTAACTAAGAGTTTTCCATATTTATTGCCAATTAGGTAAAAACATCAGTTAATTAACTATATTCCCATAATTTAACTTGCCATCTGGGAGACTTTATACAAAATTCTGTATAGGAGACACATTATTGATGGTACCATTAACAGTGGCACAATTATAGATTGGTTAGAGATTCTTTTTTTTTTTTTTTTTAATTTTATTTATTTTATTTTTGGCTGCGTTGGGTCTTTGTTGCTGCACGCGGGCTTTCTCTGGTTGCGGCGAGCAGGGACCAATCTTCATTGTGGTGCATGGGCGTCTCATTGCGGTGGCTTCTCTTGTTGAGCACGGGCTCTAGGCACACGGGCTTCAGTAGTTGTGGCTCGCGGGCTCTAGAGCGCAGGCTCAGTAGTTGTGGCGCACGGGCTTCCTTGCTCCGCGGCATGTGGGATCTTCCCGGACGAGGGCTCGAACCCATGTCCCCTGCTTTAGTAGGTGGATTCTTAACCACTGCACCACCAGGGAAGTCCTAGAGATTCTAAAGTATTGAAATCATCATAATTACATGCTAATGATAATTTTAAGATAAATATTGAAGAAGCTCATTGAGTTTACTATTCCTCGGAATTTTTCTTATTGGGACTCAACTATGTTTACTAATATGTGTTTAAATATTGTTAGTTATTTTAATGAAAATAGTTCAAAGGGGATTTAATGATTGAGAGCATGGAAATATGTACTTTCAAAAAATTGTATCTGGTGGTGTGCAGTTCTCTGGAAGACATATTATGAAAAATCCTTTTTTATGGCATGAATTTCACAGTAAGCTTTTTTTAAAATTGTTGTCTGAATTTTATTTAAGTATAATTGATTTACAATGTTGTGTTAGTTTCAGGTGTACAGCAAAGTGATTCAGTTATACATTTGTATATGTATCTATTCTTTTTCAGATTATTTTCTATTATAGGTTATTATAAGATATTGAATATTGTTCCCTGTGCTATACAGTAGGTCCTTGTTGTTTATCTATTTTATATATATTAGTGTGTATTTGTTAAACCTAAACTTCTAATTTATTCCTCCCCTGATTCCTCTTTGGTAACCATAAGTTTGTTTTCTATGTCTGTGTGTCTATTTCTGTTTTGTAAATAAATATCATATGATCTTACTTATGTGTGGAATCTAAAAAAAATGATATAAATGAAATTATTTACAAAACAGAGATAGACTCACAGTAGGTTTTAATCCTGTATATTCATCCAGTGATAAGTTAGAATTATTATGCCTTTATCCTTCCCATTTGTTTAGGATAAATTTAAATATATGCATAGGATATGAAAAAATGTACACAGTAGATAATATTATTAACACATTTACATTTATTCAAGGATACTCATTTATTGGCTTTAGGTCGGAGTCTCTGACTTTACTAAACTTGACCGCCACAAGGCAGTGGTAATGGAAGTGAATTGCTCAAAGTTCTTTGAATTTTATACATCTTTTATTGCCTAGCAGGTGGCCAGACTACATCAGCATTTTTAATATAAACAAGGATAGACTCTTAGCTAAGATTTCAAAGTAGCATATTTTCTAAGTGAACTGTGGAGAGAATTTTAATGCTCAAGTTTGTTTATTCTCCTGTACTGTGTATGTTATAAGGGAACTAAACGAATATAAAAAGATCACTACGTATTAATAAGCAAAAGCCGTAGTTAGTATAAGTAATCTCTCTCCCTCTCTCTTTTGGTGCTATTCTTCAAGAAAGGGAGATAAAACTAAATTTGTTTACCAGAAAATAAAGTAATGCTTTATACTGTGGTTGTAGGGAGGATGCCAAAAGCCTCCTATCAACTCTTTCAATTTTGCTTCCATTTTTGATTTAAATTTCCATTTAATTCAACAAATATTTATTCAGCATTGGTATCTGATCCAGTTCTTTGATTATTGACATAATACAATAATTGTAAAGCAAGACGTAACTAAAATTTCAGTAAATATGAAAATTTCCCCAAAATATGGTTATTATAAAATACATTATATAGAGGTTCCTAATGATACTGTTTTTTTTCTGATAGGCAGTAAGATGTATATTTTTCAGTTCCATACTATAGGCTCTGTTTCAATATTTTATTTTGATACCTTGATAGAATTGAAGAATCCACCATATTGAAATTCACTTTTAGTTTGATATAACTTATCAAAATGTATATATACTTGGAGATGGTTTTTCTCTAATATCTAGAGTTTGTACTTTAATATATACCTTGTAATATGTTGCTTCTTTGTAATATATACCTTAGTATTTAGGTCTGTTTGTACAAGCAACCAATAATCCAATGTGTTATTTGTTCATTCATTTAACAAATGTTTAACTGCTTACCTTATGCCAGACACTGTATTGGGCTCTAGGACACTAAGAAGTTGAAAGTAAAAAGAACTGGTCTCTGCATCCAGGATCTCATAATCTACAGGTATAGGTAACCACAGAAAAGAAAATTGCAAAACAGTGTGACAAGTGCACACAGTAGTAACATGTAAATAATTGTTCTAACATGAAGAAAGGCATCTAGCCGCATATGCATGGAAAGATTTCTAAAGCCTGCTGTTTGCGTCTTTCTCTGAGACTTGTGATCTACTGAGGCCTTTACTCAGACATTCCATTCTTTTTTTTTTTTTTTAATTTTATTTATTTATTTATTTTTGTTTGCATCGGGTCTTAGTTGTGGCATGCGGGATCTTCAGTTGTGGCATGTGTGCTTCTCTCTAGTTGTGGCGTGCGAGCTTAGTTGCCCTGTGGCATGTGGGATCTTAGTTCCCCGACCAGGGATCGAACCAGTGTCCCCTGCATTGGAAGGCAGACTTCCAGCCACTGGACCACCAGGGAAGTCCCGACATTCCATTCTTGATATTAGATTAGATATTAGAATGGCTGTGCTGTCTGTGTTCCTTCTCTCCACTGCTCTAACTCCAGAAGTCTTCAGCTGGGCTGGGCCTGTTGTCTCAAATCATAGTAATGCCATTAATATATTTCACATACACACACACATATATTTATATACAAATATTCATGAACACTTGCACACACGTGTGTGTACATAAATATGTATGTGTGTATGTGTGTATATATATATATAGAGAGAGAGAGAGAGAGAGAGCGCAAGAGAAAGAGAGAGAGAACTAGTCTAAATTATTTTAAGTATTTAAGTACTGTATTAGTTAGGATGTAGATTCAGTAATATATCACAAAAACATCACCCCACCTTCCAGAAAAACAAAACAAAACAAGATAGATGTGTACTTCTGTCTCACATACAAGTCAGGGATGGTGTGGTGGATCTGTAGCCTTCTGGGGTCCATGCCGCTTCCAGCTCTCTCTTCTGGCGTCTATATCTGGCATCTGGTGTGGACTTTCTCATGGTCTAAAGTGGAGCTGTAGGGATCTCATGCACCTTCCCAACAGCAGGATGGACACCTCTTGGATGCTGCACACACCGTTTTACTTCATATCCTGTTGACAGGAACTTAGGCACATGGCTACACCTGGGCAAACAGGAGGCTGGGAATTGAAGCCCTATTACAGGAAATGTGCCCAGTTGAAAATCTCAGGGTCTATTTCTGTAGAAGACATAGAGAATGAATATTGAAGGACCACTGGTAGTCTCTGCCACAGGCATCCAATTAAACATTTTAGAAAGGAGCTCAGCTCTTTAGAGTTTTTAACTTTATGTGTGTGTGTGGTTATGAAGTAATGCACTGTAGTACTGATACATTTGGGAAAATATGGAAAAGTGTAAAAGTGAAAATAAAACCTCTTATAATTGTGCCATTCAACTAAAACCACTGTTATCATTTTGTTTGTATTTGCTAGCCTTTTAAAATTAAAACAAAATATTTTGATTGATTATAAAAGTAATATAGTAGGGACTTCCCTGGTGGCACAGTGGTTAAGAATCTGCCTGACAGTTCAGGGGACACGAGTTTGATCCCTGGTCCGGGAAGATCCCGCATGCCTCAGAGCAACTAAGCCCATGCGCCACAACTACTAAGCCTGTGCTCTAGAGCCTGTGAGCCACAGCTACTGAAGCCCACACGCCTAGAGCCCGTGCTCGGCAACAAGAGAAGCCACCACAATGAGAAGCATGTGCACCACAACGAAGAGTTGCCCCCGCTCGCCGCAACTACAGAAAGCCAGTGCGCAGCAAGGAAGACCAAACGCAGCCAAAAATAGACAAATAAATTTTAAAAAAAGTAATACGGTTATTGTAGAAAATGGAAAATATATAAAAAATTATTTAAAAATCACCCATTATTTCACCATAAATGTCATTTTGAGATTTATCCTTGACTCGTACTATACATGTTTTGTTAATTTATTTTCACTTAACACTTTATTGTGAACATTTTTCTGTTTTCAAGTATTTTTGTGTAACGGTTTTCTTTTTTTTTAAATTAATTAATTAATTAATTTATTTATGGCTGTGTTGGGTCTTCGTTCTGTGCAAGGGCTTTCTCTAGTTGCGGCAAGTGGGGGCCACTCTTCATCGCGGTGCGCGGGCCTCTCACTATCACGGCCTCTCTTGTTGCGGAGCACAGGCTCCAGACGCGCAGGCTCAGTAATTGTGGCTCACGGGCCTAGTTGCTCTGCGGCATGTGGGATCTTCCCAGACCAGGGCTCGAACCCGTGTCCCCTGCATTGGCAGGCAGATTCTCAACCACTGCGCCACCAGGGAAGCCCTGTGTAACGGTTTTTTAAGTGTCTTAACTTTCCACTATATAGGTGTTTGTTAATTATAAACCAGTTCTTCTATTATAAGGTCATGAGCTTGGGTTTTGGATTCACACATATCTGAATTTGAACCTGGCTCTGCTGCTTTTGAGCTATATGATTGGAACATGCTGCTGAATCTTCCTAAGTTTTAGTTTCCTTACTTATAAAATGGGGATGATAATATTATTCACCTTATACAGTTATTCTTGGGATTAAAAGAGATAACATATAGTGCTTAGTGAAGGGCCTGGCATATAAGAACCTAAATGTTAATATAATCAATCAATTGGTCAATCATTTAATTAGTTTTGCAACACAAAGTATTGATTTCTGTAATTGGTTCAGGCTCATTTAGATCAGATGCGTCTACATATTATGTTATTCTCAGAAGGATGATTGGACACCCGCCACACCCCAGAAGTCCTATGTGTTTTTTTTTCAGGCCAGTGGGGTGCCCTTCAGGAACATGAGGGGCCAGACGATCAACCAGGACCCAATAGGCCTTTAGGCAGGTGACAAATAGTGGGGTATTTCTCAACAATGGCAGGCCTGACCCCCCCCTGCCTACTTCTGAAGATGAGGATGGCTCTTCAGCGCTGGTGATGAGGTTGGGCAGGGGAGGAACTGCTGCAGTTTCACAGCAGTCCTCTCTTTGCTTTCTGATTTGCTAAGCAAATTCCAGGTGTTTTACTTGCTAATCACATTATCATCCCTGATGCTTAGTTATTTTCTGTAGGGAAATAGAGTTGTTTGGGGATTCCAGGAAATTAAATTGAACTTCAAAGCCACTTCCACATAACAACAGTTTGAAATGGGTAATTCCTCAGGGTTTGTTGCTAGGTTTACCCAATTTTTTCTTTAAAGGGCATATTTTTCAATAGTAGATTTATTTTTTTCTATGTATTTAAGATCATATTTTTAAAAACTGGATATGTTAAGGCTTCATAAATTCCTAGTAAAATGGTATAAAAACGTGTGGCTGGAGCCTTTGAGATAGACTAATGCTGTGATCTACAGAGTGGGAAATTGGAAGTGATTCTCCTGGGATCTATATTTGAGAGGAGCCTACATCACTGGAAGGAGATCCCAGTTGGCCTGCTCAGAGAGAAGGAAGTGGGTTCAATGTTAGTACAGCAAAAATCCGAGAATAACTTATCTGTGTACGAAGGTAAATTTCCACGTGGCTGGTGGGCACTCTCCCCCATCCTCTAATAGAGTCTGTGTAACCTCAGCACAAATGTTTGCAGCCCCATTTTAAGAAGACAGAGATTCTAGAGATTCGAAGTCTTGCCTCTCTGTGCCTTCCTAAGTATTCCTTCCCTAGTAACCCTGATGTGCTCTTTTTAATCTTTTAGGTTGCCCTTACATTCAATATTTTCTGATCCGCCTGCACACAGATATAGCCACAGTGGAATCTTAAATCTTGATCACTCTACCTCCCCCTAAAAGGATGGAGGTGCAGAATTCTCATTTGAAAATTGCCATGCGTCAGCCTTTGAGAGTTTACAAGTTATGAGCACCACAGCCCATTGCTAATAACCTACTATTGCCAGGAGCCCAATTCCAGACTGAGCTGGAAAAGACATGGACATCGTGGTCAGAAAGATCGGGATTCCAGGGCCAATTCCACACCTTACAAAGCTGTGCGACCTGAGGCAAATGACTCAACCTTTGAGCCTCATTTTTCTTATTTAAAAAATAAGGATAATAACACCTCACTTCTATGGTTGTTGTGGGGCTTAAATGAAATAAAGTCCTTGCATTTAGGGAGCATCCAAAAACGTCCCTTCCCTTTCTGTCATCCTGATAATCTGAGTGTGGACGAACTGTTGAACAATAGGTTAGCTGTCTATCCTACAAGAGCCTGTCTGTCAAACGCAGAGTCCTCTGTGTTTATTGACTACTAGCTTCGGCTTCTGTGCAGCTGAGATACAAATTCAGCCCTAGGCTTTTATCCACAGATCTGAGAGGAGGAAGGCAGGCGCCTGTAATTACAGCAGCAGTGATGGGTTGCATTTGAATTGCATAGTGTGTTAAGGCTTTTCTCAGCTGCTTGGCTTGGGTATTGCTATAGTGATTCTGGGAGTAACAGACAGTATTTTAGCAAGTATTTGTCTCTCTATTATCCATCCTAACATCATCCTAGAATCTCCACAGACACGCAAGAGCTCTTTTGTTGCTCTCTGGCAGCAGATAAAAGAGCCTATTTTTATGAAGTGGTCCATGCAGAGTTTAACAACCCTTTTATGGACTGGTACCAGACTACATATGGAGGGGTGGGATGAAAATACTTTTTCCACTGAAGTTTGTAAAATTTTGTATTCAAGTTTCCATGAATCAAAATACTACCCTACAAAAGTCTGAGACTAAGTGTTGCAAATGCTTGTCTCTTATGCTTCATTTCTTTTCTTCTTGTTTCATTTCACACTGGTTGGCCAAAAAGGCAGCTGTCCATGTGGTCTTTCCAAGGCAGCATGATGGGGTGGTTGAGGCTTTCTGTGAGGGTGCTGGTTGGGCAGGTGAGGGAAGGTTGGAGAGGAGACGCCTTTGTTCCCTCTGCTAATCCCCTCTCATCAATCACCGTTTGTTCCTCTTTTCTTAAATTATTATAATGGAAATGTCAATGTCCTCAACATCAATTGAATGAGAAATAGCTACTCTAAACAGCATCTGCAAAATGACAGCCATGAGATCTAGAAGAGAACGAGCCCCCAAACCCAGGTTATTATCCATTTCCTCTCATTTATTTGAGAGCTCCAGTAGCAGGGTCACCGTGACATGCCAAGGAGATTTCAAATCTTTACTGGAAAGTCTTGAATGTGCTATTTTTAATGTGGTCATGTCTACATGATTTCCCTAGCCTTTAAGAGCAGAGATGTCTGAGTTAGCTGCACCCAAGATAGGAAAGAAGAAAGCCTCTCATACAACTTACATTGTTTTCCCTCTTGCTTACCTTTCTCTGACTCATTCCTTCCCTGTGACAGCTCCAATGCCTTGTCTTTTTTCGTCTTCCTCAGCCTAGGCAGCAAGCTGGTTTTACTCACTTCTTTTACTTGGTTCTGTCATATGATCTATTCTTCACAGGGGTGTAGGATCTTTTCCCATCACCCTCCCACATTTGCAGGACCCACTTCCATTTCCTTTTACTCATAATCATCCTATTTTCAGTGTATCTCTTTCACTCTTTGTGTAACTAGTGGCTTTGTTAAATTACCAAAATCTCATGTGGGCCTGTGCAGTGGGGCTGGGTGGTGGTGGAGGTATTTGGGCTCACTGGTAACACTGAAGGATGGCTGAGGTCCTGAGATAATTAGAGATTGTACAGCTACAATGACCACATTTTAGAAACTCTAAATCAACACACAGGTATGACACATACAGGTGGACTTATAGGGACAGTGGGATAGTGTGGTTGAAACTTGGACTGTCTTATTGCATGTTGCACAGGTATACTTGTTTAATGGTTTGCATTTTGTATGCATTTACATACACAATATTTATTTAATTCGTATAATAAGCCTAAAAAGTAGGTGCTCTTAATCTCCTTTCACAGATGAGGAAACAGGCTGAGAAAAGTTAAAAAACTTTTCCCAAATGTTCCAGATATTGAGGAGTTTGAAGCTGGGTTAGATTCTGATAGTAAGTCTTCTGATCCTTTCATTTCAATAATTTTTGGTAGAATTTAGTTGAATTTTGCTGCTCTATGATTGCGATGTGGGATTCTCCAAGCCCACTGTCGAACCTAGAGCAGGCATTGCATGCCATAACAAGAATATTTTCCTCAGCATGAAGAACCATTGCTCTTCTGAAATAACCCTCAAGCAGCCTTTCCCAATTCTGGTTTACTTCTTACAGAGAGAAAATGCATAGAAGAACATGAGTTATTCTAATTTCTAGAGTGTGGCCCAATGTTAAGATGATAATAATAATAATGGTGAAATTAATAATGATGATGGTTACTCTTTATTGAATACCTGCCACAGGCCAGATACAATGCAGGTATTTTTCATATGTTATCTCATTCAATCCTCACTGCAAGTCCATCACCCCCATTTTAGAGACAAGAAAACTGAGGTTCTAAGAAGATAAGTGAGTTATCTGGGGCATTACACCTAGTGTCAGAGTGAGAATTTAAATGCAGGTCTCTCTGGCTCCAGAGCCCATGCTCTCTAACCTGCCGTATGCGTTTATGCTGGCTTCTGGAATAAGCTCAAGAAAGAATATAAATGCCTACATTATATTTATCTATCTATTCATATCTATTAACTCATAAACATGCTAAACTAAATCATGTGAAATTGTTAATATTTGGCTATTTTTGGACCAACAAAAATGATAATTTCATATGGTTTAATGCAGTGTTTCTGAAAATGTGGTCTCTGGACCACCAGCAGCATTACCACCTGGGAACTTATTAGGAATGCAAATTCTCAGATCCCACCCCAGATCTATTGCATCAGAAACTGAGGATGAGGCTTAGCAACCTGTGGTTTAACAAGACCTCCAGGTGGTTTTCAAATTTACCGAGGCAAATTTGAAAACCACTGGTTAACCTAATATATTTATTGAGTGGTTACTTTGTGTCAGGTGCTGTGTTTTAGCCACTGGGTTTACAGCATGAACAGAAATGGACATTGTTCCTGCCCTTAAAGAGTTTATACCTTACTGGAAAGGACAGAGTTTTCACAAATATTGAGTTATTCTTTTTAGTGATATTTATATTTTTATTAGATTTTCTGAATCTCTGCCAAAAGACAGGAGTCTTCAGAGGCAAAATTAGAATGGAAAAAGGGTTATCTTCCCATCACAGGGGTGGGTAAGACCAAGCGAAACAAACACAGATCCAGGGGCGAGTGTGTGGGAATGGGGCGGGTGCGGGGGGGCGGTGCTCAGTGCTCAGTGCCATCGAATCCAGACATCTTGGGCCCCTTCTCTGCCCCTTCCCTCACCGTGCCTCTAGGGGTGGCTCTCTTGCATTTTGAGACCTTACTGGCAGTGGGAGGAGCGCAAAAGTCCACTTTTCAGCATGAGACAACTAGGAATGTTCAAGGTAGGACTTGGTCAGCCTTCAGCCAGCTGGTTCATCCAGCTACTGATCTGCTGCTACCTCTTGCTCTGAGGAGTGTCATTCTGTGGGCAGATGGCAAGGTGTGCTTTATTCCAGAACTGTGTCGTTTCAGTGAGCTGTGCAGCATGACATAAAGGATGGCTCTGCCCTTAGCAGCCTAGAGGTGGGTCTATGAAATAGTCACCCAGAGGGAAGAGGAGGAGGCAGGGTCAGTGGGTAGGAAGAGCAGTGACTGGGACCTTCCCATTGTTCGGGGGGTGGGAGGGGGAGCTCCTTAATCTGTGTTCATTAACTCTTTGTCTCTCAAAGGGAGACATTCCCAATACTCTTCCATTTACCAAAGCATGAGTCCTGAGAGTTTAAAGAACATTACCTTGCTTAGTACTATTTGAAGTTATTATCATCCTGGGTTCATTTTCTTAATTCTTTACTAGCCAACTTTTAATAAATAGCAGTTAAGTACAAGTAATGCAGCTTGAATAAATCCCTGTTCTTTTTGAAAGCATCCTTAGGCCATTTGTGCCACCAGGTTCCCAAAGAAAAGGGAGTAAATATTAGCTGAATGTTCTTTAAAAAAAAACAAACAAACAGAATTTTAAAGCAATTTCAAATAAATGAGCATTGACCCTCACTTGGATTCCCTCCATTCCATTGGTAATAACTTAGAAAATAAATTAACAGAAAATTTAATGATGGGATTAGAACCTGAAGGTATACAGGGAGAGGGAGGATGCTTTGTGACAATTTATGTTTTAAGTACCAATGGCACTTTTTATGACATTAAAAAAGTTGCTCCTATTATTAATACTTAATTTGAATTAAATTCCCAAATATAATTCCAGCCTTGTTATAGAAGAAATAATTCACATACACAAATAACAGCAGTTGTGTACTTAGAAAGGCAGGCTGAATACAAATCCTGCATTAGGAATGGCAGTCGCATCTCTGAGAATATCAGAAGAGTGCTCAGATAATCAGCACAGGTTCTTACCCAACTGATTAAATTATATTTTCTCTGCTTTTACTGGGGAGGGGGGTGGATTCTAAAGATTATGAAATCAGTGCAAGCTGCTCTTGAATTGTATTATTTGCTTGAAATCAGGATCCAGTTTCTTCTTATCACCTGAAAGACAAATCATATTTTTCTCCTGGAGTCGTCAGAAATTCCCAGAGTATGTTCAAGTATTACATGAATAATTCATTTTACTCACTACACATTACAGCACTTAACAAGGGCTGTGGCCAGAATCCCCTCCTCAGGGAAGCTAATTTGGAGCATCATTATGGCTCTGATTTCTCAATGTTTAGCACTTTTATGTCCTACCTGATGAAGTCTTCCTTTCTTTTTCAGTCCTTTTAGAGAAACAATTCAAGTTTAAAATTTCATCGAGTACATTCTTGGAAGGAAATAATCCCAGCCTTTCATATTTACTCCACCCCTACTCCTTAGTAAAAAGCCAAAATAAAAAGAAAAAAACAAAAACAAAAACAGACGCTTTTGAATATAAACTCAATATAGTGCCCACAAATATTTCTTTACCATTAAAAATCAAATGACAAAAAAAAAAATCAAATGACATGATTTTAATGTCATGTGTGTATTCCTCCCTGAATTTTTCAACATTAGAACATGACCAGGAAAACCAATTGTGTGACTATATGTGGACACCTCTTAGAACTCAGTATAGAGTCTTTTTTATATTTTCCTTGAATTTTTTTCTTATGGCTCTTAAGGGAATTCATATGAACTTTCATACTGCCATAATACCTCAGTGCTCTCTTGGTTTTAATTTATTACCACATGGGATGTGTCCTACCAGAGAGCAGATGGGCTTATATACTATTACACGTGCTAAATATAAAAAGTTTGAAGGCAGTGCTGACTACCCAGTTGACTGCACTGATGAACTTCAGTCTTCATGCCTTACTCTCTTTCTCTCAGTCCACAACCCCACAAGACAAACCCTTGGCCAAATTGAACACTTAGATACTTCAGGTGGGAACTAGGGAAATCCTCAATGACTCTATATGGAACACAACTGAGTATCTTTTCCAGACTGATTTAGTTTTGAATATCTAGAGGAAATCCCATTTTACTCACATGGGTTGGCTAGATAAGCTTGTTCTTAGGTATACTTTAAAAAGCCCTATGGGGTATCCCTAAAAAAGAAGAAAAAAATGAGCTTCTTCATTTTTAAGGGCACTTGGCCAATATGCGTATGAAAAGATGTTCAAGTTTACTAGCAGTCAGGGAAAGGCAAATTGAAAATAAGCAGTATGTCACTTCACACTCGTCAGCCTGGCAGAAAAAGAATAGAGCTTTTGCATGTATTGCTGGCTAGGATGTGGGGGAAAGGGTACTTTCATACATTGCTGGTGGAAATGTGAAGCATTACAGCCTTTTTGGAAAGCAATCTGGCAGTATCTATTAAAATTAAATATATACACACAAGCAATATACTCGTAAGAACCTATCCCACATGAATAAATGCACTATGTGTAAAGACATAAGTAAGTGGTTCTTTATTTCAGTGTTGTTGTGGCAAAGAAAGGAAATACAGTAAATTTCTATTAAGAGAATCATTGAGATTGGTTCAAGATGGTGGAATAGAAGGACCTGTGCTCACTCCCTCTTGTGAGAGCACTGGAATCACAACTAACTGCTGAACAGTCATCAACAGGAAGACACTGGAACTCACCAAAAAAGATACCCCACATCCAAAGACAAAGGAGAAGCTACAATGAGACAGTGGGGAGGGGCGCAATCACAATAAAATCAAATTCCATAACCGCTGGGTGAATGACTCACAAACTGGAGAACACTTATACCACAGAAGTCCACCCACTGGAGTGAAGGTTCTGAGCCCCACGTCAGGCTTCCCAACCTCGGGGTCCAGCCAATAGGAGGAGGAATTCCCAGAGAATCAGATTTTGAAGGCTAGCGGGATTTGATTGCAGGACTTTGACAGGCCTGGGGGAAAAAGAGACTCCACTCTTGGAGGGCACACACAAAGTAGTGTGTGCATCAGGACCCAGGGGGAATGAGCAGTGACCCCATAGGAGACTGAACCAGACCTACCTGCTAGTGTTGGAGGGTCTCCTGCAGAGGTGAGGGGGGGTGTCTGTGGCTCACCACGGGGACAAGGACACCGGCAGCAGAGGTTCTGGGAAGCGTTCCTTGGCATGAGCCCTCCTGGAATCCACATTAGCCCACCAAATTCCTGGGTAGCCTCCAGTGCTGGTTTGCCTCAGGCCAAACAACCAACAGGGAGGGAACTCAGCCTCACCTATCAGCAGACAAGCGGATTAAAGTTTTACTGAGTTCTGCGCAGCAGAGCAACACCCAGCTCTACCCACCACCAGTCCCTCCCTTCAGGAAGCTTGCACAAGCCTCTTAGATAGTCTCACCCACCAGAGGGCAGCCAGCAAGAGCGAGAATAATTGCTACAATCCTGCAGCCTGTGCAATGAAAACCACATTCACAAAAAGATAGACAAAATGAAAAGGCAGAGGACTATGTACCAGATGAAGGAACAAGATAAAACCCCAGAAAAACAACTAAATGAAGTGGAGATAGGCAACCTTCTAGAAAAAGAATTCAGAATAATGATAGTGAAGATGATCCAGGACCTCAGAAAAAGAATGGAGGCAAAGATCGAGAAGATGCAAGAAATGTTTAACAAAGACCTAGAAGAATTAAGGAACAAACAAACGGAGATGAACAATACAATAATTGAAATGAAAACTACACTAGAAGGAATCAATAGCAGAATAACTGAGGCAGAAGAACGGATAAGTGGCCTGGAAGACAGAATGGTGGAATTCACTGCCGTGGAACAGAATAAAGAAAAAAGAATGAAAAGTAATGAAGACAGCCTAAGAGACCTCTGGGACAACATTAAACACACCAACATTCACATTATAGGGGCTCCAGAAGGAGAAGACAGCAAGAAAGGACCCGAGAAAATATTTGAAGAGATTATAGTTGAAAACTTCCCTAACATGGGAAAGAAAATAGCCACCCAAGTCCAGGAAGTGCAGAGAGCCCCAGGCAGGATAAACCCAAGGAGAAACATGCCAAGACAAATAGTAATCAAACTAACAAAAATTAAAGACAAAGAAAAATTATTAAAAGCAACAAGGGAAAAACGACAAATAACATACAAGGGAACTCCCATAAGGTTAACAGCTGATTTCTCAGTAGAAACTCTACAAGCCAGAAGGGAGTGGCACGATATATTTAAAGTGATGAAAGGGAAGAACCTACAACCAAGATTACTCTACCTGGCAAGGATCTCATTCAGATTTGATGGAGAAATCAAAAGCTTTACAGACAAGCAAAAGCTAAGAGAATTCAGCACCACCAAACCAGCTCTACAACAAATGCTAAAGGAACTTCTCTAGGTGGGAAACACAAGAGAAGAAAATGACCTACAGAAACAAACCCAAAACAATTAAGAAAAGGGTAATAGGAACATACATATTGATAATTACCTTAAATGTGAATGGATTAAATGCTCCAACCAAAAGACACAGGCTTCCTGAAAAACAAGACCCATATATATGCTGTCTACAAGACACCCACTTCAGACCTAGGGACACATACAGACTGAAAGTGAGGGGATGGAAAAAGATATTCCATGCAAATGAAAGAAGAAGAAAAGCTGGAGTAGCAATACTCATATCAGATAAAATAGACTTTAAAATAAAGAATGTTACAAGAGGCAAGGAAGGACACTACATAATGATCAAGGGATCAATCCAAGAAGAAGATATAACAATTATAAATGTATATGCACCCAACGTAGGACCACCTCAATATGTAAGGCAAATGCTAACAGCTATAAAAGAGGAAATCAACAGTAACACAATAATAGTGGGGCTTTAACACCTCACTTACACCAGTGGACAGATCATCGAGACAGAAAATTAATAAGGAAACACAAGCTTTAAATGACACAATAGACCAGATAGATTTAATTGATATTTATAAGACATTCCTTCCAAAAACAACAGATCACACTTTTTTCTCAAGTGCACATGGAACATTCTCCAGGATAGATCACATCTTGGGTCACAAATCAAGCCTCAGTAAATTTAGGAAAATTGAAATCATATCAAGCATCTTTTCCAACCACAACGCTATAAGATTAGAAATAAATTACAGGGAAAAAAATGTAAAAAACACAAACACATGGAGGCTAAACAATACACTACTAAATAACCAAGAGATCACTGAAGAAATCAAAGAGGAAATCAAACAATACCTAGAGACAAATGATAATGAAAACACGATGATCCAAAACCTATTAGATACAGCAAAAGCAGTTCTAAGAGGGAAGTTTATAGCAATACAATCCTACCTCAAGAAACAATCTAACCTTACACCTAAAGGAACTAGAGAAAGAAGAACAAACAAAACCTAAAGTTAGTGGAAGGAAAGAAATCATAAAGATCAGAGCAGAAATAAATGAAATAGAGACAAAGAAAACTGGTTCTTTGAGAAGATAAACAAAATTGATAAACCTTTAGCCAGACTCATCAGGAAAAAAAGAAAGAGGACTCAAATCAATAAAATTAGAAATGAAAAAGGAGAAGTAACAATGGACACTGCAGAAATACAAAGCATCATAAGAGACAAGCAACTCTATGCCAATAAAATGGACAACATAGAAGAAATGGACAAATTATTGGAAAAGTACAACCTTCAAAGATTGAACCAGGAAGAATTAGAAAATATAAACAGACCAATCACAGGTAATTAAATTGAAACTGTGATTAAAAATCTTCCAACAAACAAAAGTCCAGGATCAGATGGCTTCACAGGTGAATTCTATCAAACATTTAGAGAAGAGTTAACACCTGTCCCTCTCAAACTCTTCGAAAAAATTGCACATAGAGGAACACTCCCAAACTCAGTCTACGAGGCCACCATCACACTGATACCAAAACCAGACAAAGATATCACAAAGAAAATTACAGACCAGTATCACTGATGAACATAGACGCAAAAATCCTCAACAAAATACTAGCACACAGAATCCAACAACACATTAAAAGGATTATACACCATGATCAAGTGGGATTTATCCCAGGGATGCAAGGATTCTTCAATATACGCAAATCAATCAATGTGATACACCATATTAACAAATTGAAGAATAAAAACCATATGATCATCTCAATAGATGCAGAAAAAGCTTTTGACAAAATTCAACACCCATTTATGATAAAAACTCCCCATAAAGTGAGCATAGAGGGAACCTACCTCAACATAATAAAGGCAAAATATGATAAATGCACAGCAAACCTCATTCTCAATGGAGAAAAACTGAAAGCATTTCCTCTAAGATCAGGAACAAGACAAGTATGTCCACTCTCGCCACTATTATTCAACATAGTTTTGGAAGTCCTAACCACAGCAATCAGAGAAGAGAAAGAAAAGGAATACAGATTGGCTAAGAAGAAGTAAAATTGTCACTGTTTGCAGATGACATGATACTATACATCGAGAACCCTAAAGATGCCACCAGAAAACTACTAGAGCTAATCAATGAACTTGGTAAAGCTGCAGGATACAAAATTAATGCACAGAAATCTCTTGCATTCCTATACACTAACAGTGAAAGATCAGAAAGAGAAATTAAGGAAACAATACCATTCACCATTGCAACAAAAAGAATAAAATACCTAGGAATAAACCTACCTAAGGAGGTAAAAGACCTGTACTCAGAAAACTCTAAGGCACTGATGAAAGAAATCAAAGATGACACAAACAGATATACCATGTTCTTCTATTGGAGAATCAATATTGTGAAAATGACTATATTACCCAAAGCAATCTACAGATTCAATGCAATCCCTATCAAATTACCAGTGGCATTTTTTTACAGAACTAGAACAAAAAATCTTAACATTTGTATGGAGACACAAAAGACCCCAAATAGCCAAAGCAATCTTGAGGGAAAAAAACGGAGCTGGAGGAATCAGACTCTCTGACTTCAGACTATACTACAAAGCTACAGTAATGAAGACAATATGGTACTGGCACAAAAAGAGAAATATAGATCAGTGGAACAGGATAGAAAGCCCAGAGATAAACCCGTGCTCCTGTGGTCAACTAATCTATGACAAAGGAGGCAAGGATATACAATGGAGAAAAGGCAGTCTCTTCAGTAAGTGGTGCTGGGAATACTGGACAGCTGCATGTAAAAGATGAAATTAGAATACTGCCTAGCAACATACACAAAAATAAACTCAAAATGGATTAGAGACCTAAATGTAAGGCCAGACACTATCAAACTCTTAGAGGAAAGCATAGGCAGAACACTCTTTGACATAAATCACAGCAAGATCTTTTTGACCCACCTCCTAGAGTAAGGGAAATAAAAACAAAAATAAACAAATGGGACCTCATGAAACTTAAAAAGATTTTGCACCGCAAAGGAAACTATAAACAAGAGAAAAAGACAACCCTCAGAATGGGAGAAAATATTTGCCAACGAATCAATGGACAAAGGATTAACCTCCAAAATATATAAACAGCTCATGCAGCTCAATATCAAAAAAACAAGCAACCCAATCCAAAAATGGGCAGAAGACCTAAATAGACATTTCTCCAAAGAAGACATGCAGATGGCCAAGAGTCACATGAAAAGATGCTCTACATCACTAATTATTAGAGAAATGCAAATCAAAACTACAATGAGGTATCACCTCACACCAGTTAGAATGGGCATCATCCCAAGATCTACAAACAACAAATGCTGGAGAGGGTGTGGAGAAAAGGGAACCCTCTTGCACTGTTCGTGGGAATGTAAATAGATACAGCCACTATGGAGAACAGTATGGAGGTTCCTTAAAGAACTAAAAATAGAACTACCATATGACCCAGCAATCCCACTACTGGGCATATACCCTGAGAAAATCATAATTCAAAACGATACATGCACCCCAATGTTCATTGCAGCACTATTTACAATAGCAGGTCATGGAAGCAACCTAAGTGCCCATCAACAGATGAATGGATAAAGAAGATGTGGTACATATATACAATGGAATATTACTCAGCCATAGAATGGAACAAAATTGGGTCATTTGTAGAGGTGTGGATGGACCTAGAGACTGCCATACAGTGTGAAGTAAGTCAGAAAGAAAAAAACAAATATCGTATATTAATGCATATATGTGGAATCTAGAAAAATTGTACAGATGAACCAGTTTACAAGGCAAAAACAGAGACACAGATGTAGAGAACAAACGTATGGACACCAAGGGGAGAAAGCCGGGTGGGGATGGTGGTGGTGTGATGAATTGGGAGATTGGGATTGACATATATACACTAATGTGTATAAAATAGATAACTAGTAAGAACCTGCTGCATAAAAAAATAAATAAAATTTTAAAAAAAAAGAATCATTGAATAAATTATATATTCATGCCATGTAACATTTTATCTATACTAAGAAGAGTAAATTGGGACTATACCAGATGACTTAGAGGGTTTTCCAAAGATATTATTGAATGAGAAAACAGTAAGTATAGTATATATACATAATATTTTCCTCCTTTTTTTTGTAAAGCTGACAAAAATCCATGTGTAAATATATGTGCACATGTTATATCTGTGTGTGTGTTCTGAATGAGTCTATGTGTGTATGTGTGCCCATGCATTTTTAGGTATAGCTCTGTATGAAATTATATGCGTACAGAGAAGGACTGTTGATTTGTTAACACAAATGCCTGGAGGAGAAAAGGCATGGATATATGTGGGAAATATGGATGTGAATGGGAAGACCAAAGGGAGGAATCAGACAGAAAAGGAAAAGGGGGGAAAAACGGAGGAAGCAACATGAGGATACTTATGTATCTATGTAAAGTTATGTGTCATTACATATGTAGTGAAAAAATAAAAATGGAGAAATGAAAATATTTCCAGTTACCACCTAGTATGGAAGTATCTCAATATTTTAACAACTTCCATATTCAAACTGAGGCATATGGACAGAATGTCAGCCCTGGCCAGGTGTCTACCTCTTGACTCTGCTTCCTCTTGTTCATTGAGCTTTTGTTGAAATTCCTGCGTATTCAGGAAGACCTAGATGACATGCCACCTTCACTCTTATTGCTCTACCTTTCTGAAATCCCATTGCCCTCCTAAATATCTCTATTTTGGAAGTTACACATTTGTCTGCCTTTTTTATAGTTATTTTGTACATGAACACATATAATTATGTATGATTTTCTAAGTAGCTTGAAAACCTGCTTGAAGGTAGAGACCATAAGCTTTTCATCTCTGATTCCATACCCTGGTGCTCTTATCCTAGTAGGCAGCCTGACAATATTTGCTGAATGAATAACTTTGAAGCAGCACTATTCAATTTTTTTTTTTTTCTGGAAAAGAATGTAAATACCTAAGCTTTCTAGTACTTTTGCACATTGATTGCAAATAAATGACCAGGTTTGTGTTATGGTAGTATTTTCTATCTGTGAATTCTGTGAGGAAATACAAATTTGAAATATTTTGTAAAATTAAATGATTCATTTAAGTGAATTGATCAGTCTGTTAGTGGGTTATTTGTCTTTAGTCTGTCAGTCAGTCAATTTGTCTATCATTCATTTATTCATTCATTCAGTGAATGCCAACAGTTCGTAACTAAAAGATATTGGCGGTCTTTAAATTGTTGTAAAATTTCTGGGGTAATCTAATGGGTCACAGAGGCAAAATATAGTATTTTTTTACCCTTAGGGTTATCTACTTAAGAAGTGGTTTTGGAGACACCTTTTGCTCAATACATTCTGCTATGATCCATTTTTCTTAAATTAGCTCATTAGGAATTAATACTTCTGTTGGAAGTAATAGTCTGCATTTGATCATCCATAAACAAAAATGTCAGTGATTTTCTTTCATGTGAACCCAACTAACACACAATGATAATTTCTGAACATGAATCACTGATGTTAAAAAAAAAAAAAAACAAGGGTTCTCTTGAGCCTGATTACCTTGTTGTTAACTCTGTTGGCTAGTTATGCCCTGAGAATTCTTTAGTACAGCTTTCACTTGTTAACATGCAGCGTTTTAATGTTTCCCTCCATTTTGAAGTGAGGAAAATGCATTTCACTGATGGTAGCTATTTTTACAGCATTAAATGAGAAGAGCAAAACTGAGAATGCCTTTTGTCAGTCAGTTGTCAACACAAAAGAAAAAGCGTAAAGCTTGGGTCACTACAAAAAATTAACATTTGGAAAATAATTTTTTAAAGCTTGGTTCACTACAAAAAATTAACATTTGGAAAATAATTTTTTAAATCTTGGTAGGATGAGAGTATCACTTTTTACTATTTCTTGATTTTTAAAAGCCTATGGTGGCTTTGAAAAAATACAAGAAGGTATATTGAAATTGAAAGAGCTTCCTTGTAGTTACATAAGGAAATTATTAACATGATCAAGCAATTTGAAAACTTCCACTTTTATAAAAAATGAAGCAGGAATGAAAATCCATGGGTTAGTTTTTTTACGAAAAGCAAATATAATGAGAATCCATAAAACCATAGAGTTTAAAAACAGAGTGTAATGTTGAAACCATTACATCCAATACCATCATTTCCTCCCATAAGGAATGTGAGTGTTAGTCACCGACCAGTGTTAGTCTGCATTGGACTATGTCTCCCAGCTCTTCCACTGCATCACAAACTCATTCTCTCAAATTTACTTTACGATTCTTCTTTCTCCTCTCAAATTCTTAGGTTTCTTATTAGAGTTGCTACATTGAAATTCTAAGATAAAGCCTTATGAAAAATCCAATGACTTATTTACCAAAAATTAAACATATATATATATGCACCTCACCCCACGTCTAAAATACTAATTTTGTGTGTGTGTTGTCATTTCACTGTAAGTTCTCTTGGGAGCAGTAAAAGTCTTGGTGATCTTGTTGTCCCCAACAGCATCCAGTGGGAGTGACACATGTGAACAGGATCAGATCTTTTTTAGTCAAAATGCTTTAAAAATAGTTATGTGCCTGTTATTTCTAATACAAGAACCTTGCTTTTGTAAGTGGCATGTTAAGAAGACAGCAGTACTGCAGATGAAAGAGAGAATTCACATAGGACCAGGAAAAATTATACCCTTGTCACTCCAAAATATTTCATTAACACTTAACTAAAGAGAGACGTAGTGCCCACCCTAACTATGTATGCGCTGTCCTTCTTACCTTGTATTTTGAGCAGGGCAGTTCACAGCTGTGAGTCAGAATGGTGGCATAAGGACCTTAGAGCTCTGATAATAGACCAAGAATTACCTTGGCAGAGAAATGAAGAGCATTTACTACTGAGAGTCTAAAAAGAAAGTGCTAAGTAGATAATTAACATCTTTCCTCTCAGTGGCAACCTGGAAAAATTCTTAGTCAGGAGCCATAAAAAGGTCTCAGGTCTATAAGAAGGGAGAAAAAGGGCTTCCCTGGTGGCGCAGTGGTTGAGAATCTGCCTGCCAATGCAGGGGACACGGGTTCAAGCCCTGGTCTGGGAAGATCCCACATGCCGCAGAGCAGCTGGGCCCGTGAGCCACAACTACTGAGCCTGCGTGTCTGGAGCCTGTGCTCCGCAACAAGAGAGGCCACGATAGTGAGAGGCCCATGCACCGTGATGAAGAGTGGCCCCCGCTTGCCGCAACTAGAGAAAGCCCTCGCACAGAAACGAAGACCCAACATAGCCAAAAATAAATAAATAAAAAAATTAAAAAAAAAAAAAAAAAGAAGGGAGAAAAAGATAACAGACTTCCTCAAGGAAAGGAGGGTTGTATCTTATGTGTGTGTACTTGGAGTGTTTGTGTATGTGTGGAGGAGAGTGTTTGACCTAAACAGACTTAACTTGTGTTATTATTTACCAGAGTTGAAGTTGCCTGTAACATCAGTTTGGCCATTTGAAAAATGAGAATACATGTCATTGCTTTGTTACTGGGCCTGCCATGGATACATTATAATTATTGATTGAATATTCTTTGTAAAGAGGAGAAATTTCCAACACTCAATTAGGTTAAGGGACATAAGTTTTCCTGCACATGACAGCACTGCCTGTTTAGTGTATCCCATGCACATTGTCTTCAGATGTGGACAGTTGGTACTAGGAGTCCTGTAAAGGCGCCATGTTCATATTCCCAACAAAATATAATTCCTTATTAAAAAGCAGGATCTCCAGGGACTTCCCTGGTGGCACAGTGGTTAAGAATCCGCCTGCCAATGCAGGGGACATGGGTTTAATCCCTGGTCTGGGAAGATCCCACATGCCGTGGAGCAACTAAGCCCGTGCACCACAGCTACTGAGCCCATGCGCCACAACTACTGAAGCCCACGTGCCTAGAGCCCGTGCTCCGAAACAAGAGAAGCCACTGCAGTGAGAAGCCCAGGCACCGCAATGAATAGTAGCCCCTGCTGGCCGAAACTAGAGAAAGCCCACGCTGAGCAGCGAAGACCCAATGCAGCCAAAAATAAATAAATAAATTAATTAAAATTTAAAAAGCAGGATCTTCATTCTCTTCTACTTTCCACATACAGGAAGCTAACAATCCATTGTGAGCAATTGTTAAAGAAATTAAAACTCTTCTGCACAATTAAGAATCTTGTGTCTATGTAATTTTTGTTTTTCTCATTAGATCTTGTCCTGCTTCTCTCCAGACACCCCATGTGCTCTCATATTTCTCCCCACTTCCTCAGAACCTCCTTCTGGGGCTTCCTACCCGTGATTGAATCAGGCCTATCTTTCAGCATTTCATTATATTTTAGATTTTTCTCTTCTGCTTCCCCTAAGAAGAGTTGCTTTATGAAGCATTCATTCAGCTAATAATTACCAGGATCCTGCTCTATTCCTGGCTCTGTCCTAGGTGCTTACTAGAAAAATAAGTTCCTCATTCTCATGGAGTTTATATTCTACTGTCCTAATCTCTTGGATCTTTCTTTAATTATTCTGATAAACTAATTTGTACTGTGGTATCAGTTTCAGACATTGGACTAAGTGATATTTCCTACCCAGATAACACTCAACAACAATCCACTCTGTAAACATTTATTCAACACCTAATATGGTGTAGGAATACAAAGATGAAAAAGGTTCAGTTCCATATTCTGGTCTTCTGGGAGAGGAGATTGGTACCTATGTATTGAGGGTGACATTTAAAAATAATTGTGCACTTTTGCCTTTTTGGGAACAAATTCATCCTGGTCTATCAAAACATCCATCTGCTTGGGGTGATAGGAGGGTGCGATGATTAGAATTTGTTAAGAAAAACCATGAAAATATTCAGTTTCTGTCACTCAAGAGTAGCATTAGAGAGTGCAGTAATAATTATACAAACTGGGCTATTTTCTTGAGAAGAGATCTAAATATCTTTTTCTTCTCATTTGGCAAATCAACAAAAGGAGGGTAGAACCTTCTCCACTATTAAGTCTTTATAGAGCCAGAGAAGAAGAATATGTGAAACAGAGAAAGAAAAAAAGACACCCCCTTTCCAGCCTCTATGATTTTAAGGAGGCGGAAGAGGAGGAGAGAGAAACCTGGACGGCACAATGAGCCAGAGGTTGAGGTTTGAGGCACAGACACTGAGTTGAGAGCTGAGGGTCTTTCCTGGCAGGACAAGGTGACCTGAGAGAGGCTGGGGAGGGCTTTGGGGCTGGCAGAATCCCAAGTGATCTTTTCTGTAAATTGGAGACAATAATAACTACCCTGGGGGCTGTTGTATGGGTCACATGAAAAAGGTATGTGAGGTGTCCAGTAAAGTACCTGGCATCTAGAAAAACTTGGGAAGTACACGTTGTTTCCATTTCTTTCCGGTTTGCCTTCTGGCAAGATTGAATAATCAATCTAACTTCTCGAGGTTTGAAAAGACTAGAAGAATACAGACTGTCCTGGTTTGCTGTTTTTCTGGCCGTGTGACCCTGAGCAATTTGCTTACCCTCTTTAGCTTCCATTTCCTCATCTATAAAATGAGGATAATATTAGCAACTACTTTGTAGGATGGTTATGTGGATTAAAAGAGACAACGTATAAAATGGGCTTAGCCCAGTGACTTGCATGTGGTAAGGGTGTAATAAATGTTTATTTTGCCTGAGAATAGAGATTTATACTTTTGTTTCTTCTATGTTTCTATGTGTCTAAAACTTAGCTTCAATTTTTTCTTCATCAAGAGTTACCTATCTCAGGTACTTTTTTTTCTTATTGTTTTAACTCTGTTTTCTGTGTGCTGAAGAACAAGATATACAGCTTTCTGTTTAGAATTCCACAACAGAGCAGGTGGTCCACGGGGATGAGAACTTTTTCACTCAGAATCTAGAGGTGAGCGGTGTGATTAAAAGAGAAAGCTCTACATTCATTTATCCTCTATCGCCTATGTTTGCAGTCACCTAATTAATGATCACCAGTTGCCTATGCAAATTACTCCCAGGAGTAGTTTAAGGAACACTTTATGAGTCTTGCAGGCCAGGAATAGATCTTAAAATAGTGACTAGAGATTAGAAGTCCCTCTTTACTATGTTAGAAGAAACAGTGCGTGACCAGTCACAGCAACATGGTTGCCCTACATTTTACTGTGGCCTGCTGATCCAGGGGTATATATGTGCTGTATAGATCACCCTTCAATATGGAATAACAGTTGGCTGTGGGGTTTTTTAGACAATGGCAAGCAAACAGTACAAAGTGGGGCTTCCATGCTTGCTTCCTATTCCTGTGGGTGAGATGGGCCACTGGCTGCAGAATTCTAGAGGCTTCAGCAAAAGCTCCAACTAGAGGTCAGGAAGAGAGGATGCAATGGGATACATGTCCTGGGATCATTTGTGAGGGAATGCCTATAATCAAGCCTAAGGGGAGACATGGCCCTGGTCACCTCCCTAGAAATGGATTCTCAGAAAAGTTTTCTTCTTCTCAGGCAAACTCAGAATACTAGAATATCAGAGCTTGAAGGGATTTTGAATATCAGCAGACATCTAGTTCAAACTTTAAAGTACCTTGTAGGTGGCTGATTCTGTGAACAGAAGAGCTAACATGTACTTTTTTTTTTCACTAATTTGGTTTTTTTTTTTTTTTTATGAGAAGAGACAAGAAAAAGCTGAGTCATTTATATATTTTTCTTTTTGAGAAGTTTGTGAATCTTGGGTAAAATTTTATAGCTCTATTGAATTTAACTTAATGGTTTGAACATCACCTTCTGGACATGGAGATTTAAAATGTATTCTTTTCCTACCACTTTTTGGAATGAGATAAAGCCTTTCATAGGTGAAGGGGGATTTTCCTAACCTCTCTGTGATTATCTAATATATCACATACTTGATCCCTTGTGGAGGGCTGCCCTTTTTTCTCGAGGGTCTGTCAGACATGTCAGTGAAGGCACCATGGCAAATGGGGTACATCTTTCCCCAGCTGGTCACCATGATCACTGAAGGGAAAACAAAAACCACAGGGCAGAGACAATATCTTCCTTATCTCTATGCAGCTATGCTGTGAGGACCCTGCATACTTGGCAAATCTATTTTAGCTCCTGAGGAGAAATCTGAGGAGAAAAGAAAATTCTGTCCATAGAGATTTAGGTTGTTCAAACTGAGCTTGCATTTTCAAATAAAAAAATAGATCACATAGTCCCAGCTCTCAGAGTTAAAATTGTTTCTTCTTTTTTATCAGTGCCATTTTTTTTTCTTTTCTTTTTTTTTTTTTTTTTTTTTTTGCTGTATAACAGTTTCTAGATCAGATTGTTGAGTGCTTTCATCCAGAACCATGAAAGTACTTTTCTATTCTTTTTCTCTTTTAATATACCGTGACTCAGCAGCGGTAATGCTGTCTTGTGCTTAAGTCCCCGGTAGCTGTTGTGAGCCATGGGACCACTCAGCTTTGTCTGATGCTGGCACTTCCTGCTGTTCAGAGCAGGGATCATTTCCTTCAGGACTCAGTCTCCACCTATCCTGCTTGAACTGTGCCAAGAATTAGACAGTTTCCAATTAACTACATTATGAAGACACACAAGTGATTTTTATTTATTTTTTGCAACAGAAGAGGGTTTAAAACCGATATCTTAAAGCAGGATGTAGCTATGGCCTGGCCACCGCTACCCCAACTAAACCACTCTCCTAGTTTTCTCCTTGTGTTCTGGAAACTGCCGCAGACCGGCTGCAGAAAGCTAGAAGTTCCTGGCGGTGAGGGGTAAGGAACTGAAAAGCACCAGTATGGGGTCAGAAGGGCCAAGACAACTGATGGTTGCAAGGCAAGTTTATTCAAAGAGCATGAATGTATATATAGGTTTAGTACGGAACGAATATCAGACAATACATCAGTAAACCTTGTATTTCCACATAATTCTGTCGCCACTATCTATGCGCCACTATCTATGCGCCACTATCTATGCACCACTATCTATGCGTCAGCATGCCTTATGGGCCATTCTTTGGAGATACAGACTTCCCCCTCAGGGCAGCACGTCCTTCTTCTGGGGAACAACCAGGGGCTCTTAGATGCAGAGCAGGCACCTGGAACGAAACTGGCCGCAAGCCATTTTCCTTTTTTACGCTCAGTACCGCAGCGTCAGGGGTGCGTACCAAGAGAGAGACAAGCAGTTCTCCGGAAAGCAGAAAGCTGAATAAGCTTACAGCTTGGGGGCCACCACAGGAAACCATTTCCCTCCCACTGTGCTGGGACACCTCTAGGCCTCTCTTTTTACCTTCTCCTTTTTCCACTGCCTCTATACCAATGGCTCAAACAATTTCCTTTACATGCATGATTTCTACATCTGTCTCTAGTCCCGTCCTCTTTTCATGGCATCAAAATTTCCTCTGGCACTTCGAGTCGTGTGCCCAAACAGCATTCATTTTCTTTTTCCCAGAATCCGTGTCCTTTATTAACGCCACTGACATTCACCAGTTACTTGGGCTCAGAATACTGGATTTGTCTTTGATTTTTTCCTATCCCTACTCTCAAGGCTAAACATTTTCCAAGCCTTGAAGACTCTTCATTCTCAGGGTTTCCTGGATCTGGTTTATTCTTACATCCATACTTAGATACTCATCATTTTTGCTCACATGGATGATTAGAGTGGGCTCCCAATTTGTCTATTGCCATTCTTATTTTATTTCATATAGAGATATTAAAATGTGCACTTGATTTTTTTAAAAATTAGGATCTATTGTTCATCCTTTTCAAAATTCAACTTAAGGGTCGCTATAAGTGTGATCTTGCCTAGTTCATTTCAAATAAGATTTGTTAATAGATTCTACCCAGACTTCTTCAGGAGTAAAACTTTTGAACAAGTTGATGTATTTATATAATACTTAAACATTTATATGGCTACATTTTGCTAATTATGTATTAATTTTTATGAGATAAATTTTTTCAAGCTGTGTTTTTGCAGGCTCTTGTATGTTATATTCCTACAGTATGTTTTTTGAGTATCTTAGAATATTCTACAAAACAGAAAGCTTGACTGAAATGATGATGGCTTTTTTTCCTGTACTGAACTCTTAATGACATTGGTACTTTTTTTTTTTTTTCCAGCTGCAAGGCTATGTACGGAGACATTTAGCATTTGCCTTGTGAGAAAAATGTTCTGTGGCAAAGATTGAATGGGGGGGGGGTGTGTGGTGAATAATTAGGTTTCTTCCATATTTAGATCATATGATTTATGTTACCCTTGCTCTTAGTGGAGCAAGATTTTTATGTGGGAGCAAGTACTAGTCTGGATAAAGAATATGTAATTTGGGGAATTGGTATCTTCTGCAAATTTTCAGATTCTTCTTGGTTCACCATGTATAATCTTTTCCTAGAACTAAATAACCCAATTTAAGATCTTGTAGTTTTTCTTCTTCTTTAATAATTAGGGGCTTTTGGCAGGGTAAAAATCAATAGTAATTTAAAGTAAAACAGTCCCAGATGATTTAAAATTATATTGTAAATTTCTTCTAAATTAAGATTAGAAATGGACTATCTTGTAGTTTTAAAGTAGAGATTTTTCATATAGTTTATAATTGTGTAATATAGTACATGTAATTATATAAATACTTTCAGATTTAACTACCTATATGGACATATATATTGTATTTTGTAAACAAAATGAAAAAAAAACAAAACTCAGTGTCCTTACTGTAGCCAATAGTTAGCAAAGAAATCCCCTAAACTTACCAAGGACTGAAGGAGAGGCATACAACTCCTGTCACTTGATGCTATCAATAGTAAGGAGTAAACAGACCACATTACTGGCTTATTTCCATTCTCTGGCTTATTTCCATTCTCAAACTGAAAAATCTTCAGTTTGATTCCATTCCCACATAAGGAAAGGCATTAGCAAAAATGTCCATTTGCCTTCCTTCATGAGGCCTATTTACTTAATGGAAATCTTAGCAAATATGTTCTTTTGCCTTTTATTGATAATGCTCTAGCTACATAATAGAACTATAATGTGGTGAGCATCTAATGTACTTCACAACTGCCAAAAACAGTGCCAATTAGAACAAAAAGGACTGTTCCATTTCCATTTATTTCAAAGCCCCCTTTTATATGCCATGTTGCTATACAGTTAATATTGTGATTAAAAATTTCTTACTCCATTTCTCTGTTATTTGTGTTAGTATGCCTTTAGGAAATTGTAATTTAATAGGACATTTCTTAGGAACAAGAGAGTGCTATAAATAAATGGGTATGTGTTCTTAACATATGAGAGAATGGGGAAAGCACAGGACAGTGATTTCTTTACAGTACATACAGTAGAACACTAATCATTTTCCCAAAGTGGCCATACTGTCCGCCTTGCCATCTGAGTAGCTTTGGCCAACTAATATAATCTCTCTGAGCCTCAAATTCTTACCTGTAAAATAGGGAGAGATAATTTATAGGAATACTGTAGTGAGTAGAATAAACAATAGAAGTAAAGAAGCTAGCAAGATGCCTGAAACTTCCCCCTTTATCTCCTTTCCAGCTCACCTCCACACTCCATCCTTCTTCCCTAAATAACTTATGTTTTCATTGTGAGAGACAAAAACATACTGAAAAGGAAATACAATACAAAGCAGCGGGCAGAGAACATACAATGTAGTGGGGAAAAAGCTCGTCATGAAACCCCATAAACTCTAGTAGTTCTTTCTGATTTTGCCACAAACAGCTGTAAGACCTTGGTTTGATCACTAAGTCTTTCCATGTCTCCATTTATGCATCAGATGAAGGTTTACCTGGGTATTCTTTGATTAAGTGCCAAATTTGTTATAGAGGCAGTAAGGTTTATTGTAATTCTAATAAAGTTAGTGGTCCTTGCGGATTGAAGTAAGTGATTAGCAAGGTATCATGGAAGAAGGGGGATGTGAAGTGAGGTTTAGAGGTTGATTACAGTTTGGTTAGTTCAAGGGAAGGCACTCATTTGTTGTTGTTTTGATCTTAGCGAACTGAAAGGTTTTGATTTTTCAAGGAATGGCATAATTGATCAGAACAATTTGTTCTGAAGTGACACTGGCCATTAATTTAATTGCTTTAGTCCTTCAGATGAGTTTTATTTGAGAGATTTAAAATTACAAAGGCTAATGTATCCTGTGAATAGGTACGTTATTGCACTTACAAATAAATGTTTGTGAGGAACTCCTGAATGGAACATAGATCTTTCCATTACAGGGTCCTCTGGAAAAACCAAAATAATGCAGCCCGCATTGTGAGATCACCATCAACAAACATGCGATCAACATCTTTTTTTGTCCCTGGCACGCTCTTACAATGAGTCCATATTTGTAATTTATAGATGTATGACATCATTACTTTCCAGTAAATATAAAGTAACATTTAAAGGTGACATGTCATGTGTTATTAGTGTTTTTCTCAGTAAACTGATAGAATAAATTAGGCTTTACAACAAAGTCACAAATAAGGGGACTTTGGGAGTTGTCACCATACAGATCGAAATTGAATCCCTGGGAATAGATTCGATGGCCTAAAGAGGACACATCTATGTTTACAAGGCAGTATACACTGCAGTAGCTCTATTGATTTTTGTGACAACAGTAACAATGACTACTGAGGTTGTTGATAAGTGTACAGAATTAATGAGGTTTAGCATATTTTAAGTCATCCTGGTTTCATTTACCTTGAGTCTGAATTTTATCTCAGAACTTCTAAGCCTGGGATGTAAAATAGGCCATTTATATGTTAAACAATTGCTTAGTTGCTTTCAGCATACAGTGGAGCTTGGTAACCACTTCGCCAGTTGCAGTGAGCATGTTTACTTCCTGAAAGTGGGTCCCATTGGGTTCACATATGTTTATATCATATGGATTATTCCTACTGTTCATTGTTCCATGGAACCCATCTCAGAGATAAGCTTACTTATATTTGTCTGTAGTTCGGCCACCAATCCCTTGCCCAGTTAATTTTGTTCTAGAAAACAGGGATGGTTTCACTGGACACCCATAGATCAAAGTAACAACTTCATGCAGAAAGAACATCTTGAGACTTCTAGCCTTGGAAGGAAGCCCATAGTTCTGGCAGCCGCTTAATTCTTCATAGGCTCCATTATACATATATGTCATTTAATCCTCACAACAATCCTATAAGAAAATTATCCCCAATCTCAAATTTTAGATCAAGAAACTAAATTTTAAAGCGAGATTACTTAAATTCATGCAAATAGGCATTTGAATCCAGGATTTTCTGATTTCCAAACACATGGGCTTTTTCCATTATACTCTACTGACTCTAATAAATATTTCTCTTCTTTTCAACTTCCTTTGTTAAAGTCATCATTATACAGGTGAATATGTATATTGAACATTTATTTTAAAATGGAAATGCAATGTACAGTACTTGAAATAACAAAAACAAGAAACAATCTCTGAGATGTAGGTATTATAGGTCATTATCTGTTATGAGATTATGTTAAGAGGAACATTTAGTTTAAAATTTTGAGTTAAATGCGTATACCTAGTTACCTTGACTTAAATACAATTTGTAAAGAAAAGCAACGTTCTGCCTTAGATAGAGTCCTGAGTAAAGAAGATACTTGAAAAGATTCCTGAGAGGGAATATTCATTTTGTTCATGACAATTAGTGAGACTCTGGGATTAAAAACTACAATTATGGCAATAACGGTGTTATTGAAAAATGAACATTTCAATGAGATTATGAAAATGCTAGGGAATGAACAAATGTTAGTAGATGCCAGTGGAAAAAATAACTTCCAAGAAATACATATATATAAAATCACCCATACACAGCTGCAGAAAAAATATCAAATAAAGATGACCTTTTCATGGAAAAGTCCTTGAAAAAGACTTTACTAAAACAACAGGAAATAATCAAGGTGAAATTAGATACAGAGAAATTCAACAGAATTAGGTACAAAGCACAGCATGGACCAAATCTTATTTGACAGGGGCCAATTGATGTCAACAAAAACTGGAGGGAAATACTAGATTTTATGAAGAACTGAACAAAGTTGCAATTTAGCTCAGTGCATTAAATTAATCAGTAATTAAAATAATCCTGCTGAGGCACTTGGCTCTCTATTTCTTTACCCAGTGGTTTGGAGCCACAAGAGCCCTAGGACAAATGCTTGCAAAGTCAATCTGCTTAATCAGCCAATTCTAAGACCAGTCAACTTTGAAGGAAAATCATTTGAGGAAGATTATTATGCCCAGTTGGAAGTAACTGGACTGAAGAACTGAAAGCCGTATATCTTTCTGCCTGTGTAATAAAACCTGAACCCATGCAGGCTGTCCAACGACTATATTTCCTAGCTCTTTTCAGTTTAAGAAATTAAAATTCATGATCAGGTTCCAACTGGGGGCCCCTCTCTACCGTAGGACATATTGACACATTTACCCATATTTGTGTTTGAAGGCCTAGAGCAGCTCAAAGCCCTTTTCATAGATTTACAATGTATTACTTCCTCCTGTTGTCTGCCCTGGAAACTCCACCCCGGCCCCCGCTCCCAAATCTGCAAGGAACTTTAAAACCCAGGCCTCATCAGACTCAGACCTAAAGACTCACCCTCTTTGCCAGGTTCCACAAGAAATGCTGTGGTTTGGTGTGGTTTGGTTTCTTTGTTTGGTTTTGTTTTCAATTTTTTGGAAGATTCACAGCGGGGAGAATGTTAGACTGTAGGACTTGTAGCTCTCTTCCATTTTGCAGACCTTAATACCTTTAGATGTTCTCTAAGCTCAACCCTTTCCAAAAACCAGTATCCCCACATATCACTTCTCACTGAGTGACACTTTCTGTGTAGTCTAGTGTCTGTCTCCTGCCTCTAGTGGATTCCTGCTTTAGAGGGGATTGGCCCTGCCCAACCAGTCTGCACCTCCTGGAAGTCTGGTCAATCAGATTCTATTTCAGTACCATAAGATTAGGAAAAAATAAAGCGGTCACAGTTTCCTGTATTTCTAGAAGGTCTCCAGGTTATTTTTCTAGTGAGAGAACGGGATCTTTTTTGGTTCATTTGTCAATTAGTTTGTTTCTGTTCCATTTTAACACTGGAAATGCCCGTGCCACCCAGAACGTGGTGTTACCCACTTTAGGAGGTGACCTACCCTCCTGCAACAGTGGATGGCCAATAATTCTGCCTGGATTGGCTTTAAGGCCTGGGAAAAGCTTAATGAAGTAAGAAGTCTCTGTGGCCTCATTTTGTTGCTGAAACTACGGACTACAAGAAAACGACTTGGGAAACTTCTTGTCGTGAAAGGATGTCAATACTTGTGTTTTAGGAGATGCAAGAAAAGAATGAGCAGAGCAGAGTTTTTCTAATTCTTGGGAGAGGGGTAACTTCAAGGGATAAGAGTGGGTGAGGATAATTTTAAAGAGGGAAGAAACTTTGGCTGAGATTCCAAGGTCTGCTAGATGGCAGGAAAGGATATAGCATGGAGCCTGGCTTTAGCCACAGATATGTCCTGAAGCTTGATAGTTGTTTGACATGCTGCCAGATTTCTTGAAAGACATACCAGAAACTTATGTTTTCTATATGCCACCATTGGGTTTAGAAGGAAGTGTAAGACAAAAAGAGTGATGAGAGAACAGATTAATGGAGAACCCTTTGAACCTAAACCTGGGGTTGGCAAACTTTTTCTGTAAAGGGCCAGATAGTAAATATTTTCAACTTTTTAGGACATAAGGTTTTTGTAGCAACTACTCAACTCTACCTTTGTACCATGAAAGCAGCCAATACATAAATGAATAGGCACAGCCGAGTTTCAATAAAACTATTTGCAAAAGCAAGTAGTGGACAGATTTGGCCTGAGAGTGATAGTTTTCACCTCCAGTGTAGACTGTTTTCCCGGATTTCTGTGATTAAGTATATTTACCATGCCTGGTGTTAGCAAGTCATGAGTGAACTAGCAAAGAAACAACACATGAGATTTTTCCAGTTTTACTATTTTTCTTATAATGTTTATAAAAGAATTAGACATGAATGCTTTCGATTCTACTACTACCTCTCTTTACATTATACTATTTCATTTTCATCACTCTTCAGTGTAATAGAATGTGTCACAGAGTGTTCAGTTTGAGATTGGCTATTCCCATTTATAAATATCTAAAATAGGAAAGGGGTCTTCAATAAAAGGTACAGATGTACGTACTTAAGGAACAAGGGGAGCCAATAACATCCTATGTGGAGTTAAAAAAGTGCGTAACAACAGTATTGCTTTTTTTCCCCAAGAATCAAACAGCTCACTTAAGAGAAAATAAAAGGAGGAAAATGTGTCTAAAAATTTTGGAGAATATGTATCTCAAAAACTAAATTGAATTTCCATTTACATAGAGGAATACTATCTTATAGAAAAGCACTAAAAATATCCAGTGATTGATAGAAAAAGCAAAATATATTAAATATTAAAACAAATTATGTGGTTGTATTGTGATTATTCCTCAAAACAAATGAGTGGATACATGTTTCTGAGTTTTAATCATAGAATTTAATTTTGTTCAGCCTTATCTTCTGAGGCAACAATAAGCTAAAATGGGCAAGTAAATTTTGGATGCAAGGAAATTTTTTTGAAAATCACTTTAAAAATGGTTATTATTTATTATATACCAATGAAAATTATTTCTGAAACTTTTAATAGGATGAATCTTTTGAATATGTGCATATACTTGGAAAACTCCAAACTAAAGCCAGGTAATAGTTTTCTCTCTTTCTTGATTACTTACTCTAAAAATATGATTACTACCTGAAGCCATTTGTACTACAGTGTAATGTTCAGTATCTCAGTTTGAAAATGTTTTTATTTTTAAATTACTTTATTTGCATCTCAAGGGAGAACATATCCTATATTCTGAGATAAGGTCTAGATGGAAGTTTTACTTGTTTTTATTCATTTAGTTGTTACTTTAATAATTTTTAGAAATATTGTAGGTTTCTATTAAGTAATATATTCAATTTAGTCAAAATATTTCATCTCTAATGAAACCCTGGCAATTTGACCATATGATTTAAAAAATACTACAGGGTATTCATAAAATGTATTAAGGTTTCTTTTTTTTTAAAATTAATTAATTAATTAATTTATTTTTGGCTGTGTTGGGTCTTCGTTTCTGCGCGAGGGCTTTCTCCAGTTGCGGCAAGCAGGGGCCACTCTTCATCACGGTGCGCGGGCCTCTCCCATTGCGGAGCACGCAGGCTCAGTAGCTGTGGCTCACGGGCTTAGTTGCTCCGTGGTATGTGGGATCTTCCCAGACCAGGGCTCGAACCCGTGTCCCCTGCATTGGCAGGCAGATTCTCAACCACTGCGCCACCAGGGAAGCCCTAAGGTTTCTGAATTACAAAAGAAAACATTGTTTTATATTAGCTTCTGATGACTTTTGGTGGTAAAGGTGGTAATGATCCAAATTTACGAAATCCCTTCAATTTACATGTGAAGTTTATCTTAATTGCATTTTGTTATTGGAACCACACAATTTGCTCACTAAATAAGAATTTCCAATTTAGAAATTGCAGTCCTTCTTTCTTGTTGAAAATCTGTACATTTTCAGATTTTAAAAAAAGGTACAAACTTGACCCACATGGTTGATGGTACTAAAGTCTTCATTAACTACTTTCAGTCTACTCACCACTCCCTGTATTATTGCTGAACCATAAGCATTGCCCCTTGTGGATGAAGCTTCTCTGTTTTACTTCCATATCCTCTTGTCTTCTCACTCTGCAATCAGCCCTCAGGATCCCTTCACCCCATCTGCTATTTATCAGTTGCCTCTACTTTTCTACCTGCGTGTCTCTTTCGGTTGGGAACAAACTAATCCTCAGACTTGAACTTCTCAGACATTTCTTCCTTCTCCTTTTTAAATTGCCCCAAATGTGACAACATCCCTGGGATTCCTTCCAGTGCAGCCTACTTCTCCATCAGTTCCCTAAAAATCTGAGAACTAAGAAGCAGGCTCAGCATAATCCTTGATCTCTACTGTTTTGCTCTCCTCTTCCTCAGTAACTTAAGGATTTGGTTTAGTCTTCCTCAATGGCTTTCTCTTGCCATTTTCCTTGGAGATGGTACTCACGTTGATGACTCTTGACTAACCTGGTATTTCATTGTTTTCACCTCCTAAAACCTAGTAGCATTTGTCTCTATTCCGTTTCAGCCGGTTTGAATTGCCTTTCATTGTGATTACGTTTTCTATCATTACTTGAAAGTATCATTTTTAAGATCTCTAACTTTGAACATACTTTCTGTGAACACTACATCTTATCCCATCCTCTTTTCCATTCTCCATTCCCCCTTGTGCCCCCATAATGAACTTCTTATTTATCTCCTCCCTCAAGTCCTTCTGTCCTTCTCATATGCCCTCTACATCTTATTCATTCTGGTTCATCTGCTTAAATGTTCAGCTTGTACTCCAGGGACAGCCATTTCAAAAGGGCACTTGCTTCCACTTTAGAATCCATTGTTTCTTTGATCTTTTACCAATTTTCTTTCATCTTTCCATAGCCCTAGTTATTCTCCTGTGTCTGTTTCCTCTTTTGTAATGGGCCAAAAAATTTAGTTGATGTGGGCTGTGGAACCAAGTGAGTGCTGACTGACTAACTCTACAACAGATTCTTGCAGTTTTATGGCAGTTGGGTCATAGCCACTTTTCCCATCTCTAGCTGAATCATTCACTAATGTAGCTGTGATAAACCTCTCCAGGGTTCAGGGCTTGCAGGATTTTTCCTGTCATGGCGCACATAGAAACTATTGCTATGTAATTTTTTGCCTCTGAATGAGGCCGAAATATTTTCCTTCTTTAAATTACTGGACATTGTAAAGACTTATTGAGATAATATGTATAAACTGTTTTACATTTGTAAGATCTTAGTATTATTGTCATTCCATGGTCACATCTCATGCTTTACCACCTCCTCTGTGTCATTTATCCTGATCTCTGGCTGTAATCTCCTTCTCCAAATTTCAAGACTTAAACACTAGTCTCTTCTTTGTGACCTCTTCCCACTTAGCACTCAGCTTGTTTCTGTTGGCTTTGCTGAGTAAATCTTTCTCTCTGATGATCTGGCCTACAAGATTCTGTCGTGTTGGTATCCTTTGTAGTAGTTAACCCAGTGATCTGTATCTAGTTAGGCAGAATGCATTTTTGCTGAACCAAATTCAAATGAATGATAAACTTTGCCAATTTAGAAGCATGCTCTTCATAGCACAAGGTTGTGGGTTTATGAGCTATTCATGGGACTTTTGAAATTTTCATCCTTTTTATCTATACAGTTCATTATTATACTTCATTACAAAGAATAAAATCCTTTTTACATAGAGTAAAATCATACAGTGTTATTATAAACAGATATAAAGTGGCATTGATGCCTATCATCTTCATTGGTATTATCTTTTTTTTTTAATGGATATTTACGTCACTCTTTTTTTTTTTATGGATATTTCCGTCACTTTTTCTTTTTGAGAAAGTCTTTTTTATTTATTTATTTATTTATTTATTTATTTATTTATTTATTTGTGGCTGTGTTGGGTCTTCGTTTCTGTACGAGGGCTTTCTCTAGTTGTGGCAAGTGGGGGCCACTCTTCATCGCAGTGCGCGGGCCTCTCACTATCGCGGCCTCTCTTGTTGCGGAGCACAGGCTCCAGACGCGCAGGCTCAGTAGTTGTGGCTCACGGGCCTAGTTGCTCCGCGGTATGTGGGATCTTCCCAGACCAGGGCTCGAACCCGTGTCCCCTGCATTGGCAGGCGGATTCCCAACCACTGCGCCACCAGGGAAGCCCCCTTATCTTTCTTTTGTACACTAAGAATCTTATGGTTTTAGTAGCACAAGATGGTCTGTCTTGTAAAGGAGCTTAATCACATCAGGTAATCAAGCTTTTGCTAGCAAGACATATTTCTGAATAAACACTGGGAGAGGAAAACAGGGATAGATCACTTTTATCATTACCTCTTTGGAAGAATAACTTCATTTAAACTAACCGTATATTTTCAAAATTGTCCTTAAAAGTCCTGAACCTTGAAGGACAACTGGATTAAATGTCAAAACAATTTTAAAAACAATCTACACATATGACTGTATTAGTAGTTTTGTAGGGGAATTTTTGGAAATGCCACCTATGCCTTACTAGAATCACTTCAATCACCTTGTCTCTTTGCTCTTAACTATGACACATTGAACACGGAAAAGACTTTATATGTATGCCACAGTGGTTCTCTACTTTTATTCTTTCCTCAACACAACTGAGTGATCTAACACATTTCCTGCAATAAGAGTAGCTTCCTTACTGATCTTGTTTTTTTTTAAATTTATTTATTTACTTTTGGGTCTTCGTTGCTGAAGAGTAGCTTCTTGAAGCAGTGATTTCTCATTGCTGTAGGAGAGGGCCAAGGAGAATCAGAATCTTAGAGACTTGGAGGGAAATTCTTTGAAAAAGCCCTCTCAGGTTTATAAATATGTTCTCCAAGGAAGTTGTGCCCTTTACACAAATTTCCAATGGAAGACTATAAGTTATAAATTTGATCTCTTCCCAGTTAAACATATTTGAACCAATCTGACCCAATAATTCTTAGAGAGTCCAATTTTTTGCTCTTTAGATAACATCTGTTTCAAAACAGAGGTTTACCAAGAGCTCTGTATTTACTTTCTTGATATTCTTGGAACAATGGGTCTCTCAGGAGTTTTGATTAGTAATAGTTTAAATAGATAATTTGGGATCTGTAGTCATATATCTTACTTGTTTAGGTTCGTTATTGGGTACCTAACATATTCGGATCTTTTTTTAACATATGTAGTAAGTAAGTTTTACAGATTTCTAGAAATCTATCCATTGCATGTCAAAATTAGAAGAAACTTGCCTGCTATGTAGTTCAGTTCTGATATCTTCTCTATAATACCTTTCACAGATAGATTTTCATTTAAGTCCATCTTGTACACATCTATGGGTGGGACATGACTTATTTTAGAGCCCATTCTTTATTGGCAATTCATATTGTTAGAAAATCCTTCCCTAAATCCTCAAATTGACATTTGGCCAAATAAGACTAATCCCAATCGCATGTGAACAGCTGTTTAAATATAATTGCTCTTTAATTACTTAAGATTTTTTAATTAAACCATTTGATAGAATAGTTCCCAGACCTCTTGTCATCCTCTCTTTTTCCTTTGAATATTTTGTCAATGTCCCAATTAAAAAATGTGTTCTTAGAAGTGAACCCAATAGTCTGGCACAAAGTATAGTGTGACCATGATGTGAGCATGACTTTATATACTATACTTCAGGCTTGAATTATTTTAGGAAGCCAGATCAAGCATTGGCTCATTGAATTTGAGGTCATCTAGAGGCATGGCTTAGATTTAGCCTACCAGATATGGAATATGCTGTGGTTATTTTGTTTTACATAGGTCGTCCTCAAATTCCTTAACAAGAGTTTGGACATTGATCTCTTTATTTCCGAAATTTGTATTTTATATTTTATGATAAGTTATTTATCAGATATATTTTTGATCTTAACTATTAAATTTTCCATATATCTCAGCACCAAAATAAATTGATAACTATATTTTGCACGAACACCTAAGCCTGAGAGCTGAAGCAGTATTTAGTGATTTATGAGAAAGGAGCTAAATATCAACCACATTTAGTTAATCAAAACTGCATGAACCAATCCTTTCCCCAAAAGTGTACTAAGCCAGAAGTTAGTAGGCAGTAATCTTGGGGGAATAAGTTCATTTTCTGGGCCTCAATTTCTTTTTCTCTGTAATCACATGGCTGGGCACAAAATTTATACATTAAAGAAACACTTCCAAAACATATTTACTTTATTAAGCCTGATTTTTCTGGTTTATGAGCCATTTGAAGTATGTGGAGGGAAGGGGAAGAAGCAGGTTCTACAGACAGCTACAGAAAGATTGGCAGGAAGTCACAGAAATAGCCTGAGAAAAGGGAGCAGACAACATTCGCCCCCTTCCCCAAAACATACAATTGTGCACTCATTTAAAAAACAGACATAAAACTCAATAGCTTGGGCTTCAGCTAGCAGTGGAAGGCTAGAAAGCTGTTTATAATCTGAGGAGGCCCTGAGGCCATCCCTGGCTTATAGTATGGTCCACCCTCTCAGGTTCCTCCTCAGTGCTCCAAATAAGCAGAAAAGGTGAGCTAGGGTCAATAGGTTACCAAGGTGCAATGCACAGTGGAAACTACACTGTGAAAATATTTCCATCCAAATGCTTACATTTTATTTACTATTTTAAAGTTGCATTTTCTATGAATTGAAGTTTACTTAAGCTTGTTAAAGCTTTGGACGTCTTAAATATATAGCTTTCTTATTTATGAAGGTAATCAGCCCTGATTATTTTTCTCTCTTTCCCTCTGTCTCTCTAACATATACACACACCCCAAAGGCAAAAGCAAGAAACCAACAAAAAAACCGGATTTGAAATTGTTTGATTTTCACTTATACTTAATTCCCCAAATAGCTGACAAATGGGTACATATTTGCTTACATAAAGAATACCAAAAATTTTAACCAATTTTCCATGACTTATTTATGTTAGACTGAACCATGTGTAATTACTAATATTTGGCCATTTTTGACATATAAAAAGGCATTTCATAAGGTTCAAATGAAATAGAGAAATGAGTGATTTTTAGGACAACTGATAAAATTATATGTTAGATTATGTTTCTTATAGTCAAGGAGAAAAAAAATCAAAGTACTAGTGATTTATCCAATGAATACTTAGTGAGCACCTACTGTGTGCAATATACTCTTCTAGTTATTGAGACTACAATAGAAAACAGCTCAGATATGTTTTGATCCCCTGCTCTCATAGAATTTACTTTCTAGTGGTAAAAACAAAATAATTGAAATGTAATATAATGTCAAATTTGGATAAGTAACTGCATATCATATACATGACATTGACAATCAGGGTTCAACTGACTGAACCTGAAAGATATATCTCCTAGGCTAGGGTAGTTTGCTGACACATTAATATTTTTTTTACTGTAGTAGAAATAAATATTATTCTTGATATGCAAAGAATCAAAATTATTTGCTGAGAAAGATAACATTTTTATATTAATGATGTTAATCATAATTCATACAACATCAGCAGTTAGAGAAATTATATATATAAAATGCCAATTTAAATGATTCAATTGGAAATTTAACCCATGAACTGCAGTGTTTTTTATTCTCTTGTAGAATTGACAGGGCTAATGGTGGAGTGGGGAGAAAACTGAGTCTAAAGAAATTGTGGGTTCTTGTTCTGAGATTATTCTACCAGAGTGGCCACTTCAACTGCAATGTCTCAAAGTCCTCATCAGAAAAATGGTAGTTTGACTAAATGATTTAAAGTCCTTTCCAGTTCTAAAATATACAGTCCTTACTCAGGTACGTGATATAAGAGAGAAAAAGACTGAAACAGTAGGTCAGTTTATATAAATAAAAGGTTATGAATATTGTCTGTTTTCATTATTAACTTCTCAATTATTATTTCTGGTTCATGCGTTAATATAGTAACAGCCTCATAATTCCCATATGAGAGAAGTAATTAATTAAAAAAAAAGTCTTTGTAAAGTTCTTGGCAAAAAAATACCTAAGATTTGACAACAATAATAGCAATGATAATAGCAATAAATGTATTGAAATATTTGTATCTTAATACAATATTTTAATACGAATTTACTTATTTGAATTACCTAAATGGCTTTCTTATAATAACTTTTTAAAAATAAAAGTAAACATTAAAATTTGTCTAGGAAATAAAAGAAATAAGTATTCTATCATCCATGCTCACATAGTTTTGGCAATTAAACATTTAATTTATGCTAAATCAACATAACTGAACATAAAATCAAAACCGATCTTAGTTTTAGAAAAAAATTAATGTGTAAGAAAAGTTGCATCATTCATTTGGTGAGAAAAAGGGAAGCTTGCTTATTAAATAATTGTTCATGGGACATTTGAATGCCTGGTAAAAGATAAACAAGCAGAGAAAATATTTGAAAGAAATATATCAAATATCATTATGTGTAGTGTTCTTGTAAGTTTATAAAGAAAATCTTTAAATAGTAATTAGAAAAATTGACAAAGGACATGAAGAAAGTGAATTCCCATACCAAGAAATACAAATTCTCTTAATAAGAAACAAAAATGACATTGATTTACTATAATATTTTAAATCTCATTAGTAAGCAAATAAATGCCAATAACAAAAACAAAATATAGTTATTTAACTAACAAAGTGGTAATTAGTGTATTCCTTGTTTGTAAGAGTATAAAATGATGTTTACCTTTTGTTTAATGTTACTCTATATTTTTTAATGTTTTTTATAATTGAAATCAACACAAAACATAATTTAGTTCTAGGCATCCTGGAAGCCAGGGCAATATGAAACACTTAGCAGTAATATAATAATCTGATAAATGAAGACATCTTTTTTTGTATATACGTATGTGTATAAAGGGTGTTTATAAGAAATAGTAACAACAGAATGGACAATAGCCTTAACAATGGCTTTATTGGGAACACTTTTGGTAATTTCTAGATTTTTCCCTTTAATAATTCAAGGACTTAATATTAAAAAGCAATGTGGTTGGGATTTTGTGAGAGCAATATTAATTATCTGACAATATCAATTTTTGGTGGCTGGCCCGGCCCTTTGACATGCCAACTATCTCAGCAGCACTTTTGACAAATATTAGATAATGATCAGTTTAGGGGTAGATCTTCTGGTGAGTGCCTGGAATATAGATATTCTGACATTGAAGGAAGATCAATTTGCTTGGGTTTTAGATTTGAGGGGGTTTTAATTGTGTTATGATTATGAAAAGTTTGACATATTCTGTCTAGTCCTATATTATGAATTTGTATTCAGCCATACACAGATGTATTTCCTAACAAAATGGTGAAAATTTACTTAACAATTTTGAAATTATGTACTGAATGTGTGTTTGTGTGTATGTATATGATCTATATATAATATATTCAAAATTTCTTAATTTTACTTCAATGCTTATGCCAAAAAAAGGTTTATTACGTATGCAAATATTTTGTCAACATATCTCACATTTGAATATTTTGAGGTCCTTCAGTAGCTGAATTTCTATTGTTTTACTTGGATGTTTGGCACACCAACAATGCCAAAGTGAGGACATTTAAGAAATTATGCTATTGATTAACAATCATTATAACTTAGATTTAGGATAAATTGTTTTAATCAGTATTTTTAGAATGAATCAAAATATCTGATAAATTTTCTGCAAATACAATTAATCATGAAAATAACAGCTTTTTTAGTTGAATTATTTAAACTGAGAGGCTTTTAAAGTATTTTTGTTTGAAAATTTATATTGCTTAGTGTCAGTGGTGGAACAATGTATATATTGTATTCGTTAATCAAATAATTCTTTCCAGATATTTCAGTTGCCTTTTTTAAATATTTCAAAATTTAAAAAAGAACTATCTGATAGGAAGATTGTGAACATGATTTTCTTGAAGCACAGGGGCTAATAATACAAAGATAAAACTTGGAAAAAAGCTGAAAAATGGGAATATTTTCCAATTTGGAAAAATGATGAGGAAAATTATGATTATCATGACTTTCATTCTTTGTTTTTGTTTTTTTTTTTTAGATTTTATTTATTATTTAATTTATTTTTGGCTGTGTTGGATCTTAGTTGTGGCACGCAGGGTCTTCCGCTGAGGCATGTGGGCTCTTCATTGTGGTGTGCGGGCTTCTCTGTAGTTGTGGCGTGTGGGTTTTCTCTTCTCTAGTTGTGGTGCGCAGCCTCCAGGGTGCGTGGGCTCTGTAGTTTGCAGCATGCAGGCTCTCTAGTTGAGGCGCGTGAGCTCAGTAGTTGTGGTGTGCGGGCTTAGTTGCCCCGCGGGCTTAGTTGCCCCGTGGCATGTGGGATCTTAGTTCCCTGACCAGGGGTCAAACCCACATCCCCTGCATTGTAGTAAGGCAGATTCTTTACCACTGGACCACCAGGAAAGTCCCAACTTTCACTCTTTGTTCTTTATAAATTGCTCTGGTAAATTTGCTGTTCAGTACATTGACTAATAGGCTCCAAAATATTACTGAGTCTATTGAAAGCCATTCTGGAACTCAGGTAAGGTATGTAATGACTTGGAGAGTATATAGTTCATGGCCTTCTAATGCAGAAAATAAGAGAAATCTGGGAAATCACAAGTCATTCAGGTGGCGTGAAATTTTGCAGCTCTAGTAGCAATAGATTTAGAGAGTGAATGTAAAAAAAAGACAAGAGGCATTATGGAGTCTTTGTTTAAATGAATTCACAGTAAGTTTGGGAATTAACCTTATTAAGATATGGTAATATGTTATTGTAACATTTCTTCTTTGTTGCTGTTATTAACTCCATGAAGTTTAAAAAGTGGCAGATTGAAAGCCAGTGAATATGCTGGAGATCTGTGGATCTCTAGACCACATCAAGGATGTGATTCTGGGTCAGTGTAATTTCAGGATCAGCTTCAGAGATTCTGATCCAGCCTGTAGCTGGCTTAAGATGTGGTGTCTACAAGAGAAAACACTATTTTGCTAGTAAGTAAATGGCGTCTATGTGTGTGGCAGTAACTACTCAGGCTTTTCATTGTTGCCTACATAATTTAGGTCAACCCTTTTATTATGCTATTTACTGTACTTTATATATGGTGTTGTTAAAAATACAAGAAAAAAAAAAGAAATGAAATGAAAGAAAAAAGAAAAATGTAAAATAATGAAGAAAGGGAGCAAGGGAGAAAGTGAGGGAAGAAGAGAGGGAGGATGAAATGGAATAGAGTAGAGAACAGAGAAAAGGCTAGTAAGAGATTTATCTTTGTGTATAGCTCTACCTCTTATTACTGGTGTGATGTTTGGTGAAACATTCAACATCACTGGGCTGCAGTGTCCTCAGTGTAAAAAGAGAGGATATACTACTTGATAATCTTTAAAGTGGCTTTCAGACCTTTTGGTTTTGATACCATGACAATGTCTGTCTCCTTTCCCACTCCATTTTTTTGTGTGTTCTATACTTCAGACAGATTTCACTACTTCTTACCAGTCTCTAAACCATTCTAAACCATCTCCCTTTGTAGATTAATCATTGCACATTTTTTTCACACCCCTTGTCCTACAGAAATTCTACTTAACCTTCATTGTTGATCTCAATCGTCATTCCCATTGCTTCCTTGATTCTTGATGCAGGAAAATTCTCCTCTGTCTGCATTACTATAGTACTTCCTGGTTTATAGTTCTCTCATAGCTCTTAATATATTTTTATCATCCATTATTATTTGTGTAGTAATATATCTGAAGGCAGGGGTCAAATGAGTTTCACTCCTATATCTTTGATAGCTACTAGTAGCTCTTGATTATATTAGGCAGTCAATAAATTAGTTGAATGGAATTGAATTAATTATGGCATTTCTTTTGAGATATTTGTTTCGGTTGTCTTATGGAAGTTAGCCATACCAAAGCTCCCTTTCTTGAAGATAGCATGGAGTGGCAGGAAAAAAGTACAGAATAAAATCTGGATTTGCACTCCATGTTTGAACTTAATTATTGTGTGACCCTGGATAAATTATTGATTTTTCTGAGACCACATTATTCAATTCTGATGATGAGTGCTACCTACCTCTCAGGATTTTTTTTTAAAAAGAAAGGTGAGGGACTTCCCTGGTGGCGCCGTGGTTAAGAATCTGCCTGCTAATGCTGGGGACACAGGTTCGAGCCCTGGTCCCGGAAGATCCCACATGCCTCGGAGCAACTAAGCCCGTGTGCCACAACTACTGAGCCTGCGTGGCACAACTACTGAAGACCTCGTGCCTAGACCCCATGCTCTGCGACAAGAGAAGCCACAGCAATGAGAAGCCTGCGCACCACAACAAAGAGTAGCCCCCGCTTGCCGCAACTAGAGAAAGCCCGCGCGCAGCAACGAAGACCCAACGCAGCCAAAAATAAATAAATAAATAAATAAATAAATTTTTTAAAAAAGAAAAGAAAGGTGAAATAATATATTTAATGTGACTGGCCAGAGGATGTGCCCTCCAAACGTCAGTTTTCTTTTTATTACTCTTTTAGTAAATATTAGAAATTTTATTTTGCACTGCTTATTTTGTTTTATGTTAGTTTAACCTTCCTATGGAGGCACTCTTGATATCCAATTTACCTATTAAAATATAACAAGTATTCACTAATATTCAAACTAATATCCAATATTTTATCTCAATAAATAGTCTTCTATGAATTATAGCTTGAAATAATATTTTTATTAATTTTAAATCATTATGTATATAGAAATAAATACCCTCCTATTAATCAATTCATAAAATATGGACGACATGTTTCTTGTGAAAGTGACACAAAGGATAAAATGGTATTTTGAAAAATATACATAGAAACAGAGCATATGGATATGCAAGTGTAGCATACAGATTTCCATATGTTAAAACACTTTCTTCAAGAAACATGGCTATAGTATTGATAATCAGTGTGGTATGATGCCCTGATTTAATTAAAGATTAGAGGCATTCATTTAGCAGTAGTAAAAAGCCTTACTAATGTTTTAAGTATGACTTACTCTTTAAGTAGTGGTTCTTAAGCCTGGCCAAATATTAGAACCACTTGGGGAACTTTGAAAAACTTCTAATGCCTGAGGGCTCACCCAAAGGCATTGTTATTTAATTGATTTGGGGTTGCAGTGCAAACCCGAGTTTTGGGGTTTTTTTTTTTTAAGTTCTCCAATGTGTGGTCGGGGTTGAGAACTATTGCTCTCAAAGTATCAAATAAGACATTGCTTTTAAGTTCCTCCAAAACAGCTTTACTCTATGATTTTTTTTCTTAAAAAGGTGGCATAGTATGAAAGATATGTTTGCTCAACACCTAAGTTGAGTCACCTAAGCATCAAAAATTGAAGTGCCTTCAAGCAGAAACTAAATAATGCAAACTGTTTTTTTATTGGAAAGCAAGTTAGGATTCCATTTCAATGTGCTTCTTTATTGCTTTCCTATTTCTGAAAAACGATATTACAGTCCCATTGTAAACCAAAATGGGCTGAAGAAGGGTGGTGAAACATTAAGAATACTGTCTGAGTGTGGTTGGTAGAAATATCTCACCACTTAATAGTCTCAGCTTCAACAAAGGATCACACTTCAAAGCATATGATTAACGGTAATAAAAGAAAATGACAGTTTTATTTTTGCAGTAAGTTTGCATTTTTCGATTACTATAAAATTGCGGTTTTCTCTAACATAGTGCTAAAAAAACTTTCTGTTTAGGGTATTGCTTGTGAAATGATGTACCAACTTTCTACATATTAAAGTTTTCAAAATGGATTTCCCTCTCTACATTTCAGTGACCTCCAATAGATAACGTTATTATTCAACTGTAACCTCCTATTAAGATCAGAATAAAAAATAGCGACTTTAGACTTTTTTCATCCTTTTTGTTTGTTTGTTTTTGGTCCCTTCTCAGTAACTTCTTTTTTTTATTCATCTCAATTTAAAAAGATTGAGATTTATCCATCCCTGGCAATTTCCAGCTAGAAGAAACAAATTAAGAAAAAAATTAATTGACTTTATTTGCTTTAATGCTGCCAACCCATATTATCTTTCTTAAATGAGTTTGGAATTGCCAGCTTTGAGGGTATTACACTACATTTTCGGTTGCTGCCAGCGTATCCTGAGCAAATATATTTAAATCAAAGCTAAGCTTCTTAAATATTCATGTTATGCTCTTATTATGGTTTAGAGAAATGTGAAATTAATATTTGCAAACCTGTTACATGGCCAAAAAAATGTATTTGAACTGTCAGAAATGTGCTTTAAATTGATAATGTTAACTTCATTTAATAAGGAAAGGTTTCCACAGTCTTATTAGTGATGACGCATTCAAAATGTCTAATTTGTTTGTGATTTTCCAGTCACTAGAGCAATACAAATGTAATCTTTTTCATCAGAAATACATATTGGGAATGCTCCCCAGAAGGTTATGTTATTAAATGTGTAGACCCTTCCACTACATGTGCTCTATGTCTATACTTTGATTTTATAAGCACCCCTTTAGCACATATATGTTAAATTTTATTGCATTAAATTCCCCTCTTGCTTCATTGACATGTTCTTTCAAAAATATACAATTTAGAAATTTTCTATAAAACATCAACTTACTTCCCAGTAACAGGCTTTGAGGAGTCCCAACTGTTTGAACAAAGCATAAGACATCAAAAGGGAAATTATCAAGAAATGCTAAACACCAAATAATCATTACTTGAAACAATAAAGGAAGCAAAATAGGAGAAGCTGAACTCACCTTTGTATGAGCGGCAAAACTGAGTTATTCCTACTGCAGACAGACACAAGCAGGTGTATTTCATTCCTGTCTCCTCCCGCTTCCCCTTCTCCTCCTTCATCTTCTTAGATTGGTAGCATTACCAACTGCAGATTTAAAGCATCTGATTTTATATAAAACAGGTTTGTTCCTTTGACTTGCCTTCAAGACAAAGAAACACTACAGAGTTTTAAAAATTCCAGAATACTGAAAGCTATTTGTTTATAATCATGGATTTTATTGACAGTGGAATAATCTATGATATATGGGATGGAACATTTTTAAAGCATTCTGTGAGATCCTAATATAAATTCATGAGATACCAGTGAGGATTGCCAGTGTCCAACCTGTAGCCCTCACATGAGTATGGCCAAGCATGCCAGCTCTTCCCAGCAGGGGAGACCGGGAAAGCTAGTGCAGCTGTCCCAGACAAGCCACTGGTGCTGTATTATGCCTTCTGTTTAAATGTTCACATTTCAACATAGGAGACTAACCAGTTACGGCTGTGGGCCCAGTCATGAAACTGCTTAGTATAATGTGCCCTATACTGAGCTCTTTTTAGAATTTCGAAAACTAAACCCTTGGAAGGTGCAATTCAACCATTAGCTTTTACTGAATTCTACTCTGTATGTTGTAGTACTAGAAAAGTTCCAGTACATTTCTCTGTGGAGGAACCACTGGTATTTATATTTGCTTCCCTGAGCTCTACTGGGCAGAGCTTGAGAGGATTATAAGAGCATCAGTTTTAATGCTCCGCAAAGAGGATGAATTTAAATTTTTTAAAATTGAGGTATAGTTGATGTACAAATATTATATAAGTTTTCAGGTGTACAACATAGTGATTCACAATTTTTAAAGGTTATATTCTATTTATAATTATTATAAAATATTGGCTATATTCCGTGTTGCACTATATATCTTTGTAGCTTATTTATTTTATACATGATAGTTTGTACCTCTTAATCCCCTACCCTTAAGTTGGCCCTCCCCCTTCCCTTTTCCTACTGACAATCACTAGTTTGTTCTCTGTGTCTGTGAGTCTTTTCTGTTATATTCACTAGTTAGTTTTATTTTTTAGATTCCACAAATAAGTGCTATCATACAGTATTTGTCTTTCTCTGTCTGACTTATTAACCCTCCAAGTCCATCCATGTTGTTGGAAATGGCAAAATTTCATTCTTTTTTATGGCTAAGTAGTATTCCACTGTATGTATGCATGTGTGCGTGTGTGTGTGTGTGTGTGTATGTATATATATTTACACACACATATATACCACATCTTCTTTATCCATTCATCTGTTGAGGGACACTTAGGTTGCTTCCATATCTTGACAATTGTAAATAATGCTGCTATGAACATTGGGGTGCACGTATCTTTTGAATTAGTGTTTTTGTTTTTTTCAGATAAACACTTGGGAGTGGAATTGCTGGTTTTTATGGTAGTTTTATTTTTAGTGTTTTGAGAAACCTCCATACTATGTCTCAAAAAAACAGTGGCTGCACCAATTTACATTCCCTCCAACGGTGTACGAGGGTTCCCTTTTTTCACATCCTCACCAACATTTGTTATTTGTGGTCTTTTTGATGACAGCTAAGGAGGAATTTAGTATTATTGGTATAAATTTGGTGGGGTCTGAACATTTTTAGACATTGATCATGAACATTTGTATAATTCTTCATTTGATAAGAGCTACATTTCTTTGACATTCAGTGTTAGCTCTACCTTAGGATTCAAAATCAGATCAACAATGCCCAATCATCAGAACTATTTTCAACCTTTTAAATTAAAAAGTATGTTTTCAAGGTATGAACTCATACCCCATTTGTGAAATAGAGTGAACAATTTCTCTGTTCTTAAAATAATATGGTGACATTGCTAAGTCAGAATGAAAGTACTCTGTACTAAATGGATAGTGTTTTATGTAAAACATAATAATCAATTTAAGGTAACCTAAAGGAAATTTTGGTTTTAATAATATACTAATAATTTAGTATACTTTTCTAATTAAACATTTTCATTATAGAAACGGTATCACAGAAAGTTTGGAAAATAGAAACAAGAAAAAAAATCCTCACTTATAACTTTACCCCCTAACATAATTATTAGCAATTTAGTTTATTTTCTTCTAATTCTTTCATGCATTTATTTTTTCATAAACAATTTTGTATTTGGCTTTTTCACATAAGATTAAATTATACACATTTTCCCATGTTACTACAAGATCTTTATAGCCATTAGGGTTTTGTTTTTGTTTTTATTTCTTAGGTTAAAAATATTGTAGTTATCTTTAATTTATGGTCAGTTCCAAATGATTAGAAGTCCAGGATTCACTCCAAGATTAAGATTTAGCTCTAACTGTGGAACCTCTTTTTCTTCATAAAAAAAAGAATGAGGAAGGTGTCTGGGCAGAAGCTAACAGAAAGCTAATAAATGAAGGGGGAGAAGCCCAAGATACACCAGTCTATCAGTGAGCAGGTACCAGTGATAACTGGCATTGATATTTTAATATTAAAAATTATTTCTGCAAATTGAAGTTACTGAATTCACTGGATGCTCAAGGATGTCTGAGTAATTAAATGGCTTGTTTTATGCTTAGTTATACTCTCTTAGACTTTCCTTAGACTCAAACTGTGGAGATTCTTTTCTTACAAACACTTCAAGTTATGCTGAGGATCCTGGAATTTCTTCAGACATACCTGAGCATTCACTAACTTTTATATGCAATAAATGTATTATTTTTAATAATGTTGTTTCTTTAATGTTTATTTTTTTCATATAATTCTGAATTTTAATTGCTGTTTGAAATAATTTCATAAGACTATTTTATTAATGTCTTCCATACTTTATTTAGGGATAATAGGCATAGAGCTATTATTTTGGGGAGTTGTGTATGGGCTGCAGGGGATTGGTGAGGTTGTAGCAGGCTTGGGTAAGGAAAGGGAGCAGAGACTTTTTCTGGCAAAGTGGGTTCATTGCTTGTTTTTGCTCTCTGTGTTTTGTATGTCTAAAAAGAAGAAAAAACAAAAGGTAGATAATGTGTCTGGAAAGGCTGGTTGTATTGGTTCCAATGATTTTAGCAATATGTTGTATTTTGTACGCTGAGCCCCCTTTTTCCAAACAATATTCCATAATTCAAGATGTGCTTCTGGCATGACTGGAATGGGATGAGGGCAAAATTCTCAGGAGATTGGGGTTGAGAGTGGGAAGTCATTTTTTTAAAACTTTTTTTTTTTTTTTTAAACTTATTTTCTAATTGCCTCAATTCTCTGCTGAATTGTTCCTGTCTCCCTGCTTCTAGCACGCCATGGGCCAGTCTACATTATTATAACAGTGTTATAGGTACCATGTCATAAAATAATTAGACCTAGGTTAAATTTATACTTCCCAAGTTAATTTCAATAGAATATGGACATTTTGTGGAATGCTTATAAATTGAGATTGAGGGCTCAATAATTTTTCTGAATTCTTGTTTAGTGGTCCATCTACCTGGATAATACGGGTAGATAATGGTTTGATTTGAACATCTTCATATAAACATGTTAAGCCCACATTAATCTTGTGGTCCCATGTAAATATATTAAGGGTTTAGTAGGAAAGAAAATAATGCTCTTTATGACTTGATAGGATAATTTGTTTTATGTCTGTGTGTGATCTGCTTATACTATAGTACTTTGGGTGGTGGATGTGATTCATCAGAATCAGAATTACAGCTCCATAAGCACAGGGTCTGCTCGATATATAATTGAATTAAAAAGCTGGTAGTTTGTCCTGAGAAGTGAAGACTTTAGAGAAGTGAAACTCTAAAGCTAGGGTACAAGAAAACTGGAAGTTAAATGTTGATTTTTCTAGGAACCAGATGTCAGATTTTAGGGAGATCATGTAACACTTTTGGGTTTCTGTAAATTGAGTTTGACTAGACTGTCTTGAAAGTCCATTCTGGATCTGAAATGATCTTTAAATGTAAGCTTGCCCTAGTACCTGAAATTTCAACTACTGCAGTAATTTCTATGGATTAAGGTACTGTCTCCACGAAGCTTTTATTAACATGTAATATATTATTGTGAAAGTAATCCATTATCCCAGTAGGACCTACTAACACATTAGCTCAGTTTATCAGATGAGCTGCCATTCATCGGAGATGTCCCAAAGGGGTATTGGTGTGGGGCCTGACACAGAACAGGCCCTTAAGAAACACTCCCATTATTTGAAAGAGGAGATAATTTGGCATGTTTGATTCATGAACTTGATCTGGAATACAAGATAATTCTATAATAGAGCAGGTCTTGGGGGCTCTAGATACCTTTAGCTTGTTGGGCGATGGCAGGAATAGTGGCGTATTTTTAAAAAGGAAAAGAGGGTTGCTGAAAGGTGCATGCACGTTTGAGGAAACACTAAAGGAAAACTTCATTAGCATCATAACGTTTGTTTGTATATAGCCTGAATTGATAGGAAAGGATATTATGAATGCCTAGGATCAGAGCTGCTTTAGTAGAATCCAGAATTAGATACTGAAATATTTTCAATTTGAGATAGAATGTTGTTCTTGGAAAAATTTATGGTCAAACTTGCTTAGGCTGAATGTTATTTGTCCAGGACGCTACTCAGTGGCGGGACTGTGTGGGGAGGGGAGGTATGGGATCCTTTAGTTAGAGCTGTTCAGAAAATCAAATTCCAAAAAGCAGAGTGGTTAAGTTTAGTCAAATAACCAGTAATTATCTGAAATAAACATTGTCTGTATCTACCGTGCCTAGAACAGTATTTGGTACATAATAATTGCTCAAAATTTTTGTTGAGAGATTGCAAATAATAATTCAACTTCAAATGTGTATTTGGTATGTGCATGTGTGCATCTGTGTGTGAATACAACCTTAATTTGGAAAAGAAAAATAGAGGTTAAAGAAGAATGTAAGCTACTTACTATAGTTCTTATTTCATAAATCTTGGGTTCTTGCATTATTAACACTTTTTATTTTCAGTTATGTATACTTTTATATCTAAATCTTAAAAGTTTTTCATTTTTTCAGGTTTTTAAATCAGACAAGAAAAAATATGAGTTTCATAGATAAAATATAACAAAACAAACAAAATGCTAGAGAACAAATTCAGAGTTTAGATGATTATTTCTGGATTATTTGGGGGATACCCAAAGCGTAATGAAGTTAATCACATCATTGAAGCAAACTATGATAAAAATGTGGCATTTGATTTAGCTGAATTGTTGGACTAACTGCCAAACAATTCTAAAGGGAACACTCTGGTGTTTGTGTATGTATGTATGCTTAGGAGAAGCTAAGTATGTGAGTGAGTAAAATGACATGCTTATTAAGCTGCAGATATGTAACTGCCAGTAATTAAGCCATTGTATAGCTTATGAGCAAATTCTGAGTGTATATCTGTTTTTTTCCTTGTGTACATAATTTTAATATCAGCATCAATATTATAAACTAGGTAATTGTAACAGGGTATGGGAAACTTGGTGAGGCATAAGCATATGTTAATCAATTTGTACCTCTTGAAGTCACTTATTGATCACAAACAAATTCTTGATATCTTTAATGCATATTTAATGGAGAAATTGCTTTTAGAAATTCTGGCAGGATGGTAATATAACTTAACAGTATGGCACTTAACACCCCTGATATTTTTATATATATAAATATAATATTTATATGTTTATATTATATAAATCTGTGTATAATCTGTGTATAATCTTTATTAGCTAAGATAGTCTACCCATATTTTACTCTTACAGGATATTTAAATTTTTTCATAGCCAATCTTGTCTTTTTTTTTGTTTTTCCACATCTTTGTTGGAGTATAAATGCTTCACACTGTTGTGTTAGTTTCTGCTGTACAACAAGCTGAATCAGCTATATGTATACATATATCCCCATATCCTCTCCCTTTTGAGCCTCCCTCCCACCCTCCCTATCCCATCCCTCTAGTTCGTCACAAAGCACCGAGCTGATCTCCCTGTGCTATGCAGCTGCTTCCCACCAGTGATCCATTTTACATTTGGTAGTGTATATACGTCAGTGCTACTCTCCCACTTCATCCCAGCTTCCCCTTCCCCCACTGTGCCCTCAAGTCCGTTCTCTACGTCTGCATCTTTATTGTTGCCCTGCAACTAGGTTCATCAGTACTGCTTTTTAAAATTCCACATATATGCGTTAGCATACGATATTTGTTTTTCTCTTTCTGACTTACTTCACTCTGTATGACACATTCTCGGTCCATCCACCTCACTACAAATAACTCAATTTTGTTCCTTTTTATGGCTGAGTAATATTCCATTGTATATATGTGCCACATCTTCTTTATGCAGTCATCTGTTGATGGACATTTAGGTTGCTTCCACATCCTGGCTATTGTAAATAGTGCTGTAATGAACATTGTGGTACATGACTCTTTTTGAATTATGGTTTTCTCAGGGTATATGCCCAGTAGTGGGATTGCTGGGTCATACAGTAGTTCTATTTTTAGTTTTCTAAGGAACCTCCATACTGTCCTCCATAGTGGCTGTATCAATTTACATTCCCACCAACAGTGCAGGAGGGTTCCCTTTTCTCCACACCCTCTCCAGCATTTATTGTTTGTAGACTTTTTGATGATGGCCATTCTGACCAGTGTGAGGTAATACCTCATTGTGGTCTTGATTTGCATTTCTCTAATGATTAGTGATGTTGACCATCTTTTCACGCATTTGTTGGCCATCTGTATGTCTTCTTTAGAGAAATGTCTATTTAGGTCTTCCACCCATTTTTGGATTGGGTTGTTTGTTTTTGTGATATTGAGCTGCATGAGATGCTTGTATATTTTGGAGATTAATCCTTTGTCAGTTGCTTTGTTTGCAAATATTTTCTCCCATTCTGAGGGTTGTCTTTTCATCTTGTTTATGGTTTCCTTTGCTGTGAAAAAGCTTTTAAGTTTCATTAGGTCCTATTTGTTTATTTTTGTTTTTATTTCCCTTACCCTAGGAGGTGGGTCAAAAAATATCTTGCTGTGATTTATGTCATAGAGTGTCCTGCCTATGTTTTCCTCGAAGAGTTTGATAGTGTCTGGCCTTACATTTAGGTCTTTAATCCATTTTGAGTTTATTTTTGTGTATGGTGTTAGGGAGTGATCTAATTTCATTCTTTTACATGTAGCTGTCCAGTTTTCCCAGCACCACTTATTGAAGAGGCTGTCTTTTCTCCATTGTATATTCTGCCTCCTTTGTCAAAGATAAGGTGACCATATGTGCATAGGTTTATCTCTGGGCTTTCTATCTTGTTCCATTGACCTATATTTCTGTTTTTGTGCCAGTACCATACTGTCTTGATTACTGTAGCTTTGTAGTATAGTCTGAAGTCAGGGAGCCTGATTCCTCCAGCTCCATTTTTCTTTCTCAAGATTGCTTTGGCTCTTCGGGATCCTTTGTGTTTCCATACAAATTGTAAAATTTCTTGTTCTAGTTCTGTGAAAAATGCCATTGGTAATTTGACAGGGATTACATTGAACCTGTAGATCGCTTTGGGTAGTATAGTCATTTTCACAATATTGATTCTTCCAATCCAGGAGCATGGTATATCTCTCCATCTATTTATGTTATCTTTGATTTCTTTCATCAGTGTTTTGTAGTTTTCTGAGTACAGGTCTTTTGCCTCCTTAGGTAGGTTTATTCCTAGGTATTTTACTTTTTTGTTGTGATGGTAAATGGGATTGTTTCCTTAATTTCTCTTTCTGATCTTTTGTTGTTAGTATATAGGAATGCAAGAGATTTCTGTGCATTAATTTTGTATCCTGAAACTTTACCAAATTCATTGATTACCTCTAATAGTTTTCTGGTGGCATCTTTAGGATTTTTTTTTTTTTTTATAAATTTATTTATTTATTTATTTTTGGCTGTGTTGGGTCTTCGTTTCTGTGCGAGGGCTTTCTCTAGTTGCGGCGAGCAGGGGCCACTCTTCATCGTGGTGCGCGGGCCTCTCACTATCGCGGCCTCTCTTGTTGCGGAGCACAGGCTCCAGACGCGCAGGCTCAGTAGTTGTGGCTCGCGGGCCCAGTTGCTCCGTGGCATGTGGGATCTTCCCAGACCAGGGCTTGAACCCATGTCCCCTGCATTGGCAGGCGGATTCTCAACCACTGCGCCACCAGGTAAGCCCATCTTTAGGATTTTTGACGTATAGTTATCATGTCATGGGCAAGCAGTGACAGTTTTACTTCTTTTCCAATTTGTATTCCTTTTGTTACTTTTTCTTCTCTGATTGCTGTGGCTTCCAATCCTATGTTGAATAATAGTGGTGAGAGTGGACATCCTTGTCTTCTTCCTGATCTTAGAGGAAATGCTTTCCATTCTTCACCATTGAGAATGATGTTTGCTGTGGGTTTGTCGTATATGGCTTTTATTATGTTGAGGTAGGTTCCCTCTATGCCCACTTTCTGGAGAGTTTTTATCATAAATGGGTGTTGAATTTTGTCAAAAGCTTTTTCTGTATCTATTGAGATGATCATATGGTTTTTATTCTTCAATTTGTTAATATGGTGTATCACATTGATTGTTTGGCATATATTGAAGAATCCTTGCATCCCTGCCCTGGGATAAATCCCACTTGATCATGGTGTATGATCCTTTTAATGTGTTGTTGGATTCTGTTTGCTAGTATTTTGTTGAGGATTTTTGCGTCTATGTTCATCAGTGATATTGGTCTGTAATTTTCTTTGTTTGTGATATCTTTGTCTGGTTTTGATATCAGGGTGATGGTGGCCTTGTAGAACAAATTTGGGAGTGTTCTTCCCTCTGCAGTTTTTGGAAGAGTTTGAGAAAGATAGGTGTTAACTCTTCTCTAAATGTTTGGTAGAATTCACCTGTGAAGCCATCTGGTCCTAGACTTTTGTTTGTTGGAAGATTTTTAATTACAGTTTTGATTTCATTACCCGTGATTGGTCTGTTTATATCTTCTAATTCTTCCTGGTTCAGTCTTGGAAGGTAGTACTTTTCCAAGAATTTGTCCATTTCTTCCAGGTTGGCCATTTTATTGGCATATAGTTGCTTGTAGTAGTCTCTTATGATGTTTTGTATTTCTGCAGTGTCAGTTGTAATCTCTCTTTCTTCATTTCTAATTTTATTGATTTGAGTCCTCTCCCTTTTTTTCCTGATGAGTCTGGCTAAAGGTTTATCAATTTTGTTTATCTTCTCAAAGAACCAGCTTTTAGTTGTATTGATCTTTGCTATTGTTTTATTTGTTTCTATTTCACTTATTTCTGCTCTTATCTTTATGATTTCTTTCTTTCTACTTATTTTGGGTTTTCTTTGTTCTTCTTTTTCTATTTGCTTTAGGTATAAGGTTAGATTGTTATTTGAGATTTTTCTTGTTTCTTGAAGTGAGCTTGAATTCCTATGAACTTCTCTCTTAGAAATGCTTTTGCTACATCCCATAGGTTTTGGATTGTCGTGTTTTCATTGTCATTTGTTTCTAGGTAATTTTTGATTTCCTCTTTGATTTCTTCAGGGATCTCTTGGTTATTTAGCAGCACACTGTTTAGCCTCCATGTATTTTTGTTTTATACTTTTCTTTTCCTGTAGTTTATTTCTAATCTCATAACATTGTCATCAGAAAAGATACTTGATATGGTTTCAATTTTAAAAAATTTTCCAAGGTTAATTTGTGACCCAAAATGTTATCTATTCTGGAGAACATTCCATGTGCACTTGAGAAGAAAGTGTATTCTTCCGCTTTTGCGTGGAATGTCCTAAAAATATCAATTAAGTCTGTCTGGTCTATTGTGTCATTTAAAGCTCATGTTTCCTTATTTATTTTCTGTCTGGATGATCTGTCTATTGGTGTAAATGGGTGTTAAAGTCCCCTACTATTATTGTGTTACTGTCAATTTCTCCTTTTATGGCTGTTAGCATTTGCCTTATGTATTGAGGTGCTCCTATGTTGGGTGCATAAATATTTATAATTGTTATGTCTTCTTCTTGGATTGATTCCTGATCATTATGTAGTGTCCTTCCTTATCTCTCGTAACAGTCTTTATTTTAAAGTCTCTTTATCTGATGTGGGTTTTGCATCTCCAGCTTTCTTGCGATTTCCATTTGCATGCAATATCTTTTTCCATCCCCTCACTTTCTTTTTTTTTTTTTCTTTTTAAAAAAAAAATTATTTATTTATTTATTTTATTTTGGCTGCACTGGGTCTTTGTTGATGCGTGCAGGCTTTCTCTAGCTGGAGCGAGTGGGGGCTGCTCTTCGTTGCGGTGCGTGGGCTTCTCATTGTGGTGTCTTCTCTTGTTGCAGAGCACAGGCTCTAGGTACGTGGGCTTCAGTAGTTGTTGCACACAGGCTCAGTAGTTGTGGTGCACGGGTCTAGTTGCTCCGCGGCATGTGGGATCTTCCAGGACATCCCCTCACTTTCAATCTGTATGTGTCCCTAGATCTGAAGTGGGTTTCTTGTAGACAACATATATTAGGGTCTTGTTTTTGTATCCATTCAGCCGGCCTGTGTCGTTTGGTTGGAGCTTTTAATCCATTTACATTCAAGGTGATTATCAATATGTATGTTCCTATTACCATTTTCTTAATTGATTTAGATTTGTTTTTGTGGGTCTTTTCCTTCTCTTGGTTCCCTCTTAGAGAAGTTCCTTCAGCATTTGTTGTAAAGCTGGTTTGGTGGTGCTGAATTCTCATAACTTTTGCTTGTCTGTAAAGCTTTTGATTTCTCCATTGAATCTGAATGAGATCCTTGCTGGGTAGAGTAATATTGCTTGTAGTAGGTTTTTCCCTGTCATCACTTTAAATATGTCCTGCCACTCCCTTCTGGTTTGCAGAGTTTCTGCTGAAAGATCAGCTGTTAACCTTATGGGGATGCCCTTGTATATTATTTGTTGCTTTTCCCTTGCTACTTTTAACATTTTTTCTTTGTATTTAATTTTTGATAGTTTGATTAATTAATAAGTGTCTTGGTGTGTTTCTCTTTGGGTTTTTCCTGTATGGGACTCTCTGCGCTTCCTGGACTTGATTAACCATTTCCTTTCCCATGTTATGGAAGTTTTTGACTATAATCTCTTCAAATATTTTCTCAGGCTCTTTCTTTTTCTCTTCTTCTGGGACCCCTATAATTCGAATGTTGGTGTGTTTAATGTTGTCCCAGAGGTCTCTGAGACTGTTCTCAATTCTTTTCATTCGTTTTTCTTTATTCTGCTCCCTTTCAGTTATTTCTAACATTTTATCTTCCAGGTCACTTATCTGTTCTTCTGCCTCAGTTATTCTGCTATTGATTCCTTCTAGAGTATTTTTAATTGCAGTTATTGTGTTGTGCATCACTGTTTGTTTGCTCTTTAGTTCTTCTAGATCCTTGTTAAATGTTTCTTATATTTTCTCCATTCTGTTTCTGAGATTTTGGGTCATATTTACTATCATTACTCTGAATTCTTTTTCAGGTAGGTTGACTATTTCATCTTCATTTATTTGGTCTTGTAGGTTTTTACCTTGCTCCCTTATCTGTAACATATTTTTTTGTCATTTCAGTTTTTTTTCCTTTTTTGATGGTGGGACTGTGTTCCTGTCTTGCTGGTTGTTTGGCCTGAGGCATCCAGCACTGGATTTTGCAGGCAGTTGGATAGAGCCGGGTCTTGGGCTGAGATGAGGACCCCCGGGAGGCCTCACTCCGATTAATATTCCCAGGGGTCTGAGGTTCTCTGTTAGTCCAGCGGTTTGGACTCAGAGCCCCCACCACAGGAGCTCGGGCCCAACCTCCAGCCTGGGAACCAAGATCCCACAAGCCACGTGGCACAGCAAAAAAAAAAAAAAAAAGAAAAGAAAAAAGGAGTAGTACAATAACAAAGAATAAAAAACAAAATAAAATTAGAAAGATAAAAAATATATTAGGAAAAATAAAAATATAATTGAAACAACTACAAAAGATAAAATAAAACCACAACAGAAAAAAGAAAAAAAAAGTGGGGCAGGGAACAAGCCAAAAGGAGAGAACAATAACAAAGTATAAAGAATAAAATAAAATTAGATAAATAAAAGATTTATTAGAAAAAATAAAAATATAAATGCATCAACAAAAACGAATCAACAAGGTAAAACAGAACCCCAATCTAAAAGAGGAAAAAAAAAAGCCTTGGCTATGGGGGTCGAGTTTAGGTGGGGGGTGGAACTTAGGCAGGAGCGGGGTTTAGGGTAGGGCGAGACCTAGGCGGGTGGAGGGGTGACGTTTGAGTGTGGGGTGGGGGCCTAGGCTCAGGACCCACACAGCGGAAAAGGTGCTGGGGGCTGGGTCTAGGCAGGGCGACGTTCAAGCGTGGGGCGGGACCTCTGCTTAGGACGTGCACAGAAGGGGAGGGGCAGCGTGTGGAAAGGAGAGCCTCTGGAGTGTGGGGTTCCGGAGTTTGGAGGTGGGGCCCTGAGTGAGGGTGTGTGGGTGGAGTTTAGGCCCAGCACTTTGGAGGGGGTCTCCGAGTATAGAGGTGGGGCCCTGGGTGGGGTTGTAGGCACGGGGCTTGGGTTCTGCACGTCAGGAGGAAGGCTCTGAGGGCAGAGGATTAAGCCCCGGAGCCCAACAGGCTCCCAGGTGCCTACGTGGACAGGGAAAACACTGGCCCCGTTCCTTTACTTCACACCCCTCCCCCACTGTCTCCCCCAGGGTCTCCCCCGCCCTGTTGGACCCCTAACCGTGGGTGGGTCCCACTGGGTGTAGGAACTCCTCCCCTCCCCCAGCAGCCCCTCAGGGGTGCCAGTCCCGGAGGTCCGGCCTTTACTTTTGCTCCCCCTTCCCTTCCTCCCACTCCTTCAGGACCCGCATGGCTGGAGGGGGCCTCGGTGGGCAGAGGGTCAGGCCCAGGATCTCAGCAGGTTCCTGGGGGTCCAAGTGGGCAGGGGAAACTTGGCCATGCTCCCTTTTGATCCTCTGCCCTCCCAGTGGTCCCCCAATTTCCCCCTTCGGGCGTGGGATCCCTTCCCCTCCCCCAGTCACCCCTCAGGGACGCCAGTCCCATCCCACCTCCACTTCTCCTCCCCATTCACTCCCCCCACGTCCCATATCCTACCTGGTCGCTGGGGGTTCCTCCCATCCCCTTAGATGTCCGTGGTCCCCCACTGGTGCCTGGTAGGTGCCCTAGTTGTGCTGCCAATCCTATCTTAATTAACATTTTGCCTTTCAACTTCTAGAAATAAATGTCCATCTTGGTCTCTGAACAGAGACTTGGTCTCTGAACATAGCCAAGTTTTAGTTGGTTAGTTGCTAAATGCTCCAATGGGTTCTTTCATCCCTTTTATCGAATTAGGAATTTCAACTACGTTAATATTTAAGGTTTTAGTGCTTCACAAAAGGTTATTCCTTTGCATGTTTTTTTCCATACGACAGTTGACCTGGAATTAGAAAATTATAATTTCCTTTGCTTGATTAAACAGCAACTCCTGGGATGTCACAGAATCCTGTGGCAACTACTCTGAATGAAAGCAAAGGTGAAGAGCATCCAATGTGAGAGCAGAATGTTTTACAGTTAAGTTTAAAATCATTAAACCTTTCTATAATACCTTTATTTAAATGATGAAAATATAGTTAGACTTCGAAATTATTTTATTTTGAAAGGCAAAATGCAAAAGCATTTAAACCATCATTTTAAAGAGTCTTTTGTGAAAAATAAGTATTCCATAAAAACACACTGTGTTTGTTTTTAAAACATTAAAATATAGATTTGTGTTATTTAAATACACAGGAATATTAATGAAATGATCAGATTAAATTATTTTATTTTTGTTCTATATTCTATAATTTTTTTCCTTTCTGGGAGGAGATATAATTTTCTTAAAGAAACTTTCCAGAAAATTCTTAACATTAACACTATATATTGTTCATATTGTTATTATGCAACTGACTTATCCCATCACAACATGTGAAAAGCTGTGAACCAATCTCTTTTTAGCCAGGTTTGTTAGATACTTCCTTGATAGGACTATTCATTCATTTAATTCAGTGTTCCTGATATTTTTCACATTTTAATACACATAGAAAATGATCAGATTACCTATGGCTGAGTGGGGTAGACAGAAGGATGAGGATGCTGGTAGGTGAAGGTTGCTGGCCCAGGACTTGGGCCACCTTTGCCTCCCTCGGGGCATCCCCCCAACCTGTGCACAGCTGAGCGGCTGTGGTGTAGGTGACGCTCTCTGAGTGCTGATGGGCCTGGATTCTAGGCAGCGCGGACACAGAGCTCCATCAGGGTCAGGACCGTCTCTGTATTCTGTGCCTCCCACACAGGTGTTCACTTGGTAAAACCTGGCCCGCTTCTGCTCTGTAACTGGGCTGAGCCTTTAAGCAAAAAGTGGGGGGCCTTTGCCAGTTCCCGGTGAGAACGCCTCGTGAAGAGCTAGAGTATGGTTGACATTGGTTTAAAATATTAAACTGGATCTTTTTTGCAATTACGAACCCCAGTTTTCACAAAGTACAAAAGTACAACGTGTCAAAATTGTCATTTTTTCAAAGTTGGAGGCCTAATAATAGGAAAAACAAAACCTTCCTTGTCTGCTGGCTTCTGCTTCTGTGCTATTCTCGGGTAGGGGCTAAGGCACCCGCGCTACACCTTCTTTGCAGGAATGGGTTTTTTCTTCACCAGAAGCGCAACTGTCAGCACACATGTAATGAAAACTATCCATGCATGATTTCTAGCCCAATTTGGCAGACTCCAAGGGTCCTTTGAAAGGCAGCTGACATTTCTGATGATTACCTAAATTGAACCTTTTAATGTTGTCATTTTAAAGCATGTGAGACTCAGTCCAAAGAGGAAAAAGAGTAATAGCTGTTACTTACTTACTTGTAATGTCATATATATTACATTATATATTATAATTTCTGTTGATGTGGAAGAAACCATTTAGTCTTCCATTTAGAAGGCACAAATACCTTTGCTATGCATCTTAAGAAAACCCATTATGATATGCTTGTATCGAAATAACTTTCCCAATCTTTGTCAGTAGTATATTCACATTATAGTTCTATTCACAAAGAGACTAAACACTTTTTTAGAAGGCACAGCTTATTTGGACATTAATAGTGATCATTATTCCTACAGGTGGATCTTAACTATGCAAAAAATAAACTTTATAGGAAATTTCAGATTAATAGTTTTTCAACTATATTGGACCATTTCTGGTGGCCAATGAGCAAGTCCCAAAATACAGAGGCTCCCTGCAGGGTGTCCTCAATGCCTGCCTCATTTTCTCACACTTTAAGGGGTGTTCTGCTTTGAAGCATGGAGATTGCATACTGCTTGCTCTTACCCTCACCTGCCATCCTCCACGTTCTGCCCCTACTATTTCTCCTGCTACTTCCTTCTCTCCCAGTTGTCTAGATGTGCCGTGACAATTTCGAAACCATAGTTAAAATATCGCCTCCTCTGTGAAGCCTTGCCTAGCTTCTCTCCAGCTTTATATCCCCAAAGCAGAGTGTCACTGTGCTCTCCCTGGGGCCTTTTAGGTCTGTTTATACATGGACCCATGTTCAAAGGAGAAGAGACATTCTTCCAGAGTAACCGTTTTATAGACCTAAGAGCCAGTATAGAACATTCTGATAGAACTAATGTAGAGAATAGGTGTTATTCCTCAACTTGAAGTTTGTTTCTTCTTGAGTAGAAGAATAGATCCTAAAATAAACTTATTATATTAGTAATGTAACACCAGTTTAAAATCTAATTTGTAGCAACAAGCATTCCTAACACTGACAGGAACTGTTGCAAATAAACTAGAATAGTCCTTTGCAGTTTGGATTACTTTTTTGATGTAGTAAGAATGATACAGTGCATCAACGCTTTGGCCCAGTTCATCTAGAGAGAGAGGTATTTACAACCCCATCCTGGAGAAATTAGCATTTAATCTTTGAACAGCAGCGGGTTATCTCCATGTAGAGAATCTTCGATTGTCACTATGCAATTCCTTCATTTTCTCTGAAGGACACCTGGAAGCATTAAATATGGGTTCTCCAAGATCAGATTTAGTGTCCTTAGGAGCCTGAGGGAAAGCACAAGGATATTCCCGACAAGTCAGGTTTTTTTTTTTTTTTTTAACTTTGATGAGAAGTCATCTGTCTTTTTTATTTTGGTGTTACAACAAATTGACACCTTGTAATGAAGTTTATGTCGGTAATCATTTTATGATGAGAGTTAGAGGCGGCATATAACTTATTTTTAACAGTAGTACTTTTAGTACTGGTGTGTGTGTGCCCACTGTGTGTGGATTACTGTAGACATATAACAGGATGATATGACATAGAAATATAACAGGATAACACAATGTGGAGATGAAGTGATAGCTCTTTTAATGTACTTTAAAGCAGAAGAGTTAGCTCATTTCCCAGTTCATAAATCCTGGAGATGAAGCCATGTGGACACATACATATTGTCTCTGGGTGCTTATATCGGTTTTCTGTTGCTGACATAACACGTTATCTTACAGTTCTGTAGGTCAGAAGTCCGCTATGGGTCTCACCAAAAATTAAGGTGTCAACAGGGCCGAATTTCTTTTCGAGGCTCTAGGGGAGAATCCTTTTCCTGCTTATCCCAGTTGTTGTCACCTTTCTGTTCCTTGTGGTTGTAGGAATGATATCCTGCTTATTTGCTGGCTATCAGCTGATAGCTGTTCCCAGGTTCTAGATGCCACCACATTCCTTGTCTCATAGCCTCCTTCCTCCTTCTTCAAAGCCAATAATGGCTGATCAGGTCTTCATATTGTGTTTTTCTGACACAGCCATGAAAAGTTCTCAACTTTTAAGGATCTGTGTCATTAGACTGGGCCCACCAGGAGGATCATGATAATCTTCCACATCACCTGGTCCACACTCTTAATCACATCTACAAAGTTCCTTTTGCCATGAAACATAACATATTCACAGGTTCAAGGGTTAAAGACACAGACATCTTTGGGAGGCTCTTTTTCTAACTATCACAATGCTGAAGAAAATGATCTTAATAGTTGTCAGTTGCCAAAAACCTTTTAGCATTAGAATACCAGTTTGGGTTAAATTGGGCTAAAGAAAAGGACTGAGTAAAAACTTAGTTTTGTAAGTACTAAAGCCCAAGTCTTTTGAACTTCTAATGCTTTTTCTACAGAACCAACATATTAGTGTTATATTCCCTGACATTTTAGCTGTTCTCAAGATGTGTGAGGCTGAAAATTGCTTCCCAAGTCTGTTTGGTTTTGAATCTCAGTTCTGACTTACTAGCTGTGTGATCATGGGAAATCATGTAACCTTTCTGTGCCTAACTTCACTTAGATAAAATAGAGATACTAATAGTATCTATTTTGGGATGTTTAACGTTAATATGTTAATATATTGTTCAGCTAGAATTATTAGTACCTAGCACTGTATAGGAGTTATGTATAATTACCATAGAACCATATATTGTTACCAAGTAACCCTAAAGCCCTTTATTTAATGTTGTTGTTGTTTTTTCTAATATAACAGTATCTGAAACTGGATCCAAGTAGTTTTTTTTTTTTTTTTAATTGATGGCTGGTTGGAGAAAATCATGAGAAATTGTTGTTTTAAAGTTGACAGCATATTTTCTGTTTCTCAGGAGAAGGTTGAATTCACCTAAAAGGGCAGAATGTCCCTTTGTTTTTCGAAAAAAAAATGTCACTTGGCTTTTTCTTTTGGCAAAAGTAACATCAAAATGCTGTTCTAAAATACAGATCTTCAAGATATTGAGCAACAAAATTTCTCTGCTTTACAGTATAATTTTTCTTTTTTTAAATTGTAGGTACAGGTACAGGTGCATATTAGAAATTATCTTTCCTGTTAGGAAATAAAAAAAGGTTGTCTCTTCTGGGACTCTGGGTGACTAGAAAGCCAGAATTTGGGAAAAGAAAGCCATGGTGAAGGGCTTGTGGCTGGGATGAGGGTAGGACAGGCATGGGGAATGGAGAGCCAGTTTGTGCATCATCGTGGCAGGCTGGGACTAAGGAGATGGCTGGAGTCTTAGCCTGTAGACCTTGAGGACCTTCATATCTATAGTCCAATTTTAATCTTTGTTTATGATTTGAAATTTCCCAAAGACTAGAGAAATGTCTCATTTTACACCCTGGTCTGCTTTTTATCTGTGCTTTGGGGAGTTAAAGTCAGGCCCACCTATGCCAGTGTTTTTAAGGAATTTGTTAAGAGCAAGTTAGCTGGTATAGCCCAAGTGCAGGCAGAATGGAGAAATGAGAGGTTGTGTGCTGAAGAGCAGGGCAGGGGATTGGATTGGGCTTCTGCCCAAGGGGACAGTTAACATTCAGCCTTGATTGCATATATCCCACAGGGATTCCCACAGCTATGGGGGGCATGGTTAGTGAAAGGTGGGGATGGGCTGGGAGGACTGCTAAGTGGGTCTTACAGGGAAGAAGACTTCTAGCAACTTGGAACACCTGTGTTACCTAAGGAAAGGAGTCTCTTATATAAGCAAGAGTTTATAATGTTGAAGGTTATTGTGTTAAAAAAGCAAAGACCTTCCTTTTTAGTGATCCATTAAAACACCATAGATTAGCAGTTAGGCATTTTAAATATTGCAGACATTTATCTTTTTGGTAAACTGTCTATCGAAATGTTTTGTCTGAAATTTGAATGAAGTACAGCATTATGACAAATCATCATTTCAGATACTATTAAAATAATCTAGTAACTTAAATAAGGACATTTTAAAGGCAGTGTTTTAAAGACAAAGTCTCCACAGTCTGTAAGAAGCCACATAAAATGTATGAATTAAAAACAAAAAAGAAACCATAATCTATTCCTGAATATCTCTGGGTAGCATTTGTTGATCATGATATTACTTGCTAAGTGCCTTCTTATGATTGTGATGGTTACTACTATTTTTTTAAAGAAATTTGTGATGAAAAAAGTCATTTGGTTTTCCTAATTAAGAGTTATAGAATGTCTTGATGCCAGACATAATGTTTGGAATGGGACTGAAATTGGAAGAATATAAATTGTGTTTCATGTTCTACATTGCTTGTCTGTACATCAAATGAGAAAACTCAGTTTCCACTGGGAATATGCTACCTGGTCTTTTGGAGTAGTTCTTAAAATCAATTTTGAGAGAATGGTTTAAAATGCCATATCCCTTTCTCAGGGAACCACTTCACATACACATGAGATGAGAAGGTTCTTTCCTTGCAGGCATCTCCAGGAATGTGTCTCCATTCAAGAAGAACTCCAGGGTCCTAACCTCCACCATATGGAGAGAGTCAGGTCAGGGGCACAAGGCAAAGAGACTCCACCATATCTAGAGAACAGTATTTCCTAAGGCTGGTTCTGAGGAGCACTAGTCCCACTGACTATGGTTGTGTTAATCCAAAAAAGAGTTCACCTGGAATACTGGATTAGATTAGATTATAGACTTTTCCTTGCTGTAAGAATTCTCAGTTCCTTCAAAGCATTAATGTGTAGAGCACATCTCTCAGAGAAGGTGGTAAGCTATAAGGTATACAAGGTTTCACAAAAGTACTTGATTATATCATCCCCTCTTTTTCGTGGGGGTATTTATATTTTATTACTGGGAACCCACTTAGGTGGGGTGTCTGTGGCTAGGATTAGCAAAGGAGTGCACATGGAACAGAGTACCAGCACAGGTTTGGAAGCTGGCAAGGCAGACAACAGGCAGAAAGCAGACTAGCAGGAAGATGAGATACCCTACACAAGATCAGGTCAGCCTAAAGAGAAGGTCAGTGTCCTTAGCAATGATAGGGTTCAGTAAGTGATGTACAGTAAAGGGATAGATGCATAAAGCAGGGTTTGATTAATGAAACAACTTACTACTCCAGATTTCAGACATTTTTTTGTGTTTTTTCTCAGTGGAACAGATATAAACCTTGCCTATAGTTAAAGGCAATTGCATTGAACTGTGTTAAAATTTTTACCACACTTTTTTATGAAAAGACTTTTTGGTGGATTCTTCAAGGTAGAACAACATATGCCTTTTAAGGGGCTTACACTTGGCAGAGTTGGAGTACATAGGGTATTAGATCAATAGTTCTTTGTAAGCCAATCTTGATAACAGGACTCCTAAATTCTTTCTCCACTATATCATTACCTGCAGCAGTTTAATTGACGTGAAACGCAAAATGGCCAAGGAGGTGATATCTGAAAGCAACAGATCTTGGCTTTCCTTGGGGAACTTATTATGAAAGCATATTCTCAGACCCCAGATTTAAAGAGTCTGACCTAGTAGGTCTGCAGTAGGATCCAGGGCTCTCCATTTTTGATGAACTATCTGTATGATTCTGAGGTAGGAGGCCCAGGGACCACTCAGACCACCACCGAGGAAACTGTCCTGAAACCTTTGTGATAATAAAAATATCCCTCCTCTATCTGAGGAATATCAAGCAGGATATTTGGGTTATTTAAATCAAAGAAATTCAGATATATTAAGATTGCAGTCAGGTCAAGTATTTAGCAGCATTTCACAGAAAGAAAATTATCCTCAATTTGGAGAATAAAATTAGATTAATTAAAGTCTTATGGAGGTTGAGTGCTCTTTTGACTAGAGGGAGCGATGTCTAAAAGCATGAGGTAAGATCATCTTCCCAAGTGAGCTCAAAAACAAGAACAGCAAGAACAACTATAAATCAAAGACAGGTTTTATTTAAATCTTGGCCTCTAGTCAATGTTGTTGTCATTGACACTTTAGGCTGTTATGGTTCACACTTATTCGGTTGTTTCCAAAATATTTGCTTCTGTCATTGCCAGTGTTCTTAATTTGTCAAATTATGTCTTTCTGGGTCATGGTTTCATCACCTTGAAAACTCTTCAAACTTCATCTATCCATTGAAATTAAACTGACCTATTACTGAATTTATTCTGTTTACCTCAGAGAAGCACAGTTGTACTTTATAAATGTATAAGATTTAATACAGTATTCATTAATATGCTTCTATTTTATTAATTTAATTTTGCATAAAAAGGAAAACAACTAGTATGAAATTTGTGCTGTATTTTTATAACTTGCTTAATATCAGCACGCTATTATTGTTAGTAGCATTTCAATGAGTTGAACAGCACTAAAAATGACCAAAACTCACTAGGGAGTTCCTTGCGTGCTGCAGCTTATAGCGTCCAGTTACTTCACAATTAGTAGTCAGTTGCTGTATAAATAAAACCATTTAGAGTTAGTGGAAACATCTTTGTTGGTTATTTTGAAATATTAGTATTTTAAAAATAAAATCTGCCTCATTGCCTCAACTAGTCATGACACATATTATCATCTTTCATTCGTCCATTTTCCCAAAGATAAATAACTCATGATGTCAACCTTTATGGAGAGCAAAGGAGGCATCAACTATTTCAGGCAACTGCAAAAGCTCTCTTGTACTCTGAAAGAGTGAATGTGCTTTCAGGATGTTTAGAAGAAAACCCTTGCAGATGATGAAGGTAGAAATCTAGAAATGTTCTCTGTTGGCTACTTGCTGTTGACTGTGGAATTAGAAACATTTACTTCTTGACCAATTAGAATTTAAAGGATGGATGAAATTTAAAGGTGTTCATTTATTGCTTTCAAATAACTTATAAAAATAATTTCCTTTCTTTTGAGATCTGATCTAAGCACCTGCCAATATACATACATAGTAGTTGTGTCAGGTGATGCAAGAAAATGAAATGTCTATTCATTCATTTCTGATTTGGCAAGTTACATATCACAAGATGTATTTTATACCCATTTCCAGCAACAGAAATATGCTTTTATTGTATAATTTAAAGCCATCTTTTATTGTAAAATTTTAAACAAATTGGAAATTTGTTAAAATTGAATTGTTTCTGGACCAGAGAAAACACTATGAATGGGGAATACATATAAATAATTGAAAAGTGTATAAGAGAAGAAGCCAAGAATTCATTTGCATTTTTGAATAAAGCCAAACTTTCATTTAATTATACAGTAGTGGGCTTTAAACATATATCTTTAGTCAAGTCTGTAAAACTGCCAGATGCTAAAGTAACATAGATAGGCCAATTATAGATTGTGTTTTATTAACATAATCGAAGATTTTCTAAAAGATAAAAAGGTTTCAAGGTTTGGATCAGAGACAAGGTTTTCAGTGCCTCTGTATAGCCTGGTAAATATGCACAATGATTCAAATGTCGAGTAGGGCAAGCTAGAGTCTTTCATCCGTATTTTAACTAGTTGACAAAATCAGGGCTACAGCTCCTATTACCTAATATTGCCCTTACCCGGTGTAGCGGAAAAAAAGAGGGGAAAAAATTCCTGGTAGGACACCGCTAGGGAAAGATTTTTACCCTGAATGATAACATTTTTAAAACGTCTATCTACTCTATTCCTGCCTTTTTGTATCATTCAAGTTCAGCAACATAGTAAGATATAAATGTATAAACCTCATGCTATACATTAGTTTACATACTGACTATACATATGACACCTCCTATAGTGAAAAGTAATCTAGATTCTTATTTCATATATGGGCCCCCAGTAAGTGCTGCTCCCATAATCCTTTCTCATCTTTTTCCCTAGATTCCTTCCATTAGTTCAGTTTCAATATCTATTCCTCTACTAAAGCTTAACTTTATATGGAGACATTCAGTTTTAAAATTTCTGTTTATATTGGAGGACTAGATCAAATGCAACTCTAAGTTCTAATTCCAGATAACTTTTTATAGTCTTTTTTTACTCCATACCTTTTTATAGTATGCTTTACTTGGACCAAAAATTTCAGTTACTATCCATGTGAACTACAATGGAAATTCTAGGCAGATCTCCGTTTAGTAATAAAAAAAAATGTTGAAAATGTTCTAGACAAAAAACTTCTAAATGGTGGATGGCTACCTCCTGTGGTTTTTAGTTTGCTTTGGAAACAGGTATGAAGACTCTTTCCTTTTTGAAACAGGTACTAGGATGTATTCCTCTGTCCAACTGCCCTTACTGGTTCCTGACGTAATGTAACAGGAAATGGAGAAGGTAGAGACCTTTTGCAGGTAGAATCAAGGAGATCTCCTTGAACCATAATAATCCAACAAGCGGCAGAGTTAGGTAATATGCTCTTCCAAATTCCATTAAGAGAAGAAACCTTCATATGTTATAAGGTGCCATATCATAATAACCCCATCTTTTCTCACTTGCTCCTTCCCTCTACCTCTCCCCCCAGCACAAATCATTTGCATTCGTTTTGTTGAACAACAGTGAATGCAGACCCATGGGGTGAGGAGTGAGTATCCAGAGGACTGCTCCAGTTACATTGCTGCCATTGGAACGCAATAATTGGAAATATTTAAATAAAGTTTGGATAGTCCTGCTTCAGAAATGTTGAAAGGAAGATCTTACATGAGTGAGAAGTTTACTATATGTTCTTTGGTCATCCACCAGCTAGAATATTCTGTGGTTGTAATCCCATACCAGAGAAAATAAGAAGGTTAAGTCAAGACTACTGGAACTTATGATTTCAGATTTGTTGATCACTGTCCTACACTATTTTAACACATGGGATACTATGTATCATTTTTATAAGATTGAAACAATGTGCAAATGAAAAAAAGGGAGAACTGTTACTGGAATGCAAGACAGGACAACTATCTTCCTCACACTCCTTAATGCAAGACTCAACCCAGTCAAAGGAAATTATTTAAAATAGATGATATCATTTCTTTTTCTTTTCTTTCTAGAAGATGTAAATTCACGAGGCCCATTTAGGTTAATAGACTGTCCAGATAGAATTTCTGTTATTACCGATAAAGAACTGACTTGATTGATAAGTACAAAAACAATGAGGTTACACATTTGTAAAGGCAGGTTCATTTAACTCTCTGACTTCAGTAGACGGTGGGATATGAAACCGAAAATGGTCTTGTTTTAACCATTCAGTATTGAGTGTTCCCTTTCCATCCTTTAATGATACCTTGAATAGATTCCATAACTTTCCAGTCACTTTAATTCTTTAGAGTCAGTCCAGTGTAATGCTCACTTCCACTTCATCCTGTACCATCTTCCCTCTGCACACTTGAGGAGGGGTGCGTGGTCTCTTGCAGTAGCACAGGTTCTGAGGGTATAGTCTGCTTCTAGACACTTCCTCTCTTCAAGGCCTGGCTCCTCCAGGATGTGGAGGATTGAGAGGCAAAACGATGAACACTCTCCTTTTCTGTCACTGTGGTCCTAGTTCTTTCCGTTGATGGTCAGTGATTCTGGGGCTAACGCTACCTGATGCTCATGCCCTCTGTGTGGCTGGTACACATACACGTTCTTCAGGGGCCCCGTGGGGACCTCCCACTGGACAGGCCCTTGGCGAGGGAGGCTTGACTTCTTCCAGTCTCCCGCATTAGATCTGCCTCAGACAGTTGAGCAGCTTGCTTCTAGGGTGTCCTTACTGGTGGATCGCTCTCTTGGATAGAGTACCAGCAAAATGACTTGAATGTGGCTCTTTTCTCCTGACCTGAGGGACACTCCTACATCCCTTCAGGGCAGCAGGTGGAGTGTGAGATGCTTTACCTACCGTAGCCCCTCTCTCTTTGCTCTGCCATCTCTTTGCATGTCTCTTTTCTTTGCTCAGTTACGTATGGGGACAATCAGGAAGTTTGTTGTCCAAGCAGATTTCTAAGTGAGGAGCAAAATGCCAGTCTTTCTTCTTGGAGGAGGCTTCTATTTTTAGGTGTCATTCTCTTTAAAACAGCCCTCACACATACACAAGCACTTGCTTTGGAAGGAGAATTCTCCTTTTTCTCATGCTGATTATGAAAATCTCCTCTTTCTTCCTAAGTGCTCTTATGGATCCTGGGGATGGGGGAAGGGTAGGGGAATGGTTTCTTTTGGAAAGGTGGGCTCAAGACCTGCAGGAGGGTCATTATCTTCAGACTCAGTGAGTCTTTGTCCTCAGTCTGTGAGCTTAGTCACAGATTTCTGAGAAACAGGAGATTCCCTATTCACTACACTTCTGCACATTGACACTAAGCTGTACAAGGAAAATAGGAAGAAAGCAACCTAACAAATTCTTAGCTAACTTTTTTTTATAGGACAATAGCCAATATTCAACATGTTTTGTCTATCAGATATTTTACACATGTGAACACATTTAGTGGCCTGCATGATCTACAGCACAACCATGACGTTATAAACACCAGTATACTTTTGGGAAGAAATTATTAATTTGACTACAGTAACTCAAATATAAATGCTACCTTTTGATGTATTCTTTTTATATCATTATGCAAAGTGATAGCTATGGCTGTGTCAGTCCCATATTTTTTACTTTCTTCTATTAGTGTACAACCAGCATGCTGTGTTTGCAAGTGCATTGGAAAGAGGCCTGGACTTAACATCAGAAAACCAGAGTTCAAATCTAGCCTCTTCTGGGTAACTGCATTGCTGTGTGACTTTGGGCAACTCCCTTACCTTCTTTGGACTTTAATATTTAGTATCCTTATGTAGAACACTTTGTTAGATTACTTAATATCTCATTTTATGCGTAGTACTAATCATAATTATTTAGAAAACACTATTAAGTTAATAATGTGCTTGCTCAGTGTTTGCCTAGTGTCACATGATTTTACTGATAATTTCATAATGATTTGGTGTCTGTAACTTTGACACAATCCTGTTAAAATAGACCTTTAGATGTTTTCAGCTAAATTACTGCCATACAACAACTTAGATACAGAGTGTTAAACATATCTTACGGCTGAACACCCATCATAAAAATGACTTTAAACATTATAAAGAGTTGTTTACATGAAACTGAGATGCTTTGATTTTTGTTTAGGATCTATCTCTTTTTTAAATTAAATTTGGCATTGAGGTTTCAGTCTTGCAGTTATTATTTGAGAAGTGTGATATATTTCTTTAAAATATTTAGTTTCCTAATTCATTAACTGGGTGGTTTAAAGATCATTAGACCTTTAAGCTTGCTAATGTAACTCAAGCATAAGCATATCTGCAGGTTTTTTTGTTTTTTGTTTTTAATTGAAGTCTAGTTGACTTATACAATATTAGTTTCAGGTGTACAACATAGTGATTCTATATTTTTATAGATTATACTCCATATAAAGTTATTATAAAACATTGGCTATATTCCCTGTGCTGTACATAAACATCCTTGTAACCTCTTTATTTTGTACCTAGTAGTTTTTACCTCTTAGTCCCCTTCACCTTTTGGCCCTCCCCCAATCCCTGTCCCCTCTGGTAACCACTAGTTTGTTATCTGTATCTGTGAGTCTTTTTCTAGTTTTGTTATATTTGTTCATTTGTTTTATTTAGGTTTGTATTAATTTGAGAGAAAGTCTTTCCATTTAGTATGCTTCTCTTTCATTAATAATGCAAGTTTAGTTTATTACGTATTTATATGAGTAGAAAAGAGGCCAATATTTTAAGCATATAAGATGAGCTGTATGTCCCATATAAGTTATGGTCTCTATACAAAGTTTTTCTTCAATAAAGGATGTTTTCCTGTTGTCATACCACATTTGAAATATAGTTTTTCTCTCAAGATACTTAGATGCTGGATTTATAGTGTTAAGCATGTTTATTGTTATTTATCCTAGATTTAGTCACAGCATTTGTTTGCCATAGAGCAATGTGTCTTCATCAGTTATCTTTTTTTTTTAATGGTATGTTTGTGATTGACGGTATCTGGATTTTTCATTAAGGCTCTTCTTTAGGAATAGCTTTCCTTTTGGGAATTGCAGCACCAAAAGATTGCCCTTTCAAAGACATTCTTTCCTTTGTGCCTTATTTTTTGTTTAAATTTGTTTTCGCTATAGAGATATAATACTGTTTAGAAACAGTGATACTGAAGATTACCTTTTGTTCTGGTATTTTTCAAAATATCCAGAGTTATTTATTTTGACTTTAGTATTCAGTATAGAGTCCTAAGAGACACATCATAGATTTTCCATACTGAATACATGCATTTAAAATGAATGCATCCATAACATGTTTACAGAAATATAAAGGTACTGTTTTTTTTGTTTTGTTTTGTTTTTTTCTTTTAAAATCAGGAAAGCCTCCCATGGCTTGACAGATAAAATGTACAGCCTAAAGACTATTCAAAATTCATGAAGTTTGTGCAGACCAAAATTTATTATAAGTGTATGAATAAGAAACAATTTCCATTTTAGGTTCTTTTTGAGCAGGCACAATACATAATTACAATTAGCTGATTGGCAGCTATTCCTTCTAGTGATCTAAAATCATTATGCAGTTTGTTGCACTGTCCGCTTTCAAAGTTCTTTGATTGCTAATTTTAAAGAATGACATTCATTTCAGGATGAGAAATGTTACATATTCAGAATTGGAAAGCAACAAATCGTATTCATTTTTAATTTTTTAGTTTAATAGAAACTTCAGAATAGATGTGAGGAGGGAAGAAAAAGAGATTTAATAACTAAAATTGAAACTGTCTCTAATTGGTCATATCTTGTGTTTATTCAGCCCATTTTAAGGAAGTTCTCTCATTTCTGCATGATTTTTTACAATACATTTTTTTCTTTTATTTCTGAGACTTCAGCCCTACAGTAAAAAAGTGCTTTTTTTTTGTTTCAGGCAGACAAAAATAACAGTAATTTAAAAAAAACTCTGTGTTTAATTCAGAATCTGATATACTACATCAGAAAGGTGGATTAAATAATTTATTTCGGCTTTGAGGTTTCATTCGCTCACTGCTTCTTTTAGAATTTTAGGAATTTTAAGGCTTCTAGCACAAGTGGCACCCCAGTTTTTCTCTGTCTTCCTATTTCCCTACACATGACATGGATTTGGTAAACAATTAGAATGCTTCTTTGTTATTGAACAACATAGATAGCAGTTATGGAAAACATTTAGTTGGACTTAAATTACAGTGCTAATCGTTGGTCTGCTACAGTGCTTTAGTTGGTCTGGCACTATTTATTAGAAAACAATTTTCTTTCAGCAAACAAAGCAGGAATTAGAACTGAACTAAAAATTTTCAATGACTAGTTCTGATAGACTCTACTTCACGCCTTTGAGACAGCTTGTATTTTTGTTTCAGAACCAAATAACAACTAAATCAATTGGTTCTATTACTAGTTATGGGTCTTGTTTTTTGCCCATCTTTCCAACCTACTGGATGCCCTTAGGTTTGTAACACATTTTATTTGTCTGCTTTGTCATAAAGTAAAGCACTTATATTCATAGCTTTGAGGAATAGATGTGGTGGTAGATCACTAAATGGGAAGCACAAAAAAGGAGTAGCAGATGTTGCTTTTCTCATGTTGTCTTGTTTTACATATCACAAATTAAACTCGTATAAAATTTTGTAGGAATATTGGGCCATGCATACTCCTACTGTTAGATAGCTGAAACAAAACAAAACAAAACAACCAAACAAACCTTGCTGCCCAGTTCTTTTTAACTTATCAGCTGCATGGCTAATAGTCTAGTTCTTTTAATGCCTCCTCTCCCCGACAGTCCTACTAGTGAATCCTGGATGGGGTGTTTGCAGAGAAGGTAGTTGCAGTGTGGGTTGGGGTGAGGGGGTATGAAAAAGAAGCAAAACTCTATTTGCTGGGCCAATGCGACCCCCAAAAGAGCTGTGATTATTTGGGATTGAATCCAGTGTTACTACTGGACTGTTCATTTAAAATAATCTAATTGACTGAATACATAATAAAAAAAATCTTGAGATTAAGACCTTTAAAATTTATTTACAGTTAGAAAGGAAATGTTCTAATCACTTGGAAATGAAGCTTTCAAAATGCAAGGGCTTTGTTTATTAAGCCATGCAGAGTATTAAATGGGATGCTTGTTTGAGGAGGGCCACAATAGCCAGAATATGGGGAAAACCTTTAGCACATATTTCTTACGTAGTGTCAGTCTTATTTATTTTTAATATAATAAATGTCCTAAAGATTTATCTGGTCAATTAAAATATTTGACTTATTATGAGAACTTCAGACTTGAATATTGTGCTTTGCATTTTGCTGTGGATTTTTCTAATAATATACTATGAAGGCCTTATGGCTTTAAAAATCTTATTTCTATGATAATCATATTCCAAGACCCTTACCCTCTATTTCATATTCCTGCTAAGCTTTTACATGTATCACTGTTAATCTAAGTCAGTGAAGTAAATTCAGATTCCACAGGAGCAAGATAGAAGAGTGGCATGTTTTCTTCATTTTGTGCTTTCACTCCCCAAATTGCATTGTGCAAGTTGGATATTAGGTAACTTTTATAGGTAATGCAATTATTTGATTATGTATGATAGATACCGTTTAAAAGAAAGCTCACATAATACTGTGTATCACAATATCTACAGTTATAAATTTTGGGGAAATCTACAATGTAAATCTTGATAACAGTGATTTCTTTCCTACTCTTGCAGCTGACAGATTTTTCTTCTTCCCATAGTCCTGTGCAAGCAAACACTTCAGTGCTTCATTACATGGATCATTTGTGCTTCCTAGATAACCAGAAGATGTTAACACTTGTGTTGATCAATTATAGACTTCCCATGAGGCCTTAGAAAAAGAATTCTTGAAAGACATTCTTATCTGCTTTGCCTGACTCTCTCTGTTGACTGATAACACATCTAAAGGCTAATATGTGTTAGAAGCTGACACGCATTTAAGGAAGGTGTATTGTGCCCTAGAGAGCTGATGCTTTCCTTCACTGACTAGAATTTTATCATCCTCTTGTGTCTAGTGAATTTAGAAAAGTCAACTTGGTGGGCAAACACATAACTGAATTTGTTTTTTTTTTTAACATCACAAATATTGTATTTGTTTGAGTCCATCAAAATGATATGTTAAAATTGCTTGTGAAATGTGTTAGAGAGAATGTAGTTAAAAGGAATTATTTTGGCTAAGACAAAAAAAGTTGTAGACTCTAAACTTTAGTCACTTTAAAAGTTGGATTACATTTAAGAAATTTATAAATTATAAACAGCTATCTTATAACTTTAGTGTCTTTGTCTTTGATGAGAACTTTTGTTTCTGTTTTTGGTTTGTTTTGCCTTGTTTCTGTTAGATTTTGTGTTGCACTTTTTGAAGAGTTCAGGGCATGCTACAGTTCTTCTGTCTTTCTATAAGCAAAAGGAAGGAAAGTTGCATAAAGTATTCAGTAATCTATTGATATATGGCACTATTCGGTAGATATGAAATGTTTTACTGACAAAATTTATACAGCCTTGGAATTTAAATCTAAAAATGGCAATGTTTCTGTGGATGAGTGGAATGTAAAGAGGAAGACATATGAGAATGAAACTCATTAATACTTATACAAATTGACCAAAATTTTAAAACCTGTGCAGATTAAGAGTAGAAGAGTAGTTGAATCTTAGAGGAGCATATAAAGGGTAGATACTTTTAGATGCAGAGTGAAACACATAGAAAGGAGTTATGAAAGTACTATATGTGATCAGCCTAATCTGGGAAATTTTGTGGAAGGACAAAATAGATACAAGCATGTCATAAAATGAAATATTTCAATTTTCTTTGTTTTAAGACATTGAAAAATATTAAGAAGGTTTTGCCATCTTTTTCTTTCATTCAGCAAATATACAACTAACCCCAGGAATACCTAAAGATTAATTTAGAACGTAACTGCAGTGGATTCAGCTATTATGTGTTCCCTAGTGCAGTCAGACTGAAGTATTAGAGAGTAAGTAGCTATCTATATAATTATATTATCTTCATCCATCTTCCATTTGAAATATGCTGCCGTTACAGAATGATTTGTTTCTCTCCCCACCAATCTTTTGTTATTTTTACTTTTATTTTCATTCATTTTGGGTGTGATAAGAAGTAGAGAAATGCAAATATTCTCAGAAGAGGTAGTCAGCTCTTTAAGGAGAGTTAACTGCTCGGAACGTTTCCACTGGACAACTACCTGAGAACAAGTTGGTAGATGGCATATTGTAGTAATTAAGGGAAAAGGCTCTGGAGTCCACTAAGACTTGATTTGCATCCTAATTGTATAATCTTAGTTTTTAAATCTTTAATGTGAATGATTATAGTAGCTACCTTGTAGGACTGTTGGGAGGATTGCCAGAGATAAGACATATAAAGAGTCTGGCACATGGAAAGAGTTCACTAAATCTTACTTACATGGTAATTATACTTTGGTAGAGGAAAGAAGAGGTGAAATTTTAGAGTGGTGGTTCTTAAAATACTCCTTGAGTTTCTCATGAGAATATTTAATGTTTTAACGTTTATTTTGATGATCTATAAAAATAATCATCTGTCTTACCTGGTTAAGCACTGAGATGACCAGATGTTAAGCATATAGTATCTCATTCACACTATTTTCAAACCAAGTGATGTCAAGCCAGGGCTCTATGAATAAGTTTTACAATGGTTCCAGGAAGACAGAGCGGTGAGATCTTAGATCCTCACCCAAGGTGTAGTAGTGTAGTCAACCTAGAAGAAACTATACCATATTCAAATATCAAGCAATTTATCATAGCACAGCAGCAAACTGTGATTAATTCAAATTTACTAATTGTAGAGGTTTTACAAATTTTTTTGTAAAAATTTTTAACTCCCTATGGACCAAAAGTATACTAAGATTCTATCTAGTTTATGTTTGTGTATGTTTAAGTAACCTTGTAAAATAAGTTAAGACTAGGAGTCTGTGAAAATATATGTTCTTTAAAGGAAGCGCATACAGTTTTTAAGTTCGAGACACACCTTGAGAGCTTGGAACACACACTTGGGGAGGCAGTCTATGGTGGTATGTATGCCCAGAGCAGTGATTAATATCAGTCATCCCTGGACTCTGGGTTATTAAAAAAGGGGAGAGTAGGTGGGTATTAGTGAAAGAAGTGGCAAGAGCATTGTAAGGATGATGAGGGGTACTGAAAGGTGACTGTTTCCTATTTCAGAATCCACCCACAGCTGGCCCTTCTTCAGGGATTAGCCCACCAAACAATTCATCAGATTATGTTTCTCATCCATTATGATCTTCCTTCCTCTGTAGCTGTTCTTTGACTGGGTGGCTAATGATGAAACATGGTACTCAGGGCAGGATTCAAGCATGTTGGCTACTTTTCAGTCCATTCTATTGGCAGGATGTGGACCTCAACCATATGGTGAGGCAGGGCATTTACACTCATTCTAGAGGTTTATTCATATTGGCCTGCTGCAAGAAATTAGCACTGTTCACACTTGTTTAGTCTTAATAAAAATCTTTTTAGCTGAAGCACAGGGATAAGGTCACCGTCTGCCACACAGAAATGCCAATATTAAATGAGCAACAGGGGGAAGGTGTCTTTCATTCTTAGGGACTTTTAGAAAGAACTTTAAATAGATTAAGCACAAAATGATTCCCCTCTTTACCAGTTTGGACCATAATTTACATTTTATATTGTCAGTTGCATTATAATAGCTGTAAAATCTATCAGTGTTTTCATGCTTGCCGTTTCTAAAAATAGCACTACAGGTAGCTTTAAAAAATATGAATGTCTTTAAAATCAAATATCTACCGTCTGTGCCAGACACTGCTTGAAACTTAAGCTGAGATGGCTGAGCGAGCATCTTTGATTTTTTTTTTTTTTTTTTTTTGATTTTTTTTTAATCATAGGGTTTGGGTAGATTATGGACTATGAACTATCTTTACTAAAAAGAACATTTTAAATGGGGCTGTATAACATGGATGGGATTTTATGATTAACAAATTCATTGAAAATTAGGAAAAGTTAATGAAAGCAGTCTTTTAACCCAAATTTTTACATGAGTGGGTTTTTTTTGAGTCCTTAAAAATTATTAGCTGCTCAAAAATCTGATTCTATCACCAGAATTTAATTGTGAGAAGATAGCTAAAATATTTAAATGACACTTTTTTAATATCTTTGTATCCTGTGTATTATAGTGAATGTTTACTTTTATTTGTTCAGTATGTTCTATAAACAAAGTGCGATTAATGATGACTGGATGAATAATTAAAAATGGTTTTAAATAAAATGTTGAGATTTAAAAAAAAAAATTACATTATATGCAAAGGAATGAACTTTTTTCTTTCTTTTTAAATTTGTGTTTTTATAATATCTGCTTTAAAAGGTAGTGTTCAAAATTGGAGCCTGGGTCCGATATTAATGAATGTAACCCATTTTGCCTCATTCCACCAGCTTTACCTTGTTTGGTCATATTTAGCCTTTTGTATGTTACTTGAAGCATATACCCTCAATTTGCAAACATATATGGGCATTTTTATTGAAATAGATTATACTGTCCATAGCTACAAAATCAGCAGACTTTTTCAGTTGAAGAAAAAAATGAGATACGACAGAGCATGTGAATAACAAACAAACAAACAAACAAACAAACAATCAAACAAAAAGAATGTGTAATCATGAATAAGAAAGTTGATAGTAACTTCTCCTCATTTTACTTAGGTTTAAAAAAATTTGATCTTACACCCTTACACAAATTATAGAGAGAATGTCTAGACAGATCCAAGCTCTCATTCCTCTTGTTATGGTCACTAATCTCATTTCTTTGACCTTATTTTTTCTGTAACCTTTACCTCTTAGCAGTCTGTACCACTTATTCTAATTTTATTAGCAATGATCATGAGGATATCTACTTCAAAGGTGCTGTAAGCTGTATTTGTTGGACGGTTATATCATATAAGTATTCCCTTCTCAGTGAGGGAGAATTTTTTCTTTGTATTTTAAAATTGATATGACTTTGGCATAGTTGAAAAATAAGCCAGGTAAGTCATTTATCATCATGGCTATTTACCATATGTGTGTACAGAGGTCTGCATGCAGATTAGAAGACAAAAAGTTTGGGTTCTACAAAACAATGATTTTATTTTAAAAATTAGTTGAAAAAAATAATGCTAGTATTTTTGAGTTTTCTAAAAGCTTTTACTGATAAAATTATTATTATTTCTAACTTCAACATATGGTATATTTGGCTAACTTTGACTCTTTTCTTGCCTGTTAGAACAATAAATAAGTTATTAATATTAATATATAAGTTCCCTATTTAATGAAATAGGTTATGAAATTGATTTGTACACACCAAAAGTCAAATATCAGCACTAAAATGTCTTTTTAATCTTTACCTTTAGACACTGAAAAATGTTTCACTTTGTGAATGAAACTCAAACATTTTTCATTTCGAATGTTTTTTGATCTTTGGGTTATTCTTTGTGGGCAGTACCTTTAATTGCATATCCTAAAGTTTTTATTTCAAAATATTGCAATTTTGAGAGGCAAAGTCATACTGCAGTCAATAAGGAGAAAGGTGGGACTTGCCAAATCTCTTATAAGGCCACACAGGTATCATCAGAGAATCCTTCCAGACCATGCCCCAGGCAGGTCCAATCCCCTCCACATGGTTTCTGCAGATTTATAAAGGTGTGTGGTGGGTGCGGAAAAGGTTGTATGCTCAAGGTCATCCCATAGAAGGATTTCTGCTCATTCTAGGAAGGTTCTGTTCTACAAAGCACCAACCCACAGGGGAAACAAGCCTCTTCATCAGTGTCCACAAAACAGCCATTTAAACCAGTTATTCCCAATAGCATTAAACTTAGCTGATTTGAGGACAGCAAGACAAGGAGTGTCTATATCATATCAGTACAAATGACTTTACGTTGGAACCTTGCTATTAGTGTATCTCTAAGGAATTTTATTTGGTCCGGACTTCATAGCATTCCACTGGGCTCCCCTTTCCTCTTGCCTCTTGTCATCCTATCTAATGTCCTCTTTCTCTTTTGCCAGGAGGAAAACAAATCTCATTTTCATACTATAAAGGAAATCTCATTTTCCTACACTTTACAAAGCCCCACTATTGCTTTGTTTGCTTTGGCTTTCACCTCTGCAAAAGTATTGTTTTCTATAGCTTGATAAGGCATTTTTCCAGACAAAGAAAGTTTCATCTCTATTGGATATTCTTGTGCCAACTGTTAAGGTAGCCCCTTATTTATTTATTTTTTACTTTGTTACTAAGAGATGGTTTAAAAAAACTGGGATTTGTGCTAAGTGCTCTGTCCAATGGTCCCTACTTTTGCTTCTCACTCAGTCATGTTGTTATTCTTTAAAATATTAACCTTTTAAAAAGTAGAAGTGTTCTGTAATTACAGATAATGATAATAACATATGGAATCAATTTCTTTGAGTTACAAGTGGCCAAGATTAACCTAAAAAGTGTTTCTGAAACATTTTACCACATAGAAGTACTTGGTTTGGGGGTTTAATAGGTGAATGAGTACAGATATATGTCTTTGATTATTATGTACACCAGTGAAGCCAAAGTACTAATATTTTTATTCCCCTCAGTAAGTTAAACTTTCTTTCTTAGATTCCCTCATGTAACAAACATTATTGAGCACTCTTTGTACTATTGTCAGGCCTGTGCATGGCACTGGAAAAATAAAATGAGTCCTGTTGTCTCTTCTCAATGGATTTCTCAACTTTATCAACAGGAGAGACAGGGATGGCCAGTGATACTTCTCTGATTGAAATATGCTGCCCTGAATAAAATGGGGGTTCAAAAGATGGAGCTCTTAACTGTCTGGGCACTCCAGGTTCCCCAAAGCAGGTGATGTCAGCTGGATATTAAAGGATGTGTTATTGTAAATGGGACAAATGGAAAGACATTTTCATGCAGCGAAATCACTGTGAGCAAAGGTCTGAGGGTAGGACACAGCCCCGCAGCATCAGGGCCTATCAGGTCATTCAGTTTGCTTAAAGAGGAAAGTATGTATGAGGCCAGAGCAGAAGATCAGGTTACAGAGACAGGAGGGAATGAGATCAGGAAAGGCTTTATGATTTAAACTAAGGACCGTGAATGACAGCACAAAACTTATGGAGAATCTTGGAAGGGTTTTGAGCAAAGGAATGGCATCAGATTTGTATCTTAGGAAGATCACTCTGGAAGCAATGGACTTGTTGAGATGTGTGTGTGGTGTGGAAGTGGGATTAGTGGGAGGTTAGGTAGGTAGAGATCATTAGAGTAATCTAGATGAAAAATAAGAAGGCTGCACTAAAGTAGTTGGAGTGGGAATGGAGAAGTAATGAATGGGATGGTTGATTCAATATGACTTAGGGACCAAGTGGAAAGCGATAAATGATGGGAAAGCAGGACTTTAAAATTACTCCTTCATTACCTACGACTTGTATAAAGCTGTTTTTAGTGTTCATGAGAGGATGTTTTTACTTGTTATTTTGACAAATTGTACAATCGAAACCAAGAATATTGTATTTGGTAGTTTTAATAAGCAATTATTTGCATCCAGTGTGTAATTTTATATATATTAGCTGTGTGATATAAAGATGTTTGAGGAAAACTAGGTTTACAAATGTGTCACAGTAGTTCTTATATTATTCTTTCTTTATTATGTATTTTTCAAAAGCAGTCGTCATGATTTTTAAATTTATTTTTTTCATAGATCTTAAAATGTTGCAGAGTTCACAGTAGGCATTCAATTTTTTTTTAACATCTTTATTGGAGTATAATTGCTTTACATTGCTGTGTTACTTGCTGCTGTATAACAAAGTGAATCAGCTATACATATACATATATCCCCATATCCCATCCCTCTTGCATCTCCCTCCCACCCTCCCTATCCCACCCCTCTAGGTGGTCACAAAGCACCGAGCTGATCTCGCTGTGCTATGCAGCTGCTTTCCACTAGCTATCTGTTTTACATTTGGTAGTGTATATATGTCCATGCCACTCTCTCACTTTGTCCCGGCTAACCCTTCCCCCTCCCTCTGTCCTCAAGTCCATTCTCTACGTCTGCGTCTTTATTCCTGTCCTGTCCCTAGGTTCTTCATAACCACTTTTTTTTTTTTTTTTAAGATTCCATATATATGTGTTAGCATTCGGTATTTGTTTTTCTCTTTCTGACTTACTTCACTCTGTATGACAGACTCTAGGTCCATCCACCTCACTACAAATAACTCAATTTTGTTTCTCTTTATGGCTGAGTAATATTCCATTGTATATATGTGCCACATCTTCTTTATCCATTCATCTGTCGATGGACACTTAGGTTGCTTCCGTGTCCTGGCTATTGTAAATAGAGCTGCAGTGAACGTTGTGGTACATGACTTTTTGAATTATGGCATTCAATTTTTTATGGAATTCTACTTTCTGAGATTGTCCTCAGGGCTGTTATTGTGACAAAGGCTATGCTGGGCAAGAGACAATGTTATAACGTACAGTGATTTTACTATCAAAGAACATTTATTAAATAAGCAGTTTTCCCTTTTTTCAGATCTCCTGCAATACAATTAGTAGTGGGTGTAGAAATGCCACTTCTGACCCTCTTGAGTCCATACCAGCCTAGATGCTTTCCTAAACATCATTCTTACTTATCCAGATATGTCTTTTAAGCAGAATGTCACCTTTAAATAATCACCTTTAAAAACCCTACATAATTGATATAATTTCTATGGCTGTTTCTTTTACTGCTTCCCTGTATCATTTTTTGTTGGTTTACTTTCCCTCTCTCTTCAACCAAAGAGTTATTTAAAAAAAGAAATTGATATGGACATTTTGCCAACACATTACTTAGGTTATAATAAGAAATATTGGGGAGCTATTTAGAGTGTTTTGAGGATTTTCTCAAGTAAAGGAAATGTGTCAGCATTGGCTTATAATGTGAGTTTAATTTGTTTATTTTTTATAACTTTGCAGTCAACCTTATTTCACTTACACCAGATATTCTGTGAGCCTACTGATTGCAAAAGACAACAAGGAAGAAAATGAGAATTTTAGCAGAGTAGATATTAGTCCCAGTTGCTTGGCTCTTTTGATAGCACATATGAATTATTCACCATCTATATTTATAGCGTATGTTATACTCCTTAATGCATCTATAACCATCCACTTCCAGAGGGAAAACTATCCTGCTGCTTGTGGTTTGTTTGTTTAGTTTTTCAATGAAAGCTGAAGAGAGCATTGACTATTTCCCCGAAGACCTACTACAGCCTGAATATTACTACTTTAACATATTATCCTACATTGTATTTTCTGAAAAGATTTCCTTGGGAATCTTATCAGATTTTAAAAATAATTTTAAATACTTTCTATTTTGAGAATTTGCTAATTAATTCTTACACTGTATTACTATGACATTAAAAATTATATATATTTGTGTGTATACATATACACATATGTATGTATATGTGTGTATATATATATATACACACATTTAAATGTATGGGACATGAGAAGTTTGTATTTATGGCTTTGATATCAGGATATGATATCTGGTTAGTTAATGTTAAGATGATATTCAAGCGACTGTCTCAAAGGGGCAGTGAAATCCCCTTATTGGGATTTTTCTCAGGCAACAGAGAAGTTTGAAGTAAACTGTATTTCTTTAACCTAGAAAATGTACTTCTGGTTTTTATCAGCTATTTCTGTTAGAGTATGAAATTATAGGTGCAGAATTTATGAGTTCAAGATGCTTCTTCCATTATTGACAAATAACTTAATCACTGGAAACATTTATCACTTTTACTGGCGTAGCTGACAGACAGCAGACTGTTGCTGTCTTGCAGGAATCAGGCTGCAGAAGCATGTCATAATTCATTTGAAACACATTTCTCCTATCAGGAAAACTAAATAGCATCAAATACCCTTGACTTTACATAGTGTGATGACAACAACGTTGACTAAACACAGATCATTTGCTTCAGCAAAAAGAATAGGTCTAAATATCCATGTACTAAATCTTATATCTTACTCTAAATTATGTAAACTAGTTGTAGTTTTAGAATCATATATTTTGAAGGTACCTTAGCAATGACATAATTTGGTTTCTTCATTTTATAGATGAGAACATTCAAGGTTAAATGATTTCCCTAAGATCAAGCAGTTGGTTATAATGAGTAAGGATATAATGCAGGACTCATAACTCCAGCCCAGTTCAGTATTCTTTTTGCATTGCATTAAACTTAATTTTTAGACATAGTAAATTAATTTGAATGATCAGTAATTTTTCTTTAATCTTTCAAATATACATACTTTCCTTTTGTAGAAACTTTGTGTAACTTTTAAAAACTAAATCATTTAGTGCAAAATACACTTGTGACATTTTGAAGGAATTTGCTCTGTGATATTTATATGAAATATGGTGATAACCTTGTATATTAGTCATTTTGTTTCAGTCATTAATTCTGAAAAGTAATTCTTAAGTCAGAGAGGCTTTATAGGGATAAGGCCAATTATATTGAAATATACTTAGATGATAAAACATGAATATAAAATGAAAGTCTTTAATATGAATATTTGCTTTAGAAAAATAACACAATTATACTACATTTCTGCATAATAGGCAAAGAAAAGCTATAGTTCTTTTGAACTATAATATGTGATCCAAAGGAGCTTTATATTTTCAGTTTATGCTGCCATGTTTCTGGTTGGTAAAAATTGTAATTAGCAGACACTGTTATGCTATTTTGTATTTAGTGAAATAGCTTTACTTTTCTTTGAGAGCAGGGCTGGGGATATGTATGTAAAGCATTATGATGTGAAATCCATAGATTTCTAGTTATGACTTTTAGTTATGCTGTTTTATGATTATATGATATTCAATCTGTCAACCTCTTAGTAATAAAATTGATGAGTGTTGATGAGCCTTACTCTTGTATCAAGGTTTCCCCTGGGAGAGATGTTGCCTGGGGAAAACTGTGCCCTAGTGTTTTTAGTTTTAGTCTCCTTTTCCCTAAAATTTTAACAGGCAAAATATATGATAAATAAATACACACATACGTACATAAAACATCCTTGAGGTAAAAGGAGGAGTGATGTCACCAAGGAGATTTTCAGTCTGAGTGGGTGTGGAGGAAAGATGTCTGTGGCTCAGCAGCGACTGAATGTTTATGAGGCTGGCTTCCTTATGGGGCATCCATGGAATTACCACTGGATCAGCATGATGGAAATGGAATTTTGAGAAGTGGTAGGTAAGCAAGCAGATTGTGGAAAGCCTACTGAATTAAAGGGTTTTCACTTCAAGCTACAGTTGAAAGGAAGTTACTAAGGCATTTAAGCCAGGAACTTCAATGAGGTAGAGTGCCCAGAAGACACTTTGTGTTTACTCTACTTTAATCATTGGAGCTGCCTTGACCAACTTTTTGGTGGGTGAAGGAAAACCAGATTAGGAAAGAACCTTGATGATCTATTAGATCATTGCTTGTACTTTTGTTTATTGAATCTAAAAGTGGGCTTCAAAAATCCATTCCGTCAATTCTATTTTCATGTTTTGACAGTAGTAAATCAGAGTGGAGCTCTGTCTACTAGTTATGAAACACTCAAGAAGAATAGGACCCACTGTTTATGCGTAGGTAATCTATTTGTAATCCTTGCATGAATGAGTCTTCATAGTAATTGTGAGATGTTTTAATTTACTGATGCCTCTCTCAATGACCATGTATATGAAGTAGCACCAAGTCCTGAGAAGGATCTAGTTCTGTGGAACAAGATTAGGTCTCTAAATACTCTGTCCAGATATTTGGTTGTAACTCATTAGACTTTGAAGTCAGGCACCCAGGACCATATTGTCGAGGAGGTAAAGTTTGTCTTTAACTCATGCCCTTTCCTTTTTACAGGCAGTTTCATAGATAAGGGAGAATTTGGGGGGAAGAAGGATTGGTACTGTCCCTCAGTTCATACCACACAGATAACTACTTATTCTGACTTTGTATAAAGTCAGTCATACTTTCTGACAAAGTAATTTTTTTTGGCCAGATGTTTAGTAAATTTAATATAATTGAAACATTAACTAGTCATGTTTTAGTACTTTACTAAAATATTAATGCAATCATGTTTAATGTTTAGTTTAATAATATAGTAAAGTAGTCATGCTTAATTTTTTTTTTTTTTTGCCAGAATTGGGTTAAAATACCCCAGGAATAACCAGGGTGTTTCATGGAAATAAATTGGTTTGAATAGTCGAAGACACTGACTATTCTAGGACTGACTCTGCTTCTGACTGCTTTACAATGTGCATAAGTCTCCCTTCCTCCTGTGCCTCAGTTTTTCATTTATAAACTGGAGGTAATAATGTCAGTCCTACCTCTACCATAGCACTATTATAAAGATAAAATGAGATGATGCGTGTTAATGGGAATTGTCATTATTTGTCACTTGTATGAGACCACTGTTGTTTTATAATCTTTGAAAGCCATCTTATGTGAAAATAACAAACATGTAAAGCATAAACTGCTGAAAAAATACAACGTGACTTACACATGATAACAGTCACACTGTGACTTACAGGTAGGAACAATATCATGTAACTTACCCATAGTAGCCCCTCTGTTGTTTTGTATCATTCATTTGTTCACTCACAAATATTTATTAATACTATATGCTAATTATATTATATGGTGCTCTATGGTGCTCTAGGGAATACAGCACTAAATTTTAAAAAAGACGAAAATCTTTGCTTTTGTGGAGCTCGTCTTCTGGTAGGAAATTAGGGAGAATATTTTTTCAGAATTATATAGGAAAAGACACATTAACACTGAATAAATGTTATTATTTTATTTCATTAGTCAGTAGGCAAAACACTATTCATTAAGAGGAAAGTCTGGTTTGTATCTTTTAATTACCAAGGAATGTGCAACCACTCTCTAAACTCCCTAAAATTAAAAAATAGCAGCTCTAATCCTTTTGATTTTTGACTAAAATGGATGTCAACTATAAAGGTATACGTTTTCATCTTTTCTCTTCTTTCTATTTAGACTGTATTTGAAAGCTGAATATAAGGAAGCTCTAAATAGATGAGTCTTAAAATATTTTAGGCATCATTAGTGCTTCTAGTAATATTTTTATAATATCTTGTATTCTTCTTATAAATAATCATCCAGCCCTGTATTTAGCCGAATTATTCTGACTTAACTGTTATTGACAAATGTAAAGCATGCTTATGAAAAGCTTAAAAGTCTTCTCCAATAGTAGAAGTATAACTTCTACAGTCTATGGCCCACAGAATTAATGTAATCTCTTGACAGGCCATGTGGGTAGAGCATGTGAAAGAGGTCATGGATTGTGATGTTTAGAAAGCTTTGGATTTCATTCTATGGGAAAATATCTTTATCAATAGAAGAAAACAGTGCCTATTATTATAATATGCACAACTTGTTAAAGGTTTTTACACAAGTGGTAGAGGTAAATTTGGTATGAGGTTAATCTGAGATATTGCTGAGAGAATTATTATTTTAACTTTAAGTGGTTGTTCCAGTTAATACATTTATTGATGGATGGATGTCTTATTAGTTATGGCAGAACCTGAATTCTAATTTTGGTTTTACCATATGTGACTTAGAAGCCCCCTTTTCCTCTCTGGGCTTGTATTTCCTCATCCAAAATAAAATGATCAGACCAAATGATGTCTAAATTCTTTGAATTAGGTTCTTACATTCACACTTACACAAACTTTTTTTTGGTAACCCTTCTGCTTAATTTTCAAAATGATTTTCTCAATATTGCATTCCTGATAATAGGTGGGTTTACCTTTTCTCTTCCACAGGGGATGGATTTATATGTATAAAAAATATGTAAATATAATTATTGAATTTTCCTTTATAATGCTGAGAGTTAGGAGAAAAACTAACTGGCAGGCTATAGGAAAGAGAAGCTAACTAGTATTTCAAGAGGTGATTATTTTTTAGAAAACTAAAATCAATTCTGCTTAACACAAATTTGTCTAAAATGATGATAATGTTGAATATCTATATTCTAATTAGAATTATAAGACTGTTACTGTTTTGAACAGTATGACCACTAGATATACTTTCAAACATAAACCTACTTATAGAATATTCCCACTTAGCTGTGTTTCCAAATATTTGCAAAATGTCATAAATACTCAGAGAAGAGTGTACCCTATTTACATAAGGAGGTGGTACACGATTAACTTTTATTTCAGGAGTAAAAATCTCTTTGACACTTAGCCCAGACACACACTATTTTCCATTAAGTGACTGGAGAGAACCATGAAAAGTGGACATGGGACACTTTATGTTCCATGGGAATTCTCCAAGAAGAGCCAAGGAAGTACCTGGAAGTCAGTTGATTATTCTGCTGTGGAAACATATTCATTTGAAACACAGGGAAAGTTCAATTGGCATTTTTATTTCCCCAATACTGTCTTATTTATTTTTTCCTTGAGAATATATATTTTTAATATGGTGGTGTTTTGACGCACTTCTGTAGAAGCTGAATTTGTGAACCATCTTGCCTATTATGGTAACATAGTGTTTGATTGTCTTGGTAAACTTACTAAGTTATTCTCTTTTCTAATTTAATTGTTGAGGTCAAAGAAATCTTCTCAGGGGCTATTCAAATGACTGGCTACGTTTCTCCAGGCATGTGACACTCTTCCATTGAATTCTCATTTTCTTAGTATGTGGTATGATTTTAGAAGACTCCAGATAAACCCAACTGCCCATCAGTACTTCTCTGACGGTGTTATGGACTATGAAATCCCATCATTAGGAATTTTGTTCTCTAAATGAAGGTGCTACTGGAAATATATTTTGTCAGTTTGGAAAATATAGTATTTTTTCCTCTGAAAGAGAAAGATCCAGATTCAGTGTTATAATATAGTTATTAGGGAAAGAAAAATGTTAAAATGGTGGTGATAGTCTTAAATGCCTATCGCTGTTATCTGAATATAAATGTGATTTAATCTGATTGATAGGATGCTCAGCAGCATGCTAGTGCCATGAAGACGTATGGAGCTACAATAGCAGCGTGGTCTTTATTTACAAGGAGATTTTGCTCTGCACAGAAGGATAAAACATGGATGTTTACACAGATAACTAACAAAGTAAGCATTAAATAATAATGTGTTTAAAACTCACCACATGCTATGAGCTGTGCTAAACATCTTTCATGGGTCATCTCATTAAGTCATCAAGAGTCCTGTGAAGTGGAACTACTGACAACTCCAGTTTGCAGATGAGAAAACAGAGACATAGAAAGCTTAAGGAACATCTCCAAAGTCATGGAGCCCACACGTATCGGTGAGAGTAAAACTCGAGGAGGTCTGACTACAATCTGTGCTCTTAACCTCCCCATGAACCTGAACCCATGAAGGAGTATGGTGCAGACAAGAATTGTTATAGAAGTTCAGAGGAGGCAGCGATGGTTAAGGAAGGCATCGCAGAGGAAAGAGACTTCCTTCAGCTGTGCTCAGAAATGTGTCTTATATTAGTCAGCCCGGGCTGCCAGAACAAAATACCATTTATTGAGTGACTTAAACAACAGGCATTTATTTCGCACAGTTCTGGAGTCTGGGAAGGCCAAGATCAAGGTGCTGGCAGGTTTGGTCCCTGGTGAAAACCCTCTTCCTAGCTTGTAGACAGCTACCTTTTCACAGGGAAGGGGAGAGACAGACAGCACAGGGCTCTTCCTCTTCTTATGAGGGCAACAATCTCATCATGGGGGTCTACCCTTATAACCTCATCTAAATCCTAGTTACCTTCCAAGGCCCCATCTAATATATCCAAAGAGCATCATATTGGGGATTAGGGCTTCAACATATGAATTTTAGCGTTCAGTTTGTCTTGAATAGAGGCATTACTGTAAGATAAAGGTTGATAAAGGAGAATCATGGTCACATTGATTTTAACAGTTTATTTATAAGGCCACTAGGTGTCCTTCTCTTTATGGATATTTGGCCTGCCTCCAGTGTAAATTTTCCACCAAGGAGAATAGTAAAACTACAGCACAGCAGCCTTAGGAAAGTGATGGCAATGACAAAAACAACAAAAATAAGAACATCCTTATCTTAATATAGGCACTGTGCTAAGTGCTTCTCATAAAACGTTTTTTGAACCTTCATTTCCATTTCTAGTAATAGGATGAACTGGCTGATGGAAAAAAATATCAGCCACATATTCATACACCCCAAACACACATCTTAAAAAGCAAAAGCAGAAACTTGATCTTGTGAAAAAATAAGAGAAATCTTCAGAGATCAGAAGGAGTGAGAAAGTTGGCATCCAGAGAGGTCTGCCACTTCTTGGTGACCCTCTAATTTCAACCAGCCACATATGTGAAGGTCGGGGGAACAGAACTTGGGCTCTAGCAAGGTGGAGTTGGATGGGAAATGGCCCCCCAAACCTGTGGCCCCTAAGTGGCTACTTTCTCACTAAGTTTAGGGAAAAAAGGCAAAAAAGAAAAAAAACCCTGTCTGTCTAAATACAGAAGTATGTCTGTTTGTCATTCTAAACCTTGTTTCTAGATGAGGGAAGAAAGAAAAGTTTCACACTCATTTGGGGCTGGGATTTACACTGCCGTCTGGGTGGCCTGAAAATCATCAATTCAAAAATATAGCTAAGCAGAGGGCAGACAGCAGAAGCAAAAAGAACTACAATCCTGCAGCCTGTGGGAAAAAAACCACATTCACAGAAAGATAGACAAGATGAAAAGGCAGAGGGCTATGTACCAGATGAAGGAACAAGATAAAACCCCAGAAAAACAACTAAATGAAGTGGAGATAAGCAACTTTCCAAAAGAAGAATTTAGAATAATGATAGTGAAGTTGATCCAGGACCTCGGAAAAAGAATGGAGGCAAACATTGAGAAGATGCAAGAAATGTTTAACAAAGACCTAGAAGAATTAAAGAACAAACAAACAGAGATGAACAATACAATAACTGAAATGAAAACTACACTAGAAGGAATCAATAGCAGAATAAGTGAGGCAGAAGAACGGATAAGTGACCTGGAAGACATAATGGTGGAATTCACTGCTGCAGAACAGAATAAAGAAAAAAGAATGAAAAGAAATGAAGACAGCCTAAAAGACCTCTGGGACAACATTAAATGCAATAACATTCGCATTATAGGGGTCCCAGAAGGAGAAGAGAGAGAGAAAGGACCCGAGAAAATATTTGAAGAGATTATAGTTGAAAACTTCCCTAACATGTGAAAGGAAATAGCCACCCAAGTTCAGGAAGCGCAGAGAGTCCCATACAGGATAAACCCAAGGAGAAACACACCAAGACACATAGTAATCAAATTGGCAAAAATTAAAGACAAAGAAAAATTATTAAAAGCAGCAAGGGAAAAACGACAAATAACATACAAGGGAACTCCCATAAAGTTAACAGCTGATTTCTCAGTAGAAACTCTACAAGCCAGAAGGGAGTGACATGATATACTTAAAGTGATGAAAGGGAAGAACCTACAACCAGGATTATTCTACCTGGCAAGGATCTCATTCAGATTTGATGGAGAAATCAAAAGCTTTACAGACAAGCAAAAGCTAAGAGAATTCAGCACCACCAAACCAGCTCTACAACAAATGCTAAAGGAAGTTCTCTAAGTGGGAAACACAAGAGAAGAAAAGGACCTACAAAAACAAACCCAAAACAATTAAGAAAATGGTCATAGGAACATACATATTGATAATTACCTTAAACGTGAATGGATTAAATGCTCCAAACAAAAGACACAGGCTTGCTGAATGGGTACAAAAACAAGACCCATATAAATGCTGTCTACAAGAGACCCACTTCAGACCTAGGGACACATACAGACTGAAAGTGAGGGGATGGAAAAAGATATTCCATGCAAATGGAAATCAAAAGAAAGCTGGAGTAGCTATACTTATATCAGATAATATAGACTTTAAAATAAAGAATGTTACAAGAGACAAGGAAGGACACTACATAATGATCCAGGGATCAATCCAAGAAGAAGATATAACAATTTTAAATATATATGCACGCAACATAGGAGCACCTCAGTACATAAGGCAAGTGCTAACAGCTATAAAAGAGGAAATCGACAGTAATGCAGTAATAGTGGGGGACTTTAACACCTCACTTACACCAAGGGACAGATCATCCAAAATGAAAATAAACAAGGAAACAGAAGCTTTAAATGACACAATAGACCAGATAGATTTAATTGATATTTATAGGACATTCCATCCAAAAACAGCAGAGTACACTTTCTTCTCAAGTGTGCACGGAACATTCTCCAGGATAGATCACAACTCGGGTCACAAATCAAGCCTCAGTAAGTTTAAGAAAATTGAAATCATATCAAGCATCTTTTCTGACCACAACACTATGAGGTTAGAAATGAATTACAGGGAAAAAATCATAAAAAACACAAACACATGGAGGCTAAACAATTCGTTACTAAATAACCAAGAGGTCACTGAAGAAATCAAAGAGGAAATCAAAAAATACCGAGAGACAAATGACAATGAAAACACGATGATCCAAAACCTATGGGATGCAGCAAAAGCAATTCTAAAAGGGAAGTTTATAGCTATACAAGCCTACCTTAAGAAACAAGAAAAATCTCAAATAAACAATCTAACCTTACACCTAAAGGAACTAGAGAAAGAAGAACAAACAAAACCCAAAGTTAGCAGAAGGAAAGAAATCATAAAGATCAGAGCAGAAATAAATGAAATAGAAACAAAGAAAACAATAGCAAAGATTAATAAAAGTAAAAGTTGGTTCTTTGAGAAGATAAACAAAATTGATAAGCCATTAGCCAGACTCATCAAGAAAAAGAGGGAGAGGACTCAAATCAATAAAATTAGAAATGAAAAAGAAGTTACAACAGACACCGCAGAAATACAAAGCATACTAAGCGACTACTACAAGCAACTCTATGCCAATAAAATGGACAACCTGGAAGAAATGAACAAATTCTTCAAAAGGTATAACCTTTCAAGACTGAACCAGGAAGAAATAGAAAATATGAACAGACCAATCACAAGTAATGAAATTGAAACTGTGATTAAAAATCTTCCAATAAACAAAAGTCCAGGACCAGATGGCTTCACAGGTGAATTCTATTAAAAATTTAGAGAAAAGCTAACACCCATCCTTCTCAAACTCTTCCAACAAATTACAGAGGAAAGAACACTCCCAAACTCATTCTATGAGACCACCATCACCCTGGTACCAAAACCAGACAAAGATACTACAAAAAAAGAAAAATTAAAGACCAATATCACTTATGAATATAGATGCAAAAATCCTCAACAAAATACTAGCACACAGAATCCAACAACATATTAAAAGGATCATACACCATGATCAAGTGGGATTTATCCCAGGGATGCAAAGATTCTTCAATATACTCAAATCAATCAGTGTGATACACCATATTAACAAATTGAAGAATAGAAACCATATGATCATCTCAATAGATGCAGAAAAAGCTTTTGACAAAATTCAACACCCATTTATGATAAAAACTCTTCAGAAAGTGGGCATAGAGGGAACCTACCTCAACATAATAAAGGCCATATATAAGAAACCCACAGCAAACATCATTCTCAATGGTGAAAAACTGAAAGCATTTCCTCTAAGATCAGGAACAAGACAAGGATGTCCACTCTCACCACTATTACTCAACATAGTTTTGGAAGTCCTAGCCACGTCAATCAGAGAAGAAAAAGAAATAAAAGGAATACAAATTGGAAAAGAAGAAGTTAAACTGTCAGTGTTTGCAGATGACATGATACTATACATAGAGAATCCTAAAAATGCCACCAGAAGACTACTAGAGCTAATCAATGAATTTGGTAAAGTTGCAGGATACAAAATTAATGCATGGAAATCTCTTGCATTCCTATACACTAACAACGAAAGATCAGAAAGAGAAATTAAGGAAACACTCCCATTTACCATTGCAACAAAAAGAATAAAATACCTAGGAATAAACCTACATAGGGAGACAAAAGATCTGTATGCAGAAAACTATAAGACTGATGAAAGAAGTTAAAGATGATACCAACAGACGGCGAGATGTACCATGTTCTTGGATTGGAAGAATCAATATTGTGAAAATGACTCTACTACCCAAAGCAATCTACAGATTCAATGTAATGCCTATCAAATTGCCAATGGCATTTTTTACGGAACTAGAACAAAAAATCTTAAAATTTGTATGGAGACACAAAAGACCCCGAATACCCAAAGCAGTCTTAAGGGAAAAAAACGGAGCTGGAGGAATCAGACTCCCTGACTTCAGACTATACTACAAAGCTACAGTAATCAAGACAATATGGTACTGGCCCAAAAACAGAAACATAGATCAATGGAACAAGATAGAAAGCCCAGAGGTAAACCCACACACCTATGGTCAACTAATCTATGACAAAGGAGGCAAGGATATACAATGGAGAAAAGACAGTCTCTTCAATAAGTGGTGCTGGGAAAACTGGACAGCTACATGTAAAAGAATGAAATTAGAACACTCCCTAACACCATACACAAAAATAACTAAAATGGATTCGAGAACTAAATGTAAGACTGGACACTATAAAACTCTTAGAGGAAAACATAAGAAGAACACTCTTTGACATAAATCACAGCAAGATCTTTTTTGATCCACCTCTGAGAGTAATGGAAATAAAAACAAAAATAAACAAATAGGACCTAAAGAAACTTCAAAGCTTTTGCACAGCAAAGGAAACCATAAACCAGACAAAAAGACAACCCTCAGAATGGGAGAAAATATTTGCAAACGAATCTACGGACAAAGGATTAATCTCCAAAATTTATAAACAGCTCATGCAGCTCAATATTAAAGAAACAAAGAACCCAATGCAAAAATGGTCAGAAGACCTAAATAGACAGTGCTCCAAAGAAGACATACAGATGACCAAGAAACACATGAAAAGCTGCTCAACATCACTAATTATTAGAGAAATGCAAATCAAAACTACAATGAGGTATCACCTCACACCAGTTAGAATGGGCATCATCAGAAAATTTACAAACAACAAATGCTGGAGAGGGTGTGGAGAAAAGGGAACCCTCTTGCACTGTTGGTGGGAATGTATATTGATACAGCCACTATGGAGATCAGTATGGAGGTTCCCTAAAAAAAAGTAAAAATAGAATTACCATATGATCCAGCAATCCCACTACTGTGCATATACCCAGAGAAAACCATAATTCAAAAAGACACATGCACTCGAATGTTCATTGCAGCACTATTTACAATAGCCAGGTCATGGAAGCAACCTAAATGCCCATCGACAGATGAATGGATAAAGAAGATGTGGTACATATATATAATGGAATATTACTCAGCCATAAAAGGAAAGAAATTGAGTCATCTGTCGAGACGTGGATGGATCTAGAGACTGTCATACAGAGTGAAGTAAGTCAGAAAGAGAAAAACAAATATCATATATTAACACATGTGTGTGGAACCTAGAAAAATGGTACAGATGAGCTGGTTTGCAGGGCAGAAGTTGAGACACAGATGTAGAGAACAAACGTATGGACACCAAGGGGGGAAAACCACGGAGGGGTGGGGATGGTCGTGTGCTGAATTGGGTGATTGGGATTGACATGTATACACTGATGTGTATAAAATTGATGACCAAAATGAACCTGCTGTATAAAATATATATATATATATATATAGCTGAGTTGTCCCTGGGTTGGTCCCCAGGCACATGGCAGAAGCAGACACAAACCTGCTCTGGAGGAATGTAGCTTAATTTTTTAAATGATTCCAAAATGTGTTAATTACGAAAAAATTCAAACTTACAAATATTGAAAGAGTAGTACAATGAATACTCATATATCCACCACTTAGATTCAACAGTTGTCAGCATTTTGCCAAATTTGGGTTATATCTGTTTTTTTTCCTCTCTGTTTCTAGTTTTCCATTTTCTGTCTCATTGTTGAAACATTTGAATGTAAGTTGCAGATATTATAATGCCTTACCCATTATAAACATTTTACATTTAAATTATAAACATTTTAGCATACATCCCCCCAAAACACTTACTTAATACCACACTACTATCTTCATCACTTCTAAGATAATAATAATTCCTTAATATTATCTCATGCCTAGTGTATATTTGAATTTCCATGAATGATGCTAAATCGTCTTTATCATTGTTCTTTTCCTAGGGTTCTATCATAGTTCACACACATATTATACACATATATTGTATATATATAATATATGCATGTGTTAATTGAAAGTAATTTCTAAATGCATATTAGGTAAAGTTTAAACTTCTTTTGGAAAAAAATTATTTCTATTATGTATTTCATATTACATTTTTTTAGGAGGTACAAGAAGTTAAGATACTGCTTTTAGTGAGGCTAAGGTTGATCTCTTGGTTAAGGTGATGATTACCAGATCTCCTTGTAAATGTACTTATTTTTTTTTCTTTGCCATTAGCAAATTATCCTTAGGGTGATACTTTGCTCCAGGTTGAATACCTTGATTCCAAATGACTTTTCACCTATTAGTGTCAGCATCCTAACATGATACTAGCTGAATCAATTACTCTGAGAGTTGATATTCTCTAGCTGATATTTAACATTTATTCACTGATGTTCTTCTGTAATGCTGACATTTCCTTTATCAACTGGGAATGAAGTACCATTCCTGCTAAAATGTAAATGATTTTTTTTTTCTCTTCAATTGCCGATTCTTAGAGAAATGTATTGCCATAACCATCACCTCCAATAAGGACAAATAAATAAATCTCTCCTCCTCCCTTTTTTTTTTTCTCTCTGGAGCATCACTATGGACTTATTTTTAAAAATTTATTCCATGAGCTATAATAAATTACAGTTATTGTTCGTTTGAAGGCCACATTGTCCTAAGCTTTCTCTTCTGTCTTGTTGACATGCCCTCATTTGTTTTTGAGAGTTTCCTCTCTGTATAGCACAAGATGTCCTAGGCTATACTTGCACTTTCCCTGCAGACCTGGAATTAGGCACTTCTCCAGGAAGCCCAGAGTAATGTCCTTTAAAGACAGACAATTCTTTTGGATAACTTTACCAGTAACATGGACTCACAATAAAAAAAAAAAAAAAAAGACAAAATATATGATGAGATAAGTATAACTGGAAACAGCAGAGAAAATAAATTCTAGAATCAGACTTTCAAATAATATGAATATTATGATTATCATATTCAGAGAAACAAATGTTTACTATATTAATAGAAATAAAAGAGGGGATTGATGGTTTAGCAAAGGAACAAGAAAAATAAGACTATCAAAAATAACCTGATAGGGGCTTCCCTGGTGGCTCAGTGGTTGAGAATCTGCCTGCCAATGCAGGGGACACGGGTTCGAGCCCTGGTCTGGGAAGATCCCACATGCCGCGGAGCGACTAGGCCCGTGAGCCACAATTCCTGAGCCTGCGCATCTGGAGCCTGTGCTCCGCAACAAGAGAGGCTGCGATAGTGAGAGGCCGGCACACCGCGACGAAGAGTGGCCCCCACTTGCCGCAACTAGAGAAAGCCCTCACACAGAAACGAAGACCCAACACAGCCATAAAAAAAAAAAAAAAAAAAAAAAAATAACGTGATAGATTTGAAAAAGAATTAAATAGAACATCTTGGAATAAAAACATATGTATTTGTATTTAGAAGTACAATAGATGGTTTCAATAGTAGATTAGACACAGGTAAGAGAATTAGTGAACTAAATTATCAGCAGAATTATCCAGAATACAGTACAGGTGTTAAAGAGGGAGAAAAGTTTCAGATATAGAAGATAGAGTAAAGAGGCATAATATACATTTCATCAGGCTCCTTGACGATGAGATTAGAGAAAATAGAAGAAAGGCAATAGTCAAAGACATAATGGGTAAGAAGTTTCTGGAAATATTAAAGACATGAACCCTTACATTCAGGAAATCCAACAAAAGAGAAGTTCATACCTAGACACATTGTAGTGAAACTTCACAATACCAAGGACAAACAGAAAAATCTTAGGAGCATCCAGACAGAAAATACAGATTATCTACAAAGGAACAAAATTCAACTGACAGCTAACTTCTGAATAGAAACAACGGAAACCAGAAGTTAGTGAAATGATATCATCGGTTTCTAAGAGACAGTAACTCCCAACATAGAATCATATACCTTGTAATATTACTTTTCGAAACCATGGGCAAAACAAAAATATTCTCAGGCCACAAAAACTGAGAAATTTCTACTGACCTATATTTAATCATCACCAAATGAAATTTTAATGAATATAATTTAGGAAAAATGAAGAAGAACCTTGAAGTGAGGTCAGGGATGCAGAAAGGAATTATCAGAGAAAATGATCAACATATGTATAAATATAAACAATCATGGGTTGCATAAAATAGTAATGAAGTCTAATTTGTAAAGCTATAAACAAGAACTCAAATACTAGACAAAAGTAGCATATAGATCTGAGGAATAGTGACTGAAATTAAAGCATCTATTTTTGTATTCTTTTGATTAAGATTACATTATGTTGATTATTATGCTGTAATTTCTAAGGTAATCATGAAAATAATAGAAATAAGTATATAGGGAAAAATGGACAGAGTGGATCTACAGGGACAAGCAGACATCCAGCCAAGGAGCTTGAGGAGATTTCAGTCCTTGCCTGTGCAAGAACATACACTTTAAAAGTGTGTATATTAGAAACTCTGAGGTTTAGAAACTTTATCTTATATCTTATAAATATACCTTATAAATATATATATATACCTTATAAATATATATATACACATACATAAAAAATAAAATTATCTGTAATTTCTTTATTTAGAGATTGTCAATATTCTGATTTACCCTCTTCAGGCCTTTTTCTATTTTATCTATTATATAACTTACAATATATAAACATATTAATCTATTTTTATATGCTATATGTTATATAATCTATTATGTAGATATCTACCACCTACACGCCTACCTACCTACATACCTTTTATCTAAATTCCCATTGATTGTATAATTCAACCTTTAAGATGCAGTTAATATTGGATTGGTTTCTGTGCCTTATGCAAAGTTCATTGACTTCCCCAAGGTGTTTGAATCTTAGACACATGTGCATCTCTGATTATTTTCTTATGACAAATATCTTAATATGGAATTATTTAATATAAGTTTAGGAATGTTTTTAAGGCTTCTGTTTCACATTGCCAGTTTACTATAAATGTTTTAACAGTTCATATCTCAAACAGAGGATATGGGAATATACATTTCACTTACGAACACTGGGTGCTGTTATACAAAAGCATATTTTTTTCACATCATATTTTTCTTTTTTAAAATAATTAATTAATTAATTAATTAATTAATTTTTATTTTTGGCTGTGTTGGGTCTTCGTTTCTGTGCGAGGGCTTTCTGTAGTTGCGGCAAGCGGGGGCTACTCTTCATCGCGGTGCGCGGGCCTCTCACTATCGCGACCTCTCTTGTTGCGGAGCACAGGCTCCAGACGCGCAGGCTCAGTAGTTGTGGTTCACGGGCCTAGTTGCTCCGCGGCATGTGGGATCTTCCCAGACCAGGGCTCGAACCCGTGTCCCCTGCATTGGCAGGCAGATTCTCAACCACTGCGCCACCAGGGAAGCCCCATATCATATTTTTCTAAGTAAGTATTTTTACTGATTTATTTTTTCTCCTAAATTACATACTGACTTAGAGGGAAAACAGGCTGAGAAAGGAAAAATGTTTGTTGGTATTTTGTATATCTGGACTTTTCTAAGGGGAAAAATAAAATAATTAAATGTCTGCATAGCCAAAAATATTCAACCTGAAAATAAAGCCTTTTTTTGGAGCAGTGTTGTGACAGTGCCTATGATTTACTTTGGAAGTGTGCCCATAACTCCCATTAGTAGTAATGAAAGTTAATGACATGCCTTATGGGATCAGACAATGGTCTTTAATATTTGTAGCTACTTGCTGGGGTAGAAGCTATTCTGTATTGTCAGTGGGTGTTAGTTTGTAATTACAAATTGCACAAACACTATACACGGTATGTATTTTGCCAACAAGGATTAACTTGGCATCTAGAAAAATGCTTCTTTTCAGTGCCTAAGAAAAACAAAATCTGTGCCTTTTAAAGTAACACAGTTTGGAGAATAACTAAACACATTAAATATAATTTATCAGTTTTATATTTAATGAAGAAGTGTGTGTTTTCAGATTTTTTTTTTTTTAAGTTTTAAGTGATCACTTACTAACATTATTCCCCAAATAATGAGTTAGAGTGCACTTTCAATTTAAAAAAAAGTCTGTACTTATCCTGAACTTGAATGTCACTTACATTTTGGGCCTATATATATATATATATATATATATATATATATATATATATATATAATATATATAGTTCCCTCAGTTTAGCTAATAACATAAGGATTTAAAGAGAGTTTGATCAAATAAACCTTTGAAATAGCTTCAATCTTGGCTTAAGAAATGGCTTTGTTACTTGATGGCCCCTGGTTTTATGTTTGGTAAAAGGGATTAAGTAGGGTAAAATGTTTTTAAAGTAAAAAACACAATTTTCAAGAGGCTAGATGGATCTAATTCACTCTCTTCTGCCCTTCTCAGTCACTGATTCAGCCACTCCTGGCTTCTCAAACATACCAAATTCCTTTTCACTTCAAGGCTTTCATATGTGCTGCTTTCTTCTTAGTGTGTTTTCTTTTATTCACTCTCCTTTTTATTCTCCAATAATTTGCTTGTTTGAGTGAGCCAGTTTAAGAAAGCTACCCCTCCTGTTCTTTCTCCTCATACCCATCTTTTTCTTCTTCCTTCATAGACGTTACCACAACTTGGGATTCTGTATTCATCTTTCCATTTGCTTATTCAGTCTGTGCCTCCTGCATTAGATGATAAGTTCCACAGTGTCAGAAATCATGTCTAACTTTTTAACTGTTTTCAATGCTTGCCATAGTGCCAGCCACATAGCAAATGCTCAATAAATACTTTGTTGACTTAATGTAAAATGAATGATCAAATGAATGAATCAGAAATATGTCAATTTGGGGGGTTGATTCTATTCACTTTTTATTGAGCTTTGTTGAAATATGACGTTTTACACCTTTGGGTTTCACATTTTAAAATGGGGTAATAACATTTTTGTTCCACCAGATGGGAGTATGAAGTTGAAAAGAATGCTGAACCTATTATTGCTTATTCTTTTTTACGTACCTAATATCATAAAATTTCATACTTAGTAGTAAAGATTTATTCTTTATCTAAAAGTTCCATATGTTCACATTCATACCGGATTTAAAGTTAACTTCATATTCTCCATTTTAAAAACGTTATGAAATTTTACTTTAAAATTAGAAATAGAAATTTATGGCTAAAATGTTCTAAGTTACACTAATTGAATGTTCCAATTTAAATGTTAAATGTTAGTTATTCTTATAAGCTCATTTTTATTAATAAACACTGTTAAAACACTGTAAAGATAGGATGTGTTTACAAAAGACTTTGATATGTGATGATAAGGTTTGCTTTAGAAAAAGTTGGTAGTATTTGAAATAGCAATACTATTTTCTTTCACTTACCAAATGCAAACATCTCGCTCAATTTAAAGTAAAATATTCCATTTTCTTTAGTAAACTTTACGCTCTTTATTGATATGTTAGTACGTTTTATAGCTGTCATAATATAAAGGCTCTAGTTGTTTTAGAACATTCAATTAATTTTGTAGCAAATAAAGCTTAGGATTGTATTGGTTTATCAAAGTGGCAATGATATTTAAGTACATTTTAACATACTTTGATTTCGTGATTCCTTTAAGTTTTCTCCTTTATTTTTATGTTTTCCTCTTTTATTTCTTTCTGGAGAAAATTGGTGAATTTCACATAAATGTATTGTTTATTTGCAATATTTGATAATTCTCATATATGCCACTAAAATCTGTTGTTTTCAAATTGGACTATTTTCTTGATGCTTACACGTTTACAGCCATAGTATAAGGCATATACTCTATATTAAGATCCATTAGGGTGGGAACTGTGTTGCAAAGACTAAGACAGTGCTTGGCACTTACTTTGTGCTCAGCGAATATTTATTTCCTTCCTTAATTAATTGATGAAGGGACAAAGTGAACTGATATTTCCTCTAAGTAGCAGGGAAGGATCAGATTGAGTATTCTAGGTTTTCATGAACCCTGTGAAGTGAAATAATTTTACCTAGGAACTAATCTATAATATGTAATGGTAGATTCTGGATTAAAGACCTTAAAGAAATTCTATCCTCTATCAAACTGTCAATATTGATTATATGCATAGAAAGAGTTGTGGTTTTTTTCAAGAAAGCCAATTATCATTGCATATTGAATTTTAAAAAATCGAATAAGTCCAGGGATTCTAAATTCTCAACTAAGTGTAGGTCTGTCACTATAATGATAAATTGGAATTTATGATTCAAAGATATATGGGATTTACATAGGGATAATTTTTTTTCTTAATCTTTATTTGTATTGCTTAGATTTGGAGTGATCTGAGTTTTCTAGGCAACTTCATTGTTTTTATATAGAACTAAATTTGTTGGAACAGACAACTGACTAACTTTTAGGTTAAGGCAACTTTGCAAAAACTACTTTTGGTGAATGGTTTTCAACCTGGTCATGATGAATTTTAAGATATTGATGGATTTTCCTCTGCATAATTCTGAATGAATTTAAATGGATAAACTAGATGTTAGAAAAAATACAAATTTTTTTTTCTTAATAATATCCTTATCCTACATGATTGATGGGAAGAAAGTAAATATGAAAACACATCTCTGAAACACTAAAATATATTTTTGAAAACCGTTGTCCCTCAAAGACTTTTATTCATATTTCTTGGCATTCATGTTATTGGTTATTTATGTTATTGATTCATTCTGCATATTTTAGTAATGTAGTACAGTTTTTAGTATCCAAAACCAGGGTTTGGATCCTGATTCAACTCTGTGACTGAGTCAGGTTGAATATATTTGTAAATTGAGTACAACAGTATCTACTTTCAGGGTTTTAATGTAGAATGAAACAAGGTATGTCATGTTTAGATCACTGCCTGGTGAGGTACTTGCTTGATAAATGCTAGTTATTGCTATCAATACTTTACAAGCTCTGACAACTTTTCTAGCTTGTTCTTTTATCAAAGAAATGGAGATTGTTGTATATCTTGAGATAAGTATGAAGTTGAGTTGCCTTTTCAATATTAATAACAGGAATGTTTTCTTAGCTTAAGGACCAATTCTCTTGACACTCATATAAGTACAGATTTAAAGGTAAACAAAACTTCCAGAAAAGATTCAGAATCATAAAAAGCATCTTGAATAAAAGAAGGGTCTGGGAAAAATCTCAAGCACTTCAATCTGTATTTCAGCATTAATATGTGATTCTGTGTAAATATATTTCTAAGTGGATTTTTTTTAAAAAATCCATTAAATAGGGAGGACTACTTTTCTAGACATCTGTTTTTAAATAATTTTCAAAACTGACTAGGGAACCTGAGAATTGAAGGCAGTTTCATTTTTTTATAGACTATGCCATTAATTAAAACTTCAGAGATCAGTTAATATTATGCATATAATATAAGGTTTGAAATCATTATAGTAAGCAATGATTTTTATCAAATTACTTATACGAGTTATCTTACTTGTAATTTTAGATTGCATAATTACTGCACAGATACTTCAGTGGCAACATATGTCACATTTGTCTACTCAATGATCACACTTCATTGTGTCTAGACATATTCTGATGGGCTTTACATTCAAATTGACAAGTGAGGCATTTACCAGTCAGTATGTCCTATAGATTCTATATCTGGCTTACTCAACTGTACTTTTTTAAAAGCAGCAAAGTCTGTAGAAAGAACTAGATTAACCTCATTTGAAACCTGGCTCTAATGCTTACTAGCAGTGTGACCTTGGGAAAGTTCCTTAGCATCTCTGAATTTTAGTTTCCTCATCTATAATATTGTGATAATAATTAATACAACAATGATCTTGTTGCAAAAATTAATGAAATTGATATAGGAAAATAGTCACTCTCATACATTATTGGCAAGACTATTCATTATTAGAACATATCTGTAGGGCAATTTGACATTACCTATTAAACATTAAAAGGTACAGTCCCTTTGACCCAGTAATACCATTTCTTGGAATATATTCTACAGAAATGCATTGGTACAAATAGACTTAGGTACAAGGATGTTTATTAGAACGTTATTTATAATCTAACTTTGGAAATACTTAAATATCCATTATTAGGGAAAAGTTAAATGAATCATGATAGAGTCATGCACCAAAGAAGGTACTGAGATGAAAAGAACTCTGGAATCCAAAAAATACGAAATATATCACAGGTTGTGAAAAGTATAATATTATTTTTGTAAAAATATGTGTATAAAAATAATATATAATTATATATCTATATTAATTAATGCAATATGTTATTCCTTCATACTATTATAATTACTTTGAAGATCACTAAAATGATGTTTATACAATTATTGATAGTGGTTCCTTTCACGAGGAGAGTGCTAGGATATCTGAGTGTTGGAGGCTGCTGAATACATTCATATGTAATGTGTGTATTGAAACACTAAAGATAAAACAGGTAATTACAAAAAGCCTTTTTTTTAAATGATGTAATTCCTTCTTTTTACTATTTTAAATTCCCTTGCCATCATTCTAGTTCAGGATTTTCATTATTTCACTAGAGATTCTTACTCAAAGTGGGACAGACAGAATACTCTATAGAGTGTAAATAAATTCTGTGTAGGACTTGAAGTCTTTTTCAAACTATGTTTGCCATCTCCCTCCCTTTCAGCTGGGGATGGCTGCTCTAGTGAGGCATAACTCACAGGTGGGGCTTGTGTGCTGTAGGTGATACTACTCACAGATAGGGGGTAAAGAGGGCTAAGAAAACTAAAACCCAACGTCCAAGCAGAAGGCATAGGAAAAAACCCATAAAGAAGAAGGAGTACACAAAGGATAGGGGAAAGTCTGGAGATGGTAGCATTATTGGAATCTGGGAAAGACCAAATTTTAAGAATGAAAGGAGTGGTCAACCATGTCAAAATCTGTAGGGAAGTCAGATCCATTAGGTACTGAAATGTTTTAAGTATAGAGTGATAATTGTCAACTCTGGTGAGAAAAATTTCAGTGGAGGTTGGGGTGTCGGGGGAAAGTTAGGATCCAGTCCAAAGTAAATTGATGAGTAGGAGGTGAGAACACAGGTATTATAGACTACTCTTTTTCAAGACACCTGGCTGTGAATGGGAGGGAGGAGGGAGGAATAAAAGGGAAGAGGCTCTTTGATGTACTCAATTTTACCAATTTTTGAAGGGTAATATAAGTAATCATTTTTGGTAGACATTCCAACTTCAAATGATTAACTGGAAATCAAATCAGTTCTATTGCTTAGGTATATATTTTGTAACTAGCTTGTCTTGGAAGGTGACCAAAGAAGTTATATTGTTCTAATTTTGACATTTTTCTTGACACTTTGCTGAGATTTTTGATGGTCAAAGGGAGCGTTTAGTAACTTATAAATTTCCCAGTTTAAATTTATTCATTCATGTTTCATGATGTAAGTTTTGGAGTGTTCCTCTCCTCTCTTTCCATGACTTGAACAAAACTCCCTATGTGCTTTGACACTCTCCTCAGTGTTTAATTCGTAAAATTTTGGCTTTGCTTACGGCTTGCTTTCTGTCAAACTCTATGCCTTTTCCCATCCCAGAGTACTAGGCTAGAAGTAGAAGCAGGCAAGATGGTACAGCAGGAGGATGTGGGAGGAGGAAGGAAGGAGAAGATAGGCTTACCTAGAAATGCTGTGTGGAGAATATCTGGAAGCCATGAAGAAAGCAACGTGTAACATCATGGTTTAACCCAGACTTCCATAAATTTTTAAAAAATTGAGAACCAGATATGTCTAAATACTATTCTCTGTATTTTATAGATGAACAAACTAGGGATGTGTGTATATAAATACATATATATACATATTTATATATATATGTATATAAATATATATATATTTACTATATACACATATATATATATAGTAAAATGGGTAATACATTCTAGATTTCTTATTTATCTTTGGTCCCACTCAAGTTATTGCATTGATCCATGGAACAACCCAGATATTGCATAGGATTTTATACACTTCCCTGAGACATAGATAAAATACATTTAAAATGTTGTGCTTAGCAAAGGGATCATTTGTTTTGCATAAATATTTCACTCAGTTATAAGGATATGAATCATGTACCAGGTGAATGAATTACATTTCGATGTTTTTGTGTATGTGTGTGATTTAAGACATAACTGTAGAAAATCTGGAAAGACATGACTGTAGAAAAGTAAGAAAAATCCATTATACCATAATTGAGATTTTATCACTATAAAAATTTTTAGTAATTTTTTCTTTCAGACTCTTTTTTTTTTCATTTGAAATGCCTTTAAACTAAAAGGATATTTTCTTTTTGTGTTGGTCATACACAGGACAAGAACAACGATATTAATTATACTAGTTTGGTATTTGTACCCTGGGCCAGTAGTTGAAAGTCTGGATTTAGCAATTGAATCTTTAGTTAAACAGATATTATATAAAATCCTCTGTTTTGTTGTATGTTGCTTTCACTGTAAATTATTTTAAATCCTTAGTGGAGTTTAGGAGGTTATGCCTGAAAAAATACAATAAAATCGTATTCTAGCAAGCAGTTGCCTATTAGTTTCATAGCCCAGGATACCCCTTGTGTAAACTGTATATTTCCCACATACCCTCAGAAATTTGCATGAAAAAAATGTGTCCCATGCAATCATGGTGAGTTGCAGAGAGGAACGAGAAATGATTAGTTTTTGCAATTCAAATGTCATACTTGTTAAGTCAGTATTTTTTGAAATAGGTACACTAGGTGGAGATATATATATATATATATTTGTTGTTGTTGTTCTTGTTTATTTGTTTTAGGGAACAACCTCATTTGGTAAAGTGCAGCTCTAAATACTATGTTTATTTAGTCTCTGGTGGATTTGATGTCTTAGATTGCTGAGGATTGCATTGTTTTTATTACCCATATTCTGTTAACATACATTTTCATGTTTTATTATCTTTACGAGTTTTCCATTCTGCTTTCATGTCTTCTAGTACCTGGCACATTTTATGGCAAGAGAAGTTCATTTGTTGCTGCCTTTGAAAATGTTGCTTAAACTGATGTCCTTTTCCAATGATTTATGGAGGTTTTTCTATATTAATCAGCTGGCTATAGTCTGGTACTTCCTTATAGAAAAGTGAAGAGTGTTTTCATACCTTGGCTCAGCCTGCTGACCCTCTCTCTCCTTCAACACTTCCATTCTCTGTGACTTCTGAAGTTATTAGCATTAACAGTAAACTGAAAATGTGATTGGCCTTATTGTACCAGACATGGAAAACCGAAATAATAACAATACCATTCATATTACATAGACATTTCCTTACTGAATCCATGTGAGCTCCCTCAGTTTGTTGATCTAACTTCACAAAGTCCCAAGTGGATTAGTAGCTAATGTAAATACTAATTTAAAGTGAGAAGAAGTAGGGGAGGGAAGGATAGTCAACTTTCACTTCTTTCTAAGATAAGACCCTAAAGAAGATTAGACTTATACGGTCTCTTGTACAGACAACTACTTGAAAAACTTAAAAAACAGAAGACTTTATTTTTTGTCTGAAAAGTAGAGCAAAAGGAGTGGCAATCTTTAATCACTCTCTTGATAAAAGTTTTTTTTTAAAAAAAAACTAAAATATATTAAAAATGAAATTTAAAAAGTCACTGAAAGGTTTTAAATTAGGGTAGAATATGTTATTAGGAATAGCTTAACAAATTGCCAATTAATAATCAAAATACAAACCTTTTTTGAGTACTCACTATGTGCCAGGTATTCTTACAGTGCTTTGTGTAAATTAATTTAATGCTCATTTTTGTTCAAGGAAACATGTATTTATACTACAATTATTCTCATTCTTCAGGTGAGGAGGATAATGCGTACTGGGATTCATTACCTTCTCCCTAGTCAGTCACACAGCCATGAAGTGGCAAAGCTGGGGTCCAAGCCTGGGCAGCTGGTCCCAGGGCCCACAGGCTGAATTCCCCTCTGGGCTGCTCTTTAGTTAGGAACGTTCTCTCTGGGAATTAGGACTTGCTTCAGAGTGGGATTTTTTTTTTTTTTTTCCCAATTGAAAGAAGTTGGCCTAAATGTTTTCTTTTTTAAAAAAATCATATTTTCATATGAAAATTCGAAATCCATATTCTTCTCATTGCCTTAGTCCTTCAGTGTAACATAGAAGTATAGAGAATATGTACTGTATGTCTGAATGATTCCAAACATATTTATTTAAAGTGGTGTTAACAAGAGTTCAAATATAAATATTTCTAAATATGTGATTTTAGGACTGAAATTTTCAACTTTCACTTTTGTATTTAGCTTTATGTATACTAGATGAATATATACTTTAGAAAGATCAGAGTTCCATGAAAATACAATTAAAACCATAATTTACAGATGTCTTCATTTTCATTTTTTGATTGGATAGACTAGTGATTGATAAACCTCAGTAGAGCTTTTCTTTCTAATTTTGAAAGCAGCTACGATATTCTTAACTCCTGATATATTTTAAATGACTAATAGTTTCATACATTCTAAGATCTCAAAGTGTACACCTATGTGTATATTTTGTAAGAGCTGTGAATGGGGTAAAGATATGAGGAATATTTTTCAGAAATGAATCTGATATGAAGTACATTTTAGGTTTTCGTACCAAATAAACCGTTTTACTAATTCAAGATTTACCTAAATAAGGTTGGAATGATTAATCAATGAAAATCCTCTGTCCTTGGTATCATTAAAATGATATTCACTTGAATTATTCAGACTACTCTATGTGGAAAGTAGGACAGACAAGCATGCAACTTTCCACAAACCTTGGAAGCAGTTAGGACCACTGTATTCCCACGAACTCTTTTGTATATCTAATTAAACATGACTGTTAGGGTCAGATGTTTTATTTTTTATGGGCTTTGAGAATTTGATTTGACTATTTCGGAATCTTGAAATCATACACTGACTCCTGAAAACTCATTCAGAAAGTCACATTCTTTACATGTATAATTACTTAGTTTGGAAAATATGTTCTTTAAAACCACACATAATAGGCCCTTTAATTATCGCACTTTGTTTTAATACATTGTGCTGCTCCAAGGAGCAGAAGATGCTCTTGATTAATTGGTTTTAGAGATATAACTTATAGCCTTAGAGACGTATCTATCTGTTGCTTGTGTGCTTAAACAGACCAATGATATTATTCTATTCATATATTAGAAATATTTCCTACTAAAAGTTTCACCAGAATTTTCTTATCAGGGTTAACACCAAGTTTCTTTTGAAATGTCAAAGATTCAGAACTTAGGTTTAAAAAAATATTTTAAAGCTAAAAAAGATGAAGATGTATATTTACACAATGGAATATTATTCACTGGACATAAATATGAATGGATTGCAGCCAAAATAAAGATGAATAATAGAATTATTGGACATTATATGGAATGAAAAATACAAGTTGTAGAGGACTTAGTCCCATTTTTACAATGCTCAAATAGCATCAAAACTAAGCTATGTATTATTTAGTAATACACAAATAGGTGGTGAAATGATATTCAAAAAGGAGGCAAGAAAAATGATAAATACAAAAATCAGGATAATGCCCCCAGTGGGAAGGCAGAGTTGGGTTTGGGGGGAAGGTAATAACATCCTAGGGTTTAACTTAATGGTGGGACCACAAGAGTTAGTGTTATAATCATGGTTTGTAACTTACGTAAATATATATTATTTTGGAACCATCAAATACTACATAATAGAAAAACCTAAAAGACAGTAGTTAATTTTCTGCCTGTTCAACATTGTATTTGCCTTTGAAGAAACTAGTGAAGTGGGAAATTTAGGCAATTAAGTAGTTGGTATGTCTGTATGAGATCAAATCATAGGCTTACTGAAATTTTTTTTTTTCAGGTAGGGCATCTTGTCTTAAACCTTCATATTTTGTTCCACTTTTTAATCTTCATTTCAAAGGGAAGATCACTTCTGAACAATTTAAAGCACATAAGAGAAAACTAAATTTAACAAATATTTATTGAGTTCTCACATTACCTGTCAGATGACATTGGATACTGCTGAAGTTCCAGAGTAAGTAAGATGCATTTCTGCTCTTCAGGATCTTGAAGTTCAGTAGGGACATGAGACTGGGTGCATCTGACTATAATTCCAATTAGTACAAATTCTGAGAACACAACGTGTTAGGTAAATTTAAATGAAGGGAGTCCTTGAGAATACTTCATCTCTTAAGAAAATGTGAATAAAGCAAAGCTTTATATCAGAGCTTGTGTAGAAAAACATGAGACTTTACTTTTGTTTACTCTTTTTGCTTTATTTCATAACCTTATATATTCTTCATCCTTAGGAATTTCTTTTTTTAAGTTATTAAAGAGTTAAAAAGTTAATAAGTTTTAAGTTAGTAAAGGCAGCTGTCTCATTTCCATGAAATACTGAGATATAGCTATTCCAAAGGTATATTTATATCAGAGACTGTTGGACTGGATGGCATTATAATTTATTTTTATTTAATAAGTCCTTTCCCTTATTATAAGGGAAATAGAGGAAAAAGGAAATTTACTAAGTCTAGGAATCAGTTTGGTATGCTGAAAATAGCATCAAGATTTAGAGAGACTTTGTTTGAATTCCATCTTTGACATTTTCTGTCTATATGACTTAAGGTAAATTATTTAACTTCCCCAAGCCTCAACTTCTTCACCAGCAAAATGGAGTTGATAATACCTCCCAGTCAGAGCTGTGAGGATTAAATTTTATGATGTCTACAAAGCACCTAACCAACCTGACCACACTGGCTGTTATTTGTTTATAACCACTGTAATGCCAGATAGGATTAAGGCCCTTTAAAGATAAGGCCTTCAGTGTATGCAAATTGGATTTTTTAAAACACTGAACCATTAATTCCCTAGTTCTGGAACACTGTATGCCCTGAGTGACTGAATTCATAAATGAATTAACCATTTAAGTTGAAAGTCGAGGATGTTTGAAGACTACTTTCTAATTTAGCTACCAGCAAATATCTTTTTAAACAAAAATGTGCAGTTATCTTTCTGCCCTGAACTGAAAGCTTAGGAAGAAGTTATGGAGAAGCTCAGACTACCTTGTCTCTGCAGCCTGGGATGGAATGGGACACAGAAGGTGAATGATCCTGGTAGAGGGTGAAGAATCTGGGAGAATTTCCATCTGCCTCTGAATTAGATATTAACCTTGGCTTCATTATTTAGTTTGAAGTCCTGCCTGTAAATTCCAAAACATCAAGGGTATTTATAATCAAACAGAAAGCAACACATTCATTCCAAATGATATTTGAATTATTTGCAATTTGGTATTTTCTGCTCTTGCTTTGCCCTCTTAGAATGAATCATTGGAGTTGACTGTAGAAATGTCACTACTGTGTGCAGAGCACAGTGCAAAAAATGTAGTTTACATTTCAATCTCTTTCTCCTGTCTATTCTGTTCAACCAACTTTCCAAAAAAGAACCATTCATGAAGTATTTTAAATTTGCAATGCTTTGCTACTTGTTTAGAAGTACTTGCGAATTTCTTCCAAATCTGTATTTATATAATTATAATTAAGCAGCTAAATTTTTTCTCATAGTATTTTTATTAATTTAGAAATATACATTTAATTCCTATTAAATAAATGACTATCTCAGTTTTTATAGAGGTATAGGTAAACTTATTTCAATGATATTTAAATGTCTTTTTGTTTATACCTTTTTAAATAAAATCAGTACCCATGACCTAGTAATTAGAAGCATGTAAGGCAATTCTGAGTCTTTGTAAGCAAAAGTTTGGAAGGTTTTGATTCTATCAAACATCTCTACAAGCCGTTTGGCTCTTTTGAGGTGGGAGAGGGATGGTGAGAGGAAAAGATATTTAAAATAAATTTAGCTTTCAAAAACTTTTTTTTCACAAGTTAAATAATAGTTTATAATTCTAATTACACATTAGTTTGTGACAATGGTTTGCTTCTTTAACAGCAAAATATTTCAGAAGTACTCAGGCAGACCTGAGAATTTTAATCCTAGGTTATTTGGAAAGTAAACATCTAAATATTTTAAAGGAACATTGATGACAGACAAACTTTGATTTCTGTTAAAGAAAGTGATTCTGCAATTATCTGGAACTTAGCCAGATGTGCAACAGATATATCTCCTGAGGAGTGGCTTAAATCTTTGCTTTTTGAACCTGCTTTCTAGGAGCAAGGAAGACTCAGCCCACCACTAAGTGGTAGAACATACAAGTTTGGAGTTATTTTTCTGTTTTCTGCCGTACCTTAGCTGAATTTTAGAAATTGTATTACATTTCATCTCATTGTAAAGGAAACATGATTAGCTGTGGAACTGCTGTATTGACGTACATGATTCCTTTGGGTTTCAAAGATTGCATCTTTAATCCTATGATATCTTCTGTAGATTACCTATCTTGGCCTGGAGAAAATGGCATTTAGATGTCACCAAGCAATTCATAATCTATGGACTTGTACACATGCATAGAAAAAAATGTATGTTGAAAATGAACTTTTAACATATTTATCAAGCCATTGGTTGCAGTAATATAACACATGATAATATTATTTCATACATGAAGAAACTTGGTACATATATCTAGGCCTCTTGTAGTTAAAAGGCAGGAATATTTAATTCAACTCTGGATTCCAAATAAAATCATGATAGTAAAGTTACTTGGGAATACAATTAATATTCGTTTCATAACCTACTAACTTACTACTCAGAGTGTGTTCCATGAACCAGCAGCATTGCTATTTCCTTGCAGGTTGTTAGAAATTCAGCTTCTCCGGTCCCAACCCAGACTTACTGAATCAGAACCTGCATTTTAACAAGGTCCCCAGCTAATTCATGTGTGCAAAGAAGTTTGAGAAGCACTGGTTTTATAGAGACTTAGTGGTCTTGTGGCACAAAATTGTTACTAAAGAAATGTGAAGATTGTGTAAATGTTGAAAGTATAATTAATATCCACATTAAAATATCTATATTTATAAGTTGTATTGTTTAAAACTGCACAGTTACTTACGATGGGCTATGCACAAGCTTTTTAAACTGATAGAGTGTGCAATAAAAGAAAGTATTAGTTAATTCAAGGTTGACTACTGGTAAAATTTGAAAAGACAGACTGTAAACTATATGAAAATCAATAATAATTGATTTAATAGTCATTCAGTAATAATTCCAGATATGAAAACTAAAACTGTATAGCATGGTACCTATTTGTATTGGTCTATTTTAGCTAAAATTGAAAGGTAAAACTATATCTAACCTACTGATGAAGTAATGTGAAAAGAAATGGAAATTGCTTGTTGCAGCAATTGAAATTATGTCTCATTTCATCTAATTATATATTTAGGGAAATGAGAATAATGGGTTAGCTGTATATGGAACAAGCAGCAATTGTGCATATAAATAAAAAATGAACATGGCTAACACTCATGACATGTTAGCCTTTCTGTGCTTTATACAACCCCTGGCATGACAGAGAGCTTTTTCTCAGGTTTAACAGAAATAGTGCTGTCGAGGATTCTGCCCTGGAAGGAGAAAAGGAGGCATATTGTGAAAGGCTGCACCAGGGTGGGTGTGATGGTGCTATTCTCAGGCTTCAGGTGCTGGGAATGTAGCTGCAGCAGTTCCAGTCCCATCATCCTCTCAAGCTGCCTTTGTTCCCAGCAAAAGTGTCCCTGTGTCCTATTGGCTCACAGTCTTTTGGTTTGGTTAGGAAAGGTCATGGTCTGAGAGATGGGGAGGAGTAGATCTTTAAACAACCACAATAAAATAGGGCTTTGGTCACCGAAAAAGGTATAATGCATTCCAGGCAGGCAATGAACACAAAATATCCAGTAGAGTAGGACTCATAAAAATAAAATTATTGACTAAAAGATGAGATATCCTGCTTTTTATAAGGCAAATCATGTGGTGACCTCATCAAATCAGCTAATATACTAAGTGGAAACATTACAGGAAACTTGTAGGAATTTTTATAAACATCCAGTTACCTGGGCTTTAGAAAAGTTGCTCTGGCACCAGAGTAACTTATGGGGCTGAGAATACTGATTATGATTACCTTACAACAATGGGAGTACTTTAAGAATTTATATATCATCAAAAGCCCTCTATTCAAGTAAGATATCATTAGAGTTTAAATTGTAGTGAGTCTCATACATCTGTGCAATATAATGGGGACAGTACTAGATAAAGATTTATTACATGACCTGGCTTCTTGACCTTTAACTAGCAAGTTACTTAGTTTCTGCTCCCTTATTTGTTAAGTAAAACTTTGGGGAAGATCTTTAAGATCCCTTCCAATTCTGTAAAACTTATGATAAAATTGTTTGAAGCAGCACAAATAAAGTTAATATCAAGTACAGTAAAATTCCCTTTATATAGAGAAATATAAATGCAATCATTATTTAATGTTTATTTAAAATGTAGATGTATAGCATAGCTCAATGTATTAAGCATTTTTGACTCCCAAGAAGGTTACAAAATATATACACTTTCTAATAATTGAAATTTATCATTAGAAAGACATAAATCTAAAAAAAAACCAGATTATTATCTCAAGTTTTCTCTGCTAGGAAATTAGCAAAATGCAATTAGAAAATGGTGGTACTCATTTCTAAGACTATTTTTCCTAATAGTTATGTGGTGAAATAACTTTGAGATATTTTAAAGTAATCTTACTTATGATTGGCATATACATTGGTTTAAAATGATTAGTTTAAAAATGTACTGAATTTTTAATGAAACCACCTCTGATCAAGTATTGGATTAGTAGCATAATTCTTGACATTTTGGGCAAAAATAGAACAGAAAAGTGTAAACACTAATTTTTGGTTGAATAGTAAAGTGGAACTGGGTAACTACCCAAGGAAAGCAGTCTATAAAAAGTCAGGCCCTAAAAGTGTCATTTGCTAAAGCCATGGTTCCTAAAATTATTTTTGTTGAATACATTTATTTGTAAAAAATACACATATACATATATGCATACATAAAATATCTTTAGGATATAATTCTATTTATTAATGAGTAATATATACATGTCCTATATTATGTACATTATAAAATATGCGAGGTAGAAATTTAAAAGGATAATGATGAAATAACTGATATTTTAAAAAGAATTTATTACTTTCATTCATGATATATACATTTTTTGTTATGACTAAAATATAGAAATGGAATAATGCTAACATTTTTGTGAAGCAGTGCAGTAGAATATGAATCATTATTTTTAGAAAATTAACTTTGAAGTGCAGGGATTGAAAGTCTAGTTCTAAAGTTTGGTTTATTGGTTTTAATGGCTATCATAACTGAAAAATGATTCCTCATAAAGATATATAGATCCAAATGCAGAAAGAAAATTGTTGGCCAAAAATTATACCAAGGTTTTTTTAATTGAAATCCAGTTGATGAATTTCTATCTCAATTGAAGTCCATAAGTTGTTCTTATAAACTAATTACAAGGTGTTAGATTTATATATTCTTAACAACCTGGTTTAAAATCCTGTGAAACATTTCATACAATGAAGATATTTCTAAACACCTACTTTTACTACGTTCTCTTCCTAGTAATAACTTTTTCAATAAACAACTGTTTTTTCATTTGGCCATAATATAATCAGCAAACATCTGCCTGGCACAGATGACATTTATGGTCACCCCCATCTCAAAACAAAGTATTATAAATATTCACTGTGTTTTAAAAGTCTTGTTTTCAAATAATTAATTGCCTTGACAATATCCTGTCACACTTGGAAAACTTCTGGCTTCAAATTCCTTGTCATAATATTTTGCCTGTGATTAATGTAAACAATGACTTTATGTGTGCTGCTATTGCTGTATCCTAGCTTTGCTTTTTTTTTTTTTTTTTTGAATTCTAGTCAGACTTACACCCTGTCATATGTTAAACAGTCTTTCCATAGAATATTATTTTTCAAGGAGCTCATCTAATGTTAAGATTATAAATTCTCTAATGCAACTTTCTTTTAGTGGTTAATAATAGAAAGTAGAACATATATTTTATTGAAACAATCTATCTAATACCCCAATCCGAGACATGTTAGAGACACTTATGTTTGAGTCTGCTGTGTAGCAATCCTACCACTTAAAAAAGAATGAAAGTGGTGACAATGGAATAGAGGTCTTTTTCAGTGGAACAAGATCACAATGGTAAATTATACTTCTAACAAGGTTACACAGTATAGAAACGTGTAAAGCAATGATCACATTGCTTTTTCAGTGGTTTTTTTTTTTTTTTGAGAATAAAGTAAGACAGCTCTTTTGGGTAGATTCACAGAAACATGGAAATTTTGAAATGACATATATAATTTTTGAAGATATCTTGAAATTTTAGTTCCTGAAAAAGATGAAACAGGAAATGTTTTCTTAATAGTACACTGATCCCTTATAGTTTAAGTAACCTGAAAGGAGGCTGTCTATATTTTATATGCTGTTCATTTACATGCATATAGCTATAATTAAATATAGACTTTCTTAGATTCAGTTAGAAATTTGGCTGCCTTCCCAGCAAAAGGCAAGTATATGAAACTGAATTTCCTCATCTGTTTAAACAAGTTGGCCTTCTCAACTCTTAAAATATATATGTATATATTTCAATGATAGCACACCTTTTTACTATATTTGATAAATTCACACTCAGAAAAACAATCTGTGTTTTGACTCTGGTAATTAATAATATATAGTCCTGTGTTCTAAGCTAGACTTCTTTTATGCAACAAATGGGCCAAATTCTCAGGTCATTATATAAGCAATGGTCAATTGCTTCTTTTTCTGGAGTACATAGTCTGTCCCCGGCCCTTTCTTATTTTTTTAAAAAATTAATTAATTAACTTATTTATTTTTGGCAGCGTTGGGTCTTCATTGCTGCACGCGGGCTTTCTCTAGTTGCGGCGAGCGGGGGCTACTCTTCGTTGCGGTGCGCGGGCTTCTCATTGCGGTGGCTTCTCTTGTTGTGGAGCACGGCTCAAGGCACGCGGGCTTCAGTAGTTGTGGCTCACGGGCTCAGTAGTTGTGGCTCGTGAGCTCTAGAGCGCAGGCTCAGTAGTTGTGGCACACGGGCTTAGTTGCTCCGCAGCATGTGGGATCTTCCTGGACCAGGGATCGAACCCGTGTTCCCTGAATTGGCAGGCAAATTCTTAACCACTGCACCACCAGGGAAATCCCATGCCCTTTCTTACTGAATAAGTTGTTAAGGTACTTACTTTCATCATTTTTACTTTTCATTTAACAAATCTGAATATTTTATAGGACATGTTATAATAGTAATGCGAGGCTTTATGGAGGATATGAAACTATGGAGAAGAGCCAGCATGTTGTAGAGAAAGGAGAGCAGGTTTAAAACCAGACTCTAAGTTGAAACCTGAATTTCACACTTGGTAGCTGTGAAACTTTAGGAAAGTTGCTTACCTTGTTTAAGTCTCAGTTTGCACATCTAAGAAGGGAAGTTAGGTGTTAAAAGAACTAAATTTTAGGATATGAAAAGGGGTCCTCACAGGAGATAATCAAGAAATTGTGTGTGTATCTTACTGTTATAAATTCAATGAAAATTTGAGCCAATTTTTTTTCTCTTACTAAAATATTAAATATGGTATTTATCTTCCTTTACCTTTAAGTCCAAGCATTCCAGAAAAGGTTTCCAACTGTAGATATATTGTACTTTAAAACAGGCAGCATGATGTGCTTTAGTCAAGAAACAGTCAAGTGGGCAAATACAGTTTGACTTTTAAACCCCTGCTTTAATTACTGAAAATGTGTTGCTTTCTAAGCAGATGTCGAGTCATATTTATTAGCTTCTTCTGAAGTATTGTATGTTACTGGCTGTGATTTTACTCAGTGCCTTTTTGTTTCTCAAGCGATATTTGGCTACTTAATAAAGAATCTCATTAACAGGCTAAAGATACCTTAAAAGATATGTGTAGCAGAGAGCAAGTTTCGGTTCCAATAGTCGTAGTGCATGTTAACTATTTTTTCTTGCACAGTTCTCACAGTTAGGAATTGACTCCCTGTGTCTGTTATCTCCCATACAATTATGTGATTATTTTAAACTGCAACCTTTTCAACCTAAAGCTAATCTTTAGCCATAAAAAAATAAATGTTTATTTCATACAAAAAGAGCCATTATGAATGTTTTTTAGACCCCAAGTGTTTTGAGTTATTAAGATTGCAAGATAAAGTGTTTATTGGAGTGTGTCTTGTTGTTAAGATAAATATGTTGGCAATAAAGTTTTCAAAAAGTACTATAACAAGTGTTCGTTTAATTGTAGTTAGAGAAAACCGTCACTGTTAATGTATTGCAGCATTTAATGACACTTCTGAGTGTGATAAAAGCAAAAAGCACTTTCATTAGCTAAAAAGATGGAAATGGGTTTGGGTCCTACTTACTATTTAGGAGCATTACTTTCTCATGTACTCTGAACTTTTAGCATGTATAATTTTGTTGTTGTTAAATATGTTGTCAGCTAACCAGCAAAGATGTATTGCACACCTTTTCTGCAGTGTATGTTATGGTAGTTATGCAGAGCACAAAGACTGTAAGACAAGGTAAGTAGCTTCCCATCACATTGGAGAGGTAATAAATTCTCTGCACGAAACAGATAGCAATAGTGGCTGATATATGAGTAAGTGATGAACAGCATTTCCCAAAGAATTCTATGAAATGCTATTTCCTTGAAATGCTTTGAGGAAAATATTCTATTGCCAAATGTGTTTGGGAAATGTGACCCAATATATATCTCTTTTAGAGATTTACAGTACACTCTAGCATATTAAAGAGTCTGAGAAGGCCTGCAATAAAGAAGCCAGCAAAAATTATTTGGATAAGCAATTTTCCAAGCTTATTTGACCATGTCCTGAGTATCTCCTATAGGAGACTACTTTAGAAAATGCTCCTTGATTTAGAGTCTAATTAATCCAACAGAGCATTCCCTTAAAGCATGGGAAAGCTTACTTTCTATGATGAAATGCTGATGTAAAAACAGTCATATTAAAAAATACATTATTGAGGGCAGTGGAAATTGTTACAACTTTTTGGGAGATAAGTTTGGCATAACATGCAAAAATATAAAATATAAATGCCCTTTGGCTTAGGAATCATACTTCTAGACATTTACCTATGTTTGAAAGCTTTTAATGGCTAAGCCTTACTTCTGAACTAAGGATAATCTCATCAGCATGCCATTCAATATCCTCCACAACATTTCCCAGCACACCTTGGGATATACCAGCATACACAAGATGTGCTGCCGAGATGAAAAGTAGAGACAAGATTTATGGAGGCTGGAAAGGTTGGAAGAAGTTTCATGGAGCAGGTGGGACTTAAATCAGCCTCAGTGGATGGGCAATATTTTAATAGAAGAGACATCATTCTACAGTTGATACTCCAGATTCCAAGTCCAAAATGAGCAGTTGGCACATTGTGAAGTAATTAAAGACTTTTTTGGGGCATGGGGGTGGGCGCTAATGGCGCTATTATATGCAGCATTTGAAGAACTTTATTACATTTTACTTAGTCCACAAAACCATTACATGCAATGAGTGTTATTATTTTCCTTTTTTATGTACATAAAGAGACTGAGATTTCATATAATCTTCCTTGGGTTACACTGCTAATGAATGTTAGAGATTCATAACCCCATCTCTTAGCCTGCATTTTGGCCACTTCCTTGTATTGGTGTAGAAAGGTAATCTAATTAAGCCCCAGAATACAAAGTACCTTCTCTATCTCATTCTTAAGGGAAAGTATGATTTCTTTTCTGTCATACTACTACCCACATTCTTTGACTGAGTTATCGATGGGATATAAAATAATAGAAAGCATTATGAATCACCCCTGTTGCTTGAGTTACGATTGTAGATATGCATAAAAAAGTATCAAACTGTGTTAATTTTGAACTTCTTTTGGTTCACAGTGGAACCAGTCAAGTTGCTTATCTGAGCCTTTATTTGACTCTCTCTTAAGGAATTTTATAAATTTCTATTTCTGTAGGGTACATCTGGAACAGTTTTGATGACTTGCCTGTGTTTTTCTTTTAGTACAATCAGCTAGGATTGAAATTGAAGTTTGGTTTATGACACAGGCTAATCTATGTATTCTCTACCGCAGAATATGTGAGAAAGATATCTATCTGAAAACAATGACTGGAATATATAAATTGCCTCAAAAATCACAGGGAGCCTATGAGGATTCCAAAGTTTTTCTGACTTTTTCTTTTTAGTCCAGTGTTATTAATAAACTGTTAATAATGAGGATCATGTTTAGAAAACTAAAATAATATTTGAAGTTATTATTTTCTACATTATTATAAATGGAAGAAAAATATTTTTCATCCCATAGAATTCTAAATAAGTATCAATATTTTTCATGCTTTTTCTGAATTTTCATAATTTATGAAAATTTTCATAATTTATTATCCAAGTGATTTTTTCTCTAACATTAAGCACTTTCTTTAGTGTTTGTATATTGTTTCATACATCAAACTAATACATGAGTTGTTTGATAGAGCTCATAAGCACCAGAAGTAATAGGTACAGAGGATGGAGTAGCAATTAATAAACAGCTATTATATGTTTAATATTATAGGTACTGAATAACCAAATAAGGACAGGAAGAAAAAGGTACTTAGGGAAGAGAATACAATCAAAACACTGGTTATTTTATGCTTCTGAGGTTCTCAAATCTCACTGGATGTAGTAAAAATGCCAGGGACTTCATTTTTCTGGTGTCCAATTTCATTTGGCATTTTGTTTGCAACTCCTTTCTGAGAAAATGTATTTGATAGTAAGCAATCTAAATAAGAATTTTTAAAATGCAAGCAGGGACTTCCTGGTGGTCCAGTGGTTAAGGCTGGGTGCTTCCAATGCAGGGGGCATGGATTTGATCCCTGGTCAGGGAACTAAGATCCCATATGCCATGTGGCCTGGGCAAAAAAATTAAAAATAAAAAAAAAATGAAAAAAAAGAATGAAAAAAAATTGCAAACAACCAAGTGATCACATAGACTAAGAGTAAAACACAACCTCCCAGCTATTCTCAATGTACATACTGTGCAATGAGAAATGACATTTTTACAGTACCACTAGCAGAGCAGTGTCTTGAGGTCTTAAAAAAAACCTCAATTTTGTTTACGATTGTTTTCATGGAAAATATATTCAATTATATTAAAAGTTTTCATAACTACTAATTTATATATTCATGACGTACCATGCATTGCTATACCATGTTTTGCAACAAAGAAATTCAATTTCTAGAAAGGAAATTTTTTTTCCATAGTTAAAAATAAAGTTTATTAAATAAAAGAAGCAAAATTGCAATATTTGACCATGCTAGTTTTTTATTACTCAGATAATTATACATATGGTTTTTCAGAAAAATAAGATTTCTAGAATAGAAGATTTACACCCAATTCCTATAATTAGTTTCTCTAAAGAAATGAAAGCATAAAAATTACTATTTCAAAGATAAATGTTCAATTTCTAGTAACTAGAGTTGCCACATCTATTCTGGCTGAGAAAAGGAAACTATTGTATAGACTAAACTTCAGCTAGTTTTAGTAGACTTTGTTTTGTAATAGCAGGTCAGTTTACTGGGATTTATTAAAAATAAAATTATCAAGACAAATCATTAATTTTATTAGCAAATGAACACTTATAAGATTTTTTTCCTGTGTGTTTTCAAAAGCATTATTTTATGGAACCATTAAAAGCATCTTCATGCAAACTTCTGTGGGTTATTTTGGTTGTTTATTGTTTCTGTTCTCAAATATTTTACTGCATTAATTGGCAGAACAAAACTATTTTCCATAATGATTGAAGTTTTTAATCTTCAATTTTTCAAGTTGAAGTTTGATTAAGTTAAATAATTGGTTAAAAATTAGCAATGTATTGATTAGAAATTTAGTAGACTTGTTTTAAGATAAGATTAAGTGAAATAAAATAACAAGGTACTTTTAATTTAAAGCAGTTATACAGAGGATAAATGTCTAGTTTTCTTAATACTAAATTAGAGTTATTCTGAAATAAGTTGTGATGTGAGGTAAAGTAACTACTCCCTCTTTTTTTCTGGATTATGCATTTTGGAGAGATGATAGGAAATAACCAAATAAAAGCTCAATTTTATTTTAATCCACATATAAAAAAAAGAAAGTTTGACATTTAAAGTAAGACAGAGTATTTTTTATATTTAATGAGATTTCAGTGATCATGTTGGGCATTTGTTTTTATGAGTATTCTGAAGGTATTATGGAGAAAGTGTCTCCTTAGAAGTTCTATCACTGTAGATTAGATATGTGCCTCACATGTCCTTAGAAGCTATCAGAATTTTAGGGCTAAAAAGACCAGTTTGAACAAACTCCCTAGAAACTAATTACTTAGGGTCTTTTGCAGCAATTTAAACCATGAAGTTAATTTTACTCAGTTTCTTAAAAGCAACTGTCATCTTTGATGCCAGGCTCATTTTTCTGCTTGACAGACCAGATCCTCTCCCCTTTCCTGCCCCTTTCATTTACCTAGTTACTGTTCATCCTTTAGGTAGATTTGTATTAGTCTGGATCAGCTAGATTATGATGCATTAAAGAAGAAAGACCAAATCTCAGTGGCTTAGCATAACAAACATTTATTTCTCACTCACAAAAGCCTGTTGTCGATGGAGGTGGCTGTCATGGGCTGTCATGTCCTTCATGTGATCTCTTTGTCTTCCAGTTGCTTCCATCCTGTTGTACCTCCATCTTAACACATGATTCTGCAATAGGAAGACTACAGGGAAAGAAAGCATGAAAAATTAGGCAATGCTTTTTACGTACTTCTTTCTGGAAGTGTTAATTTGCCCACATATCCAGGAAGGAGAATGCTGGTAGGCATTAGTAATATCTACCAAACACAGCTTAAATAAAACATTTGTGTATCTTTTCTTGACCACTGCCCTCTCCCCTGATCTTCTCCAGAAGCTCTCTTAACGTTTTGTTTTTTATTTTTCATAGTCATTATCATAATGAATTGTTTCATTGTCTGTCTTTTCCCATCTAGACTGTAAGCTCTGTGACTTCTGGAACTACATCTATTTTTGCTAACAGTTTTATTCACAATAACTGGCATATGATAAGCAGCTACATATATATGTTGTTGAATAAATGAACTAATGGTTTTCCATGACCTGCAGTCTTCCAGTTAGAATGCTAAGTGATTAAGTTGGATCTGTGTTAATTTCTTTTGACTCTCCCATGGTTTCATGTATGATGGTGTGTACATAGTATGCAATAAGCTAATTATTTCTTAATGGATGAATCAAGTATTTATTTAGTAAATATTATGTTCCTAACACTATTCGAAGAAATCTAAGGAAAGGATATTTCAGTGCAAGTAGGAGGAAACGGTTGCTCTTGGCAGCCAGTAATTTTTCTTTAAGATATTTCTTCCCTACCCAATTAACAAAACACTTTTTGTAGATCTACTATGATAAGACTATACTAGGAGCTTGCTGGAAGGAAATGGGAGAAGGGGATTCAAAGATGAATGAGGCAAGATCTCTGTCCTGAAAGAGTTGACCACTGATTGGGGATAAGATATAAATACAATCAGGACTGTTGCAAAAAGCAGTATAGCATAAGGGATAAGAGATAAGACTATGATTCATAGATCAACTCTCAACAACATCTTCAAGTTAGAGTTATCAGGGAGGGTTTTATGGAGGAAGTAGCATTAAATCTGAGCCTTAAATGCTTGGGCATGTTGAGGAGGGTGGAAGGCCATTCCAACAAAGGAGAAAATACAGACGCCCTCTATTATATACTCATTGATTAAATTGTCGTGATAAACATGGGTGATGCCCATCTATATTCTGTTCTTTTCTTCTTGCTGTAAAAACAGAAGACAATGTTTCTTAATTCTTTTAATGTTAGGTGGAGCCACAGGCTAATTCCAGAGCTTTGGTAATAATTCCCCTTTTACTTTTTAAATGTCTGATAGCTTTAAAGGACCAATTCCTGAACTTCAGAGAAGAGCAAGCTGTTGAAATCATTCATACATTTTAATTCTCTGGTTTTAATTTCCTGATGCTTTAGGATGAGTCAGGCTTCCCTGTTTTCCTATACCCACTTGATACAAAATGTGTATTGTGAATTTCAAACATGACGTGGGTGAGCAACTTTATGAAAATAATGTGCGTGTATAATTACATGCTGTCAATTCTGTTATATGAGGGAGGATTATCAAGTTCACATGTTAATCAGGTACATAGTTTCCCGTTTTCTTTTTCTGAGTATTGGTGCTGTTTTAAGGACTATATTATGTGGTGAATAAAAAGAGAGGAAAGCAAATACCACTAGTGCGGTAGAAACTGTGACACAGTGAAGGATATAATAAGGTACAACGAGAGGCATTGAGATCGTGGAAGTTAGTGTGCATGAGCCAGAAGATGAAGCTGGGATGATGGCTGGAAAAGCAGCAGGGTAGAAGTGATTCTCTAGATGTGTGCACAGACCAACTATTCTATCTTGGACCTTCTCTGCCCAGTCTCTGCACATGGCTCACTTCCTGTTATCCCCCACAATTACCCTTGACTTTAGTTCAGAATAGAGAGCTTTTCTCACTGTGATCTTTATTCTTAGTAGGGTAATGATTTGCTTCAATTTTCACTTTTATAACGTAATTCATGATTTAATAACTTTATATACTTTTAAAAACTGATACTTATTGACAGGGTTTTTAAAAAAATAGAAAATTAAGTGGTAGCATTGTTATAATTTCTAATAATCACGGTAGATATATAAAATATACACAATTTCTTATTGTTAAATGTTAGAACAGAAAGAAAATAAGCATAAGTCAGCGTGTTTCAACTCCTTTGCTGAGACACTTGTTGGATAATCCAAAGACATGAAGGTAGCTGCTCTATTTCATTCTCTCACCTTACATATAGAGGATTAAATAATGGCTGATATATTAATTAGTACTGATTTTCTAATTCCAGATGTGTAGCTGGAGAAAGTAATTTTCTTCTACAGATCTTTCTCAACTTACGATGGGGTTTTGTCCAAATAAATGCATCGTTAAGTTGAAAATATCGTGATTCGAAATGCATTTAATACACTTAACCTACCCAACATCATAGCTTAGCCACACCTACCTTAAAAGTACGTTATGGGGCTTCCCTGGTGGCGCAGTGGTTGAGAATCTGCCTGCTAATGCAGGGGACACGGGTTCGAGCCCTGGTCTGGGAGGATCCCACATGCCGCGGAGCAGCTGGGCCCGTGAGCCACAACTACTGAGCCTGCGCGTCTGGAGCCTGTGCCCCGCAACGGGAGGGGCCGCGATAGTGAAAGGCCCGCGCACCGCGATGAAGAGCGGTCCCCGCACCGCGATGAAGAGTGGCCCCCACTTGCCGCAACTGGAGAGGGCCCTCGCACGAGCCGAAGACCCAACACAGCCAAAAATAAATAAATAAATAAATAAAGTAGCTATACAATTAAAAAAAAAAAAAAGTACGTTATTAACCTACAGTTGGGCAGAATCATCTAACACAAAACCTATTTTATAAAAAAGTGTTGAATATCCTATGTAATTTATTGAATACTGTACCTAACGTGAAAAGCAGAATGATTGTGTGGGTATAGAATGGCTGTAAGTGGATCGGTTGTGTACCCTCATGATTGCATGGCTGACCAGGAGCTGTGGTTCCCTGCTACTGCCCAGCATCACGAGAGAGCATCATACTGTATGTCACTAGCCCGAGAAAAGATCAAAATTCAAAACTTTAAGTATGGTTCCGTCTGGTTGTGAATTGCCTTGGCAACATTGTGAAATTGAAAAATCAATAAGTTGAACCAACCTAAATTGGGAACTGTCTGTGGGTGGGTGGGCTTCATACAGGGGACAAAGACTCAGCACTTATGCCTACAGCCTCTCATGGCACCCAGAAAGGACGATCCCTGAGCAGAGAGGTAGGTAAGGGTTACAATTTCTCACCCCGACACACAGAGTTTAGCACAAGTTCATGGCTTAGAGGGAGTAAATGCAGTGACCCTCCTCAGGCCATGGGCTCTGTAGAAAGCTGTGTCCTTTCCTGGGGTTCAGAGAAGGCAGCTTCTCTTAGCAAGTTCCAGTGGGTACACACCAGTGTCACAGATCTGACCTGTGTCCCATCGCCTCAGGCTATCCCAAAGTAAAGGCTTTCAGATTCTCTTTCTATTGGGTTCAAGAAAGTGTGGCCTCTACTCTTTTAGAGTGGACAGATCAAAGACATCGGGTATCCAGCACATCAAGGATGGCATGGCGGCCTAAGTGTGTCCCCTACCCCCAACCCCAAGCAAAAAACAATCTGCTCAGCCGTTTAGAAAAGTTAACTCTAAACCAGTCACACACTTAGACACAGAGTACTGCAATCCAAATCAAAACTGCTGTATTATGATCAAACTCAATCAACTAATTTTAGATTAGAGGCCTGTAGACAATAAACGAAAGGAAGTCTCCTTACAAAATGGTATCTGCTTAAGAATCCTCTAAAGCTCAGCAAAAGAGGATGGTTTCAGAGACCTTTTATCAAGGCAGATATATTATGGTGACAATAGCGTCGGAACTAAAATTTGGAACGAAAATTGACTAAAAAGTCCATTTTCAACTAAAAAGTCAACTTTCAGTTACCAGAAGGGGTGTTTTCTCAGAACATGTCAACCATTTTTTGATTTTGTGATTTTGATGAAGGCCGGTCTTGCCTGTTAGTTTGCATCGCTTTGTGGATAATGTCAAGCTGTGCGCAGAGGTATTCCTGGTGCTCTTCAGATCTCATTAGGAACAGATGCCAGCAGTGGCCACATCTATGAGTTCATTTAAGGACGTGATGGCTCATATTTTAAAGGCACAGTCCAGATGCACAGTTCAGTAACATTCTGTAGAAAATAATAGGCAAAGAGGTGCTCTTTCCTTACCCACCCACTGTCTTCCAAGGAAAATTTAGCGAGTGGCGACTGGTGGGTAATTATGTGTTTAAACCTTCCCTCTAGAACAAGACTGTATATTAGAGTCCTTTAAGTAGTTAATTCTTCCAAAGAACAGTTTTTTTTTAATTAATTAATTTATTTATGGCTGTGTTGGGTCTTCGTTTCTATGCGAGGGCTTTTTCTAGTTGCGGCAAGTGGGGGCCACTCTTCATCGCGGTGCGCGGGCCTCTCACTATCGCGGCCTCTCTTGTTGCGGAGCACAGGCTCCAGACGCGCAGGCTCAGTAATTGTGGCTCACGGGCCTAGCTGCTCCGCGGCATGTGGGATCTTCCCAGACCAGGGCTCGAACCCGTGTCCCCTGCATTGGCAGGCAGACTCTCAACCACTGCGCCACCAGGGAAGCCCCCAAAGAGCAGTTTTAATTGACAGTGTCTTCCAACAAAGCGTGGAGAGGTGGCATGGAGTTGGTAGGTATGTGGGCTATGGCATCAGACTGCCGATTTGGTTTCCCAGCTCTTCCACTCAGTGTGATGGGTCATTCTGCACAATTTCCTGAACCTACCTTTACCTCAGTTTCTCCAGCTGTAAAATGTGAATAATCATAGAGTTCTTGCAATGAAGATTAAATGAGCTAACGCATATAGAGTGCTTAGGAAGGTGCCTGGCACTCAGGTCGCACCTAGTAAATATTAACTATGATACTATTACCTAATTATATTTGAAACCTATGGGGCCATAGATGTTGGAATTAAGAATATTTTAGATTTTAGAAGTTACCTATACCTGTATTATGGAATACACACTTTAGGTTCTGGGACAGCAGCTTTTAATCAAACACTTTGATATATCCGCAGCAGAATCTGTACAATATTCATACGACATGGGATGAATAAAAATTATAAAGAGCCTCAGGTCAGTTCAAGTTTGGTTTTGCTACGAAACAAGTTACCAAGAAAACCTTTTTTTTTGGTTAGAGATTTTTTTGGATTTTTAAATTTCAGATAAGGAATTGTGGATCTCTATTATATTTTCTTATGTCCCTAAGCCACAACAGACCCAACAACAGGATGGCAGGCATCCTTGAAAAGACAGGAGCAGACCCATCTTCTGTGGTACTTAAAGTATTGCTGATTCAGGCCTCACTGTGGGGTAAGGCTGGCTTATATGAGGGCCCTAATATTCAGTTTGGACTGAACAGATATCACACATGGAATGAAAATGTGTGATATTTTCCACTAAAATCTCTCTGCTTGATTTTCAAAAAACATGTTCTTACAATCTGGTCTTGCTTCACTACTTCAGAGATTTTCCTCTATAAAAGACAGGGCTGCTTCCAGCTGGATCTCATGTCCACAGAAGCATCTGGTTTTGCTCAACCCATTTTCTTCCAGAAAGCTACAGGGCTCTACTGATGCCAAGAAGCAGGGGCTCACCCCCAAGCTTCCATGCCTACATCCAGGTCCCACATTGTTCCGTCTCGCTCACTATAGGTAAAGGTAATGCCTACGTATGGTCATGTGGACATTGAGGTTTACTTGAAAATTTGATTTGAAGTTCTAGATAAGAAAATGTCAAACATCTACCTAATGCTGGTATGTCCAGAAACCATAACTCATTTTGTTTCTTTCCTCCATTATGTACATTTACTATATGATGGTGTTACTAATTCATGGCATTCTTTTGGTTATGAAATTTAAGGTAAGATAAGGAAAGGGCTTTATATAGTACTCAACTAGCACTGAGAACAGTTAATTTGCTAAACATGAGGTTGGGTGATGCTATGGCTTAGTCTATGAATATCTTCTCTTAAGGGCAAAATCTATGCCTTTCATTTGGTCTGATTAATGGTCCAGATGGAGTGTTAAGCTGGATTTCTTTCTCATCAGCAAAAAGCTGGAGTGCCTAGGGGCCCCATACTTATAGACATTGAACTTGCATTATCATTCATTTATCTTTTTTCTCTATAAATTTCAAAATTATCTTGGGGTTCACTGATGATGGCAAAACTCAAAATACAGTTCACACAATTCAATTTATGTGTCTCCTGTTTTTTAGCTTCCTTGCAAAAGAACACCATCAGCGAATTAACTTTGTAGAATTTCGCTTGACATTTAGAAAAATGATGTCTAAATGAAGGTATTTCCATCCAATAATTCCATTATAGTCTCCAAGACTCACCACTCATTAATTGATTTTCTAATTGCTTTATGAGAAATTGTTATTTGATAGGTTTTTCTCGTTTTTCTTTCTAAAGTCATCGACAGTCGCTAATTTGCTTACTAGATAATTTAAGTTACATAATTTATCTGAGCATTTACAAATAATTTCAACATGCTGAATTCTGAATTGCCCTTGTGATATAGTGTTCTCTGTTGATCTATTTTTGATATTCATTAATTCAACAAACAAGTTTTGAATGTTTATGATGAGCAAGGCATTGATCCAAGTACTGTGAAATCTATAAAAAGAGTTGTTGTCCTAAAGAAGCTTATATTCTATTAGGGGTAGAAGACTAAGATAATTAGAATTCAAGGTCGAAAGTGATAAATGCAGAGGACAGGGCAAAGGCCTGTGGGAATTCAGAAGGATGGAGATCATTTCTGGGTGGGGATTTTAAAAATGGTTTAATGGAGGAAATTGCATTATGTGGCATATCAAAGGATAAATACAATTCATTTTTCATTAAAAATCAATTAAAATATTACCTTTTTTTGTCCATCAAGAGAAGACTGACTAAGAAATAACGATACACTTCTAAAATTAGACTGACGTTAAAAATAATCAACGACCAGTACAATGTGTACACTGACAGTTCAGAATAGATGTCTGACTTTTTAGAATGGACAGCTGCCATCCTATGTGCAATACTGGCTGAATATGAACCTTATCTACAATGGAATATATAATAATTAAAATAATGATGCAAATTTACATTTCTTAACATGGAAAGATGCCTGCAACATGTTGTTGCGTAAAAAAGGCAAGTCAAACAGTAACATGTATAGTATGAACTATTGGTATAAAATTATATACATATGTTGATATCTGGAGAATTGTCTGAAAAGATGTTCAACAAAAGTTGACTAGCATTTCAAATGACTTTTACCTACTCTGTATTTTTCTATTTTCTTTGAATCATTTACAGTGACTATGAGTCAATTTTACAAAAGAAATCAAGTAATTTAAAAACCATTATGTCAAAAGTCATTATGAACACTATTTTAACCAGTAGTGATAAATTAGTGAAGAACATGGCAATTAGAAGGAAATTATGGCTATGTTTGTATATTCATGAATCCAACTTGGTGGGAGCAGAGAAAGGATGAAAAGATGGTGAAGAAAAGAGATGACATCAAGTCGGAAAGCTAATTGTTGGAAAATCCTGGAAAGCCTTAAAAATACAAATTTGACTTTATGTGATTGGCAAGTGTAGAGAGGGGAAATTGTGATTTTTGAGCTGAGTAATGAACACTAAAAATTCTTCATTTAGAAGTTGTTCTGAAAACAATCTTTAGAAGGGATTTTTGGGGACCGAGACTGGAATTAGGAGGAGTACTTAAGAGGTTAATGCAGCAACCTACAAGGGAGGCAAGGAGGACATGGGATTTGACAGGGGCAGTAGAGATGCAAGAGAAACATAGGTACTAGAATTTTTTTGGAGAGAGGATGAACAGAACTCACACAATGTCAAGGTCAGGAAAGCAAAGGAGAAGGAGTCACTGTCTAAGACTGGTGGTGTTAGTCTAAAGAAAGAGTATTTTAAAAACTACAGGTTTATGAGAAAAGTTCAGAGAAATGAGAGAATGTTAGATCTGGAAGTCACCCTTTATTTCTTCTCTCTAATTGGATGTAGGAAAATGAAAGGGAGGTTAAGTGACTCTTAGCAAAAGTTTTACAGTTAAAGGTTGAGTTGAGATACATTGAATTTAAAGTGCCATAGGATACTGAATTGGGATATATGATAAACCCATTAGAAATATGTTTTGAGAGCTCCATCAAGCACCATCTTTCCCTTTAGTAAAAATTAGTGACTCCTCTGTGGTCCCATAGAATTATGCATAGGTATAACGTTTACTAAATTATATTTTATTTATTCATATTATTGGTTTCTATTGATATGTATATCTTGGGAAGGAAGGGACCATGCCTTATTCATTTTAAAAGTATGTATACAGTGCTTGATCCAGTGCCAGTACTGTAGACACTCAAAATTGTTTAGCTGAATAAATAAGAAAGGTAGCAAGGAACATATAGACTTAAGAGTCTTCCTAGAAGTTGTAATAGAACCTATGGGGTGAAAGTCCTCAAGGGAGACCATATAATTATAGAAGAGCTCCCTTTGGTTGAGCTCACCCACCCATATGGGTATAGGTATACTACTTATTTACTGGAGACTTCCAAATATATATTTATAGCTCTCATCTCTTTCCTGCACTAGAGATAAGCCAAACTGCATTCTGAATAATCCCCTTAAATCAAGAATTCCAACACTGAATGAATCATACCTCTCCCTATTCAGTCTGTTTCTCCTTCCTAAGTCTTGTTTTGGTTGATTGCACTACAATGCAATATATCAGAAATCTGGGAGTTGGGATTTCCTCATGCCCGCAAAACTAATTCTTCTTCTATTAAATGTACTTCCTGAACATCTCATAACTGTATACTTCCCTCTGCCCTCACATTCTCCTGCTGCTTCTCATTGATTCCAGTTCTCATAATTAATCAACTGGAACACTGCAATAACCCACCAACTTGTCTTCCTCGCCTCCAGTTTTACCTGTGCCCTAAGCCCCCACGATTAGAGAACAGAATTATCTCTATAAAACACAAATAGAATTTTATTTATTTCTTTAAAAATGCAGCAATGGTTCTAAATTGCTCAGATTACAAATCACACACCTCTGTGTGGCAGGGTGTCTGCTATGTTTTGGTCTGTCTCTCTAATTTCATTACTATCTTTTACTAAGCTCTCCAACTGTAGTAACCTAGTCACAGCTCAAACACTCCATGCAATTTTGTACCTTGTTAATTCCTCTCTTTGGAATGCCCTCTCTCCTACTCTGAAGAATTTCTGTTCCTCTTTAAGAGCAAGCTCAGTTACCATCTCATCTGAGTAAGTGTTCTCTGACCTCTCCTAATAGAATTGACCATAGTCTTATGCCCTGAATGTACCTTATACCATGAATAGTTTCTATCATACATTATTGCATTTACATGCCTATAAAAGAGGAGTTTCTACTGTGAATTCCAAGAGAGTAGAGACTATCTTAGTCATCTTTTAGTCAGGCACCAGGTGCAGTGCCTGGCAGATATTGAACATCTAAAAAATATTTATCAACTTCTGCATAGGAAGATGCTGATGACCGAGAAGAGATTATTTTTTAATTAGGTTCTTATTTGTGACCTTCATATAATACTTTTAGGAGAAAGGTAAGGATAGGGACAGATTTCAGAAGTTTAAGGAATTATAGAGTGAAGAATCAGATTCAGTGAATGTAGTTTAAAAAATAATAGGATGGAATCTCAAAGGCATATCAGAGTCCCAAGTCCCAAGAGATTTTGGATGGGAAGATATAAAAGAGAGTATGGGCTGTTGGAAAGAAACCAATGCAATGAGTTTTTAGAATATAGTTCTATATGAGGAAGAATATGGTTCTATATGAGGAAGAAAGGATGAAGGTGAAGAGGGAGAGGACTTTGTCTTTTTTTTTTTTTTTGCCATGCCTCAGGACATGCAGGAATGCAGGATCTTAGTTCCCCATACCAGGGATGGAATCCATGCCCCCTGCAGTGAAAGTGTGGAGTCATAACCACTGGACCGACGTGGAAGTCCCGGACTTTGTCTTATATCTTTGTATGTTTAATGTTTTTCACATTAGATTATTCAATGTATTTACATAGAACTGTAAGAAAGAAATAAGGGTGACTATGAGGAAAACAAGGAAGCATGGAAAAGACATAAGGAAGAGATGTTAAGAGTGGATAAGTTGAATAAATTAATATTTAAGACAAAATGAACAATTAGGTCCAGCTTATCTCAAACCTTTCCACGAAATTGTCCACATAGGTCTTTCCTCATCCTTGTCTTTTAGCCCACTTACCATCTATAACCACATTGGGAAACTAATTTATTAATTTGAGGCCAGATTACAGAAGGCTTTAAGTGCCATGGTAGGCACTCCAGCTTTGGTCTGTAATGCAAGGTGGAGCTCTGCCTATTCCCTGAGTGTCCTTTTGGAAGTGGTACTTGAGTTGGATTAAGTTTACCTGGCTACAAGAGGTGAGAAAATCTCCAAGAGGAACAATTAAGAAGCTAATACAAGTATCTAAGCAGAAATTACAGTGTAGGGACTAATTTATCGGTAAGAACAAAAAGAAGCATTGATGTGAAGTTTATCAGAGGAAAAATAGAAATGAAGATTAGTTAGCTTGGAGGCTAGACAGGAGCCATAAGTCAAGTCTGGGAAAAGGAGAGAATGGTACCTTTTGTACCTTGTTATACCCTCTCTTTTGAATGTCCTTTATTCTACTCTGAAGGGTAGCATAGTGCATATGAAAGGATTTTTAGTCTCAAAACTGTTCAGAGAAGGGAAGCCTGTTTGAAGATTTTAAATGGTCTTCTTATATAGCTGAGATGCCATGCGATGCTATCACACCTTGCCTACGGACAGTGCTGTTAGGCCATTCATGCGTTCATATAGGGACTGTAGAGACAATGTGAATTGTGCTCTGGTTTTGAGTGTGAGTGCCTAGCTATAGGAGTTCAGTGATTTTACTACACGACAGCTGTTGAACCACTTATTTTCATCATGAAGGAAATTAAACATCTGCCCTCATAGTTAATCACAATCCATGACTCTTCAGTTGTTTCTGTCATTGGAACTTATTGATCATAGTTTAATAGCATTTCTGTATTTATTTTGCATTTGTCCTTTCTTAGTTAGGAAGTTCTGATTTTTAATATCATAGATCCTCGTTCTTTTCATACCTTCTTAACTCACTGACATTAAGAGAAAATAATTTACAGATTCAAGAGGCAATCCTCATGAAAACACTGCATGCAGATCAAGAAAATACATTTTTCCTGATTATCTAAAAAAACTGATGGTGGTTAGCTAATCAGAAGCAGAAGCTGTGATATAAATCAAGGTTTAACTTTTTTTTTCAAATATAATTTACACAATTTAACAGTATTTCTAGTCTTTGGAAAATAATCTGCCTTGAAAGGCAGGTCCTCACAACTTTGTGTCTCCTGCTATTAATGTAAGATTTGTTTGATATTGGTTGATTAAACACTGATGTTCTAGGACACTACTGAATGCTTTCAATTTCTGCTTTAATACAGAACTCTTCAGGCAGTTTGTGGTATTCACATATTTGAGAAAGGAATCACTTTTAAGATATGCTGTTTCTAGATATACTGTTTCGTTTTCTTACCCACAAAATATTAACTCTACATGCCGTTACTAAGATGAGTGGTTTTGAAGTCGGCTCAGATGATCTAAACCATATGTAAAAGGCATCTGTATTTTATTCTGGTTTTACTTTTAAGTAAGATGCCCACCCAATACAATCTGTGGAAATCCTTGTGAACATTGACACAGATGGATGACTGTATACAAAATTCCACTTAATGGTTTTAGTTATAAGAGCTATTCTTAATAACATTTGAGGGAGACAGCCTCTCTGTTTATAATTCCTTTGAAGCATATTATCCTACAAACCCTGAAAAATGGTAACTTAATTCTTTGAGCTACTAAGTCATTCTAAAAGCTCTGAAAACAAAACAAAACTTGCCAATTAAAGCATTACCGACAAAATTTTAGTAATTCTCTCTCAGGAAGAATAAAAGATCGCTATCTGATTTTTTTTTCCAAGGCTTTTGATTTTTCTTTCCTTTTTTCCCCTTACTCTAAACCAGCAGATTTATAAGGCATGTACTTGAACAGCAAAACCATTTGCCATTTGGTAGAATTGGCTGACATTTCATTTTTTCTGGGCAGATTGCAGATTAGTTTGACATTATTTTGCTGGGTTCTGAGCTATATCATTAGCATATTGCTTATGACTAAAAGCAAAGTAGTTTCATTTTGTGGCATAATAGCCCACTTTTTCTACAAGTACCAAAAATTATGATTTCTCTGAAAATAACTAGGTATTGCTCCAGTGTTGTAAAAGAAAAAAAAAAACAAACAAACCAGAATTCTATAAATGTAACAGAATGTATCACTAAAATGGTGTGTCAGAGGAGAACGAAAACCTCCATAAAAGCATGATGTGTTTACTGTTGATATCGCTAAATCTTGGCTAGAAATGAGAAACATTCATGAAATATTGGGCTTAAACTGAGATTACATCAGTATGGTAGCGATATCATACTTGTCAACTAACGGAATATAACTGCCTTGTTGTACTACATGAAAATGAAAATTCACTTTTTGATCTAAGGCATAATTCTTTTCCTGTTCGTGTTGGATAGCTTTTTGTTTTTAATGTAAAGAAAATAAGAGCCAGACAACTGTACCACAAGATGGCTTTGTTTGGGGAACCAAGGGAATAACAAACTGCTGATCATTTTTTAATTAAAGTAGAGATCAAATAATTACCAATGCTCTTATTTCAGTTTTCAGTATATTTGCTCACATTCCATCTTTCCTCCACTGAATTAGCTCTAATATATAAGATAAATAGGGCCACATTGTATAATTGTTGGGTTCTTTTCTACGTAAAAAGCAATTGTAGTATTATAGTGGCACATGACATGGATGAGCTACGTTGAACAATTGACTTCCTATGATTTTTTCCCTTTTTTCATAATGCATTTTTTCATAATGCTGACATATTTTATGAAGACAGAATATCTCGTTGCTGTAAAATGCTGCTTTTACTGACAGTAAGCACCTAAGTGAAGTATTGTGCAAATGTTTTGGTCATACACACTTTAGTATTTAAGCAAAACATCAAACCAATTAGTAAGCCATGCTTCAGCGATAAAGTATATAGTCTGCTAGCAGGTTTTAATACATTTTTTTGCCCTAGTTACGTTCATGGATTTAATTCTTCCTAGTTGCATGGCAGTGGATAGAAAGTCTTGAGGGACAAACTATAGTTTCATGGTCATCTAAGATAATTGTTATACTAATTGACTATTCCATTTCCCATTTGTTTCATTGACATTTTGAAAGGGTGAAAGAGATTGTTTTTCATGAACTGGTTTTTAACCTCCCCCCACTATTTTTGGTACTGAGGGGTGTTCAGGAATGATGTACATTGCTTCAACATACTCTATTCGTGTTGTGCATCAAAGGTGACCTGGTTTTTGCAATATCTTAGATAAAATGCTATTATTCCAGGAAAAAAATGTATTCAATTTTCAGGAATGATTTTAGGCATATCAGGCACATCTCCTTTTCGTTCTAGCATGCCCATCTTCTTCTAATTCACTCTATATGTTAGGTTTTATCTAAGGGAACTGTGTGCATTCAATTTTCTCCAGGTACAGAATGCAGCAGGGTTGGAGTGGGATAAGCAACACACAAACGAATAAGAAAAAACCTTAGAAAAGACATTTATAGAAATTACATTCCTTTGATTCTAATCATCTTTTTTATTATTAGGTTTATTCTGATTTATATTATGCTTTAAGACATAACATGATTTTACTCTGGCTTCAGAATTGCCTTTAATGTTTTTGGATAGATATTTATCAACCTCTTTGGGCTATAATCAGATTATTATTATTATGAATATCAAAATTTTCCTTCCCTGAAAAGTTGCTCATACACATGCATCTAGAGTCTTCCAATGGGTAAGAATTCTTAATTAAAAAGCCAGATTTATTCTAGTTTTAATCAATGTCACATTGCTACAATCTAAATGAGCTTAACATTATCAAATTTTATCTTCCTAATGGGGAGTAAAAAGATAAAAATTCTAAATATATGGCTTTTGAAATGAGTGGTATGCTGTTGGTTTGTTGTGGAAGTGGATCAAAATACATGGAGGCATGCTAGCTCTTTTAGGTCCCTAGAGTTTTATTTGGTGCATTATTCTGATAGAACTTGAAACCATATCCAAGTGGGCCATGGAAGTCAAAGTACTGCTGAAACTGATCCACTTATTCCCATGGAGCACTTTTGGCTCTCCATGTTTGACCGCTTGCTACTTGTAATTCAGATTAAGTATGCACCATTCTTTTCAACAAGAACTAAAAAGGAATTTATATTTTATTTCCATTTTGAGGAGAAATAAACAGAGATAATTTTAGTTTGCTTAATGAATATTGGTTCCAGCCAGAGTGAGCCCGTTGCTATTTCCTCAAAAGCCAGCAGATAAAAACTCATCAGCATTCTAATGAATTGTTTTTATGTCACAAAATGAGAGTGGTTGTGTTTTTTGGTGGTCTTGGTTTTGTTTTTTGTTTTTGTTTTTTTAAGCACATCAGGGAGACAGTATTTCAGGGAGTGACAGAGGCAGAAAGCCATGCCTTTTTAGTCATTTCTTTATCTGTGTTCCAGTATTTGTGGCCAGATGGCCCTCTGTGCCACAGAGAGAGGGTGAACATCTTGGCAAGGTAGAATGTCTTGAGAGGATATCAAATTGTCCTATAAATGTATTAAAAAAAATTACTAGTTCTCTAGTTTGCTATTTAATTGAAGAAACGTGCCTAGGGTCATTCACTGACCTCCACAAATCATCAGTGATGCAGCTGGAGAGGGAACCGAAGACTCGTGTTTTCAAGCACACTGTATTACATATGCCACTGCCATTGAACAAAACATTTCATCAGTGCTAGAGGGAATACCTTACTGTGAGCAGTCATTTTAAGTACATGCCTGTCACACTAAGATTTTCCTAAAACCATCTGCATAGTATTGTTTGCTTAAAATTTTCTGAAATATAATAGAGATGAAATTTCAGTTTTAGACTGACTGCAATGGAAATGACAATAAAGGGAACTACTTATTACCATAGAAACAAGAAAGTATGCACAATGTCAACCACATTTGAAACGAACAAGACTCTTGATAACAGCACATTATAACCTAGCATCCTTTGCTTACAGAATAATTTTGGTTTTATGATTTTACTAAAATGCATACTGGTGGCTTGTATTTGCAGAACTAGGATTCTCTCAAGAGGCTGTGATGCTCAACTAGGTTATTCAGAATATATTCTATATTCAGAACATAGAATCAAGTAATCTAAACTTAGTGATGGCAACTGGACTCCAAGGTGTACAGATAGATTGGAGAGTAAAAATTACACTGATCTGTGTTTTTATTGTGACATTGTATATTATTTGACAATGCTAGAGACTATGTTATCTCCCTAGCCTAATTTTTCATATAATTAAAATTATCATTTTAAGCATTTGTAATATTTTAAAGTTTTCACCACTCATAATAGAAAATGTTGTGATAGGTAGTATATTCTTACTTGACTTTTTATACATAATACATTAAGCACATTTAACATTTTGCTTAGTCTGGGCTAGTAATTAAGGCTATCGATTATAGTATTTCGCTGTGACCCATAGATACCTTCGGTACATTTTGTTTAATAGCCCTGCTTGTGTTTACTCTAAATAACTCTAGTCTGCCATAGTGCATCCTTCCTATCAACTGTAACTTCACTGCTGCCCGTGGTCCTTCTTCATATTCTTCATTTACTTACTATTTCCTATCTATGTGAATCTGTTAGAAATGTCTGCAGAACAAAAACAAATAGGCTCTGAGTAAACATATAAGACTTTTCCTATGATTAAAATGTGGGTGCCTTGATGAATGTTTTATAAAATTTATTTCTGCTGCCCAAACATCTCTTTTATCAACTTCTAATTCCAGGCGAATTTCACATGATTGAGAATGCTGGATGGCTAACTTAATATTAAGTAGAGTTATTATTTTGAAAGTATTAGATACAATATTGTACAAATGAAAAATTTGACATATAGAAAAAAAGAGAGAGTTTCAGGGTTCATCTAGCAAGTCAATTAAATAATATTGAGTCATTCAACAAATAATCATTACTTAGAGGCAGAGATTGAACTGTCACTCCATACTATTGGTTAGATAATGATTAACACAGACTCTTGAAATTAAAAATGAGAGTTTTTGAAGGGCAATTCACTTGTGTTCTAGAAAGTAAATCTAACATTTTACTTTTATTTACTTTTTTGGAGAGATATACCATACCAAATTGTAATACCAACCTTATAGCAGAAATATGTAAATGTTTGGTGAAATAGGCTCTATAAAGAAAATACATCCCTCATGGGCACATATTGTAAATACAACTTACTGTAAATTTAACTCCAAATTCCAGAACATGAATGAAACTATTATGAAAAAAGGAAGATAGGAAATAGTCTGATTACTTGAAGGCTTTTATATAAAAAATTTTAAATAACTGAAGCAGGAAATTGAAATTTTGTAGTAACTACAATTTATCATCTCAGATTAATTACCATAGGGTTTAAGTTTAATTTGGGGGTCTTGGCAACAAAGTCATTTGCTTATTAGAAGGGGTATTAATAAGTTACAATCTCCATTTCTTTGTGTAGGTTTTTAGTGGGCATCCTCTTATTATTATTATTATTATTATTTTTTGCTAATATGAGATCTCCCAAATAAAATAAGGATTTATCTCACACTTTGCCTTCTAGATGGATGAGTCATAAAGAGACCCGCTTTTCAATGTCCTAAGTCATGTCTGCACATGAAAGATAGTAATTTCTTAGCTGTAGGTTTTTTCTCACATCTTAAAACAGCAGAAATTCTTAGAGCTTTGAATTTTCAAAAAGTGACAGCAACTTTATTTAGAAAATAGTAGTTAATTCCCATGCCTCAGTTTCCTTGCAGTAAAATGACAGAATTTTAGCTTGCATGATCTCTGAAGTTCCTGCCAACTCTAAGATGTATTGAATCATATTAAAGATTGGAGGATGAGTGTGCATCCATTGATATTTGGCCTTTGGATCTGGTCTACCTGCCAAGAAATATTTATTTTCTTGGCAGCTTGTCATGAAAGGTCAGAGATTCTTGGCATTTTTTCACCTGATCTTTTAATATTCATTCAAGCATGGCTATTTGTCTGTGGTCAAAGTTGTGGTCTGCAAAGATGTACATCCTTTTTAAACTCCATTTTCTAGGATTTTGAGTCTGTTCTGACAATTTGTATTGGAACATGTAAGAAGACCAGGTGATAGTGCAAGTGGCAAATTAAGTTCTGAGCTTTGCAGGAAACGGCAAAGAGTATAATGTTCGTTGAAAAATTATGATGAAAATTTATGAGAAGGCAAATTTTAGTTAAATGCCAGGCCTTTCTGATGACAGGAATCATCTAAAAAGGAAACTAACTGCCATGTGTAGTGTGAGTTCCCTATCAATGGGTGTATTCAAAGAGCAACTGTATGGTTATATGATGGAGATTCTCAAAACCAGTGAGTGGGAGACTAGATGACCTTGTCTTAAAGTTCTTAATTTTAACTTAAAATTAAATTTAACTTTCTGTGAGTCCAAAATAAAATATAATTATACTGATCTGGGAATTTTGCTTGAGTAAGGATTCCATGAAGAATTAGACTCAGAACATCTGTCTTTCTCAGCTAATGCACTGGGTAAGTTGTCCTGATACTCTACAGTGATACATTAGAGTCATTAATAAGCCAGGTTTTCGACACAGATCTGACTAGCATAAGCAAGAAAAAGAGATTCTTTGGAAGGATATCTTTAGTTTGCAGAATTGAATAAGCAATTTAAATCAAGCCTTGAGTAAAGATGGAAACCATGGTAGCCCTGCATCTCCACAGCAGAATTTGTGGACTAAGAGTTGATGACTCAGTTTCAAAACTCTTCTATTCCTGTGTCTATGTTCGGTATTCAAATTTCCAAACAAAACTGATGGACCTAAATTAAGTAATAACACTCTTGTGGTCAATGGAGGGAGTGGGAAAGGAGATTGGTAGGTGAGGAGACCCTGGGTACTGTGACTGCTAGCCCCACCAGAACTAAGGTCTAGTAAGAATATTGATTAAAGTGATATTTTGAGACAGGGATGGGTTAGGAGTTGCTCAAAGGAGGGGATAAGATCTTACTAAAAGAATTTGTTCTTTCTGTGTCTTCCCAGTGGCATCTAAGCTTCTTGAAGTCAAGGATTATGTCTTGCTCACTGTTAAATCCCCAGCTTCTACTCCCAGTCGTTAGAGCATAGGATTTTGTGTAGTAAATATTTGTTAAACAAATGAATGAATAAATAACTAAATGAATTTAAGTGATGTAGTTTAGTGCTGGTCCACTCTCAGTAGATGAAAAGAATACAGTTTAGCAAACTATTGCCCCAGAGACCCTCAGAGGCTATTATCATACATGTTGACCACTAGATAGTGAAGGAAGTTCAAGCTTCATTTGTTTTCTTCCCTTTTGCCTTTTATTTCTTCTCCCGCCTCCCTCCCTCCCTCCCTCCCTCCATGCATCCCTTCCTTCCTTCCTTTTTTCTTTCCTACCTTCCTCCCTCCCTCCCTTCCCTTCTTTCTTGCTTTCTTCTATGTCTTCATTATATATTTACAGATCATAAAGACAGTGATTTGTCTTTATTAACAGAATATAATTATACACAAGGATATCTGAAAGATAGCTATTCTGTTGGTATTCTCTTAATAGTTGAACACAGCAGATGGACTGTAAGAGTCGTTGCCAAAAAGTCTTGGATTCTAAGGTGTTTTTAGTGTTTCCTGTGTTTCTAAGGAAACTGTAATAATCAAGTCTCTCATCTGATTTTTTTTAAGCTTTGATGAAATCCAGTTCAAAAGTAGACCTAATCATAGTTTATAATGAGCTTTGGGAGATTTTTCTTGTAAATTTGAAGAAAAAAAAGACAGAATCATAAGAGAATTTCAAATGCTATTAACAAGGCTGGAGTTGTTGTTGAAATCAGAAAATAACTGTCTTAAAAATAAATTGCATATTTATCATGTTCATTATATCCATGTTTGAATAACTATTGCTGGCAACTCAGAGTTCTTTGCATTTTACAGGCACATAAATGCTTCCATATCAGTAACAAACATACCTAAAGAATGGTCACCGTAGCAAGAAGATTCTGTTTGATGCACAGAATGTAGAAGAAGCAGTAGCATCGTCCTTTAAAACACATTTCTTTCTGTCAGCAAATGTACATAAAAGATAATAGCTTATACTATTTCAAGTACTATGCATAAATTCAAAACGTTTACAAGTCAGCAATTTTTATACCCTACTTACCCATAGCTGTTTGTGATCATGAGGCATTTGAAGCTGCTTTAATAGTTATATTGTTACGTAATAACTGTAGGAGTATAAATTACCTTAAAGCTCAAACAGAAAATTAACTAAACTATGAAACATTAACATCTTCACATAAAATGAATATCCAGTGATATCAAGAATGCTACATTAATAACTATGCTTCTGGGGCTTCCCTGGTGGTGCAGTGGTTGAGACTCTACCTGCCAATGCAGGGGACACGGGTTCAAGCCCTGGTCTGGGAAGATCCCACATGCCGCGGAGCAACTAAGCCCGTGAGCCACAACTACTGAGCCTGCGTGTCTGGAGCCTGTGCTCCGCAACAAGAGAGGCCGCGATAGTGAGAGGCCCGCGCACCGCGATGAAGAGTGGCCCCCGCTCGCTGCAACTAGAGAAAGCCCTCGCACAGAAATGAAGACCCAACACAGCCAAAAATAAGTAAATAAATTAATTAATTAAAAAAAAAGCATTAACCTAACATTTATTTATAAAAAAAAATAATAATAACTATGCTCCTGTTTTACTTTTAGAATATCATCAGTGGCTATTTGATTTACAGGCAGTCATATGTTTAGGTGACTACTGATTTATTCCAAACCCATTGTTATCAGGAAGGGTAAGAAAATATAAATAATCATTGGGATGATATCTTCCATTAATGAAGAACTACCTATGTGTTAAGCCACACAAGAAAAAAAAATATATTTTATGGAGAATTGGATTGTCTTCTGACTATGCTTATGGAATATATGCTTAGGAATAGGTAAGCTCAAAGCCATTTGAAAAACAGGCAGGCAAAAAAAAAAAAAGACAAACTCCAAAACTGATAGATTTTCCGCTCAACTGGAATAGATCAATTTTGTATAGCTCATGGAAGAACATCCAATGCAGGCAAAAATCAACATGACTCCATCAGGAACACTTCTTGGTGGATTAATGTAATTTCCTTCTGTGCCAGAGTGACAGACTTAGTAGATCCATCTGAAGTCAAAGTCTCAATATAACTTGATATAGTGAGGCTTTTCTTCTGTTCTGAACTATTCCCAGTTGACAGCCTGGAAAACCTAAACTTTTCTACCAATACACAAAAGCTTGGCAATAGTTTTGGCCAATGGGGACATATCAAATAAACCCTATCAGAATGATCACCTAATATGTCTATACATGATCTCAATAACACCACCACCAAAACAATAAAGAATAACTGACATTTATTCAGCCCTTATTATGTGCCAGGTGTTATTCTATGGTATTTGTATATATTAACCCATTTATTCTGTTCAAGAAGCAGCATCAGGTACTGTTTAAAGGCAGGGACTCCAGAGTCTGGGTTCAAACTCTAGTTATACCACTTAGCTGTGTGGCCTTGGGCAAATTATTCAACCTGTCTGTGCCTAGGATTCCTCGTGTGTAATTGGTGATTAAATAATCTTTAGTCCTTAGAGTTGCTGTAAGGATTAGATGAATTATTGTTCGTAAAATGACTAAACAGTAGCTGGTCCTCAGCCATGCTACAAGCATTGTTAAATAAAAATGTAACCCAAACAATAAATTGTCAACTACAGAATAATGCTTAGTAAGGAGTTGGCCAAAATACTGCTTTTTGTGATGAGTTCCAAACAGTGCCCAATGATAGAAAATGATTGAGTAAGCGGAGTATATCATAGCAGAAGAAGTGCTGTGATCTCAGTGGGACATTGTTTGAGCATATGTCCAGAACACAGGGCTGTAATTACTTAAAATAAACAGACACTAGGTTGTGTTGATGGAAAAGTGTCAAAAGAGCCTTGACACTGGGTTTAGTGCTTTCACCTCTTTTCAATGTATTATAACCAATTTAGTTTTCTCTCCCTCCCCTTCTTCTTCCTTTCTCCCCTTTTCCTTTTATTTTTAAAAATAATTTGGAAGAAAAGGAGATTACCTGGGAAACACAATAGCAATGTCTTTATTATTGAAACCTATGCTGGAGAAAATAGAGTTTGGATTAACAGATTATCTGTATAGTATATTTTGTATTCTAAGCAGAAATATAAAGCTTTCCTGTCACATGTCATCATTTATGACAAAGCAGGATGGGCTCTGCTTTTTGACTCACTGAACTTCCATGATAATTCTGTTCCATTGAACAGGGCCTTCATTGTACCCTGGGGAATGAAAACTGGGCTTTGGTCCTGCCTTGGAAGTAAGATGCATGTAACTCAATTTGTTGCACCCTATAAGACCTGTATTATTGTTTTGGATCCTGTATAAATCACCACCAAAGTGCTTCTCTCTATTGTGTCTCCTCTCAGTTATTATTTTATTTTGTATTCCATACCTGTGATACACCTCTCTCTTCTTATGCTATATGGAATTTTTTTTTTCCAAATCAACTAGACATTTTTGAGTGCCTCCTCTATCCCATGCTCTGTGCTCTTATACATTTCAAATAATTTAATCCTTAAACTGGCTCTTTGATAGAGTTATCATTCTGCTTGTTGTTCAGTTGGGGAAACAGGTTTAGAAAAGTTACCTTGCTCAAGGCTCTCCAAGGTAGGTGTGGAGCTGAAGTTCAAGCCCTGGCCTTCTCACTGTACAATCTGCACATTTCTTCCAAACCTTCTGTTGAGTTGTGCTCAAGGGATAAATATGCAAAAGTGCCTCCAAATATAGAGGGTCTGTCTGTTCTTTGTTAAATAATAAAATCCACCCTAGCGTGGATCCCATGTTTCCTATTTTTCTAGGTAATTTGTTCAAAGCTAAACAAACATTTATTTCTTCATCTTTGCCATTCTTTCCTTCTTTCCACCTGAAGTTTCTCCTCTCTTGAACCTTTTAAGACACCTTTTCAGATTGCTTCTTTTTCTTTTTTCTGTTAACTTTTTTTTTTTTTTTTTTGCTAGTATCCACTCTTGGCTCGTCTTTATTTATTTATTTTTTTAATAGTTTTTAATACTTTATTTATTTTATTTATTTATTTATTTATGACTGTGTTGGGTCTCTTAGTTTTCGTGCGAGGGCTTTCTCTAGTTGCGGCAAGTGGGGGCCACTATTCATCGCGGTGCGGGGGCCGCTCTTCATCGCGGTGCGCGGGCCTTTTCACTATCGCGGCCCCTCCCGTTGCGGGGCACAGGCTCCAGACGCGCAGGCTCAGTAGTTGTGGCTCACGGGCCCAGTTGCTCCGTGGCATGTGGGATCCTCCCAGACCAGGGCTCGAACCCGTGTCCCCTGCATTGGCAGGCAGATTCTCAGCCACTGCGCCACCAGGGAAGCCCCTATTTTTTTTTATTGATTAATTTTTATTGGAGTATAGTTGCTTTACAATGTTGTGTTAGCTTCTACTGCACAGCAAAATGAATCAGCCATACATATACATATATCCCCTCCCTTGTGGATTTCCCTCCCATTTAGGGCACGACAGTGCATTAAGTAGAGTTCCCTGTGCTATACAGTATGTTCCCAAGGGTTGTCTATTTTATACATAGTATCAATAGTGTATATGTATCAATCCCAATCTTCAGATTGTTTCTTTTTTTTTTTTTTTTTTAAACTTTGGGTTTATTTTATTTATTTATTTATGGCTGTGTTGGGTCTTCGTTTCTGTGCGAGGGCTTTCTGTAGTTGTGGCAAGTGGGGGCCACTCTTCATCGCGGTGCGCGGGCCTCTCATTATCGCGGCCTCTCTTGTTGCGGAGCACAGGCTCCAGACGCTCAGGCTCAGTAATTGTGGCTCACGGGCCTAGTTGCTCCGCGGCATGTGGGATCTTCCCAGACCAGGGCTCGAACCCGTGTCCCCTGCATTGGCAGGCAGACTCTCAACCACTGCACCACCAGGGAAGCCCCAGATTGTTTCTTAATTTCAGATTATAATTTCTGTATTTTCTCTGAGAATATTTAGTTATGTCACTGGGGAGATACAGAGAATTGGCCTTTTTCCTGACAAAACAGATTAGCGCTACTCTGATCTTCTACCTCCCAGGTGTGCAGAAGACTCCGATGCATCATCGCACAAAACAAAGCCAAGCAGCACTTCCTGCACGTTGGCATCTAAGGGCCTCTAAAGGCTTATAGGCCACGTACATATTTTCAGTTTGAGTAGCCTAAAGTGGCTTATTTTAAGTGCAGATTTCTTGGAAGTTTACTGTTTTCTCTTATAAATTTTGTCTACATTTTGCATTTTACTTTGTAATACAGAGGTTTTTGTTGAAATATAAAAATAATGTGTTTCTCAAGTCTTCAAGGAAATGTGTCTAACCATATTTGTGTACCATGTTTATCCTGCGGATATATGCATCCCAGCACAAGGCTGAATGCTCTGGGGGTAGAAGTACCCACTTAGAAACACAGACTTTAAAGAGAGCTATGTTTCATCTTGGAACCTGCACAACTAAATTATGGAAGCCTTTCTGAGAACACATGACACTGTACAGTTACAAAACGTATGTGTGCATCTTTATGTTTCATGGACACTTGGCTTGATTTCGGAGCATATGAAAAAAATGACCATGAGTTTGTTCATAAGCATAGTGCCAATATGTATAATATTCTTTCATAAAAGCAACTTTGTACTTGGCTAAGATTATAATTTTGAGTTAATTAGAGATACTAGAACCATAATTATATCACTCAATTCTTAAGCAGGAAACCTTGAAGTCTTTCTCAAAGACTTCCTAAAGATTTATTTAGATTTTATAATTAGTGTTCCTTTTTATCATTAGTCTGATTATATATCTAAATTTTTTGATGCCTTTACCTCTTCTTTCCCATTTCCATGAGATCAGAATTCTTATTTATCTGTACTGCCGTTTAGTTCTCAATATTTTTTTCTGAACAGATCTCTCCAGCTTTCTCATTCCCCTGCATCTGATGCCCCATCCATCTCTCTCATGCTGCTGAATCAAGCAAAGCCTCTACCCTATTTGTTTAAATGTACTGCACATACTTTTCATGGTTATTCAGTTCTGGATTGCAGGCTCTCAAAGGGCATGGATTACTTCCATTCACTTATGCTCTGGACAAGAGTGATAGCACACTGTGAAGATAATAATCATGAGAAAAATCTCTTATGGACTAAGCATCTTACTATTAAAACAAGAATATAAAAGACTGCAATTCCCTGAAATATGATTTCAGAAAAAGCATGATAACTATTTCTGTCTTAGAATTTGTTTACTTTAAATATTGCATAATAATCACCTCTAATGATAAACATGATGCTTTTAGAAATGTTGAAGTTTTATGTTGGCATTTTATTTGGGAATTTTTTCATATCTCCACCCATAATTTGTCTTAGCTTTTCTATTAAGTGTTAAAGTTCTCAAAAGATCTTCATCTACTGAGAGACATTGTAGTACAGCAGTTAAGTGCAAAGACTGGAGACAAACTGAAGGTATAAAATCCTGATTTCACCATTTATCAGCTATGAGGCCTTGAGCAAATTATTTAATCTTTCTGTGCCCTACTTTTCAGAGGATGATAAAGCACAGGATTGTTGTGTGGATTAAATAAGTGATATATGTTGAAGAATTTAGAACAGTGCCTGACTCATTGCAAATGCTTCATGCATATTAATTAATATTGTTCTGTGATATTATTGTGTTATCTCCTGAACTGAACTTGATAATTCCACAGTGTGCCTTTCATACCTTGTGGCTTTTCTGTTTTTCTTTAACTCTCATCAATTTTTGCATCTTTAGCTCATGTCTTACTTATGCAATAAACACCTGCCCTCTATATTATGGTATTTCCCATTTCCTCCCATAACATGTGAAATTAGTGAAAGCAGAGGAAGAGCTGAATATTCCAATTTTCCCCTCCAAGTTGCACTTATTGGTCTGTGGCATGCATTGCCTGTTAGCAATTTCTTTCATCATCATCATCATCATCACCATCTCTTGAGCATGATCATCGTAACTAACATTTATTGAATGCTTAAGACCTGCCAGGAACTAGTCTAAGCGCTTTATATTTATTGAATTATTTAATCTTCACTAGAGTCACATGAAGTAGGTAATATTATCCTCAGTTACAGATACAGACATGTTGTAGGGGTGTCGTTACTCCTCTTGCTTCCTTCTTACCTTTGCATTGCCTCAGAGAAACATTATAGCTGAAACACCCGCTTGTAGGTGATTCACCATCCCTTCCCTACTTTGAACCCTTGGAAGATGACAAATGACCATTGAGTGGATGATATGTTTATCATTCCTCTTATGACAATTTTGAGGATTAATTTAGGGGACATTAAATGTCCAACGTTTGAACACATGGATCAGCCTGATTGCTTTTGGCAGGTACTAAATTAGAGGGAGAAGCATATACAAAATAAATTGTGACATACAATGAAAATGAGTAGCTGTGTGGGGTTTCATGTAATGCCTCCTGGATTGATCAAATGGAGGAGGCCTAGAAATGATGAATTGAAAAAAAAAAAAAGGCCTCTAGTATTGCTCTGTGGTAGGTGGGGACAAACTGGTGGGGTGGGAGGAGAAGGCTTGGCACTTCATAGAAACAGATGCTTGAACGGATTTTGCAGGTGGTTTTATGCTAGTTCATGGTGAGCTCTTTGGCAGATCTTTCCCTTGGCTCCTTTAGTTCAATCCAGGCTTGAGGTGACACTGTGTATCTCTGCTGGCAATATGTGTACACTGACCTTGCCAATATTTTTCCAGTTCACATAAAAAAATATTTTTATTTACTTTTTATCTGATTTTAAATGCAGTAAGCTTTTTTTTTCTTTCAATTTAAATGTTTAGAGAGCCACTTTATGGATGAAACTGCCTTGATTGCTATCATGAATCTTCCATTAAAATGCTAGGGTGAGAATAGGTTCTTAGATACCTGCTCTTGTTGGCTTAGTTTAAAATCCCAGATGCAATATTTTAGACTACAGTAATAAAAGCTAACACTTGCTGAGTGGCCACTGAGTGTCAGTGTTTCAGGCGCTTTACTTAGTTTGTAGGTTTTAATTCTCACAGCAATCCAATGAGGGAGGAACTATAGTTATCCCCACTTTACTCATGGAGAAAAGAAAATATGGAGGGGTTAAATAACTTATCTGAGGCTACTCAGGAGGTGACTGAGTAAGATTTATACCCAGGGCTCTGTCTTCAGAACCCATGCTCTTGACCATGACGACACCTCCTTTTGGATAGTCATCTCCAGGCAAGGTGCTTCATTGCACAGACTATTTTCTGTAGCTGTCAAGCTCAAAACAAGCCAGAAACTCTTTTTCAGAGACATACAAAATTATAACTTGAACTTGTTCTTCTGTGTTCTCTGCTTTTTACCAGCTTGAGAATAGGAGACCTAAGTTTTTATTTTAATTAGTAACATTGAAATACGTTAAATAGAATCTGTGGCGGCAGCTGTGTATTCTCACTTTAACTTGAAAACTACATTCATTGATATCTTTTTAGTCTTTGGAAAGAAATCTATTGTCCATTATAGCTGCTACTGCTCTGAACCCTTTTGATAACTGTCCATGCAAGTGCCTCTTCTGTCTTCTTGGGGAAAATAACAATGGCATACTGTACTTCACAGGTGCAAAAATGAAATGATTTGCTCCATCATTAAGTTTGCTTAATTTACAGCTTTTGATGTTTAATTATGTCTGTTGTTCATAGATTGGATATTGAGGATCCGACAAAGATGGTATTTGAATCAGCTTTGTAATGTCATTGAGTAGGTCTTACACTGCAGGATACTTAAGTCTTTTCTCCAATTGTGACAGTTTGGATATCCTCAGGGGTTCCGAGCTGTCTTCAATTATGCCAGCTGTCTGAATATGGAATGTAAAACTACTGTTACAGTGGGGAATTAAATATTATTTGGCCCAATTTTACCTTTCTAGTCAAAAGTAAATAGCACGTGGCGGCATATGCAGCGAAAGTAGACACATGCGGTGCGTGCAAATGTGCTGGGGGGACAATTTCCCTTTCAAAGCATTTATGGTTTGGAGAGAACACCCATCTGCCACTAGTAAGTCAAGTAACCTTGGGTACGTTCCTTTACCTCTCTGGGATTTTATTTCCTTACCTCTAAAAGGAAGGGGTTATTCTAAATCTTTTGGAAACCATTTGGGATTGAATCATGAATGTTTCATGATCTTGGGAATTTTATTATTCTCACCTCTGTACTGTTTCTGCTCCAACTACCTGGGGAAGTCTCAGGTCAGCACCCAACTATGCTCACCCGTGACTCTGCAGTTTCCTCGAGAATAAACAACAGTAGCCAAATCACTGTGATCTCACATTTCCCCCTACCCTGTTATCCTTTGAGATGCATGTTTCCTGGGAGCTTGTCCAGAAAACGTTTAGAATGAAATTTATCAGAATATAAGAATTTTCTTTTGAGACTGGTGCACAGTAAGCTTCCAGCTGATAGTTAAATGTGTGGTTCCCATTTGGAAGAGCTTCACATAGCAGCTATAAATGGGTGGTTTAGGTGGGATTCCTGGCTGTGGAGAATGGGGCGGTTGGGTGGTGGCCACTTTTTTGAGCCCATAAAGACTGTTCTAGTTCATCTTTGAATGCCACCTTAAGTTACGCATGACTTATTATACTATTCCTTTTTACCACTAATCCACAGTCATAGCAGACCTAGGGATTAGGGTCAGGGGGACAGAATTTTAGGGGAGTAAGAAGACAGTGTGGGACATTCATAATCTAGAAGCTTAAATTGTTTTCAGTTAGTCACTGGGTACAGTTATATCTGGATCTGGCTGAGTCCCAATTATGTTCATTCATTCATTTGATAAACAAGAATTTGTCATGCACCCAGCATGTGATGGCATTCTTCTAGGTCCTGGGAACACAAATGTGAACAAGACAGAAAAAAACTTTTGACCTCGTAAGACTTATATCAGGAAGAGTTCAACAATTCGATGTGAGTTGACTTTCAGACCAAGTATCATTGTTATACCTACTTATGTAATTCTTCTCTTCACTTCGCTTCTTTTTGGTTGTTAGAATGCTCTCTTGTCACAGAAGCCAAACAGATAGTCCCAGTGTAATAGACAAAATGTGATTATGTGGTGGTCTCTCACTTTCTGAAATTGTGGCAAGGATTATGAGATGCGAAGATTGATGTAAAGCTTCAGCATCAAACACAGAGCTGACTTTAGGTAATTAGTGAATCATAAATGAAAACTATTGGGTGAACTTTAGTTTGGACTATCATCAGGTCGGTCATGCTGGGGAGTACTTGGGAGGGAGGGAGGTGTGTGGAGTTTTCTCTCAGTGCCGTGGCTGGAGGGGAGGAGAGAAGAACTATCTACTTGTGTTTTAGAAAAGAGAAGACCTTGGAAATGGGAATAAATTCATAGGTGAACTGCACAAATTGTACGTTTCTCTTATTTGGCAGTTGAAGAAATTTGAGCTGGAATATCTCAAGTGAATGATCAGAATTATACAGAAAGCTAATCAGCAGTTGTGGTGTTGAAGGTTTGAGGCAGTGGGACTTAGCGTCCTGAACTTTCTAATTTTGAGAGGATAGTCCTGAGCTTTCACCCAGAGGATGTCTGTTCTTTGCTTTTTCTTAATTCTCTGGAAATATATTATGGGTCTCATGCAACATTGCCTTCTGCATATGCCCTGGCTGGTTTATGTATGGGTGGGAAACCTCAGTGTGTGCATTTAGCTTTGTTGGCCTTTGGGATGCTTCACTGTACAAGATGCAGCACTAATCAGATGCCCTGCCCAGCACAGATGTGTCTCACCTGCTGTCTGTACACCTGAGAATTGGAAAGGTGATGTGCTTAGCATTCTATTATAAGCTTATTTCTCTAGGAACTTCAAAATCCTCTAATGAAAAAGCCTCTCCTGCTACCTGAGGCTTCCTTTTACTCTTTCATTGGTGTTCCAACACGATCAATAGGAAATACTCTCAAAACACTCTATCTGAAGTTCAAACTACTGGACTCTGAGAAGTCCGGGCAGTCCTGCACAGCAGCATACTCTTTAACTTCCACTTGTAATCATATTGGAAATGTACATGATCAAATTACTTACTCCTCAGTGCCATCCTTGTGAATATTTCCTCCTCATCCATTCAACAGTCAAGGGCAGTTCTCTGTCAGGCACAGAGGGGAAATACAAAATGTCTTCAAGGAGCTCCTATTTTTGGAAAGGAGACAGAAAAAGAAAACAACTGATGTACAATATTATAAACACTATAATGGAGTTATACACAGAGTACCATAGGTATTATATGACACACAATAGATGTTTATAATGATTGTCCTTTGTCATTAGGAAGTGGTTAAATGTTTCCAAAATTCTCAATTAAAAGGCTGGGATTTATCAAATTTATCATAGAAAGGCTTAATTCAACATGTGTTAATTAAAGTGATATATATCAGTTGTGGAATTTGTCATTATATTGAATATTTGATATTCTAGAAATTTCTGATGAGTGAAGAATTATTTTGTTTGTACCCTGCTATAACCTCAGCATTTACAACATTTCCTGGCACATAGTACAAGCTAAATAAATATTTAATGAACACATGAATTATCCTTAAAAGAAAAAATACCACCATCAGAATTTGATTACAGGGTCATAGCGGAAATTACCACAGAGAGTTTAAACTCAGGGGCTTAGTCTGCACAAAGAACCAACAAGGCCAACATCAGAGTTGTTTTTTTTCTTGTATGAGCAAGTTAAATTTGCGTTATGGAAGGCAGCAGGACAAAGATATTTGGGAATCGAGTTAAAACAATTAGGTTCTGCAGCCGTAGATCAAACTTTAGAGAATTGGAAGGAGCCTAAAAGTCAAAGTAATAAGGACAAAGGCAGAAACAGGAAACCGCCAGAAAGTGCCTTAAACCTTGTCAGGAGTTGTCTTAAATCTCAGTGCCCAGCTTATGCCTGCCCCTCCACGCCACCTTCCAAAGAAACTGCCTGCTGACGGGCACGGCGCCTCAATGGACTCTTATGGTTTGGACCATTTTCTTGTCCAGACCTGGTTAGATCTGGATGGGCTCCTGACCCACAGACAGCTAACCCATTCTTCTACGCCTGACCTGGCATCAGAATTTAAGGTGTGGGGCTTCCCTGGTGGCGCAGTGGTTGAGAATCTGCCTGCTAATGCAGGAGACACGGGTTCGAGCCCTGGTCTGGGAAGATCCCACATGCCACGGAGCAGCTGGGCCCGTGAGCCACAGCTGCTGAGCCTGCGCGACTGGAGCCTGTGCCCCGCAACGGGAGGGGCCGCGATAGTGAAAGGCCCGCGCACCGCGATGAAGAGCGGTCCCCGCACCGCGATGAAGAGTGGCCCCCACTTGCCGCAACTAGAGAAAGCCCTCGCACGAACCGAAGACCCAGCACAGCCAAAAATAAATAAATAAATAAATAAATAAATAAATAAATAAATAAAATTTAAAGAAAAAAAAAGAATTTAAGGTGTGTGTATCTATAGTGCAGAGACGAAAACTGTTAGTGGGAGGAGCTGAATCAGGAAAGCCACGGCTGAAGGTATGAGGGAGCAGAAATCACAAGGAAAAGAATGAAGAGTTATGGAGGGTGAGCTGAGACCCCATGTGAAGGAGGGACCAGACAACCCTGGAGAGACACAGAGGGACAGGGCTACTGAATCTCCTGAAGGCTTTTTATTCCCAGTACCCATGTCCTCAGAACTGCACCTCTCCACCTCCACGCAGACTCACACATACAAGATTTTTATTGCTGTTGCTGCTGTTAAAGGTAACTAAAGTAGAATTTTGTTCTTTCCAACCCATTCAAAAAGCCAATTAAAATATTCACAAATGCTAATTTTTTGTTGTTGGGATGTTAGGTGGAATTTATCAAGAGAATTGTGTGGGCAGAGCATTTCCGTCGCTGTGTTTGGATGAAAGCAGCTCAGATCTCTTCTCTTAACTGCCCCTATGTCTACCCCTGTCTGGGTTAGTTGGCCTCTCAGAGTTGCCTGTCAAACTCTATATATCACTATCATGGCAATCAATATAGCTTTGACATTCTCTCTTAATCGGACTCTACGTCAGTATTCTCCACTAGATAGTAGGCTCATAAGGGTAAGGTTCTGAATTATTTATTGTTCCTCTTTTAGTGCCCACTCTAGTGCCACAAAATGCCCAAACTGAAGACATTCTTGGCACATGATTACTGAAAAAAAATCTGTGCTTGGATACAGAAAGGATACCCTCTGTTATTAAATATACTGACTTAAATATTGAATATTTTCCCAAATAAACCATATTTATATGTAATCACTCAAAGTGAAAAGATATTATGTAGTAGCACTATGATGTAACTGGGTGATCTAATAAATGGATAGAAAAGACAAGAAGAGAATACAACCAGTTGCAGTTGAATTTAATTCCCACGTTCATTCCTGACCATCTTCTTATACTGATAGTTGAAACATTATTGAGAAAAATGTCAGTACTGAATACTGAAAGTATGCTGTTCAGATGTCTTTTACCATTCATTAATTGATACTTGGATTTTACTGTTTCTGTTGTGGTAACCCCTTTAACTTTTATGCTAGTGACCCAAAACAAAAGCCCTCTTAGTCTTCAAAGTAAATGAGCTTTTCACACAGTGACTGTGCTCTGCAGAGGTGTGCTGTGCTGTAAACAGAGCTCGTTTCCAGCCCCCTCCGTTGTAATTACAGGGTCCTAAGGAATTAGTGGAGCAGATCATCTTATGGTAAACAGCGTTCATGTGATGGCTCTCTTGATTTTCAGAAAACAGCTGGCTCTTCTTTTTAATAGTAGTTTAAAAGTAGTTCTTGGCTCTTCTTTTAATGTCAAGTTTGACATTTGCATTGTGAGACATGTAGATATTTTAAAGTACCTTCTATATCTAGAAGGATTTGGACTTCAAGGTTAGTCAAGAGAAAGGCACATCCATAACTGCACATCTTCATCTAAAATTTTATGTAATTTTCTTTCTGTTGGGTACATTCTTTCTCTTACTAAGAACATTTAATTTAATTCAGCATTATAATATTTTGTAAAACTTTCAGTATGAATTGCTTCAGTAATTGTTGCTTTTTCAATTACTTTTTCATGCATGTGGAAACAAACATTATTAAATACTTGGTTATTTTGGCTGCATTATTTGATTTAATTTTTCACTCAACTATTTCCATTGAGGTAAATATAAATATAAACAGTGATAACGAATGGAGAATTTTGAGGAAAATGTCTTTCATATGGGTAATAAATACCTGATTAACCATTGGAACACTACATATTAATATAAGAAAGAAAACCAAAATAAATTAATTAGTAATGAAGGAGGAGGAAAATAGGAACAATGCTATGAATGGAATATTAAACACTGAAGTTTTCAGTAATTGATTACAAAATTTCATGTTAGCATTTCATCAGAAGGCACTTGAACGAGTACATTTTTATTTTTAATGACATGTATATTGCAGATGTATCTCCAAATTGCAAATGTCTATATCTTTCCATTAATGTTAATCATAAGGACATGACACTTTTGAAAGTTATGCAAAAGTCTGTTTTCTCTAAAACATTTTAATGATAAAAGTTTAATCTCTTCATTTAGTTTTCCTACTTTCATTAGCAGATTTAGCTAATATAATAGATTTCTTTATAAAGTTGATTTGTCCAGAAATACTATGATCACACTGTGTGATATATTGGTAATATTTTAAAATTTGTTTAACAAATTAACAACTCTTCCTTCACATCTAGTATTTGATTAAAATTTTTTTTTTAATTAAAAAGGAAATATGTCAGAAGGAAAATGGTTGAACTGAAGGAAACCATCACTGATAACAATAGTTGCCATTGATTGAGAGCTTATTCTGTGTCAGGTGCCTTTTTAAATTGTTTATGTGCAGCTAGTTGTTTTATCTTCACTACAAACCTGTGAGATTGGTGCTGTTATCCCCATTGCACAAAAGAGGTAACAGGTGTGGACAGTTTAAACCTCTTGCCAAGATCACTTAGCTAGTAAATGGTGGATTGAGTATTTAAACAGAGCTGTTTAATGTCAAACCTCAGCCTCTTATCCACTGTACTATGTTTTCGGAACCTGCTTCATGGTGATATTTTGAGGGTGATAAATGATGTGATGAATTTGTGGTACTTTACAGTGGATTAGAATAAGAAAAATTTAAGTCTCATTAGGGTTTGAAAAAAATTGTAGAATTCTCTAAATTGTTTTTGACTTCATATAAGCATTTGTGTTTTTAAAGTGTTTTAGTCTCTTTATATTTAAACCACATTTTTATAAAGAAGATAGTTTTAAATACTTGAAAAATTGGCTTTGGAGTTAATGCAGTCTAATGTAGGAAACATGTTTATAATATAACAAAACATGAACTGCTAATTATTTTTTCTAGATTCCTACTGACCTGAAATTTCTTGACATATTTTTAGACCACCAAGTACCATGAAAATTCAAGGGGATTCTCCTGACTCCAAGGCAGAGTAAGATCCTGAAGTATTGTCTATTGCAGAGTCAAAGTTAAGAGTCATCTAATTTTGGTACTAAGGGCAATGTAAGAAAAATATACCTGTCATAATTACCAAAACAGCCCATGATTTGTATAACTCCCTATTAACTGAGGTGTTTTGTTAACCAGACTCCTACTTATTACGTAAATTAGAGATGTTAAGGTTTATTAATTAGTTACTTAACAACTATGGGACTTTCAAATATTTAGCGTCAGTTCAAATAAAGTGGGTTTTTGTTTGTTACTAAATTATATAGTCATGCTGCTTTCCTTTATTCAACATCCAGTTTTTCATATTTCATTCTGAACTCCTACACTCATGGAAGGTGGCAGAATAATCACTACCTAATCACAGAAGCCACTCAACAAGAAAAGAGATCTCTCAATTTTTCTCACCTACAACAGAAAATCTTTTCGGGGACAATTCCTTTCCTTTACCTTCTAATCTCGGCAGAGGAATGGTTCCCATTTGCTTTCAGCTACTTGTGCCCTTGGTATTTCTCTTTCTTCATCCTTCTCTACATCACACAATTACTCCTATTATTTGATTTCTTAGAGATCTACTTTCAGCTTAAAAATGTACTCAAGATTTCCTTATCCTTAAATTCCTTCCCTCAACACTGCTTCCCCCTCAAGTTACTCTCCCATCTCTTACCTGCCCTTTAGTAGCAAATTGTAGATAAAGTGGTCTGCAGTTTTTTCTATCTAGTTACCACCCACTCCTTCCTTAATCCTTTATTATCCGGCTTCTACCCACAGCACTGCAGTGAAGTCATTCTTACAAAGGTCATCACTTCCCTCTAAATAGCCAAATACAACTTCCTATTCTCTGTGCTCATTCTACCTAACTGCTCAGAAGTCTGTAGAATTACTAACCACTAAGTCTTCTGTATTCAGTAAGTGTTCTTTAGGTGCCCGTTATGTGCAAAGCCTTGGCTTTAGAAGATGAATAAGGCCCACCGTATGCCCACCTGGAGTTCCCATTTAAATGAGGGAGACAGATGCAAAAACAATGACCATACAGGGAGATGAGTGCTCTAACTCAATTGTCTGCTGAGTAAGACATTGTGGGGCAAAGAATGGGGAAATTTCCCAGAGTAAGTGGTATTTGAAAGGATTAATGGGTGGGAATTCCAGGCTGTTTAAATAGTACAAGGCAGCACAGAGTTGGGAACAAGCATAGCATGTTTTGGAAATAGTGAGTGTGGTTCAAACTTACAATGCCTGGGGATGGAAATGGGGGTGGGTGTGACGGGAAGTTGGAAACAGTTCAGGGACAGAGTGTACAGATTCAAAACTGTTTCCCATTGCCTCTGTTCTATGCTTTGATTCTTGTTTTCCTTGGTTGACTCCCATTTTTTCAGATTACTCCTCAAAAGTTACTTTTCCGTGATATGGCATCATTTTACATCTTGACCCAGGTGATGTTATCTACTTCATGTCTTCAACCATTATATTAGGCGCATGCAGTTTACTAGCATCTATAGATCTCTGTCCCTGTCTTCTCTTCTGAACTATAGATGTAAATGTTCATCTTCCTCTGTATGTCAATTCACCTCATATCAAATACAGTCAATATCAAAGTATATTTAATCTTTAAACTCTTTGTTCTTTCTGTATTCTTTATCTCATTCAATGATTGTCACCTTCCTTTTGGTTACCAAGAGAAGGATTGTATTCATTTTTCCTTCCTCCCTCTGGATAACTGATTAGATGTTTAATCGGTCGTGCTACTAAAATACTTGCTGTGTCTAATCCTTTATTTTCATCCTCACCTAGTTTATGTCATCATTATTTTTACCTAAACTATTTTCTAAGTATTTTAATGGTTATTTCACTACCTGGAGCCTCTTATGTAAAGCTATATAAAATATGGTTTAAATCAATTAACTTATTTTCTTTCTAAAATATTTCGTATTACTTCATTTTGTACAAAATAGAGCACAACTTTGACATTCCAGTCCAGAGGCTCTTTATGATCTTTATGACCTATCTTTTTGGCCTTGAAATCCCTTGCATGACTACCCTACTCTATATTCCATCAATGAACATGACTCTTTCATTCTCTTAAGGATTCACTCAATATTTAGTACGTCCATCTCCTTGCCTCACTTGCTCTTCATAAAATGAACCCCCATTTTCCTTTAAGGCCCAGTGTTTTTAGGACCTCCTCTGTGTACCTTATTGCATAGCTCAGATTGGAGCCAACTGGTCTTTGGTGTTTCCTTAGCATGGTTTGGACCTCTGATAATGCCCATGTATTCTACCTTCTTTCAAAGTAGTTAATTTAGCTATTTCTCTAGTGAGATTTAAATTTCTCAAGCATATATTTTATATATTTTTGGCTATATTTGGGGTATTAGAATGATACTTAGTAGTTGTACTACTTGAACATTGTAATGTGAATTCAAATGCAACGTCCTCTTCAAATTTTATCTCAGTTATTTGGAGATTAAGATTGAATGTGATATATTTATTTGACTGTAAGTATTTCAAGGACAGGGACTTATTTACAGCTATATTTGCAATCAACTACTCCCAAGAATGTTGGGCACATAATACTGTTCAAATATTTATTGTTTAATACCTACATCCTTAACTGCCTTGTAATTTCAATAACAATGAGGGAGATACAGCTTCTTTGTAAACTATGCATATTTATGATTCCTTTGAATCTCCTTCTCTCTTTCCACCAAATAAGCAATCTGATTTAGCTGACTCTACTATAGGCTCTCAAAAAACTAGACTTTTTTTATCACCACACTCATTTCATAATTTGTACTTGTGTTTACCTATGTACTTCAAAGTCTCCTTCATTAGACTAAGAAGTCACTAAAGTCAGTAGTTTTTTACTAAAGTATACACACACACACACACGCACACACACACATATATATATGAACAATGAGAGATATTGTGATTTATATCACTATGAGATTCTGAACTTTTGTTGCTCAAGTTTAGAAGTTTAAAAATACCTATAATGCATGGCCTTTTTGCTGAGTAATCACTCCACCCAATTTTTCTTATATTTCATAGAAGAGAAATGGATTTATGTGAACAACAGAGTCCTGGTTTACTGCCACATTTGAAAACTTTTATTAAATTTTGAGGGTCTCATTCTCATTTAATAAAAACCAGAAACATAGGGTATGTGGCTTTCAGTAATAAACTTAATTGTCATTTAAATTTCATTATTTTTTCTTGAATTTAGTAGTTCCTTTTTGATTTGCTTATAAACCTAATTTAATTGCCACTGTATTTTGAAGTAGAAAAAAGTATTAAATTATCTGGATGAGATATTTATTGGTTACCAAATATGCATGTGTCTTCACATTTGTCATTTCTTTGGCGTAGGGCGGGGTCATGTGAATTGTCTAGCTAATAGGCTGTGAGAGTGACCTTTGTCCCTTTGAGGACAGAACATTTAAAAACTGTTGTGAGAGTCCTGAATTCTATTTTTCTCCTGCTACAGTGATCATGGACGCTTCCTCTTAAGATTGTGGAAGCACAAAATGGACCCATCCAAATCCCTGAATCGTTGCTTGGATTGATGCTGCCTTATAGAGCTGCTGGACCAGCAGCAGACTTAGTGAGCCCCAGGGATTTTGTTTTAAGCCACAGAGATTTTGAAGTTTATTACTAGGGCTCAACATAGCTGACCCTGATTAATACATGAGCTATGGAAGTAATATGATACTCTGCAGGAGTGTCCTGGGCTGAGTGGGGAATAGATATAGAGAAGCAAGTATGATTTATAACAAAGGTTAGTGCTGAAAGGACTACATTAGTTACCAGGTTCAAAACACCATATGAGAAAGCAAGAGAGGGAGCAAGAGACTAAGAGTCAGGGAGGTGAGGGATAGTCTAAGAAAAGGAGTGCAAAGTAAGAGTGAGAGAAACAGGGGATTTCTCTGGTGGTCCAGTGGTTAAGACTCTGAGCTTCCAATGCAGGGGGTGCATTGGGCGCCGGTTCAATCCCTTGTCAGGGAACTAAGGTCCCACATGCTGTGGTGTGGCCATAAAAAGAAAAAAAAGAGAGAGAGAGAGAGAGAGAGAGAGAGAGAAAGGGGGAGAGAAACGGGCAAAGGCTGTGAACAAAACAAGAATTCTGGAAGGATTTTTCAACTTGATGCTGCTTCATAGCAAAGGAATAGGTCAGTTTACCTGATGCACTATTAGAAAAGATGGTTAAGAATTGTTACTTTAGAGTTATGGTCCTCACAGCCCAATATTTAGGACAGTTTGTGGGATAGCAGGACTCACCCCCAACAGGTGAGTGTCAAGAGACTGGGATATATTCCTCCAATATTCTACATTTATTTTATTAGTCCACTGTGGATTTTACCTTCACGATATTTCTTACTTATAATTTTATACTACATGTTGGGGAGTTGGATTTTACAAATTAAACAATTTATGGGCAAATTAGTACTTACTTTTCTTTGTAGTAAAAACGTCTTTTAGGCTTTCAGGGTCACTAAAAAAATTCCATCTGACTATCGCTATCAATTATTCAGCCTTAAAAACTAAAGGTCACATGTTATTATTTCTAATGCAAGAGTAATATTTCCATGATCTTAACAATATTAGTTCCATCTTATAACTTGGTTTATCATTTGGAAACACATTGTAGATAATTAGAAACTGGATATTACAAAAAAATAGGGGGAATTGAACAACCAGATAAACTCTTAAAACTGAACACAGTGATTATTGACAAATGATTTAGGAGACATTATTTAATTCTAATATAAATTATTCAGACATCTCTAAATTCTGTAAGATAACTTGATGCCCTTTGCAGCAGTAAAATTATCTATTTTCTCAAAACAATGAAAAAAAATAGTAAGTCTTAAATGGAAAAAATACCCCATGAAATCTAACTATTTGTAAAAGTTCATTTTATGTCATGTGGTTATTACTAACAGTCTAAAACTTGCCATTTCTATTCATTTCTTATCATCAGTGTGTTAGCAATTTGCAGATAGGATTTTTGTGATAAGAAAACAGACAGAATGGTTATTTGGATGTTGTTCAGCAATATTTTTTAAAAGAAAGAACTGTATTAAGGATGCATTATTTTATTCTTTTTATAAAAATGGTAAGAATATTTGCAAAAATATCTACTACCGTTAGTGTTCTGAAGCATGTAGACTTGGAGAATAATAATGCCTATTCTATAGGGAATAGGAAATAAATGTAGACTTTAATTATATATACCTTTACTTATCATTCATTGAGCACTTAAGCTGTGGGCCAGGCACTGGACTAAGTAAGGAAAGAACAGAGATAGCAGCCACGGACGCTGGAAGCAGATTGTTCATACACAACTTCAATAAAGTCTGGGTATTCTTTTGCCAAAGAATGCAAGAAGTTCTAAGGAGGCTGTGGGTTGGGTATGTGAGATAACTAGGTCCAGGATGAAGATCAAGGAAAGCTCACTTGAAAGATGCAACACCTCAGCTGGTCTTAAAGTGTGACTAGTTTGTGATGGGATTAAAAGGATTCCAGTCCAAAGGAAATCATGAGGAAAGAATGGCACTTTAGAGGAACTTTAAGTGGTTAGGATGGCTGGAATTTAGGATGCAAGCAAAGCGATAGGAGGCAAGAATGAGTATATAAACAAGAGGCAGACAGAGATGTAGACCCTTATACTTTCTGCTAAATAATTAAGCTCTTATTTTGAAAGCCACAGAGAGGCATTAAATGCTGTAAAACAGGGAAATGTCACAGTCAAATCAATGTTTTAGAACATTCACTTGGGCAGCAGTAAGAAGAATATAAAAATAATCTGTAAGTAGTTTTAGACAGACCAGTTGGGAAGCCAATATTGTTGTACAGATGAATAATAAAGAACACATAGACTATCAGAGCAATCATGGAAATGCAAAATAAAGGAAGTGTATAAGAATATATGGATGGAAAAATCTCTTGAACTTGGGGACAGGAAGTGAGATCAGTGAAGGTGAGGGAGAGGGAGGAATTGGACTTGGATATTTGGGACTTGTGTGGGGGTCATGGTGATGTTTTACAGGAAATTATTTAGAACAAAAATATTTTGAGCAAAGGTAAGAGTTCAGTTTGGGGGTCATGTAGCTTTCAACATGCCTGTGTGACACCAAGTGGAGGTGTTCAGTGAGCAGGTGGATATTAACAATCAGAAAGTGTTTGAGTTATTTGAGGTGGAGAAAAAGATTTGAGTCATCATGGTAAAGGGATAGTCAATTCAGTGGTTTAAATCAGTTAACAATACAGAAAGAGGTCAATAAACCTGTTCTTGAATCAGTCTGATTGGATTCAAATCCCAGATTCCTCAGTTACTGTGTGACCTCAGAAAGTCAATTAAGCTTTTAATATCTAAGTTTTTTCATCAGTATAATGGATGTGACATAATAATAAAAACTTGTGAAAATTTGAGATAATATTTATTATCTCAAGAGTATAGTAGTATAAAATACTCCAAACGTATTAGCTATATTCCTAAGGAGAGTGTGCAGGGGAGGAGAGCTGGAGCTGTAACCCTAAGAATATCATCATTTAAAGAGCAAGCAGAGAAACAGTATGCCAAAAAGATTGACCGAAAAAGAAAGACCAGAAATTGGGGAAAACAGAAGATAAGTATGTCACCAGGCACAAAGTAGAAGATAATTTCAAGAATGAGAAGATGATCAGGAGTGCTAAAGGATGTGGGGAATTCAGTATTATAAGCTCATAGTGTATCTACCGTAGTTGACAACTAAAGGTCATGGGTGACTTTTTGGAAATAAAATAATTTTATTGGAAGGTAGAGAGTAGAAACCAGAGTAAGATATGTTGGAGTGTGGGTTAGAAGTGAAAGAGTAAAGATGAGTGTCAAGTATTGCCTAATTCATTTCTTCAACATACATTTGTTGTAAACTTAAAATGTGCAAAGCATTGTGTTGGGATACAGCAGTGAGCATGATCTAGTCCCTGAAGTCACGGAGCTTTCAGTCCTGCAGGAATGAAAGTTATTAAATAATTGCTTGCCTATTTAATTTCAATTACAATTTTCTTTTATTAAAGTATAGTTGATTTACAATATTGTGTTAGTTTTTACAATTTTAATGTTATAAAGGAGAATTACCTGGTGCTGTTAGAGTTGGTACTTGGGGACCTGGTCTAGTCTTAGGGGTTAGGAATGCCTTCCTTGAAGAAAACTTTTAGGGCTGAGCACGAAAAGAAAAGTAGAAATTAATTATATAAGGAAGCAAGGGGAGAGAATGTCATGCAGAAAGGATAGCATGTGTGATAGCTCTGAGAGAGGGAGCATGATACATTTGCGGAGCCAGAAGTAAGCCAGAGAGATGAAACAATGAGAGTAAGGAAGGAGCGGTGGAAATCAGGAATGGGGTAGGTCAGATTTTACAGAGTGTGATCGACACAATGCCAAGAATTCTGTTCTCTATCCTAAGCTCAATGAGACACTGCTGAAGGGTTTAAACAACAGAGTGACATGATCACACTGAATTTTGAAATGATCATCCTGGCTACATTTTGTAGAAAATATTGAAGGGAGGAAGAATAGATGTGAGGAAACCAATTAAGAGGTAATTGAAGTGTTCCAGGTGAGAGATGATGGTAGACTGTTACCTGGTAGTAGTGGAAGAACTGGGGAGAAGTTGAAGGATTCAAGGTATATTTTAGGAGACAAAATCCACAGGATTTGGTCATTTGCTGAATAAGAGCGATTGGCAGAAACGGGTACCAACGAGACTCCTAGATTTCTCACTAGCACCGTCAGTTGAGGGTTGAAAGTGGGCAGACTTTTGGAATAGGATGGTGAATTCAGTTTTTGACATTTAGAATTTGAGATGCTTGGGTGTTATGCACACAGTGTTAGGCAGTTTGATATGCTGGTTTGGTAACTCTACAATTCCCAAGCTACAAGTGTTGATTAGATTGCCTTTTCAGGGGCGGGGGAGGGGGCACGCCATGCAGCTTGTGGGATCTTAGTTCCCCGGCCAGGGATTGAACCCAGGCCCTGGGCACTGAGAGCATGGAGTCCTAACCACTGAACTGCCAGGGAATTCCCCTAGATTGCCTTTGTGTAAAGGACAGATGAGGGCCCTAAAACTAAGCCTCGAAAACCTGTGGCATTGGTTATTTTTGACGAGGATGTTACAGTTAGTGAGATTTTGCCATAGAGGATAGAGGCATAAGGTGAATGTGATGTTATGGAAACCATTGGAGGAGTGGGTTTCATGAAGGAATATACAGTCAACACTATCATGTGCTGCTGCTGTACAGTCAAGAAAAATGAGAACTGAAGACTATCCATGACTTTAGGAGCCTGGTAATCATTAGGACCTTAGTGAAGATGATTTTGGTCTTGGCTATTAGAAAATTAGAAATTAGAGTGGAATATATGTGGGAGTATTGTTAGAAGAAATCTGTCTGTGAAAGGAAGGAGAGCAGTATTCAGTGGTAGTTACATAAGGATGAATGACGAAGAAAGTAAATTTTTTAAAGATAACGTTGTTTGTGCATATATTGTTTTCTTGTATTAATTATCTTAACTGTTTTTGAACTAAGTTACACTAGCAGGGGTTAACCTTACCTTGAAGTTAGTAGATAACATCCCTACTAGCCTGGCAGAAGTGCAAAAAGTATTAGCATAGCTTTGTGCCTGTTCATATTCTAATTCCAGCTCAGTGTATGTCTATGGAAAGGGGGACAGTCTGTTTTATTCTCTCATGTTCCTTACAGACAGCTTTCAGAAGTATCCACAAACTACAATTATTTAGATCTGCCATAATTCCCTAAAAAACATTTGAGGGAGCTATGATTCTGATTTTTATTTGGTGTTTAGTGATGATGATAACTCTGGCATAATGGAAAGAACATCAAACAGTTCAAGTACTTAGCAGCTGTTTGGTTTGGGGCAAGTTTCTTCTCTGAGCCCGTTTTCTCATCTGTTAAATGGGAATTGACATATCTGTCTTTTGGGTTTTTTGATGATTAAATGAAACAACATAGGTAAAATGTCGAGTGCCATACACTCAATAATGTTTTCCATCTTGATGATGCCTTTTTTTGTAGCATACGATAATTTCCTTTTCATTTATTTGAATCCAAATATCGGTCTCTGGTCTCTGTGCTTTTCTTTTTATTCTGTGTAATGATGATTTTAAAATAAAACTAGTAGAAACAAAAAAGGGGCAGTGAAGCTTTATGGACTACTACAGTTGTAATGGGCTACATCCTCTCATAGCAAATTCACCAAGAATGTATTTAATAGGGCAGCTGCTTCCACCAGGTCTCTGAGGCTTGTGCTGATTTTCATCCTTGCCTCTCCCTCCCCCTAATCATACCATATCCCTAATTTCCATCTGCTTGTATGCAATATGTAATTGTTAAACACTATAAACTAGAAGAATGGAAATTTAGGCAAAGGACAGGGTAGTGCACCAGTAGGCAGGATATCTATCATTAACTGTATTTTTGGTTCTATTAAGTATCTTAAAATATCAATAGCAAATTATTGCTGATTTTAAAAAAGCTTAAAACACATGTTCTGAGAGAGAAAAATGTAATTTGGTTTTGATTGACAAGATAATTTTATTTATAATGAAGGGAAGAGCATATTTCCAACAAACATCTTGATAATTCTATTTAGGTTTGTTGAAACACTGAGTTGTCCTTATATTGTAATATGTAGAGCATTAGTTTTAACAATTTAACTTCAGTTGAATGTTTTCCAATGTTGTACTCAGGTACTTACATTTTCAGAAAAATCAGTGGTTTTTGAAAATGCTTTTCTCTCACCCAATTCCCCCACCCCATACAAGTTTTGCATTTTAAAAACTAAGAAAGCCTGAACATCTAAATTTCTAAAGTTAAAAGAGGCTTTATAAATCATAAATGTAACAAATATAAAGGCATTCAATAATTTTTTTAAAATCTCAAAATTAGAATTTAAAATATAATATGGACTATCTTGTATTTGTATGATTTTTTAAAAGTTTAGAATACCTTTTTACTTACATTATCTAAACACCCTTCTTTCCCATCAATCCTATGTGGCTGACTTGGACAGCTATTATTCTTGACTTTATGATTTTAGCACATTTTAGCCTTTAGCACGTTTCCTTTTATCAGAAGCCGAAAAGCAAGCTTTAACAAGGAAAAAGTAAAATTAACAATACAAAAAATACAATGCAGGAGATGTAATATTCAATATTTCTATTTTAATATACTATTTATGAATATACTGTAAACGACTTCATTATTTGCTCAACATATATATCCTGGATCCCCTCCAGCTTGAATACAAAATAAGACACATTTATTTCATATATCCAAATGATTAAAGCTGAGCCCCTCATTGGGCTAATTTCTAGAAATTGTATCCCCTCAAGTCACCCTGAGCTCTTTCTGAGAGATTTCTAGTGTTCTGCCTTATGCGGGCTCAATGCAGGTACTTCAGTATCTTTCTTACCCATTACAACAATGCTTCTCCACTAGGAGTGACCCCCCAGAGAATGCTCTTCTGTTTTGCATAGCTCTCCTTCATTGGTGACCTCTGATACAAGCTCAGCACCAGGATGGAATGGGCATGGCTGTCTTCTTGGCCACTTTGGAAAGTTGGCATGAGGCTTTCCCACTTCTTCACAACAAAACTAAAACTATATAAAATCACAGACTTTGGTAAGATTGGGGCAGAGCCTCTAGGATAACATGAGGTGGAATACTGGAATGTAACATCAGCTGGAACTGGAGTGGTTTTTCTTAAAAGCCTAATGCCCCAACGTGGGTTTCAGGTTCCCTCACTGTGCCTTTTTGTCTAGCTTCTAGCTGGCCGCCCCACTGGCAGGAGTCAGTTTTCCTCTTAATCTAAATATTTTTCAGACATCTGCTTGCCTTGGAGATTTGACCAAACTGTCACCCCATTTATTTTCAGCCACTGGAAAGAGATTAGGCAGCCCTCTTGACCCATCTAACCCCTATCACCTTGCTCCCCTGGATTACCTTCTTCCTCTGATGGTTACTTTCAGGACAGTTTCCCAGCCCACATCTCTTTTAGTATGCGATCTGGTACCTTGGTTCTAACAGATAAATCCTGGTCCAAAATACTTCCCAAACTCTTGATTGTTCAGTCTTAAGTGATACATGTATGGGACAAAGGCGTTCTGATCCATGTTGTACTTTAACCAATACTGTTGATTCCATTTACTCTGTAGCAGGAGGGAAGTATCAGGATTGTACTTTCCCTCCTACAACTTTCTCGTTTCCATGCCCAGTATCCTTCTGCTTTATATTCTCTCAGTAATATTTCAGGCAGGAAACTACCTCAATCTAGGTTTTTAAGATTTAAGGGGAATCTAGCTAACATAATTTATAGAGTCTGGATTATTCTGAAGGGTACATCAATTACATTACTAAACAGAATGCTTTCCATCTCAGTCTGGAGTATCTGCACTTGATTTACCTCACCATATTCAGGGCTCTCCAAAAGGATATATATGAATATCTGAATAAAAAGTAGGGCCTTCTAGCATGGTCCCTCTGACAACAAAGGATTAATTGGTTCCCAATATAAATCTACCAATCTTCATCCTAGAAGGCAGAAAGTACTAGTAATTCTTATACAAATGTCCCATTTTTTTGTTAGGTTCAGACTTTACCAGTCAGCATAATATATTTCTTTTATAATTCTCTAATTTTTCTACTTTGAAGAGTTTCTATATGGATATATTTCTGAAAAAAATTATGCTTTTTATGTATATGTTCTTTGGAATACTCAATTCACTTGAGTGTCACATGACAATGGAGATGTACATTTAATCATGCACCTCCTTCTACAGTGAGCAAATCATTTAATAAAGAAGATTATATTGAAGGCATAAAGTGTGATGAAACGAATTTTATGCCAATAAGTAAAATAAATATATTTTACTTTCTTTTAGGGATTAGATTTTGTTGTTGTTGTAGGATTATAATTGCTTTACAATGTTGTATTAGTTTCTGCTGTACAGTGAAGTGAATCAGCTATATGTATACCTATATTCCCTCCCTATTGGACCTCCCTCCCACCCCTCCGCATCCCTCCCATCTAGATTGTCACAGAGCACCGAGCTGAGCTTCCTGTGCTTTATAGCATGTTCCCACTAGTTATCTGTTTTACGCATGGTAGTGTATATATGTCAGTCCTAATCTCCCAGTTGGTCCCACCCTCTCCTTCCCCCACCCACCCCCCTGTGTCCACATGTCCATTCTCTACGTCTGTGTCTCTGTTCCTGCCCTGCAAATAGGTTCATCTGTACCATTTTTCTAGATTCCACGTATCAGTTCCTGTGTCAAAAATCAAAACACAAATGTCCTGTCACCTTAAAACAAGCCAATTTTTGTAACTGTTTATAATACATATCATAACCATTCAGTGTATATTCTGAAATCTTAAATTTCATCTGAGGGCCGAATGATTACTAAATTAAACTTCAAGTATATTAAAATAAATACCCTCTAAGGGAATAATATTACATGCTATTTGGAATTACAGCAAATACTGCAAACACCTCTCATATGTTCCTTACAACCACTTGCTTGTTTTCACATAAAAACATTTACCTCTATGCTACTTTCCCCTCACCGGGTATACCATTTGCCTTACACATTTAAATGATTTTTCCCTCCAAACACTTAAAAAATAAATCATGCCTTCCTTAAGGTTTTTTTAGTATCACATAATTTTTTATGTAAAGAAATTAGAGGGACTTCCCTGGTAGCACAGTGGTTAAGAATCCGCCTGCCAATGCAGGGGACACGGGTTCGATCCCTGATCCAGGAAGATCCCACATGCCGCGGAGCAACTAAGCCCCGTGCGCCACAACTACTGAACCTGCGCTTTAGAACCCACAAGCCACAGCTACTGAAGCCCGCGCGCCTAGAGCCCATGCTCCGCAACAAGAGAAGCCACCACAATGAGAAGCCCGCGCACTGCAATGAAGAGTAGCCCCCGCTCGCTGCAACTAGAGAAAGCCAGAGTGCAGCAATGCAGACCCAACACAGCCAAAAATAAAATAAATAAATTTTAAAAAGAAAGAAATTAGAAACTGAATTTTTAATATAAGTCAAACTAAAAAACAAACAAAACATTTACTAAGGTATCTTTCTTTCCATAGTAAACTCATCCAACCTAAAAATGAAAGGGTTTCAATTATCTTTGGCATAACCAAAAGACCTTTTATTACTTTTCTCCTCTGCTCTTATTTGCCACTTCAAAATCAGTCTTTTACTTATCAATAAGAATAAATAGCACAGAATTTTTTTTTTTTTTTTTACTCCAAATCTGTGAACATGTTATATGTGTGTGTCTTACATAATAATTTCCTTGGGAGACTCTTTTTAAGAAAAAATTCTAGCTCTATGATTTTTGGTATATTGTCCATTTGAAGGGCAGAAATTGTTTTACCCAGGAACATGTATTTCATTGTACTTTCTGAGTGAGCATGGTGCCCTGTTCTCTGTAGTAGGGACCCTAAATATTTGTTGATGGTAATAGTGATGGAATCTCTTTACTTTACAAATTCTTTGTACCTACATTCTTGTTCATTCATGTTCTTTCTACCTTATTTCAAACTTCTACCTTCTCTCTCTTGGCATACTTTAATAACCTTCTAAATTATTTTCTGTCTCAAAAAACATTGTTTTCAATCCATACTACAAAATAAATGACAGATTAATATTCATAAATACAACTGTTTCATCTCACTACCTTTCTCAGAAGACTTCAGGGGCTTGTTACTGTTTTCTGAATTTATATCAAATCTCAACACTGGTATTATTTTTTATTGCTTAATCATTTTCTGTTTTCCCCTTACAACACATATTTTCTTCATCAATCTCACATTTGGGCCAATGGAATAACCTCCTGTTTCATGATCTTACTCTCCAGAATCATCCTAAATCCAGCTCTAATGCTGGTATCTTTAGGGAGTGTCCCTGAATTTTCTAAGTAGGATGCAGACCTGCTTAGACTTCTTACACTTCCAACCATCTTCCCTCCAGAACTGTAAATAGATCTGTTTTGTTACTTTTATCACAACTTAGAAACATAGTAGATGTTTGAGTTAGCTACCTACTTGGAAATCAAAATCTTATTCAATAGAGTTACAATTCTACTTTCTAGAAAGGTACCCAGAGATATTCTGCGGAACAGCATGGTAGGTTCTATTCATAACATCAACTTGTTGAACTTCACCATCCTAAATCCATTATTCACTCATCAATTAGGTATTTATTCTAGTCCTTTCTGAATTTGTTTATACAATTATCATTTTGTTCTTTATTTTTCAAAAAGATTCTTCCTAACAGAATGCAGTTAATTGCAGTTATAATATACACAATGAATAGAAGAAAACTAATCTGACATTTTAAAATAAAACTATTATTTGCAGATGCAGAAAACAAAGGCAAATATTTAGTTGTGAAGCATAAGTTAAAAAAAAACTTTATCTCTTACAGGTATAAACTTTTATGCTTCTCTTAAAATTGTAAGGAATCTGGGGCAAATTTTATAGACTATACATCCTCGGGGCTTCCCTGGTGGCACAGTGGTTAAGAATCCACCTGCCAATGCAGGGGACACGGGTTCGAGCCCTGGTCCAGGAAGATCCCACATGCCACAGAGCAACTGACCCTGTGCGTCACAACTGCTAAGCCTGCGAGCCACAACTACTGAGCCCACGTGCCACAACTACTGAAGCCCGCACTCCTAGAGCCCGTGCTCCGCAGCAAGAGAAGCCACTGCAGTGAGAAGCCTGCGCACCACAACGAAGAGTAGCCCCCGCTTGCCGCAACTAGAGAACGCCCCCGCATAGCAACGAATACCCAACACTGCCAAAAATAAATAAATTAATTAAAAAAACATTAAAAAAAAAAAGAATATACATCCTCTATCTTAGTAAACTAAAAAAGAAATACTTTTCTGTCTAAATATCATTTTCTTGTCAAATTAATAAAACTACACATATATGTTAATCTTTTCTTTTTCAGACTATTTTATGTCATTTTTTTCTTTTGATTTTTCAACTCTCTGTACTGTATTGTGAGACATGTTTCTATTCAACATCCTACATTGAGTTTGGCAGAAACACTAATGCCAAGGTTATCCAAATCCTTTATGGCCCTCTGGGCACTAAACATGCTTCAAACCCTGGCTGCCATTTCTATTAAATTTAATTATTCAATTGCAAAAGTTGTGAGTCTGATGACTGAGAAATGCAGATTAAATCAAATCTCAGATTTGTTTTTAAAAATCGAACTTTTCACTGAAAAATTGTTGGCTTGAGCTTTCTCCTTTTGTGCATGCTGTGAAACACAATATATGAGGATGAGAAAGGGGTTAGGGATTGCTGTTAGCCCTAAAGATCATAAGGTTTTTTTGGTCTCTTGAAGTCTGTTAGCTTTTTCTTTCATCTACCCTCCTATCCATCCATCCATCCATCCATTCATCCATCCATCTATCCATTCATCCATTCATTCTTTTGTTCATCTCCTTAGAAAACATTTACATCTCTTCACCTCTGACACAGAGAAAGAAATAGACCCAAGGAAAATCCAGATCATTTTTCTCCCCCCTTATACTGTAGAGCATAATAATACATGTGGAAATAGTTTCTTTGAAGAAGGACTTTCTCATAAGTATGAGAAACCAGAAGTAGTATATTCCTCTAAAATGAGTGTGGCTGATTTCCCTTCTCTATATATTAGAGGGGAAAAATAGCTCATCAGATTATAAATTAAGAAAAATAAATAGTATTAAATATCTTCGAGTTACTATGAATTCCAGAGGTACCTAACTTACAGTCTCTGTTTCTTAAACATTTGATGCATAATGATGTTTCTATGCTGTTTATAGACACCATGCTCAATAAAAAGCTTTAAAAAAATATAATTGCTAAAGTATGTTTCTGTGGTGCATGACCCACTATTATTTGTACTTCTTAGTTTATGTTTTACTTACATGCATGGCTAGGTTTAAACAAAATGTGTACGGTTATTTTGTTATTGACCAACTTCTCCTGCCCTTTTTCTTGTCACTAGGTCATCTGGCCTATATCCCATTCCTACATAGATATGACTTTTAACTATTTACTAAGAAATACTGATTGTAGCAGTAAATCCTGGTTTGAGCCCAGACTGTTTATATGACGGCTCCTTCTGTTTATGTACTTTACTAAACCATCCTCTAGGACAGAGGCTCCACCTGTAATTTTTATTACACGGAAATCTTAGCATTGCATATATTTGTAAGGAGATGCTTAATAAAGGTAATTTGAAGGTATAAATGATGCTACTAAGAATTTTAATTTTGGAGACTCTTAGAGTGCAATGCAAATACCAACCATAAAATTTCTTTTTATAACCTTGTGACCATTTCTGTCATTCTTAGAAATGGTTAAAATTTGCCTTCAAGACATTTTTATTTAGGAGATTGCTTTCAATTATTTAAAATTACTTTAAAAGATTTGTTTGTTTGTTTATTACTCTGATAGCAAGCCCACACATTCACATATGAAAGTCTACAGAAAACATTGTAGCACGAAACTGCATAATTCTATAGCAATGAAAGTCCTCATATATCAACTATGTTCCTTCTCAAAATGAAAATCAATTTTCCTGGAATTCTGTCTTTCAACAGACTCTTACAGAGCTGGAGTAGGAGATAATTAAAAAGACAAGGACCCTCCATGGAAAAGGCTTTGCTTTGAGAGCCCTGATATTCACATCTCTTCCTAGCTATAAGTATATACCAATGAAGAAGAAGCTTCTCTAGTTTGAAAGGAACACACATTCTATACAATATCCATAGCTTTTTTATTTCTGAGCCTTTTGTAATAGATCTAGCTTACATGAAATTTAGTTTCTCAAATAGTTTTAATTTTTCCCTAAAAAAATCTGCTTTTTGGCATTGGTGGAAATTATTAAGAAAAAATATTTAAATCATATAAATTGTATAAGAGAAAAATAAAACTAAATAAAATGCTTAAAACCTCATAATAAGGTGATTTTTATAAAAAGTTACACACAAGTTAATGTTATAAATAAAGCTTTTCAAATAATTAAGTAGATATTAAACTTTATGATTCAAATGGAATTACGTTCCAAAGTTTATTTCATGGATGCTACCTTGAAATATATACAGCAAGTAATATCCTTAGTAAATTCCTAAAATATAAATGGTGTAGAACTGAGTGGCTTAACATTATTGCTGAATTCGTTTAAATGTATTTAGTGTGTTTACAGATGATATAGTGACATATATCCACAATGATCTAATCTTTATATATACATTCTTACTATATCCCATATCTGTTACCCAAATAATAAGTAGAATAGTCCAGTGAATTCTTCATATTCTTGTGTATGCTGACATTTCTATCCAAAGAGTCATCAAATATTTATGCATTTAAACAAAAGCACTAACTGCTTATCGTAAAAAAGTGTTAGAATAATTCTTTAACCAACTATATCCTTTCAGAAGGAATAATTCTAGAAAGATGAGTAAATTCCTAGATAACTAAAGATTAACCCCTTAAGCCCAGGTATACTTATTTTAAATACCATTGCTGGAAATCTTTCTGAATTACTTTCTTTTTTGCCTTCTTAAATAGTACACTGAGCTTGAGGCAGACATTTCTTCTTGATTCAGAATAATCTTCATGAACTTTGTTTATTGTGAAGTGCTAAAACTTCAGCTACAAGTAGTGATGGAGTGGAAGATGTAGCCAAATGGATACAATGCCTGAAACTTGCAGAAACAGCTTAATTATGTTCTTCCTCAGTCACTGAATATAGTGTAGTGGTTCAGAACATAGTCCTTCGAAACACATAGGCTTGAGTTTGAATCTGAGACCTTCCACTTCCACAATCTGTTGTGGTTTGGGAAAGGTTATTTCACATCTGCAAAATTTAGTTTTCTGAATGGTGAACTTCGGGTAATAATATCAACCTCTTAAAGTAGGCATATGGAATAAATGAGATGATTTGTATAAATCACTTAAACTCACTGACTGGTATGTAATAAATATTCAACAAATTGTGATGATGTTCTACACACAGCAATGTGAGAATTAGGGAAGGACAAGTCAGGATAAACAAAGGTGGAAAGTTACACCTAGATGTTTCGGAGTCTGTTATTGTCGTCTCCATAACTGGTTTTCTTATTTTCTGCTGTCACTCACTGTCTTACTTTCAAAGTCTTTAATCCATTTTGAGTTGATTCTTGTATGTGGTGTAAAATGGGGGTCCAGTTTCATTCTTTTGCATGTGTATCCAGTTTTCCCAGCACCATTTTTGAAGAGGCTCTCCGTTTCCCATTGTATATTCTTGGCTCCTTTGTTACATAAATTAATTGACCAAATATGCATGGGTTCATTTTTGGGCTCTCTATTCTGTTCCATTAATCTATATGTCTGTTTTTATGCCAATATCATACTTTTTTGATTAGTAAAGCTTTGTAATATAGTTAGAAATCAAGAGGCTGAAATGGCTCCAGCTTTGTTCTTCTTTCCGATGATTGCTTTGGCTGTTCCGGGTCTTTTATGGTTCCATACAAATTTTAGGACTGTTTTTTCTATTTCTATGAAAAATGCCATTTGAATTTTAATAGGGATGCATTGAATTTGTCAAATGCTTTAGGTAATATGAACATTTCAACAATATTATTTCTTCCAATTCATGAGCATAGAATATCTTTCCATTTTATTTGTGTCTTCTTCAATTTTTTTTATGAATGTCTTATAGTTTTCAATGTACAGGTCTTTCACCTCTTAGATTAATTTCTAGGTATTTTATTCTTTTTGATGCAATTGTAAACAGGATTGTTTCTTAATTTCCCTTCCTCATAGTTTGTTAGTGTATAGAAATGCAGCTGATTTTTGTACAGTGATCTTGTATTCTGAAGCTTTCCTGTGTTTGTTTATTAGTCCTATCAGTTTTTTGGTGACATCTTTAGGATTTTCTACATATAGCATCATGGCATCTGCAAACAATAACAGTTTTACTTCTTCCTTTCCAGTTTGGATTCCTTTTTTAAAATTTCTTTCTTTTTGTCTGATTTCTGTGGCGAGGGATTCCAATACTATGTTGAATAAAAGTGGCAAGAGTGAGCATCCTTGTCTTGCTCCTGTTCTTAGAGGAAATGCTTTCAGCTGTTCACTGTTGAGTATGATGTTAGCTATGGGTTTGCATATATGGCCTTTATTATTTGATGTATATTCCCTCTATACCCAGTTTGTTGAGAGTTTTTATCATGAAAAATGTTGAATTTTGTCAAGTGCTTTTTCTGTATCTATTGAGATAATTATATTATTTTTATCTTTCATTTTGTTAATGTGGTGTGTCACAGTGATTTGTGTATGTTGAACTATCCTTGCATCCCTGGAATAAATCCCACTTGATCGTATTGTATGATCCTTTTAATGCACTGTTGAACTAGTTTGCTTATATTTTGTTGAGGATTTTTGCATCTATGTTCACCAGGAATATTGACCTGTAATTTTTTTTTTCTGGTAGTGTTCTTACCTGGTTTTGGCATCAGGGTATTGCTGGCCTTGTAAAATCAGTTTGAAAGTTTTCCCACTCTTGTATATTTTGGAAGAGTTTGAAGATTGGTATTTGTTCTTCTTGAAATGTTTGGTAGAATTCACCAGTAAAGCCATCTCATTCTGGACTTTTCTTTGTTGGGAGGTTTGATTACTGATTTAATCTCCTTACTAGTAATTGGTGTGTTCAGGTTTTGCATTTCCTCATGATTCAGGCTTGATAGATTGTATATTTCTAGGAATTTATCAATTACTCCAGGTTGTCCAATTTGTTGGCATATAATTGTTTATAGTAGTCTCATGATCCTTTGTATTTGTGTGGTATCAATTGTAATGTCTCTTTATTCATTTTTGTTTTTTTTTTAATTTGAGTCCTCGCTCTTTTTTTCTTGGTTAATATAGCAAATGCTTTGTCTGTGGTAGTTTTATTTTTCTTATTTTTAACTCCAAAAATATATATTTCTTCCCCTGCCCCATACCAGCACTCTCCCCTCCACCACAATTATTTCTCAGTTTGAAATCACTCTGATATCCTTAGTTTTGTTGTAGCAAATATTTTACTTTAAGTGTTTATAATATAACATGGTATGAACACTTTAAACATTTATATTAAACTACAGCTGAATTCATTTTATAATTAAAAGGATGGAAACAA